>NC_090939.1:774652411-775252411 GCF_040938575.1 Ambystoma mexicanum | reverse complement strand
GTGCACACTGCTGTCACACTGGCTTTACTTGTATGCACAAATTCACACTTATGTACCCTTGCATGCACATACTCTTGCCTTTCTCATGCCCTTACAAGCACCCTCACACCAGTTACATTGCTCGCACCCTCCAATACAATCACGTGCAATCACACAGACCCACTCAATAGCATGTCATCCAGGCCTCAGGTAGGTTTATCAAAAGGGGGCTCTTCAGAAGGGAGTGTTCCAAAAAGGGGCTCTTCAGAGGGGAGTGTTCCAAAAGGGGGCTCTTCAGAGGGGAGTGTTCCAAAAGGGGGCTCTTCAGAGGGGAGTGTTCCAAAAGGGGGCTCTTCAGAGGGGAGTGTTCCAAAGTCTTAAAACTATTAAAACCTATGGCATGGTTTATGGAGACCTCAAGCCATCCAATCTCGGGTGTAAAATAATGAACCACCCCTAGCTTTTAAGCTCTTATGTTGCATCCTGGTACTTCTTGCCAGACTATAATAATGTGTAAGGAATGCAACATGACATACATTTAAATGCCAGGACTTACAGAAAACTGCTTTATAGCCATTTTCTGCATACATTTAAGAAATAAGAGTGTTAATATAGTGATCCAAGGAGAGGGCAGTGGTTTGAGCTTTATGGGGGATTTACAATTCGGATATTGATCAGATTCTTTGCATGTAGTCAGGCAGATTAGTGAAGTGAAAACATTTACCTTTCTATGTTTCTAACCAGTGGGTTCATCCCATGGTGCTTGGTGCACATACATGTAGCTCAGAGAGCCTGCGCAACTTGTATGTATGTTAGAATTCAAGCATGCCGATCTCTGCATTTGTGAAACCTATTGAGCTTCAAAACAATGTCCACGTATGCTCCTTTAGTCACACTACTTTAAGCAGTTTACAATTATTTGTTGCAAAGCATTGGTGTGAAGTATTCTGTCGAGTGCACAATACAAAAATATCACCCAGTGGCGAAAATCAAGTTTGTCTACATAGTATGGGTACATTTACAGTATAGCAAGAAGTATTCATCAATACAGTTAATACTCTAAAATAGGTATGTACATCAAAATAAAATGTAATGAAAAAACAAAAACGTTTCCATCAAGCTTCGAACATCTGGAACTTTTCTTTAACACTGTAGCAGATCCAAAATACAAAAGGTTGGGGGAGGGGGGGGGGGGAAAATCGCACCCCGACAATTAAAATATTCTGCCGCAAAAATGCCACCAAATGTTCCCTTTTGTGTCGCAAAATTTCATTTTTATTGCAGCAATAACCTGGAGGGTCTAACTGTGTAATGGACACTTAGCCTGTCCATTGTTGTGCTCTGTTTAGGTACTAACAGGTCTTCTCTTTTCCGTGCACTTGCTTTATGTTCTGCATTGTTAATGATGCTCTAAATGTAACCTATCCTTAAAAGTCTTGTTTATAATGGGTTACATTGCTCTTCGAAAAAAAATCCTCTGTACTACAATTTTTTTTTGCCCTCAAAGAATCTCCATGAGGCATAATGATACTCTTACGGAAGCTGTTAGCAAAGAAGTGTTGTATTCGCTCCATTGGCTTTTCTGTAAGTCTTATTTTCAATCCTTCTATGACGCACTAATATATCCAAATACAAGAAAGATATTTGTGTCGGATATGCGAATGTGAACTTGATATCATATTCATTTAAAATGGCACAAATTGTATTAGTTGATGTTCAGTACCTGCCCAAATCATACGGATATCATCAATATACCTAAACCTACTGACTCAGTCTGATGTTCATAGATCTAGCATTCTACAAGAAAACCCATGAACATATTTGCTACTGAGGGAGAACATTCTGACCCCATAGCGACTTCTGTCAATTGCTGGTAAATGTTCCTATTAAACAAGAAAACCATTTTTCAAGATCAATTCAAGAAAGTTCAATAACATCGATTTTAGACCCTATCCCATTCTCCATTGGATTACTGGTTGGTTATTGCGTGAATGGTTTGTGTACTTTTGGTTAAAAATATATAAAAAGGAAACCTTGGACATTCTACTGCCAATATAAAGAAGTCTGTTCTGTTAATTGGTCCATCCTCATGCCAAACCTATTTGTTTGTGAGCTTCTTGTTTAAGAGCAATTCAAGGGCTGGACTGAACATTTTTATAGTTAACTTCTGTGTATAGATGGTTCAACCCAATTTGAATATAGTCCTGTTTTTTTAAAACACTCCACCCCCCCCCCATTCGCTTGTTTAACTACAATGTATTGTACTTGTTGCATTTGCTTAATCTATTTTCTTCATATGTCAAATTATATATTTTAAACTGTTAGGGAGAATTCTCAGAAATGTGCAAATTCCCTTCTACCTTAGAGAGACCCCGAGCTCTTTTTGCTGGACTTTGGGACTTAATTTCTAACCTGGAGAGCGCGAGACCTTTTTTCCACTCATGTATTTTTCTATGATTTGGACTCGTTTCTTTTGACTTTGGAGTCGGTCAAACTCCTCTGGCATCATGTTTACATTGTGACACAAAGCACCTTCAGTGCAGTGACAGAGGGAAGTCTCTTAGATTTCCCAAAGGTTTGAATACCTTCTCTTGGTGAAACTACTGTTTCCAAGAGCAGTAAAGTGAAATTGACTACTTCCATTGTGTAACTTTCTAGACCCAGCACACAATCTTACAATATGGTGCTGGAGGGGTTGCTTAGTATCCCCTTTGTCTAGTTTCTCATGTAACGTTTTTATGTTACCCTTTCTACAAGGAATGGCTGGTGGCAGTGGTTTACTTTTTACTACCATTGTGTGTTTTTACCACAGGGTGCAATTGCAGGTGCAGTAAGGCACTGATGGGGCCCATTTTGTCAAAATGGCCCTGGTCTTGTTTTTTCGCCATTTCTTGTTGGAAATGTCCTTCTTGAGATTTTCTGCTCACCAAACCAGGTTTGGTCCCTTTGTTCGTTTTGTCTTTGGCGGGATTCACAAGTGAAGCCTGCCTCTGGCTCCAGCGTGTCTGGCAGGGGCAGGAAGTGAGGGAGGTTCCTGAAACTCCCTGTGCTTAGTCGCCTTGGTTACAGGAATGCACCCAAGGGTGATTGGCTGGAGGGATGTCCTCGGAGGACAGCCACCCTGCTGTGTGATTTACAGCTAGGCTGCGAATGAATGGGAGAAAACTGCATAAAAAAGCAAGGCTTTTTGGCTTGGAGGGCAGAGTCGACCACTGGACGAAGGAATTCGAAGAACTTGGAAGAGACGCCTGCTGCAACTCCTGGACCGTTGGGTCTGGCCGGTGAAGCCCTGCTGCTGTGCTCAAGTTCCGAATTTGTCTCAACTAGAGAAGACCTGCAAAGGACGACTCCTCCCCTTGGGTTGGTGGGACCAATCGACCCCAAGACAAGCTCACCTGGAAATCCTCTCCGAGCTGGCTGTACTTCAATGGAACCGAAGTGCCAGGGAGAGGAACACAAGAATCGAGGGAGTATCTTTAAGTCGGACCCAAGCTTCATTAAGATCCTCCGAACTCCCAGGAAGCAGGACTGACCATGCCTGAGCCACCTCAACAGAGCTGGACCCCAGATGTGAGGAAAGTCCAGAGTTGTAGCCGAGAGACCGTAGTGGTGCTATTTGCTATAGACGCCAGGTGCTAAAACCACGAAGTGGCGCTGAATTGCAGTTTGCCCATTGCTGCTGCCGACCTTCCCATTGTAGTGCAGGAGTCCCCAGACATCCTCCCTCTTGTCCCCATGACAGAGGCCCAGGAACAACAGGATCTGCAAACCTACACAGGAACAGAAGCCAGCTGGAACCATTTCTTCTACCCAAAAGGTACTGTGTTGTGTAGCTTTATTTGTTCTCAGTTGAGACATGTCTTGGTTGCTTTTGCAGAGTTGCTTGCAGCTTTGCCCCTCACAAGCCTCCCAGCTTGTGGCCATACAGTGATTTTTTTTCTACAAAGACTTCTAAAACATTGTGCAAGACTTTTACTTGTTTGCAACAAGTGCTTCAGCACACCTAGACTTTTGGTCAATTAACATTGGCTGGCCTGGCTCCCTGAAAGACTCTTCTTAACTCAGACTTTGTGCTTCACCTTTCCTCCAGAAAAAGGTTAATTTACTTTGCATTGGCGGTTCAAAAGTACTTAGCTGCTTCAGAATATTAGATTAACCTTTGTTTTATTCCTAACCCCCTTTCTTTGACACCAACTCAGATTTGCTCTAAATGTACCAGTGAAATATTAATGTCCGCAGTGTCCTAATTATTTAAGTCACCTCAGGGTTATGAAATATCTGTGCCACCCCAAATGGGTACTTGCTGATTTAGGGAAATGTGTGTATTTTGAAGTGTATTTGTGTTTTGCTTATATATCGCTCCCTTCAGAAGGCGGCTTATTCAACTGACTTGTAAATGAATGAATAATTGTTTAATCAACAAACCTTCAGTGTAAGAGTGTATTTGAATACTTGTCACTGAATCCCTGTGTAAAAACCCTACTGCTCACATTGACACCTCTTGAGGTAAGCCTGTCTGCTAAGCCCACTACCAACCTGTGTAGTACAGACTTATACCATAGGTTAAGTTCCTATTGCCAGGAGGTCAAGGTTGCTGTAGTCTCCAGAGGGTACTGCACACAATCTTGCCTAACAAACTGACCCCCTAAATAGATAATGTCTATGGTTCCAATTAAAAAAATAAGTATCACATTCTCTTTAGGTCGTAACAAGATCATTTCGATTTTACCTGCAAATGGCTGTCTCTACTGGCTCCTTGTTTAATATTTAATTCATTAAGCAATTTTCTGAAATTCTGTTCACACTGTTCTTCCAAGTACATTCATAGTTCAATATGGTCCATGCCCATACAGGAATGCAATGATACATCTGTAGCAAGAATGTTAAATTACATATTAAACCAATGGGTTTTAATTTTTTAAATGTGGAGATTGCAATTACTGCAACTACAGAGAAAAATGCAAGGTTTTCAAAGATGAGAAAGATAAATGTCACAATTAAGGAATGTATTAATTGTAAGAGTAACTTTGTTGTGTATGGAATCACCTGCATTTGTGGCAGGATTAATATTGGTAGCACCATCAGACCATTATGGATTACGATTTATGAACATTTAAGAGCAATCAAAACCAATGATTTGAAATGGCCATTGGCAGCACATGGAATTTGGTACACACGAAAGAAAACTTGGAGAAAATGTGTGTGTGTGTGTTATGAAAAAGGATGATTTGGGATGCCAGTAGGCAATGTGGAGAAAACGCTAAGGCAGCAAGAAGCAAGACAAATCTTTTTCCAGAGATTAAGTTTGGATCATGAGTTACATGTGTTTTTGGGTCAAAGTGTTGCAATGGACTGGGTATATATGGTTAGGTAACATGCCATCAAGAAGGAGTCTGAAAAAGGGGGTTATAAAACTCAGGGATGTATTATGAAGTCAATAATAGTGGATTTCAGTTTTAAAGGCACTGGCCAAGACATACTGTGGGAGAGGAAATCAATAGGTGCCCATGATCATCTTAATCAATGTAGATTTGAGTATTTACCATTGAGGATTTACTGTTAAATTAATCAGAAATGTGGTCAGTCTAAACACAAAGGTGTTTATGATGAATGTTTGCTAGTAGCAGTTTGGTCAAATAAAGATAATTAGCAAATAAATGATGATGACTCGAAGTAACAAGGTTCAGATATGTCCTATATTATATGAGAAGAATTAAAATGTAGGGAGATATTACCCCTAGTAATTGAAAAATACATATTTTGATTATGGATCAATGCTCAATTTGAGATTTGTTAGATCAATACTAAAAAGGAGTAGTCCTCTTTCCATTACCATGTTGATAAGGATCGGAAGAGGACCGTTTAGTATTTATGACTATGACTCGCCATACTTTACAATGGCGTGAAAAAGGTTGTTGGTCCTAATTTTAGGTCTATGGCCATCACTATAAAACGTAGGTTTTCAAAATATACCAATGAGTAGTCCTCTTTCCATTACCATGTTTATAAGGACCAGAAGAGGACTGTTTAGTCCTCCTTTGATGACTAGGGTTTTCTCTAAACAATACAATTGCCCAAAGAGGATTGCTGGTCCTCTTTTCATAACTACATCCATCACTATAAATATAGGTTTTCAAAATGGCGCTCTGGAGCCGAGAACGCTGATTCCATGTGCTTATCATGGCACTGGTGATACTGTAAAAGAACTAGGTAAGCAAAGGTGATCAGAGAGTTGAACATTAGGTCATGGGGTGAATAATCCCCAATAGTAAATTTTAAACACATTTTTATATCGCTTTTGAAATTTAGACAAGAACATAACATGATAATATTTGAGATGGAAAACTAAGGCAAAACTATTTTATGGAACAATTGAATACTGATAACTTGCAGAATAATCAGTGATTAATTGAAGGGTGCTATTGACACGTATTTTGTATGAACATGGTTTAATATAAAGGGTTGAGTTCTATTTTGTACAGGTTATATATAATTTTAAATTGGGCACATTACAGAGATGGCCACCAAAGGGATAATATAGTGGAAGACAAGTATAGGTGGAAAATGATTACTTTATTGTTTAAATATATTGCCATATGTGCTTTCCAGGGTCAATTGTGGGATTCAGCATGTACATTGTTTAATGAGCAACTATTATGGATGTTCAGGTTTATATGCACATTGTGTTGTGCTAGGTTAAAACTTGCCATTATTGATGATTTCCGTTTTTGTGTGGCTTTATGTATACTGTTTCTGGTATCAAGATCATGATTAATGAATGTATTAGTCAAAAGGATTGTTTTAGTGTGGAAAAAAAGCTCACTAGATGCCACATAAGATTAATTGTGCCCTCCAAGCCAAACACGTGGCTGCATGAATTTTGTATATTTTGTACATGTATCAAATTGGCACAATTTGTATTGGACATTTTAAGAAAGAGGATTTAATAGATATGGAAATTGTTTACAGGGTGTAATTGTTAGGATGAATTACACAGCAGATTCAACATTTGAACACCAACATAGATGTGGTAAAAAGATAAATTAAGTGTGGCGCAATAGGAGTTTATTGAACTATGGTTTAGTTCAACAAGTGCTCTTACAGGTCGGAGGCAGATTAACACTATGCTGCCATATTTAGGAATGATAGATTTTGTTTTTTTGTACAATTAGTAGTGTCAGTAAGTGTCAGCGCGAGTAGGATCACTTGAGGTACCAGAGTCAGTACATAGTTTGTTTTTTTTAACAGTTTTTATTTTATATAACACACCAAACATTACAATACTTGGGACTTCCATATTCAATTTCAACAACATATTGTCACAATCAACGTTCTCCAGTCTCGCCCCCCCTCATCCCCAACTTGAGCCAATATATCCATGACATCAGCCAGTGATTCTTCAGGTGGGTTTATCGTCGTCTCGTCATCCCTATCAGCATCACTCTGATCGGACTGGGGTGGGTCTCTCATAGTAGCCACCAGCTGCCTCCATTCAATTAGGGGTCCTACCTCCTCTTCCCCTCCCCTGCAAACCGTGTTGAACCAAACAGACGTTTCTGCCTCTGCCCATTTCAGAAGGTCAGCCCACCACAACTCTATCCTTGGCCTCTGGGCTGCCTTCCAGCACATTGCTATACTTCATTCGGCCAGGATATATGCTAGGTCTTTCATTTTGCCTTTGTGCCTCAAGTTGCGTGGCCTAGGGAAACCCCCCAGCATGCATGCCCAGGCCGACTCCACCTCCAGTGTAATACCGTGCCCTGCTAAGCATGCTTCAATGCTAACCAAAACATCCCTACCTCAGGGCAGGCCCAGAACATGTGTAATAGCCCAGCCTTCTGCTCCCCGCATCCGGGGCATTTCTGAATCGTCTGACCACCAAACCTGACGATCTTATTGGGGGTGAGGTATGCTATGTGTGTGACATACAATTGGATCTGCTGGAGCTTCGCATTCCGGGACACTTTTTTATGGCATCTTTGGGCTCTTTCCCAGAGCTCATCCGACATGGGCTCTCCCACCTCTTCTTCCCAAAGTTGTCTCAATTGGGCCAATTCCTTCCCCACACCTTAGACCCCAACTGCTCGTATATGCGGGAAATCTCATGCCCACCCTCTGAAATATATCGCCTCCATGGTGGCATCCGGTTGTCCGGTGAGCACTGCTGTTGGCCACTTCGCGCGCACTCTTTAACAATTCTAGTGTAGGTTATATGCTGCCCCTTATGCACCCCAATATCTTCCATCAGGTTCGGGAACGCCAATGCCTCCTCTTCTAGCCATATGTCTCCCAGGGTGGCCAGGCCCACCGATTCCCAGTACTTGCGGACCCCTTGTATCAGCTGGGGATCCTCTCCACATAGTGCTGCTAGCGGCAACTGCATAGAGTATGGAACTCTGTGCCATATCTCCCATCCCAGTGCCAGCAGCCCCGCTATCCCCCGGACCCTTGGCTTGGACAGCAAGACCACTTCTCTGAGGAAGAAGGGGGCCGGTTCCTTGCATAGCAGCCTGGATTCGGCTGTCTCCTCGTCGGACAGCCATCTCGCTACACACTGCAGCTGCCCTGCCAGATAGTATAGCTCAAAATTTGGCAGGTTTATCCCTCCCTTGTCACATGAATTTTGTAGTTTCCAGAGGGCCACCCTGTTCCTGGAGTTGTTCCAAATGAAGAAAAACAAAGATGTTCCCAGTCTCACTGCGCCAAGAAATTATAATTAGTTGTTTGTGCAAAGAGAAGCCCGACACGTGTTTCAAGCTGTGTACAGCTTTTCATCAGAGGCTTAGGTTGCAGCAATAGGAACTCCACATTTAGAGTAGGACAATGCCAGATACAGTTCTCGAACTGCCGCACAGTTGCGGAAAGCTCAATGACCATTTGTTTCAGTCTACTCGTGTTACCATTGCACTGAAACAAACGGTCATTGAGCTTTCCGCAACTGCAAGGCATTTCGAGAACTGTATCCGGCATTGTCCTACTCTAAATATGGAGTTCCTATTGCGTCAACGTAAGCCTCTGATGAAAAGCTGTACACAGCTTGAAACACGTGTCAGGCTTCTCTTCGCACAAACAATAAAGGCTTCTCTTTGCACAAACAACTAATTATAATTTCTTGGCGCAGTGAGACTGGGAACATCTTTGTTTTTCTTCAACTATTCCTGTGGATGTGTATTGGCAGTACACTCACACCGGCCAGATACCCGCAGCCTTGATGTTTATTTTCTTAATCACTGTATAAGCGCTGTGGACTCGTGACTTTTTCTGCCATAACTTTGTTCTTGTTCCAAAGGAAGCCCCTACACAGGCTATGGAGTCTAGCAAAAAAGTGCCTCGGTATCACATGCAGGATATTAAAGAAATGCAACAGTCTGGGCAAGACTACCATTTTAAGCAGAGCAGCTCTTCCCATCATGGCCAGGCGTAGCCTGGACCAAAATCCCATGCTGTTTTTAATTCCTTCTACTGCCTTTGCGTATTGTGCGTATGTTCTTCTCCTGCCGTATGGTATATGTCAATTCCGAGGTATCGGAACAAATTGGTGCGCCACGGTATTGGTAATATTGGCAAGCTCCCGGGCAGGACAAGCCTGTATCTTCCCAGGGGGAACACACTAGACTTCTTGGGGTTAACCGCTATGCCGGAAAGAGCAGCAAATTGCTCCATCACGTCCAGAATGTATTGCATGTTCTCTTCTGGGTAGCACAGATACAAAAGTATGTCATCAGCGTATAAAGAAACAAGGCGCATACCCACCTGCAGTGCGGATACCCATCTCCTGGTATTGCTGTCTTAGACAGATAGCCAATGGTTCAAAGCCAGTATGTATAACATGGGTGACCACGGGCAGCCCTGTCTAGTGCCCCTGCTTAGTTTCCATTTATCCGATATGAAAGCGCCCGTTTTGACCCTGGCAATCAGGGAGCTGCATAACATTTTCACCCCACTGAGGTACCCTGGTCCCATTCCATAGCCCTCTAGGGACGCGATCAGCCAGGGTCATCTCACTGAGTCGAAGGCCTTGACCGTGTCCAGTGAAACTATTGCCAGTTCACCTGGGTCTTCTTTTGTTTGGTAAATGATATGATGCAATCTTCTAAGGTTATCAGTTATGTTCCTACCCGGGACGTAGCCCGTTTGATCAGTGTGTATCAATTTCCCAATGACGGCCTTAAGCCTATTAGCCAGTACAGCAGTGAGGATTTTACTGTCCTGATTAAGCATCGATAAGGGTCTGTACGACTCGCAGTCCGTGCTAGGCTTGCCCGGCTTTAAAAGCGGAAAATCCACTGCCTCTCGTAGGGTCTATGGTAGCCTGCCTCATTCGTACGACTCGTTAAGCATGGCCAGCAGCGGGGGAAGCAACTCCTGTTTGTATGTTTTATAGAATTCACTCGGGAACCCATCCTACCCAGGGGCCTTGCAGGTGGGAAGGAGCTGGACCACTAGCTCGAGTTCTTCCATTGTAATAGGGGCATCTAGGTCAGCGCATTCTGTCTCGAACCGCCTGGGTCCTCACAGAGAGGTTTATAGTATCTCAGGAACTCTTAATTCACCCTCTCCTGGGTATTCTGTGTCCGCCCTCCCTCCCCTTTGATTTCTCTGATCACCGTTCGCGGCATCTCGCTCTTGTAGAGCCAGGCCAGCAACCTGCTCGGCTTATCTCCCCCTGCATGCTGTCTCTCCACATTTCTTGTAGCTTATTTTACATAGTAATTTTTGGGAATGTTCCAGCATTCCCAACTAGCTTGTTGTAGCTGCCTTAGCCTATCTCTATCATCATTAGGGGTGCCTCCCCTACACAACATCTCCTCCAGCTCCTCCTCTATTTCCTTCAGCTCCTGCTCTATGCCCCCCTGGAGCCCCCTAGATTTCAATATGGCAAACCCCCGCAAAACCACCTTGAATGCCTCCCACACAGTTTCCATAGAGCTGACACTGCCAGTGTTAATCTCAAAGGACTCAGTGATTGCCTCCCTTAAATCCTCCCCGAATCCCGGGTCATGCAGAGCCTCAGCTCTGAGCTTCCAAGTGGGAATCCGCGCCATGGGGGGGGTTGGTGTCGCCACTCCAGGACCAGGGGGGAGTGGTCCGAGAGCACCCTGGCTTTATATTCCACGCCTTCCATCTCTTCTGCCAACTCCGTAGTGGCAAACACATAGTCCAATCTTGTGTGGAGATAGTGTGGTGCCGTATAATGTGAGTACTGCCCATCTACAGGATGCAGCTGCCTCCAGACATCAACTAGATCAAAGTCTCTTAGGAGAGCCTGTAGCACCTTTGGTGCTGGGGTGGGTTTGTCTATTTTACCATCCGATCTGTCCACCTTAGGATTAAGTACACAGTTAAAGTCTCCGCCCCACAGGATCCTGCCACCCAGCCGGGGGCTGATTTTACCATACAGGGTCCTAAAGTAAGCAGCTGTGTCCTGGTTAGGGACGTATAAATTTACAATACACACTTCTCGGTTTTCTAATATTCCTTTCATAAGTATCAATCTGCCATCTGGGTCTCCCGTACCCTGCAGCAGCTGAAATTGTACATGCGGTGCCACCCAGATGATAACTCCTCTAGCGTAGGCCGAGTATGTGGCTCCCACTAGGCACCCCCTCCATTTCTTCTTGACCACCTCCAATTTCTCCCTGGTGAGGTGGGTCTCTTGTAATAATGCTATATCAATCCTCATCATTTTCAAATACTTCATCACCTTGTTATGTTTCAAATAGCTGTTGAGGCCCCAGACTTTCTAGGTAACCACTCTGAGGCACCCTGGACCCATGACTACGATATCCTACCCTCCTTAACTGCCTTCTGTCCCGCCTGTTGCGATTCGCGTATTGGCTCCTTACCCTTTCCCTCCCAACAAACTCCCTCCCCACCCACTTCCCTAAACCCCAGTCCCCAACTTCAAACCACTGCACACCTACCCTGCCTCCTCCCCACCAGCCTCGACCCCAACCCCAACAAATGCCCAGCTTCATCCCTGGATCTCAGGCCCCCCCGCGTTTGGTTCTGCCCTAGGAGCCCAGGCCCAGAACCCAGCAGGGTGTCACCGGACTACCAGTGACCTAACTAAGCTTCTCGTTATGGGGGTGTGAGGTCATGCTCCGTGTAACTCCAGTGCCACCGGATCGTACTTATAACTGTAGCTCCAAGCCTACTTCCCCGGCAGTTATATGCAGTGCTATATTCAAGTCCCATTGTCATAAACTGCAGCACCTAGGGCGCTCCAGACGCACATTACTTATCTCTGCCTTCATTTTCCTGGACATCCGGTTCTTGGGGGCAGCTCTGCGTGTCCAACCATCCCATGGCATCCTCTGGAGTGTCGAAAAACCAAGTTCTGCTCTTGTGGAATACCTTTAGTTTCACTGGGTAGAGCAACATGTACTTATGGCCTGCTTCCCGCAATCTTCTTTTCACAGACCCAAAGTTCATGCGGCTGCGCTGTACCTGCAGGGTGTAATCCAGGTATGCCGTTATGTTCGCTGCCCCCCTTTGAATCGTGCCACCCTTCCGAAAGTGTTTGAGGATCTTTTCTCGGTCCCGGTAGTTTAGGATCTTAGCGATCACTGGCCTAGAGGGGTTTCCCGGCGGCTGCTTCCTTGTCAGAGCGCTGTGCGCCCTCTCTACCGCGAACCCCTGGGACAGGGCTCCCCCAGTTATCTCCTGCACTAGCATGGACTCGATGTATTCCGTGGGGTTCGTTCCCTCAGCCCCTTCTGGCAATCTGACAATGCGAATATTGTTTCTTCGAGCACGTCTCTCTGCCTCCTCCGCCCTGTTTTCCAGCTTGCCTACACGTTGCACTAGGGCGTGAAGTTCCGATTTATGGGCCGCACAGGCCGCCGTGTTCGGGACCACCTTTTTCCAGGTTCCCCGTGCGCTCAGCCAGTGACCTTACGTCTCGCCGGAGGTGATTTACATCCTCCTGCACTGCTCCAACTGAGCTGTAGCGCAGCTTTCAGTTTATTCATTGCCAGGCCCAGTTTAGTCTCCCAGGCCACTTTTAGGTCTGCTATCACCGCAAGAATCTCCTGGTTGCCCATTGTGTCTGGGCCCCCGTCGGGGGTCTTGTCTTTCTTCCTGGCCCCTTCAGCGCCTGGTGGTGTTTTAGCAAAATCATCCAGTGTGGGCTGTTTGCCTTTTTGTCTGGTGGGTTTGTTGGACATCTTGATGCGTCAGGGACAAGTGGGCCGACCACGTGCGGGCCTCTTTTTAGGTGTGCCAAGTTGCCCAAAATGTCAGGGCCCAGCCCCATCGTGTCAGGAGTGTCCTCCGGCTTCTTATCCTATTTCTAGAGTGGAGTGTGTCCTCCCATGCAACCATGTGGGTGAATTCCTTCCTCACGGTCTCAGACTCCTGCCTCAGTCAACCCGGATCCCCAGGCGTTCCACCTGGTACTGGTGTGGCTCTACCGGCTCGTGTACTGCCGCTACGTGCGTCTTTTGTTGTGGGAAACTCTTATTGCCCGATGTGAGGACCGGCACAATCTGTATCACTTCTTGGCACCCCAGTCTGTATCCTATGTAGGCCGCTTTGGTTTGTTACACAAAGCGTTCTGTGCTGTCACCGGCCTATGCGACCTTGGGCAGGAACAAATTCAACAGCCTCTGATTCAGACTTTCTTTGGCACCAGTAAAAAGTACAAACCCTTTCCTCATTCCGAATGTGGGTACCAGTTCTCTCGCGCTCTTTGAGAGAAGCTGATGAACATCCTGCAACAGGATGGGATCTGGAGTTAAGGTGCTGGCATAAATTCTGTGGTCCTGAGAATGCTGCACAAAGGGGAGACAGCAACCCTGTTGAACGACCTGTAAGGCTCAAGCATCGGATATGGTCTTGACACGTTCCTTGCTGACAGGAAAGTATCTCTACACCGTGGTAGAAAAATCTAAGATTTGGGCCCTTGAAGTGGAGGGGAAGGTGGCTGCAGCCGTTCCTCCTCTGGGGCAACTCTACCCCCATGGAACCGCCTACCCGTCAGTCTTTCCAGGTAGCCTGGCCCGACCCCACAGGACAAAAGAGCCACGAGGGACAAAAACACCAGCACGTTGCTGAAGATGCTAAGGGCTGCAGCACGACTAGGCCCAACAACTTTGCTTTGAATGGAATTTCTGGAGGGAGTCATCTCCTTTCGCCCCAAACTGCTTTTGGCCATCAAAGTGCATGTCCAGAAGTTTAGTCTGGACTTCATGTGGGAAGCCAGTCATTCTCATCCAAGAGTAGCGCCTGCGCACCACAGTTGAAGCCATGGGCCTGTCCACATGATCAGCAGTTTCCAGTTTGGATTGCAGAATCTGGCATCTGGCAGGAAGCTTCCCTGCCGTCTGTCACCAGAGACATGAAGCCCTCCCTCATCTCTTCGCAGGGATATATTCGGCCACATAAGCCACAGCAGACCATTGGCCGAAAGAGAATTTTGCAAAGGTGCAAGAAGCGTTTACAGTGTGAAGGGAGAGGCTGCCCAACACAAACTATTTCTTCCCCACGTGCCAAGTCTCTTACTTGCCCCATCAAGTGGAAGAGGGGGGAATGTGGAAGACTTCCCATTGGCAGTAGTGGCCTGAACCACCAAGCTCTCTCCGGGGATCGCAAAGTGGATAGGAAACCTGGTTCAGAGGGACCAGGGTGATGCTTCCAAGCTAGCTCCCAGCCAACTGCCACTGCAGAAGCAGGCTTCTCCCATACCTCCAAAACGGGGGCTTCTATTGTCACACTGAAGTGAAGTAGTGTTTCCTTCCTGGGACCCTTATCCTGGATGTCCCTTAATTTTAACTGAATTTTGGGACTGGCCAGGGCTGAGAGCTCTAGGTTATCAGCCACCCTTGCCATCAGCCACTGAAAACAGGTCTTGGGCTTACCAGGGGTAGAGCAGCGTGGAAGAATATCGGCTATGGGGAGGCGTCTAGGCCTCGGACATCTTGGAGATCGGAGGCCAGCACCTGGACATCCTCACACACTTCATAGAATCCTCTAGGAAGTAACTCTTGCTTGGAGACTAAGTTCAGAAACATAGGGTACCTGGTCCCCCTAATCATCATCGATGTCACATCTACAACATGTAGGGCTTAAAGGAAAGAGCAGCATATTCCCAAAGTTCTTTGGGGTCTGTGGTGCCGGGCAGAGATCTCAAGGCTGAGAAGTAACTCTGCTGGATGGCTATATCATGCTTCGGCCTGGTCAAGAAGAGAGACGAGGTCCACTGGCAATGGCGCATCCGCCTGGGCCAAAGGCGCGAGGCAGAAGCCTTCAGCACCTTGGCGATGAGGTCAAGCATCTTTTGGCAAAATCATTCACATTCCTCTGGGGTGGAGGATTGGGTAGGAAAAGCTACCTTATCCGGCTCTAGAGAACCTTCAGATATGTGGCTCTTCTTGGACGGGGAGGAAGAATGCTGATGCAAGGATCCACTCTGAGCGTGATTTCTTGCGGTGGTGCTTCTTTTCCTTACTCTCCTCAGACCGACTCTCCACGCAACCTAGAACAAGACCATGGAACATCACCCTTTGTCTTGTGGACAAAAGGTAAAAGGTTTTGCTGCCCTTTCCCGGAGGGCCTTCGGGTGCATGGACCGGCAACCCACAATACTGCATGTCATTTTCATTGCCTAAACAAATCCAGTGCGGATACGAAACTGACATCAGCCGGCAACAGTCCGTGCAAGGTTTGACCCCTCAATGTTTTCACAGATTTTGCTATGGCAACAACAAATTGGAAAATTCAGACCGTTCCCGAATGACACCTCCGCCTGTACAAACCCTTCTGTCACCACCACTTGATGAACATGGAGCATAGTATGTCGAAGTATGCCCTCGGTGGCCTAATGCGGGCATTTCAGTAATCTATACACACATTTTGGGAGGATCACCATTTTGATGAGATATTAGCACAATGGGGGATAGCAGAAGACTGCCTCGCCTATCTAGTTTGGCTTCCATAGAGGCACTGACTGCAAGGTAATTCTTTACAAATTGTTAATACTATCCTTGGAGACCTGGACTACTAAATATCTTTGCCATCCCTGCACCATCTTAACTGAATCAGACGGGAACTTTGCTGGTTGGCCGTGAGCAGCAGGAGTAGTTCACATTTGGCAGAGTTTATTTTAAATCCAGACTACTCCCGAACTCGACCACAGCTCACACAATGGTGTCAAGATTAACAGGGTCAGATACTTCGATCAAGAGGTCGTCAGCATAGAGCAAGACCAATACTTTCGAGAGTACATGCAGTGACCCCTTTGTAGGTTCCGTACAAATTATACAAGCCAGGGGTTCAATGGCTAGTGCAAAAAGGAGTGGCGACAAGGGGCAATCTTGTTGCGTGCCTATGTAACTCAAAGGGATATGGGGCAACACCGTTAATTATCAGTTAGGACATGGATCTAGCATCCAGTAGGTTGATTAGTGATACCAGGCAAGAGCCGACTCCCATTTGCTGCAAGAATGCAAAGAGGAAAGACCAGCATAGAGAGTTGAATGCCTTCTCAGTGTTAAGCAGCTTCGCCACTGCTTGTATGTCCGGGTCTATTTGGGAAAGAATCACAAAAAAACTGCAAAGTTTAAACTGGGTGGCCCTCCATGGAATGAAGCCTAACTGGTCTGGGAGGACCAGTTTAGTCATTAGGGGGGAAAGTCAGTTTTCCAGACGTTTGGCAAGCATTTTATCGTCAAAGTTCAACAGGGAAAGGGGCCAATACGAGGCGCATAGTCTGCCCTTCCCTGGCTTTGAAATTAGTGGGATGACCGCCTCGCTTACTGTAGGTAGTAGCATCGGTTAATTCAGAGATCTGTGATACATATCTACTAGCAAGGGAGCCACAGAAGGGCAGATTGCCTAATATTCTATTGTGATACCATGCGAGCCTGGGGCCTTTCCCATTAGGGAGGTCCCGGATCGCTTTACCAACTTCTTCCACTGTGATGGGGGCCTTCAACAGGCTACGATGCTCAATTACCCAGGTCAGTTCTATTTAGTCAAGATACTGGGTCAACTGATCATTGAGGATATCCTCTGGTTTACCGTAGATTGCTGAATAGTATTGCACACATGTGCTCATAACTGCCTTATTGTCCTTTATGCAACATCCCATTTTTAGTGATCTTAGATATCAACACCTGTGTGTGCTCCGAGCAGATGGCCCAGGAAAGTAACTACCGGGTCGGTCACCTTCGCCTTGAGGCCAAAACCATACGGCCCAAGAAGCCTATTTCCCTATTTACTGCTTCACGGTATTCATCAGACATGTCCTTGAACTTGGCTAGCATTCTTTTGCAGCGGTCTCTGGTGTATGAATTTTCTAGCTCCTTAAGAGCCTTCGCAGTGTTCTCAAGGTGCATCTCTGCGAAGAACTGCATTCTCTCTGGATATAGAGACACAAGTACACTTTGTACAATTCCCATAGCAATGCTACCTTGTCAGCAGATTCTTTGTGTTTATGAAGTGTGATATATCGGAGCGAATGATCGCCTTGAATGCTAAATCGCATAGGGAGACCGGTTTAAACCTCCATCTTCTACTAAACTACTTGACGTTAGGGAGGAAGAGCCCTACAGTAACAGATAAGTGATCAGATAGTCTGTAAAATATTTTAGATTGCTTCACCCAGATCAGCATTCGCCTGGAGAGCAAACTTGTGTATGCAGGAATGAAAGTTGTGGACAGTGGAATAGTATTCCCCTTGAGTTTTGTGAGTTTCTCTCTAAGCATCCAACAGTTTGTATGTGTCACTCACGTGTTAGAGTGCCTTGGCTGTACTGCTCAGGGGCTTAACCCTATCAAAGGATCTATCCAGCGAGAGATCGGTTAGTGTTCAGGTCACCTGCCATAATCACAGCATAGTTGAGGAATTTCTGCAGCTTAATGGAAATGCTGTTAAAGCTGAGGTCATCTAATTTAGGAGCATGTAGGTTGACTAAGACTATGCAATGGTCAGCGATGAATCCTGCAAGGATAAAGAACACCCGCTCGGGATCCAGTATTACATTGTGCTGCTGGAAGCCTCTGGAATTTTGCACAATGGTTATAACACCCCGAGTATATTTATATCTAGACATACACTTGGAGTAGTCGCTCTAATTTGCTACAGTATTTGTTATTGGGTCTTGATTTTAGATATTAATTAGGAATGGACCTCCGAGTTGTTGATCTCACTCCATTCTGTACAGTTTAGGTCCCAACAAGAGTTGGCAAATCTTTTGTTAAGTGAACTTTCCTTTCCCTCATAGGATTTCAGTTGGGGTTGGCAATTCTAACCACAATTTTATTAGGGATCTCCTGATTTTTATTTTCTTTGCATGTTGTGGTTTATTTCCAGGGCATGAAAGAATTTGGTCCCGACTAAGGCAGTTACAATAGCATGATCCGCCAAAACGTATGGTTGAGGTCACACAACTTAATATTTGACTTTGCAAGTACACAGTGCATACAGCGAGTACCTACACTGACCCTAGATATAGCGGCCCATTTAGAATAGGTGTAGCTGGCCTCATATATTGTAGGGTTGGCCCGACGGATACAAGTGGAATGCAACTATACCAATTTGTCGATTTTTATAAAGAATATGCATAGTAGATCTTTGTTTAGTTATTTTAGGCATATTGTCCATGGTGTAAATCTTCTTGCATTGTATCTATGCACTAGTCCTGTTTAGGATTAATTTCAAATCAACAGGTGGTTTTATCATGGCATGCTTTAATGCGTTACATTTTTGGAATAAATAATCTTTTCTAAATAAATGAGTTATGTATTATACTTTGGATACAAGGTGATTTACTAAGAGGATTGCCTCAACACAATCCTATGGGATATGCAGAAATTAAAATAATGGTCTACATGTATTTGACATTCGGAAATCAACCCTGGTGGGAACAGCTTTGTCAGTTATATACCAAGTCATGGTTTGCCCTTTAGTGGAACAGATAGTTTGCTTCAGCAGAAACCAGGTTACAATTTCCAAGTCCCTGAAATAAAAAGCGTGATCTGCAGTTTGAAGTCTACAGCTGGGAAAATTGTGGTTTAGGGTGCAAAAACGTTCTTGTTTGAAGAATGAGGCCAGAATAGTTATTTCTGTTAAAATCCGGCTCATGAATTGTGAATAGGCGGAGGATGCACTACATCAGAGGATTAGTTATAATAAGACCAATGGGTAGAAGGCCGTTGTAAAGGCTTCTTGGCAAGAATGGAATGGCTGTGATGAAGAGTATGGACCTGGTGCTCTCCAGATATGTTGTACCACAAATCCCAAGAACCCTCACCACTTACTATGCTGGTTAGGGCGTGTTAGGGAGAATTCTCTGTTTAGGCTGAATTTCCTAACCTAGCGAGTCCCCCAGCAGCTTTGCTGGATTTTTGGGGTTTATTTTTTTCTCCTGCAAAGAGTGAGACTCTTTCACCCTCACTCTTGGATATGATTTGAGTGTGTTCCTTTGACTCTAGATGTGTTTAATGGGCTATGGGGTATTTTACTCCATAGGGCTTCATGTGTTTTTGTGATGTGTGTTACACAGCACCCTCAGTGCAGTAACACAGGGGTGTCATAGTGACCCCCCAGTATAGACTCCATACCCTGGGACTGACTACTGTCTCCCAGGGCATGTAAAGTCACCATTGACTTTACTAGTCTTGAATTCTGAACAGAACCAGTACAAACCATCATATTGTGGACGTACTGGCTGGGGCAATTCGATTGCCCCGGGGTCTGTTAGTCGAGGGGGCACGTCTCCGTCCCCTCGGATCGAGTTTTGGCTGGTGGCAGTGGATACTACTTTTTATATTCAACCGTGAATATTTCTCTATGGGATTTTCCCATTGTTCGAGGCTACTATCTTTATTTAATTACGATAGCCTCGAACATACCGCCGGTTTATTTAATAATTATTAATTCTCCGGTTGGTATTTTTTGCCAGAATTCAGTTCTAAAACGGCGTTTGTGTTCTCTTCTGTGACTCCAACCCAAGTCGAGCCCTTTGTTCCACTTTTTGGCGGGCTTCTCCACAGAAGCCTCTAAAAGTGGTGCCACTCTGTCTGGGTACCACAGGAGGTGTGGGAGGGGTTTAGGCACTCTGGACTGAGTTGCCTAGGCAACTCAAGTCGCACTCCGTCCTGATTGGCCCAAGTGGTGAGCCGGCATGTTTGAGTGACAGCTAGGCTGAGTGAATGGGGGTTTTCTGCATAAAAGCAGGGCTTTGGGGACTGGAACTTTAGAAGTCGCCACAGGACCTAAGAATCTGACGAGGGAGAAGCTGAGCCGACCTGCCACGACGACACCACCGGTGGAGCCCTGCTGGACCGTCTCACCGCTTTTCCCAACGACAGAGGAGATCTCCCGCCAGAGAGTCTTCTTCCTTTGACTGGTGGGGATAACCAGTTTCACCGTCTTTTCACCTTCCCGACGCATCTCGTGGCCGCCTTGCCTGTGCCAAGCACCCCGGCAACCGGAATACCACGTTTTACCACGACCGCAAAATAAAGGGTAATACCTTTAACCGGAAAACTCAGCGGCTGGTTTCTTCCCTGGCAGTGCAACGACCTTCATCTTTCCTCCAAGTCGAGATCTTCTCTTCCCCTGGACGACACCGAGACTTGCACCCGCTGCCAGGAACAACTGCCACCGCTGGAGGATCCTTCCCACTTAAGGTACCGTGTTCCGCCTGGCTTCCCTTGCCACCGACTGTACGGGGTAGATTTAGCCCCCGGCTTTCGAACCTGGGTTAGCCTGGGACACCCTGGCTTAACTTTTCTGAGCCTCTCTAAACTCTTTTCGAACTCTCTGCAAGACTTTCAAAGCCTAGTGTAACTGTGATCTTGGGCGCATTAGTGCTATGCTCTCTCTAAGAGTGGGCCCAGCCTATGGACTTTGGCTCACCAGTGAATTTTGCTCTTCTGCCTTGCTAAAAGTGTTCCTAAATCTTAGAGTTGTGTATCTTCCCATATTCTGTCTTTTTCCCTCCCTTCTTCATGAACTTATTGGAGTGCCATCTATAGTTAAGCGCTCACCTCTGTCTGGGGAAATAAGTGGTGTTAACTAAGACTTGTCTGATAAGGAATAAGGGTTGTATATATTATAATAGTAACTGTTTTTAGAGTTTTACAAAAAGAGTGCTGGAGTGTTTCAAACAGTGTGTTTTAAAATAAATAATGATATACTTTGATACCAAAACTCTGGTCAGTGTTTGCTTGTGTTATTGTATCCGAGTGCCCATTGTGTATACTTTGCATACTGCCTAACTCTTCTTGAGGGATGTCTGACTGCTCAGCCACAGCTACCAGGTAAATCTGGGTGGTACAGACTGCTACCAAGTGGGTTTACTGCTAACACCTGTAGTCCTAAATCTTTTGCAGTGTTCCCCCAAAGGGAACTGCACAGGTTTCTGCCTAACAGTACCAGCTTGTATATGGGCAGTGAACGACAATGATGTTGGCTGTTTAAAAGTAGAGCCAGTGAAAATTGTTTTGAAAGAAGGAATTACATTGCCACGTATTCCGCAATATAACATTTCGGCCGAAGGAGAGAAAGCATTGAAATGCATTGCGTCAGATTTGATTAAAAGAAATGTAATTGAAGAAACTTCTGGTAGCATGTGCAATAGTCTGATCCTTACGGTTTATAAGAAAGGAGGTAATGACATACCGTACCGTTTCCTAATTGATTTGCGCGGAGTGAATAAAGTTGTTGATCCGCAATTTCCGTTAGTTCCGGATGAGACTACAATGTTGACTATGATTCCAGCATCTTCATCGTATTTTAAAGTTGTAGATTTGAAGAATGCGTTTTTCAGCATTCCGGTACATCTAGATAGCAGATATTTATTTGCTTTTACTCTTGGAGGACGTTCATTTACATTCACACAAATTCCACAGGGCTACACTGAGAGTCTGAGTATTTATAGTAGAGCATTAAAGGAACAACTAGAACTAGCAGCAGTTTGTGTTTTGTCACAATATATAGACGATTTATTGATAGCAGCAGACACAGAAGAAATTTAAGAAAGTACAGTTACACTATTGACACATTTAGCAGCACATGGACATAAAGCTTCGCTAAAGAAATTCCAATATTGTCGAAAGGAAGTAACCTATTTGGACTACCTACTTTCGATGGAGGGAAGAAGATTAACACCAGAAAGAATAGAAAGCATCTCGGATATGCCTATTCCAAAGGCGCAGAAAGAAGTCAGGGCTTTAATTGGCATGGCTTCATATTGTAGGCAGTGGATCGCAAATTTCTCTATGATTGTGAAACCGATAGTGGCATTGACAAGAAAAAATTTTACCTTACCTTTGCCGTAGAACATGGAATGTCGAGAAGCATTTGACCTGCTCAAAGCTGCATTATGTTCAGCTCAGGTTTTAGGCACGCCAAATTATGACAAGAATTTCAAGTTATTTGTGCATGAAAATAATGGTTGTGCTTTGGCTGTTTTGACTCAGGAACAAGGAGGGAGAAATAGACCATGCGGCTACTTCTCTTCCGCGTTGGATCCTGTTGCATGTGCTTTGCTGCGCTCTTTGCAAACTGTTGCTGCAGCCGCCGCATCAGTAAAGCAAACCAAGGGTATGGTTTTAGGTCACGCTTTAACTGTCATGGTGCCCCATTCAGTGGACGTTCTTTTAAATAGAACGCAGACAAAACCTTACATCAACCAGATTAACAAGGTACAAAATTGTCCTGTTTGCACCGCATATACAAATTATGAGGTATTGTGCTTTAAATCCAGCCAAGTTAATGCCCCCTGCCAATGATAAAGTGGGTGAAAAAGAATTCCCCCATGACTGTTTAACGGTTACTGAACAAGAGACAAAAGGAAGAATTGATCTAACTGATACCCCACAGAAAGAGCCAGATGAAGAACTGTTTTGTGACGGTTCTTGTTTTAAATTACCCGATGGTACATCAACTGCTGCATATGCCATCACTACACCGAAAAGTATTGCAGAAATCAAAAGAATCCCATACAACTCAGTACAGGCCGCAGAGATAATAGCGTTAACCAGAGCATGTGGAATTTCTGCAAACCTTAATGTAAACATATATACTGACAGTCAGTATGCATTTGGGGTGGTACACAATTTTGGTAGATTATGGGCTGAAAGGGGTTTCCTGACATCACACGGAACTAAAATCCAACATGGCACTTTGATATTGAGACTGTTGTCGGAACTTGCGCTTCCCAAACGATTAGCAATAATGAAATGTGAAGCACATAAAAAAGTAACATGTAATGTTGGAAAGGGAAACGCATTTGCAGACAGAATTGCGAAACAAACTGCCACTGATTTACACACAAAAATGTATGTTGAAAAAAATGAAAGAAGTACCCTGCATGATAGAAAATGAGATTGCCACAGTTAAGGAAATGCAAGCAGAAGCTACTGCAGATGAAATAAAAACATGGTCTGGGGGTCCAGCAGAATTAGATTCTCAAGGCTGTTGGGTGGACAAAGAGCAAAAGATGGATGTTGCCAAACGCCTATGTAATGGCAATGGTCACTATGGCCCACAGTCCAACACACATATGTGCTAGAAAAATGATTCAACATCTAGATACGGTATGGCAGAATCCACAAAACTGCTGACAGATTGGTTCAAAATTGCATGACTCGTTTACAACATAACACTGGAAAGGTAACAGTGCCGCCAGTAGGAAGTTTTGGCCCCCCTCTATGCCGTTTGAAGTCATCCATTTTGATTTCATAGAAATGGAAAGGTGCCAAAACTATAAGTATGTCCTTGTGGTGGTCAGCACATTTAGCAAATGGGTAGAGGCCTATCGCCTGAAAGATTGTACAGCTAAAGTTATGTTAAAAGAGTACTTTTCCCGTTTTAGCCTACCCCGCGTCATATGGTCAGATAACGGTCCGCACTTTATTGCAGCCGTGATATTACAAATTTGTGCAGGCCTCCAAATTGACAAACGATTCCATTCGGCCAGACAACCGATGAGTGCCTGTTTGGTGGAACGTCAGAACGGTATCTTGAAAAATAAATTGAGTAAGATTTGTGAGGGGAGCAATTTGAAATGGCCCGATGCATTACCGCTAGCTTTCTTATGCACGAGAACATCTGTACAAGCAAGGACTGGACTCTTCCCCCTATGAAATAGTTATGGGGAGACCAGCAAATGTTTGTAATGCTCCGCAGCCGAAACGGCTGAGGGACATAGAATACCCATTGCTTATTAACTATTGTATACAGTTAACTCAAAACTTGCGTTTAATTCATCAGCAGGTGCAGGAGGCTCTTCCTGTCAGATATACCGGCCCAGGACATTGTCTCCAGTCTGGGCACTGGACACTGATTAAAGATTTTGAGAGAAAATCTTCACTCGCACCGCAATGAAAGGGGCCCTATCAGGTGCTGTTGTCTACACAGACTGCAGTCCGAGTGGATGGCTGCAAGTCCTGGATCCACACAACACGAAAAGAATTTGGTTTCCTTTGAAAGAGGAAAGAGCTACCTGATCCTGACATCGAAAGAAATATAGCTGCACTTGATCACAAAGATACAATCGCCAGCTCTATGCCAGAAGTGCTTTCTAAACCAGAGAAAGGGCCTGGGGAGATTGCAACAAAGATTGAAAGGCAAAAAATAAATCAACCTTGTCCGACTGCTGCTGCATCATCACTCATTGCATCGCAAGCTGGCACTGATCCTGCATCTGGAAATGAGAGTGCATTGTTCATCGATCATACTGTACCTGGAGCCATAAGGTACAATCTACGTTCCCAAAATCAGAAGTGATCTGCGCTTTGTTTCGCCTTTGTTCCCAGCATGGATGAAGTGGTAACGGAGGCCTAGGGAAAAGGAGCGTATGAGCTGCATCAAGCTGCATCAAATTGAAAGCTCTGACATGGGGTTTCCCGGTGCTACCATTGAAAAGTGAAGGACCAGTGCAACCTCGCGGGGACGAGCAGAGGGCATATGGTACCGACACAATTGATGCTTGCTCCTGCCTTTTTGGAGCTCTGTGCAAAATCACATCATCTTGCTGTCATTTATTATGCATGCCAGCCTGAACTGGTCTGAACGCTTTGCTGCTATTTGAATGCTTTGCTGTTAACGTGTGTTGCTGTGGATACCTTTTCTGCGACGAACATTGAAACCTTTTCCTGAGATAAACATTACAGACAATGCCTACACTCACTCCTGCACCAACGCTGTTGATATTGTAGAAATAGAGACTAAGCCTACTCTTAGAAAAACTTGGTTCAGAAAAAAATATGCTAATGATGATACCGCTTTGCATTTTGATTACGCTGATCCCAATATTCTGGTATCTGGAAACTGTGCATCCTTTGAACTCTTGCCTGCTACCAATGTTCCGACTAGGAGCAGCCCAGTTGCATGTGCTCTTATACTCTCCCCTCGCCAGAAGTGAAACATAGAAAATGTTATGACAATAATACATTGCTTTTGATTATGAATATGACACATGCTATCTTGAATAGGTCCAATTGTTGGGTCTGTTCCCATTTACCCAAGCATGGTGGAAAAGGAATAGGTTGGTATGTACATCCTTTGCCACTTAATACTGCATGTTATGCATCATGGAGATCGTTATTTTATGGAAAATGGAAGGACAGTGTTACTGGTCAGTTTGATGGAACAAACAAATGAGTTTGAAAGAGTGGTATTGGAACCGGTGGTTTGTTCCATATTTACAAGCAGAAGCAAAATAAACACGGTAACAACAAATCCAGTAGATAGGCTCTCTAGGCCTTACAAATCCCTAATTACTTTTAACATGGCTCCAGTAGGAAACAGATGCTGTGCCTCATCCTATACTATTAATCACAGTCCACGTTCTGTCCAGTTTTGCTTACAGAAGAAGGGGACCTATACAGTGGGAACATTTACGAAATGCATGAATACTGCCTTACTTGAGCAAGAAGAGAAACCATTATATATAAGAGGTTCTGTTTATTTTGTATGTGGAGATCAGGCCTATCCATGGTTACCTAGAACTTGGGAAGGGACCTGTTATTTAGGTATACCTTTTCCTGGTGTATTTTTTTCCAAAACTTCTGGGAGTATATAGTATATCAAAACTATCCAGATCTAGGCCACAACAAGATAATACCGCAGGACAGACTGCAAGGGATATAGCGAAGTCATTTATACCATTTTGGGGACAAGCAATAAATTCATGGATTATAAGGAAACTGTCCAGGGTGTTAGAAAAGACAATACATGAAACTACAGATATACTCTATGACACTAGAAAAGAAAGCAATTAGATTAATTGCACTTCAGAATAGAATGGTCCTTGATATAATTTTGGCTGATCATGGAGGGGTATGCAGAATCGTGGGGTCAGTGTGCTGTGTATTCGTAAGTGGCTCCTCCCCACGATATTTGAAGCAATCAAGAAAATGCATGTCCCGAGTTCTGATATTCGTGTCCCCACAGGTGGTTGGAATCTGAATATAAGTTCATAGTTTTGGGAACTGCTGCGATCATGGGGATGGAAACCAATTGCAATTTTGGTCATGATATTTGGAATCCTTATGTTCTGCTGTTGTTGCATGTGTAAAATAAGGGCAGGGAACCCTCTTTTTGATGGGGGACTGACTCCAGAGGGTTGGGACATATTTTTCGAAAAAAGATGGCGTCAAAAGCTACCCTTGTCATTGACGCTATGTATCAGTTAGCTCTTACGGGAAAAAGGAGTGAATGGCTTTCTAATCATAAAATAATGCAATTTATTGGTTTACACGAAAAAATATGTTTAAAACAATGACATATGCCATCCTAGGCACAAAAAAAAAATGCTTATAAATCACAACATATTGTGCATATTTTGGTGGGTTAGTACATCTAAGGTGACTATAATTTTATGCATTGCTAATAATGAGGCAATACACAAACATTGTTGTTGCATACAATGCCTGCCAATCTTCTGCTCCTAAATTACAACTGATTGTGTAGACACAATCAAAACGAAACCTCCTCGCATATTAAGTGAAGGTGCACAACGCGAAAATGAAATAATCAAAGCAATTATGGCAATTAATATTTCTGAAGACTATTATATTAATATGGGTAGTTCAGAATCAGACACATGGTCTGATGATGATGTGATGTATGGATGATGCTCTTGGCTTATGGCCAAAAGGAGGGTGTGTTAGACCAGAAACAACCCTATAGTATGTTGGCCAGAAACCAATCGCATCATGTGACAAACATCGCAATCGCAGAATCGTCAATGTGAGCAGAGGGCGTCCATTTTGTGAAATTTTTCCATTCTGTCAAAACACTTGACAGAATGGAAAAAACCAAATGGCTGACAAAAGCAAAAATATGCTTCGAACTCACACACAGTGCAAGGCCACGGCCTGCATGCAGAAAGACTGACGCAGACAGGAATGTCAAACAATACAGATATACATTGTTTTTCTCCTTCATTAAGTCCTTGAAGGCGAGCAGAAGCCGCATCTAATCAGCAGACCAGGTGCCGGCCTGTCTTGAAAACGCTGTAGTAAAAGGCAGTTAAAGCATGAATTATATTCTTTTAGCGGTACTCCTTCGCAGAGACTTATTTTCTGCTTCAGAACTGTCTGACCCTTAGTTCAGGAATCGAAACACATAGATAACGTGCCAAGGAATGTTTCTCTCTTACGAACATGATATTCTTGCCGAACTAAGAGCTCCATGTTCCCCATAACAGAAGTTGTCTCTGCTACTATTGCTAGAATAACTATATTTAGACTGAATAGAGATTTTTCATAACGAGTCATAATTGTCAATCACCGAACTCTAGCCTGAACGATACATTTATGGGCGGATTGAATAGCCTTCAAAGATTGCAGATATATATATAGTTGCTTCAGCGTTGATCGCTCAAGCGTCTCATGAGGTCTGGGAACACACGTTGCGAGACGTAGAGACCAGTCAGCCGACTGAGAATACTTTGAAATAAACCAGACCTGTTTGGAAATCAAACCTTGTATCTTTCGTGTCACTAGAGTATATGGTTATTGTGCCTTAGTTTCCATATGCGGTCTTTATGGCCTAGCAAGCTCAGGGAAGGAGGGGAAAAAGTGCCTCTACGGAGGTGCAGTAAGAAGTTTGACTTTTTAGAGACGTCCGAGATGTGTGCGGAGAAGGAAAGAGTAGAGTCAAAGATGGCCCGAGATTCTTATCCTCGCAGGTAGGGGGAAGTAGGAGGGCCAAGGAAGGCCAGCCAGAGAGTGAGGGGAAAGGATGTTGGAGTACCAATAAGGAGGAACTGTCTTGTTGGCATTTAAGCAAAGATCGTTGGCAGAACACCAATTTTGAATGGCGATTAGGCAATCAGATGAGGGAAGGAGAGGAGGAATCCGAGGGAAGCCTGAAAATGAGTTGGGTGTCATCAGCATAGCACTGGATGTTTGAGCAGAAAATGGAAATGCTGTAGACAAGAGTTGCTAGATATTGGTTTAAAAGCCAGAGCGAGAGGTTAGACCCCTGGGGAACACCACAGGTAGAAAGGGAGATAGAGGATAGGAAGGACCCAAGTGGTACCTGGGAGGGTCGATCAGAAAGGAAAGAGGTCAGGCAGGCCAGAGCCTGATCAGTGATGTGCAGGTTATCACAGAGATGATTGAGCTGGATGGTATGGTTGACTGTGTCGAAAGCAGAGGAGAGAGCAAGTAGAATGAGGACGGAGGGAATGTTAGAGTTAAGGTTGGAGAGCAGGTCTTCACGGATGTTCAGGAAAGCAGTTTCCGTGCATCTGGCAGCTCTCAAACCAGATTGGTGGTCATGGAGAGAACCAACAGAGTTGGAATGGAGATTAAGCTGAGAGAAGGCCAACTTTTCCAGGAGCTTCCCCAAAAAGGGTGTAATGGAAATTGGGCGATAGTTGGTCCAGAGGGATCAGCGGTGGGTTTTTTGAGGAGAGGACGCACAAAGGAGTGCTTGGGAGGGGAAAGATCCAGAGGCAAAGGAACCGTTACAGAAATCGGCAAGGGCTGGAGTGAGGGTATCAATGTGGTCCTTAATGGTTTTAGAGGATCAGGGATGGACCTGTTTTGATGAGGCTTTCATAGATTGATAGATCGGACTTGTCTAGCAACCTCATCTGGGGAAAAAAAAAAGAGGAAAGGAGGAGAAAGAGGGAGGGCGGGGGTGGCTGAGGGAGAGTCAGCAAGCCAGAAAGGAGAGGGGGGGGGGGGGGAAGAGGAGTGGGTGGACAAGATGTCCTGGGTTTTATAATTAAAGTGAGAGGCAAGGGCATTGCAAAGAGCCTGGGAGACGAGAGGAGGGGTAGAGACTGCAGCAGGGTTGGCCAGTTCCTTCCAGATTTTAAAGAGTTCGACCTTGTTGTTGGATACCGCAGAGACAAGCTAGAATGTGACCTCTCTTCTTGGAGCAGACAGCAAGACGGTATTCCCTTTGGAGCAGGCGACAGGCCAGTTTGTCAGAGTATGAGCAGGAAGCCCTCAATTTCCGCTCAGCCGCCCTTAAGTGTAGCTAGGTCAGAGTCATACCAAGAATTACTCGACTTTGGACTTCAAACAGAGCCTCATGACAGGGGCAAGAACATCAACAGTAGCAGAAATAGAGTAGTAGAGCAGGGACAGGGCTGTGTCAGGGTGCGAGTCAGCCTGAGGTGGGGGCTGTGGGGTTGGGGGGCGGGGGGGGTGCCAGCGAAAGCCTCGATTGACCCATGCTTCATGGGCCGGATGTCCAAGAAGGAGGGTGGCAATCTTGGGGTAGGCTTGGCTTGGGGGGAGGAGATGGAAAGATAAGAGGAGAGGAGGCAGTGATCACTCCAGGAGAGAGGAGTTGCAGTCCAAAACTTTGCAGACATCTGGCATAGGTGTAAAAAAGACTAGGGGGGCGGGGTGCAGTCCAGGTTTGGCATGCTCAATGGATCAGTTTCTTGAAGGAAATTGTAGGGTTGGTTTTATTCAACATAGAAAAATATTTGGATCATTCTTTGCACAGAGCATTGCATGTTTGCTCCTGAGTGTAGGCATTTGGGATGCACAGTATCAGAAACTAATTGGACACTCTACAGGTGTGGTTACTGCACTGAAATGTGGGTAACATTTTTATTTTGCTTTTAATATTGCTTTATTTAATGTATATGTTTGTTTCTTTTGCCAGATTGAGTCAGCTCCATTCTCTTACCTTGCACCTTGGCCCTTTGCACAGGCGAAATAGCTGGTTTGCATAAGGAGGGTGGTGGTGCCAAGTGACGCAGCTGTTGGCCCGAGTGTTTGGGAAGTCTACATCTGGTTTAATTTGAGAATGCAACACTGTTGGAGGGCCGTTCGGGGATGGGGAAAGAATATTTTTTGGGAGAGATTTCCAAGGGAGCAGCTTGGTGGTCAGAATAGAAGTGTATGATATACATCAAAATAGTTTGTGCCCCAGGTTGAAACACATGCTTCAGAGGTTTGACTGTGGTTTAACCAATGCTGTAAATTCAAGTTTGCTGATGCATAGTGAGACAATGTGGTCTTGGAGGTGGCGGGAGTATGTTTGTAAATTGAAGTTTACTAAGAAAAAGGAGTCTTTCTGCCTTGTATTTAGATAAATTAGTAATGAAGTCAAGGTTGCGTTCCTTAAACCAAGGTGAATAAAGCATAACAAAATTAATATAGAATTTGGAATGTTTTCTGCAATTGTGTATATTTAACAGCAATATTGTAAGTGAATGAAAACTGCCCAATTGCACCTTTCAGATTACATGTTCCTAAGAAACTAAGGTTTAAGAAAAAAAATATAGGTGTTCCTGAAAAAAGAAGGTATTGAAAAGAAGAGACTTCAAGTAAGCTGTACATAAAGTAGATTTATACAGAACCCGTATGCCATGTGTGTTGGCTTCACTGTGCTCTGCTCTATAAGAAAAGAGGGAGAAGGTTGATTGTCTAATAGCAAGTACTCGAGACCTGGTTGCAGCTTGGCTTCTATGAGGTCAGCAGGGACACCACCTTCAGAGTTGCTGAGGGTGGGAGCCACAGTTCTGATCGACTATTGCAGTTTGGATCTACTTCACCACTGATGTTGAGATGTGGGATATAACTCGAGAGGAGGGATTAGTCGTTGCCCAATAAATGTTCATATGTGCAGGCCGAGTATTGAGGATGTGTGTGTACTGATAGTTTTTTTTTTAGAAGACTTAACCATGAGTAGGTTAAACAGGAAAAAGAAGGGGACGTCACCAAAACTAGGGTGATGTGGCGGGGAAGCGTTTGGCACCATCCAGTTGCGATGTTACATGTGCAATCCTGAAATAAAAAATAAGACTGCTCTAAGAAATAATTTCATTATTGTGTGGGTCTATTCGAAATGCACCACTTTAGAAACTCCTGATGCACCCTGTTCTTTGCACCGAGGGATTTCCAAAATGGTTATCTCCCACTCCCTGTCCCCCTTACCTACTTTCTCTATCACTATCTGGAGACAGCCCCAGAAACCCTGGCCCCTCATCCTACAGAATGTCCAACACAACCTTTGCCTAACTCCCCTCTTCATTATCTGAGGGACAACTCCAGAAGCCCCGCCTCATCTTCACCCTTACCACCACCCCCCCCACCCAGAAACCTTGCACAACCCCTCCATTTCCATGGTCAGTTGCCCCCTCCCCAACCGACTCCTCCACCCACTTACCACTCTTCTCCGGCTGGCCTTCGCTTTCTACTGGACTAAAAAGGCCCCATTGAGATTTAACTATCACCAACTAAAAATCTATTTTTACAAAACGTGGGAGAAAAATAGTACCATTACTCTTATCCACGTAGTGGGAATAAGTTAAATGTTCTGGATTTTGATTGTGTCTGAAAAGGACCTTCAGTAACATTGAGCATTACAGCAATACCGCCTTTTCCTGGCAACACGCCTTACAAGGATACCTTTGGTCGGTCAGGAAAATCATGCATGACTTACTGTATCTCAGGCATTCTTTGAAAAAGGTGAATTCTTAAAACGGGTTTTTTGAGATGTTACAGATCACCTCCTCTCAATGGAACAATGCAGTGAATTGGGTCAGAAACGATTCTCACACTAGTAGAAGTCTGTTATTTATACATTACTATTTTTGTTGTTCTGTGAACAAATCCCTTGTGTCTTGGTCTATTTGCTTCCCCTATGTCCATGGCGAAGGGGACACCCATCTCTTTGGCACACAGGAATGATCCAATCACATATTCAGTGACTAGAACAAGACTATACACTTTAAACTGACAAAGGTTTTCAAATTCCTGTCAGCACTGAACAATGTGCACACATACTTTCTACCTGGGTCCACTAATTGGAAGATACCATGAGGGCATTTTTTTTTTTTAGGCATCTGTATTATACATAGGTCAGAATCAGTGGACAAACATTTTCACTTACCAAAACTGCATACACTTTATAATAATGACACTCACAAAAGACTAGATTGTAAAATAAGGACAATTACCATGACAATTAACATACACAAGTTTTACACATTTCCTATTAAAAACAGTCTAGTACATATATTAAATCTACTTTTAATCCCATTTCAATGATCGCCTTCGCTTGCTCCGGGTACATGGTTCTTCATGGACACCATGTTGCAGTTCATTCAGATGCAGAAAAAACACTTACAATTAAACCCCGACAAACTGTAATAAATCAACTCCTACCATCTGTAAGTTTCCATAAACACCTAAGACTATTTGTGAATATAGTAGAAGCTTTTTTCACCGAAAAAAAAGAAAACAGAAACAAACATATCCATGTAACCTCTTAACAGTCACATATGCAAATACATATTTACATATTAAAATTGATATTCACATTTAAACATTGGCAACAAACACTTAAACAGATCTACTGAATATGTAGACTAGTGTGAAATCCACAGCGCAACAACCCTAATCGGTTCCATTTAGAAGATGGTTGTTGGTACGTTGTATGATGATTTTAAAGCAGATACTAACAAACCAGAGGAACTACAGTGACACATAATGGCCACAGAAGAATATACGCATTGCATTCTCTCACCTGACATACTGGAAAGCACGCGTCTGTGACCCAGAACCATATACCTACAAAAAAATTTAAAAAAATTTAAAAAAGCAAAGGTTACTTGCAAAGTAGGCTGCCCAGTACACCTAGTGCCGTATATAGCGGATAATGTTTTGCAGATTTTTTACACAATTCGAACAGTTTGAAAAATCAAAGTGTGCCGCCTTGGTCTCCATAAACCTCCCCCCTCTCCAGCTATGCCGCACCTATTGTATGTCGGCAGGTGGCTCTGCACAATTTACATGCAGACAAATTTCCCTCAAGCTACAGATGATAATTTAATATTTCCCATTGTGAGAAATGTCAGGTTCACTAAACAATCAACCATCACCCTCCTATAACAATTGCGTAGTTTCTTCACCAAGATTTATTTTAAAAACAGACGGAAACTGTGCAATTAAGGCATATTTCTTCCAAATCTATTGGCCAACACCACATGTATCACTACCCAATGGATAACAAAAATGACAGACTGGATTTGCAAGAATGACGGACGAACGCAATAAGGATCATAAATCAGAACTTCCAATAGTGAGCAGTGGGCAAGAGATCAGTAATAACGAAAGCATGCAGGGAATTTGTACCAGTTACCAAAGGCAGTGTTAGAAATAATCTGAGCATGTTGGGCAAGCAATACAAATTAGAAGGTAGGGGAGTGTCTAATAATCAATCATCCTCTGTGCTTGTTAATTGAAGACTAGTCTCTCCATGGCTTAAAATGGTCAACAAACAGTAAAGCGGCGCGGCAAAAGGAGGTGAAATTCCCGTGCCATTAGAGTGTCAGGAGAAGTAGGAGAGGAGTAGCATAGTGTGGAAGGCTGGCGTGGCTGACGCAAGGAGTTGCACAGTTGCCGGGCATGTGAGGGAAGGGCAAGCCCCATGGCAAAATAGGAGGAGCACGGATACCAAGAGGAAAAGGAGGGACAGAGCGGATCTCCCCAGGCTGGAGTGTGGTGAGGGGGAAGCTCCCCCGCACCGGGAAGGAGCGGTTATAAAGCACCTCGGTCCCAGGAGCAAGAGGAGGAAAGAGGAGGGGACAGAAAGGAGGGAGCAAGAGAGCCCGTGGCACGACACAGAGTGGAGGCAAGGAAGGATCTGGATCGCAGCTCCAAAATACAGGCTCAGTGAGCATAAAGGGGCCAGAGGTGAGTTGGGAACAGTACGGGATCACGCCCCACTACACAGGTGGTGTCTAAGAGGACGAAGCCCGGAGGAGAATGGGCAGAGACCTGATGCCCTAGTGAAGATACTAGGGGCTTAAACGGGGCCAGAGGCAATTAGGAAAGAGCAGAGGGAGCACAGTGGAGGTTCCAGGATATAAACAGTGCCAGGTGACTTTAAGGGAGCTCTGTGAGAACAATTATTAGACGGAGCAGAGTGGAATTAAAAGTTAAACCTCCCCAGAAGACAGAAATAGACTGGTTGGTGAAAGAGGAGGTGGGGGGGGGAAATCACAGGAAGGGACTGTGCACCCAATACAGAATTAGTGCGTGGATACAGACAATTGGTGTACCTCAGAGAGAGTTCAGTAGTATCCACATGTCTAAAACAAGAGGAAAGGGCATACCGGCAGCCCAGCAAACACCTCAGACGAGACAAGAGACAAATATCAAACCGCTGTGTGGTGCAGAGACATCCACACATTGCAGAAGCGGAAGGGCTAGCCTAAGCCCATCATCGCAGAGGACCTGAGAAGGGGCAATTTCAAGAACAGTTTATAGCCTCCTTTCAAACCCAGTTTGAGACTCTGGAAGAAGAAATTAAGCAGTTGGTACTGGAGCAGAAATCGACAAGAACAAGCCTGAAGAGAGGACAGATAATGTGGAAAAAGGTAGTTCAAAATTTGGAGGAGGAAATTCAGAAGAGCGGCAAAGCTTTGGAACACCTTTCTAGTCTGTGACACCCTGGCGGTCCAGTGAGATGATCTTTAAAACCGGTCATAGACATTGAATATCAGGATAAAGAATCAGTGTAGGATAAGGACTTGAAGAGAACAGTTCAGCAATAGTTTGCAGAAATATTAGCAGATAGCTCCAAAGACTTGTTCTAGATGGACCGCTTACATCGAGTGGACCCACGAACAGCGTTGGAGCCAGGCTCACGACAAAGGGACATCCAGGTGGCAATAACATCGTATGGTCAGAAAGAAGATTCTGAAGAAGGCGAGGACAGCGGGCCAAGTGCACATTAATGACAAAGTACAATTATACCAAGATATTGCACAATCCACCCTTCTAAAGTTGGAGGTTGAGGATTAGGGAAGAGGATGGGGGTTGGCAGAAGGTGAGATACACTGACACACGATTAAGGACAAGGGGGAAGTGACAATGGTGATTAAGATAAGATGAAGGCCCTCAAAGTATTAACGTACAATGTAAGGGAAATCAATGCCCCCATCAAGAGGAAAAAATTGGAAACAATTTTGCAGGGGAATACTTCGGTATCGATAAACACAAAGTAAAAGGAATAAATGGAAACTGTGAATACAAGGGTATTCCCAACTCTAATCAGTCGATTGTAGGGGGAGAAGAAGGCAGGGGTGTTGATCGAAATACACAATAGATTGGGGGCACAGGTGCTGGAGTCCCAGTTGGACATGGAAGGGTGGTACCTTTTCTTGATCATTATCCTTGGAGGGCAAAAGGTTACGTTGGCCTCAGTGTATGCTCCAAATACAGGATAAGATGGGTTCTCTCGGGAGGTGTTGAGGTTAGAAGTCTTTGCTAAAGGCGAAAAACATTTGCCAGGAGATCTCAATATAGCATGGGTGCCACTGCAGGATAGGAGCAAAGGAACTATGTACGGAGTGATGGTCCTATCCAAGACACTTAAACAGAAAATGACAATACTGGCCCTACATGATGTCTGGAGAGCAGTAAAATGACAAAAGCAGGGATGCACATTACTCTCAGGTACACTCCTCCCTGTCCAGGATTGATTATATTTGGGCTTCCATAGGACTAATGGGGAAGGGGAATGATGTAGAATTGGGATCAATTTCGTTGTCTGATCACGCCCCACTTTTGTTGACTATCAATCTAGGAAACACTGGGGGAGGACTATAGAAATGGAAGTTCCCCGCAGAACCAGAACCTTTGGCCAGGTAATTGAAGGAAAAGAGGTGCTCCCAGGCGATTTTGAAGCTTAGTAATAGCCTAGGACAGGATAAGACAAATTAGGACATGGGGGGACATTTTTAGGAAATGCTTCCAAGCCTTAAACACATCAGACCTGGCAGAGCTCCCACTTCCACTATTTATGGAGGATGAAAGTCTATAGATGAAAAAATCCAGGAGGAAGAATGGAGAAAGGCTATTGGAATGATGCCAAAGAACAAGGCCCCCGGCCTGGATGGGTACCCAGAGAGCTTTTTTTTTAAAAAACATTACATGGACATCCTACCTCCAAAGCTTGCAAAACTATCCACACATTTAAAATGAGGGCGTTCCATTACACAATCGATGAACGAAGATAAAATGGTAGTGTTTCCTGAACAAGGTAAGGATCCGGCGTCCCCAGGCTCATATCACCCAATAGCGCTGATAAACCTGGGTGCAAAACTATACACAAATATCCTAGCAGACAGATTAATGGATCCGATTCCGAAATTAATCGGCTAGGATCAGTCAAGGTTTACACAATCTAGACAAACGTTTGAGAATACCCGTAGAATCTGCCACTTAATTGAGAAGAAGGCCATGGCCCACGACCCAGCAATGCTAGTGTCTTTAGACACGGAAAAGGCATTTGACAGGGTCGAGTGGTCTTTTTTGTTCCGCACATTGAAACAAAGGGGGTTTGGGATGGGGTATAGTCAGATGGTGCAGGCAAAACTATAATACACCAACAATTCGTATCACTCTTAACGGGACAATTTCAAAGACAGTGACTTTGGGAAGGGGCACTAAACAGGGATTTCTGTCTTCCCCGATATTATATTATGGGAAACAGGATGAGTCAAAGCTACCTCTCCCTTTAGTGCTAGGTAAACGTGGACACAACCAAAATCTAGTTTAACATAATTAGATTATAATAGTAAAGCATACATAGTTAAAACAAAGTTTATTCTAAAAAGATAACAGTGGTGACAAGAGAACATAGCCACACATTATATATGCATGTGGAAAGTCAAATTTATTTCACAGTGTGTCACAATATTTAATACATAAAAGGTTTAATGAGCTATGATCAGTACAAAGCCCACATCATATGACTGACTTTCCACATGCATATATGTGTTGCTATGTTTTGTTGTCACCACTATGTTATCTTTTTAGAATAAACTTTGTTTCAACTATGTGTGCTTTCCTAGTGTAATCTAATTATGTTACACTAGATTTTGGTTGTGTGTCGACGTTTACCTAGCGCTAAAGGGAGAGGTAGCTTTGACTCAACTGGTTTCCCATAATCTTTGTCATACCCTCATGAGTCAGGCCCCCCGTGACCAAACAAAAGAGGGTCCTTAGCCTATTTGTTATGACCCGATATTATATGCCACATAGCTAGAACCCCTATTGGCTTGTATTCGGACGGTGGATCAGATAAAAGGAATAGTAATGGCAGGTGAGGCACATGGTGGCATTATCGGACCCAGAAAATTCACTGCCGCCTCTCAGGAAGGAATTGGAAGTGTTCGGGGTGGTGTTGGGGTTAAAGATTAATAGACAGAAGTCTAACATTCTGAATTTATCTGTAAACCCGGATGTGCTGGAAAAGTTGGGGTCCCAAATGCACTTGGTGATTGCAGAAAAGGGAATTACATATCTAGGCGTAAGTCTTCCGAAAACGTTAGGACAAATGTATGGGGCAAATTATCCGCCACTACTCGATAAGATTAAAATGGACCTCATGAAATGAAATCCCCCTTAAAATCTCATGGTGGGGAAGAATGGCTGCGATAAAGATGGTAGCTACTGCCAAGATTTTTATACCACTTTCAAACACTGCCTAATAGAATCTCAAATAACTTCTTTAGATCCCTTACTAAAACCATATCGTCATACATATGGAAGATAAAAATTTTAAAAAAGGGTGGCGATTTACACAGTAACGGCCCCAAGGAATCGAAGGGGCTTAGCTTTTTCCCCATTTTCATAAATATTTCGAGGCAGCCCACATACGGGTTACAAGGGAATGATTAGCAGCAAATCAACATAAAATCTGGCCCAGACAGGATAGGGCGTTAGCAGCATCATCCCTCTTGGGAGTCATGTGGTTGAATAAAAAAACTGACATCGCAACATTACAATTAGTGAAATAGTGGGGGTGGAGGTATGGGATTCGGCAGTGGAGCGGGAGGGCATTAACGCTGAACCCCTCCCCATTTCACCTGCTGTTTGGGAATCCAGACTTCTGCCTGGGATGGAAAATGGGAGCATTCAAGGCTAGGAAGGGGCGGGTTGACTGAAGATATGGGATATGCATCAGGGACAGACTTTGAGTGTATTCGGGATCTAGGTTTAACAGAGGGATTGGATTAAATATAACCAATTGAAGCATTGGCTAACCGACCCAATTTTTAGGGAGGCAGCTACTAGACAGTTGACACCATTTGAAGTGTCTACAACGACACATATGCGATCAAGAAACCTGGTGTCGAGTCTTTATAGGTACCCGAATGATCATGAAGAAGAAGTACAATGGAAATATATGAAGAAATGTATTTCTGTACACTGTCCGGTGTGGGCTTCCCATCACTCTAGAGCGGCGTCCATGGTGACCGTCTTATGGCAAGGAGGAACCTGAAAAGCTCCCTGGACGAGATGCTGCTGAACACCCTATCACCCGACAGATCTTGTCCGTAAAGATCCCCGATACTTGCATCCAGGAACTCCTGGAGAGGTCTCATGCGCAGTTTGCAGAGGTTAACAAGGTTTATGTCAGGAAGACAACATGCCCAGAAGCGACTTGATGGATCGCACCATTTCTGCCTGGCCAGACAAGTGCTGCACCTTGCCTTGTTTGGTTTACACCCTCTCCTCCGAGGGAGACACCAAGCACGTCACTGTTAAATTCTGTGCCTATAAATAGTGTGTCCCGAGATGGCTTCAAGCAAGACTTTGGATAGTTTATGGAGAACCCCAGCTCTGTCAGCAGACTTACGGTCTTTGTCATGCGCTCGCTTGTCAGGGACTGCGAGCGGGCACGCACCAGCCAGTCGTCCAGGTAGGGGGTATAAGTGGATGACCTGCAGACAAAGCTGTGCTGCCACCGGGGCCAGGCACTTCATAAACACCCTCGGGCCAACTTCAGGCCGAATAGCAGAGCCTTGAACTGGTATTGCTGACCCTGCACTACGAACCGCAGGAATTTGCAGTGCTTTGTGAATGGGGATGTGGAAGTGGAAGTAGGCGTCCTCCAGGTTCAACGTCAGAAAATCTACCTGTTCCAGTTGGCCGTGCACGTGATGCGACGTGACCATCCAGAACTTAGACTTTAAGTACTTGTTTAGACGACATAGATCCAGAATCTGCATCCAAACCCCTGTCTTTTTTTAACTAGAAATTATCTGGAATATACGGCGCCCCAGAGTCGCTGGGGGAACGGGCTCTATTGCCCCTTTCCTTAACATGGACCGCACCTCCTGCAGAAGCTGTGGCATCGGTAGTTCTTGCTGCTGAATTGGAGGGAACCGTGGACACTTGCGTTGAAACTCCAAGATGTGGCCCTGTCTGAAAGCATCCAGCACCCATCTGTCCGTGGTGATCTTTTCCCACGTGCTGACTAACTTCACCAGCCGGCCTCCCACTGGGGTGCTTAAGTGGGGGCCCGGAGCCACGGACGGTTCAGGGCTGCCTGGCGGAAGGTATTCTGCCTTGCAGAAAGTGCCGCCACTGACCGCTGCTGCCTTAAGAGCGCCCCCTGTACGCTTCAGTGGAAGAGCGCGAAGGCTGCCTGTAAGAGGTACCATAACCGTTTGAAGATATTCCTGGCTTTCCTTTGGAGGAGCGAAAGGACAGGGATCGTCATTGCTGCAAAGCTCTTAGGGAACGTGCCATCTCATGTCGGTCTTCATCGCCTGCAAAGACTCATCGACTGCCTTTCTGAAGAGGTTTTCCCTGTTGAACGGTATATCCAGCACCTTTGTCTAAACGTTCTCGCAGAAGTTTGTAGCCTTCAACCAACCTTGATGATGCAGAAACACCCCATTCCCCATCTGGTGAAAACCTGTCTGCGATGTCTACCGCCACTGATGGCGTGATCCGAGGCCACTTCACCTTCCTAAAAGAGTTCCAGTGCCTCAACCTTCTTGTCTTCGGGCAGGAAGTCCAGGATAGGTCCCAGCTATTAGAGTTCCCGGTTAGATCAGGACAAAATGGCTAGAGCGTTTCGCCATCTTGATGGTAGAGACTACTGTGTAAATTATCCTCTTGCCCATTGCATCCAGCTTCTTCCACTTCAGCAGCCATGGTACCTCCAGACCAGAAGACTGGTTCACAGAGCGTTTCATAGCTGTGGCCGAGACCAACTAATCCGGCGAGGGCTGGGGTCTTAGGCACCTGAGATCCGAGTCAGGTACCCTGTACTTCTTTTCCAATCTGTCCTGTTTGGTCATGGCTGTACTTGGATTCTTCATTAGGGCTAGGCCCTTTTCCCAGATGTCGTCCAGGAAGGGAACAGACATGTCCTTGACTCGTGAAGTTGGTACAGAAAGCACTCCATCTCCTCTGGGGCCAACTGAAACAGTTCCGAGGTCCTCGAGATGACCAAATGAAAAGATCGAACTCCATCTGGAGAGGAGGCCCTAGGGGGCTCATCAACGTGCTGAATCTCCCTGTCCGCCGTAATGAAATAGTTGTCCTTGTCGTTACCAGTAGCCGTGCTACCTGTGCTAGCTGTGCCCGTGTCCATGTGTGGATCCAGAGCTCCAGTAGGAGTCTTGGGTTGAGGAGGTGGAGGCGGAGGGGTCGGATGATGCAGAGGATCCGCTCCCGCTTGGACTTTCCCTTCCACGGGGAAGAGTTCATCCTCAGAGGTTCTGGAGGTGCCGGCCCTGATGTAGCCATCCTTTGTTGGATTATGGTGACCAGTGTGCAGCATGGACAGAATGTCCAGAGACACATGCCTAGGTCTAAGGGTAAACTGACAAAACAAAAATAAAATAGGTCCATAGGCACCCCTCTTTGAGAACGAACACGGCTAAATGACCTGTTCTTCAGAAGGTACCCACACAAGAGTCCGCAGCCACACTTAAGCTCACTGTACCTTTCACAGAAGGGAGATATCCATTTGCATGTCAGTCTTTGTCCCGCCGACAAGGGCAGTCCAGCACCGAAATGCTATGGCAATTCTCTTCTGAACAAGAGTACCAACAGCAACCCCAGATACGTGTTTCAGCCTTGTTGGGCCTCAAAAGTGAGATGAAGCTGTGCCTCTAGTGGTAAACTGAGCCAACATAGTAGGATCCGGGCTATTGCGTCATCTTCCGCACCGAGGACTGAAGTCCTCCCTCTGGTTCCCACTCTGCCCCCGCCCCCCCCCCCGTGGTCTGAGCAGCGTATGCTCTGGTCTAGCCTCAGCAGCCTGCCGGTCGGCATACCTGGGAGGCTCCACAGGTGTGGCCGCTTCCCCTCTCAAGAGGCTGTTGGGACAGAGTGGCCACCTGGTCCCTCTCTGTTGCTGGTTCCATCACAGCTGATTCCGCAGCTGTATCTCGCCTTGGGGGCAAGGACACCCACTGGGTGGCCACCACTTCTTTCCTGGACCCGCTCTCTTCTAGAGCCGCGGTGGATGTCGTTGATTTAGATGACAAAATGCTTGTGGCCGCCTTCGTCAACAGTGCCGTTGTCGACTCCTTTGACTTGGCCTTGGTTGAAGCCTTAGCTGGCTTCGACTAGTCCTCCCTGGACTTTTCCCTCATTGGACTATCCACGGACACAGAGTTTGGACAGGAATAGCGACTTTCTCTTCGAAGATGCTCCTTTCGTTGGCAGGCTCACCGTGGAGGATGATGGTGAATGCCTTTTGTCCAACTCGAGACATGCATCAGCGGCGAACCCAGCAGAGGTAAGAGTCGCAGGGCTTGGCCTTCTCTTGGAGCCCCGCACACGGGCGTCCTCAAAGGATCTCGACATCCTCCCGGAGGGAGAACGCTCCTCGGACCGGCCGGTCCTGGATGAAGCTTGACCCTCCCCCGAGGCTGCATCAGAGGCCTTGCTCGACTTGAGCCACACCGACAGTCTGCTCTATCGGTCTTTCTTGGTTTTCTTTGAGAAACCATGGCACACCTTCCATTCCTCGTCGTGGCCCAGATGCAGGAAGTACAAGCCTTTATGGTGTCAATCTTATAAGAAGAAGTTTCTTAAATCACGCTTCGCGCAGGTTTTGAAGAGGCTGCAGTCTCCTTCCTTCTCCTCAGCCATACTGAGAGGAGGACAAGTAGGACCCAAGGCCAGCCTTCTCGAACTTTGATGATTCGACAGTGGACACTTGAGACGGGCCCCCTGGGCAAGGACACGCCGCACAGTTTGAACACAGTCCAAAATATTTTTAATAATATTCCGGGTGACTTGCCGTACTTCCGCAACCACAGCCAAAAAGATGGGTGTGAGTGGGTTCTGGGACCTCTTGGAGGCCCTCTTTGATGAGACCCCAAGGACCATGAATATAGCTCACTAGGAGCGTTGTGTTGTTGGCTATTCTGGTGGAGAAGGTGGTGACACGCTTGTCAAGGGCATACATTTCTTGCAGTCCTTTGTAGGAGGGGATTCTGACGAGGACAGTGGTACCCCAACCCTCTTCCGTGTAGTAGTCACAACTAGGGATGGCATGGCCCCTGATGTAGAGCGGGTCCAAAGGAGCCAAGTGGAAAATGTTCGACACAGGGATTAACTGCACATGTGAGAGTCAGACACTTCTTGATTGAGTTCAACAAAGTAATGTCTTGGCTGACCGGGTTATTGTCCTTAAGGATGTTTTCCACAAAGTCTGAATCAGGGATGGCTTCTTGTGTGGTAATTTGATAGTGGTCAGCAGACCTCTTTTGTAGGTTATTGAACATCATCTGGTCATCAATGGACGAGTCTCTGGTCTGAGGAGTAGAGGAGCGTCTAGAAAAATGTTGACTCGTTCAGTCATGAGGACGAGGGGTAGGTCACGTGCCCTGGTCATCAACAGGGTTCCAATCGGGGACCAGATCAGTAGGATCTTGGTTGTCTTGGCCAGAGTCTTGGACATAAAAAGAAATGTCTTGGCAAGGGTCACCTGAACCACCTACAAACACATTCACCCAAGAGTCCAGATGGGATTCAACCAGGGATGAAAATGGAGCACCTGGGGGAGTGGAGCCTCTGATTTAGGAGGGACAGTGCAGAGGTCAACATCTTTATGCCTTTTTAAAATATCAAATTGGCCAGAGAAATGAACGAACTCTGCCATCTTATTCATACAAGCCTCAAACGTGCCCCTGGTCAATTCAGAAGAGTGAATGATCAGGAGGGGTGAAAATGCAGTGCAGGAGGGACTGGGTCCTGGTGCAGGGCTTCAGAAAGAGGAGTAGAGGGCAAACAATAGTGCTTGGATGAAGGAGGCATTCTTGGCATCCGAAACAAGCACAACAGCTTTGGAAAACTTCTCCTAAAGCATTGGGAGTGTTTGACGAGTGGACCCGTCTGGTTGCATCTTTCAACGCTGCGTCGGGGGCCACAGATTTAGTGGTGGCGCTCACTACATGGGAGAATTTACTGCCATGCCTAGGCCGCGAGGGCGAGTGTGCAGAGGGCATAAAGGCCCTGTCGAAGAGTTTGACGGGCCTGCGGGCGCAGAAGCCTTCCTCGACGGCTCTGCCAAGGGAAGGCTAGGGATTGTGTGCTTTTGAATGGGTGTTGCGTGCATGTCTTTGTCACCAGTATGGGGCTTCCCCATTGGCACCACCGGTGACATGCTTGTCAGGGCCAGGGATGGACATGGGGGTAGACTGCCTCCAAATCAGAGCTGCGTCTGCCGACAGACTCCTCGTCTGAGGCAACAGCGGCAGTGGGAGAGAGACTCTCAGCCTACACAGGCCGCCCACCATTTTGTAACCGATCTTTCAGGGTCTTGGGCCGAAAGAGCTAACAGGCTTTACAGTTACGCTTGTGATCACAAGGGAGACACAGATTGCATCAAGACCAAAGGAAAAGAAAGAGAAGGGGTGAAGAAAAGGCATTCTCAAGAAATGACATCACAAACAGGGCCCCACTCGCCATGCTGTAAAGGCTGGGCCGGAGGTGAATGCCACGTGCAAAACAGTTGCTGAGCAGTCACCGGATGGATCGCTGGTGGACAAGATCAGGCATCGAACAGCCATTGAGTAATCGTTTAAGGCATGCGAACTGCCAAAGAAATAGGAAACAGCAATATAAAACTCTTAGGAGCGCTGCATCATGTGCAACTGACCAGATAGGCGAAAAAAAAACAAAAAAAAAAACAATCTGGTGGGACCTTGACACGCGAAGGATTTTGGGTACACTACACATCAAGTTAGGGTAGTGTTACAGTCACGCCCATGTCGACGTCCCTTTTCAATCTTCGGGCAAAAAAAATGTAATACTCCACGATTACCACTAGATGTCGGTCTATATGTACGGCAAGTGGTCTAAGCAGATTCACAAACATCAGAAAGATATACATTAGCCTCATTATAATAGAGCTTTGGGATCATAGTCCGACATGCACGCCAAACGAAATGCACATGCAGTAATGTATGGAAACACATGCAGCAAAGAGATTCAATATATACATAGTAGGGTATAGTGCTACATTAGGTTGTAGAGTTAAGAAATGCCATCATTATGAAGTTTGTGATTGTACAGGGTGAGCTGCCATCGATTCTTGTGAGCAAGAGGACAACCATTTCTTCAGCATAACATCAGGGTTACAGGCCACAAAAACCATCAGGTTATTTTGTTCCATTGTTTCTAGGGCCCCTTTAAATAGAATTGTATTGTGCAGCGAGTGCAAGCGCCTCAAGGTCAGGATGTTTTGGTAGGAAAAGCAGACCTTGATAAATTGATGCAAAGGAAGCGGCCCCCATAACTTTAAAGACAGTCCCAGACAAGAAGGTGCCATCCAAGGCGAGAGGCTGTTTCTTCCTCGCCACTTCCGCTCCTCCAGCAATATCTGAAATGTTGTCAGGCCTAGTATGATAATAGCTTGTTTTGTTCATCCCCTCCCTTTCTGCACCCCTCTCCCTCAGCTCTTGTTTTTCTCCAGCTCTCCCACAAATGTTGTCGTCAAGCCTAGTACGGTAGTCGCCTGTCTGTTTCCATTTCCTTCCCACTCTCTCTTCCTTATCTATGTCTTAGCTCTTGCACTATCTGAAATGTCGTCAGGCCGAGTATGATAGTTAATTTCACATCCTTACTGTTCATGGCCTGTAAGAATGTCATTGTATTTTCCCTTGATCCCTCCCTTGCCTTGAAGCGATTTGAAACACATTGTGTATAGGTGCTATATAAATAAGCTATCATATCATATATACATCAGGGATACAACATTGCATTCGTGCCAATTTACATAATGAGAACCTGAAAAGAGCAATCCCAGTACCACGAAAATCCCTGTTGTGAGGTAACCATCGATAATTTGGAGAAAATCAAAGACATTTTATTCAAACAACAGTGTCTCAGCTTAGCTGTTCATCAAAAAGATAGCGAGAAGGTCATGATGTACTAGTTTGTGGCTTGTGTTGAGACAGGAGTCGAATAGCGTACAGGTGCAGGGCTGGGAGAACAGAGAAGCCAAATTATAATGTTCAGGGGGGTTTGCAATATATAGGTCCTCCCTATTGTTTCCATATCCTAATTGGTCTGATCTTGGTGATGTAGGGTGAATGACCCAATACCCGACCGATAATCCCAAATAATCCATGCACTGTTTGCAATGAAAACAATGTTTTAGTACATACAAAACTATCAGACAATCCTGTAGAACCAAACACACACAGAACTTGACCCACCCAAAGAAGTTACAACTTTTATAGATGAAAACTGCAAATGAACAGAACTATGCATAAAAAAAGATTACAACACAATCCCGCACTTCCCACAGGTGAACATCTATATACAATTCTAATTATCCACTATAGTCCATTACTTTATTGGTCACACATTATCTAAACACATTCCCCTAGACATGTGACCTACTACATCCTCACTATGAAAAATTAGAAGTTGATTAAGTGCTATGCATTGTTACCATAATACATTTCGTTTATAGGTAAAACATTCTTGACCATCACGTGATGTGCACCCCTCCGTCGGATCCTGATCAAAGTGTGAATAAGCAGGTCAACTCTGCTTTGATTATACAAGGGTCCTCCTCATTATACCAGCGACTGTGGCACACAAAAACAACCCCCTGACCTTGTAGATCCATTTATTGGCAGCAACCCTTCTCCTCCTCCTCCTTCTCCTCCTCCTCCTCCTCCCTTGAGAGTACAGCGCTAGCATGTCTCCCCCCCTTATCCGCCCATGAATGACGTGATCTGGGCACCACATGTCTGAATTTTTCTTATTTACGCATTGCTAGAGTGCAGCGCCTGCAGTTCACATGGGATGACTGCTCTTTGGGTGAGGGCAGTAGTGCTCTAAATCTTCACCAGTCCTCTTGGCATCACAGAACACCATGCCCTGTTCACATGAATTTAACCTTCAAAAAAGGTGCATCCCTATCTTTCCTCCCCGGACCCAACATTTTGTTTACAAGCTCTGCAGCTGGACTCAATCAAGTGTCATCCGCACAGACCGGCTGCCTCAGAGGGCCGGGGAGGGGTTGGGGGGGTGCAGAGGGTTACAGGAAGGGAAGCTTGTCTTGGGATTAACTGGACAGAGCCACAGCTAAACGTTGCCAGTTTCTCGCCGTCACTGCAACACCTCCAACTCTGTCTCATATACCCACCTATATCAGCTACTTATTTGCACATCCCTTGAAACAACACCATACACTCCAGCTAAATGCAATTATAGGGCGATCTATCTTTAACCTCTGCAACCACAACGTGAATACATTATTGTTCTTCTGTATGGATATTTGGTGTTTGTATGTGACAAAGCTAACTGCAAATGGGTACAGGCGCATTCTGCCGTGCCCAACGAGAACTGCAAGCTCTATGACGCTTGCTAATCTATTTTTCGCAGTCTAAATCTCTTCACCTTACTAGGACATTGCACTTGCATCCCAACAGTGGGACACAAAGGCTCAAACTTACCCAAATAGTTTTATGGCCCAATTAGTACAGTCTTTGTCAGTTATACCTCGTACGTGCCAGCCAATCAGAGCACTGCCAGAACATAAATTAGGTAATGATTTGCGGGTGGGGATCTTTTGGGATGGCAAGGAAAAATTGGCCAATCAGTACGCATGATGTATAATGTTCTATAGGGTTTTTTGTGATGCGTAGCCAATGGTATTCTTAGGTTTAATGATATTTAGGTTTTTAATTATTTCATCACCTTTTGAATACACAAAATGTATGATGTGCAGCTATGGATGGTTTGGCCCTCAATTGGTGTATTGAGATGGTGTTCAGTTTTTATGCTGTGTGCCGTCTCACAGCTATTTTGGAAATAAAGCATTGTTCTTTCTGCAGTTTGTGTACTCCATTTTTTAGAAATTTGTGTCTCCTAATTTTGGGTCGTTTAGGGGCAGCACCAGGCCCCAGCGAGATCCTGCAGCTGTACCAGAGGGGCTGGGCTACCCTGCTGCATGCTTGGCAGAAGTGACTTATGCCTATAGAGACCAGCTTCCCGTGCACACATACTTAAGCGGTGTGCAGGTACCCCTTTTACTGAAGAAGCTTGCTTGATCCCAGTCAGTGTAGGCAAATGAGGGGTCTCAGCATCAAGGCCCTTGGAGGATACAGAACACCACAAGTATACCTCTGCATGAAGATACAATAGTGTATACATTTTATATAGATTATTTTGGTATTTTTACGTATATTGAGAACAGGAATCTCCCCGTTTAAAAAAAAAAAAAAAAAAAAAAAAAAAAAGAGAAAGGAGACTTTGCATAGTAGCAGTATTATATGTGTTAAAGAAGGCATAGAGGAGACCCTCCCCGCTATGGGAGATGACATCATAGAGTAGAGCTGTGATATCTCCTCTTAAAAAGGGGAATGATGGTGCCGTGTAGGAGTAGAGGAAGTGTCATTTTGTCCCAGTAAGTGAGACAGCACAAACGACTAGCTCATCTAAACTCCTGGTTTACGGCAAACCTGAAAACCATACGCTCCACGAAGAAAGCAGCCAAAACGTCCTGGAGAAAGGATCCATCAGACTCCAACTAAGTCTTATTCACTTCCGTATCCAAATCATATGAACTAGCCATTTGCAACGCAAAAAAAGATTGCTACAACAATAGAATTAATAACGCTAAATCAAGCTCTAGAGAGCTTTTCGATATACTGCGCAAACGGGAGACACCAATTGCCCCACCAACCAACTGTTTTAAGGACTATACTTGGTGCACTAGCATCCAAAATGCACTTGTGGACAAATTAGCAACACTTCAAATGAAAATCCAATCTTAAAAAGATAAACCTATGCTATCGGATATGCCATTACCGTCCACACAACGCCTCTAAACTGCATTGCCCAACTGTTTGACTACGCCCAGGTCTCTGATTTGGAAGTCAAGAAAATTAGCTGTCTCAAACCAACCAGATGTTAACGTGAAATATCCGGCCTCTCATCAAAAAATGCATCGCCAAGTTGGCCCAGTTTATCATGGCCATTGTAAATTCTTCTTTAGCCACCAGCATGGTCTCCACTAACCTCAAAGAGGCATGGGTCCTCCCTCTTCAAAAAACAACTCTTGATCCTAGCATCCCAACAAACTATCGACCTATCACAACTGTCCCTTTTATCTTGAAAAATTCTGGATAGACTAGCCTACGTGCAGATCCAAAAACATTTAGAAACCAACAATCTCCTTAGCCTGCGCCAATCTGGTTTCCATCCAGGCCAACGGAATCAGCTCTCCTAGATTTAAAGCTACAAATGGATGATTGCATTGACAACGGAAAACTGGCCCCCCTCCTCCTTCTTGACCTCGGACGCCTTCAACCTAGTGGACCACAAAACATTGTGCCTTCACCTGGCCTCAGTCGCTCACTTCTCAAAGGCGATAACCTAGATCGAATTGTTTCTGTTCAAGAGAACCACAGAGTCTTCTCACCATCAGCAGACCCGGCTCTAATCACTTGCAGTGTTTCTCAAGGCTCCAGCGTCGCTCCTGCATCTATCCCACGCTTTAGATTTTTTTTACCAAGGCACTTTTAGAACCGCCTCGATTCCATGGGTATCTTCTACACAAATTATGCATTCCCACCACTGACAACTATTTCGCTGACTCTAGTGCTCTGAACTAGTCTACCGAAGCATCCAGGCTTGTATGGCCATGCACGCTCTGTCTTAATGACAATAAGAGAGCTCCTGCTCATGGGATCCCACAACAGACTAAATAATCTTGACAAATCTTACGCTTCCTTCATGACACTCCATTCCAAACGCCAAAGCAGTAAAAAAATCTTGGCGTATACATGAATGCCTCCCTTACACTAACAAAACAGGTCAACGCAATAGCTTCTTCCTCAGCCTACACCACAAAACGCATCAACGCCAGCCGACTATTCCTGTCCACGGACGGCTGTCTTACCCTAGCCAGAGCCCTTATCCTGTCAAGACTAGACTATTGCAAAGCCCTCTTTGCCGGAACCTACACCAGCAACTTAAAGAAACTAACTTATACAAAATAACACTCTTAGAGAAGCACTGAATATCCAGAAAAAAAAAAGACCACATCTGTCGCCAGAAGGAATGCCTGCTGGCTCCCTATCCATGAGAGAATCCACATCAAAAGTCTCACCATCACACAAATGCTTAGCCAATACTACCTCACCAAGAAATTTAAGAAAACTCAAGTGAATAGACCAACTAGGACATGCTCAGTCTAACATGCTAACACCCAAATTCAAACTACAAAAATCGGGAGGACGCAGCTTTTCTTTAGTTGCAGCTAAACACTGGAATGCCCTACTTGCCCATTTTAGAGCCGATTCCTCCTACTGGTCTTTACGCAAAAGCCTGGCTGTTCCCACTAGACAAAATATTAGCCACCCCCTCGCCACCTCAGAGCATAGCATGGGGATGTAGTAATTGGTTTGTTCTTCCACTTCTGTAACTGAACTTTGTACCTCGCCCTTGACCCTTCAATGTAATGTTCCTACTGCAACCTACGCCTTTCTCCAACAGTACCCTGAAGCCTACGTGTTTGGTGCATTATACAAATAAACAAATAAATAAAATAAATGCATTAAAAAGAATGTGAAAAGAAAGAATGGTGATGTGTGATTTTTTTTTTGATAACATTTTATTGGTATTTAAAACAAATTAAACAAATAAACAATACACGCACACTGCTGGTGATGGTCAATGACTGTCTCCCATCGATATACACCAACACGGGTACCACATTTCTTTCCCCTGTTTTGCAAGCGCCGTGGGCATCAGGGGGGTGCTTTGACATGTCTCCGTGTCCATATGTCCAACAGTAGCCCTCATTGGGCGTCTTCCCATTTCTGCCACACTTTTTGTGCTTTAGCCGGGCATCCTCTGGCCGAGTATACCCTGTGCTCCATTGCAACACAAACATTGACATCTGTCCTCCACTGATCATAACTCGGTGTCTGATCAGATCCCCGTTTTTGGGCGATATTCCGTTTCACAATAGCAGTAGTGGTGAACAAGAACAGTTTTTCATATCTAGCTAGATCAATTTCATCGTCCATTCCCAACAGTAATAATTTAGGGTCTCTAGGAATCGTTTTGCCCATGACTCTAGAGAGTTCCTCACAACAAGCCTCCCAGAATAGTTGGATGCATGTGCACTCCCACAGGATGTGGAAGAAGGTGCCTTCCTCTGTTTTGCATCGCAGGCAGTTCGGATCATTTATCCTTCCCCATTTGTATAGGGCAAATACTCTATGTAGTATCTTGAGCTGAATCAGCCTGAGCCTTGAGGATATGGCTGTCTTCCCTGGGGAACATTAGTGCCATAACCCATTCCTCCGGCAGTATAGCGCCCACGTCCGACTTCCATTTAGTCCGTAGCGACAGCAGATCTGGCGTGCCAAAGGAAGTTATGGCACTGTACAGAACTGATGTCACTTTGTGGGTGATTCTTTCCGGGAATAGGTTCCGTTCTATGGGGGTGTAGTCCGGCAGAGGTCACTTCGGGGAGGATGTCGTGCAGTGCGTGTTGGAGTGGAGCATAGTGATAGTGTTCGGTCTGGGGAAGTGCAAAGCGGTGTGCCAGCTCTGTGAATGGGACTATATTGTCTTCTCTTACATCACCCAAAGTGAGCAGACCATGCTGGGACCAGTTCGACCATCTGGGGAGCGTGTATACACGGGGAGGTTTCTGTTATTCCATAATGGCTGCGCTTGCGACAGTTTGTCGCCCCAGCCCACAAATGTATGTGCATCTGTCCAGATTTGCGTTGTGTGCACGCATGTTGAGAGTTTGTTCGGGCCCTTTTCATAGAGGTACTGCATGATGGGTTTCTCAGGAGTGTTGGCTTCTAATCTATTATGTGGCGCAGCTGTGTCCCCGTGTAGTTGGTCATTTACTTTCGTCAATTGGCTGGCCCAGTAGTACGTCTGCATTCGGGGCAGCCCTATTCCGCCCTCCCATACGGATCTTTGGAGCGTGGCGAGTGCTATGCGCGGGTGGCCATCATTCCATAACAATCTTCAAAGTGTTTGATCTATTTTTCTGAATATGTTCGGGGGGGATGTATAGTGGGGTGTTCTGTAATATATATATATATAAGAGTCGGGGCAGGGCCATCATTTTGAAAAGCGCTGCTCTACCTAATAGTGTCAGAGGAAGGGATGACCAGTGTCAGGTGTCCTCCGCGAATCTCGTCATTACTGGTTACAGGTTTCTGGGAACATAATCGTTCAGATCGTTTGTTATTATTATACCTAGGTATTTGAATTGTTCCCTTACAACCTGGTAGGGGCATTGGGGCGGAATCGATTCATCCTCTTGCCTAAGTGGGAACAAAGTAGATTTAGCCCAGTTAACCCTTAGGCCGCTAAAAGAGCCATACCTCTGGAGTATGTTGGTCACTATAGGGCAGGATCTGACCAGATCATGCAGGTATACCTGATGTGTGATTTTAAAATGTTTGAAATAGAAAATAGTCATTTGAAAAATATTTAAATTGGTGTAACAATTGAACAAGTGAAAATTGGGGTTCTTTTAATTGGTGAAAACTTGGGTTTTGGGGAGGGCGTGGAGTTCAAAATAAGATATTGCTGGAACGGAATAGATACACATTGAGGGAACCATGGTGACCCCACTGGAGAATGCGTGCGACACTTCCGAAGTATAAGGCTAAAATATCATGCCAAGTGGGTCTGTGAGAGCCCGGGCAGCATGTTCACACCTTGGCCAAGAGAAGGTACACATGATGGGACCATTCTTGAAAATACGTACACGCACTTGGTAGCGAAATACAAAGGAAAGAAATTATGAAAAAGGCAGAGGTGTTTGAGGAAGAGGAAGACCCTCATGATGACTAGAAAGGGAGAGTTAAGGAGAATGCCAATGCCCCCAACTGCCAAGCAGGTATAATAAGGGAGGAACAAAGGGCACAGGCACAGCCTTCTGCCCCACCAGCACAGGTGCAGCATTCTGCCCCATTGGCACAAGTGAGTGAAGAGAAAACCTTTGCTGTCCCGTGGTCCACTTACATTGGCACTGCCCCCTCATGGGTCATACCCCATGCAGCCCACCGCGGGGTATACCAAACCTCGACACACTTGAGGCCGATTGTGTTTAAATGGAGGGAAATCTATACAATGGGTCTGTCATGTAAAAAAGACCCTTTCCAAAATAGGGGGTAGCAACTTATGGGGAAAAACCCCCAAATCAACCGCTGGGAACTAGGAAATTGCAAAGGGTCTTGGCGGCCCAAAGGGCGAGGGATTGCTTGGTTATGGATGCCCTTAAACTTACAACTGGACCCTGCCTAACTTGAAGTGATGACCCAAGGTAGACAACCATACCAGGATGTCATCCCACCCCATTATGCAAAATCCCTATACATGAGAGAGAGATTGGGGACCCTGCCAATGGCTGCTTTCTCTTGTTATGCAGGAAGGCCGTTGAATCCATGAACTACTTTATGTTGCTATGTGAAAAAACTAAACATCTGAGATACCTCTACCTAAGACCGATTCTCAGGAAAACCGGGTTAAGCGACACTAGAACAGCAACGTTATTACTGAGACAATGTTCCTCAACACATACAGTGTTTGCGGTTGCAAGGTACACCCACAGATCATGGTTAAGAAAGAAGTTGTATCTTTACGAAAGGTCTACCGTTCCCCTTATTTTAACATTCCCTCTCTCTCACGGTTAGGGGATAACCAACATTTTCATCATATAAAGGAGACAGAAAATACATTCCCCACTCAACACTGATCTTTACATATCGTGTGATGCTGAAAGACCCTCTTTATACCAATAGTCTTGAAAAAATAGACCTATTACTTATTTGTTTTTTTATAATATCAAAAATAGTTTATTTTAATAGGTTGAATCACAACCCAACTTATTCTTTTATAAAACTAACTCAAACAGAATTTTCAGTAAAAAGGACCCCACAATACAACATACAGTGGATACATCTACAATACAAATTACTAGTTTCACTCACATCCATTCCTATAACATGACAATACAATACATCAACATATAAAATTGATATATAAGACCTATAAGAATGTTTATTCTGAGCTAATAACACTCAGTGATTGGAAATGTTTAAATCATTATATAAATTTTATATGTTGATGTATTGTATTGTCATGTTATAGGAATGGATGTGAGTGAAACTAGTAATTTGTATTGTAGATGTATCCACTGTATGTTGTATTGTGGGGTCCTTTTTACTGAAAATTCTGTTTTAGAGTTAGTTTTATAAAAGAATAAGTTGGGTTGTGATTCAACCTATTAAAATAAACTATTTTTGATATTATAAAAAAACAAATAAGTAATAGGTCTATTTTTTCAAGACTATTGGTATAAAGAGGGTCTTTCAGCATCACACGATATGTAAAGATCAGTGTTGAGTGGGGAATGTATTTTCTGTCTCCTTTATATGATGAGAATAAGAAAGAAGTTGTTACATCACGCTGCAATGGAAGCAGGTGGCTATCTTTAAGGCCAGAGGCTGCAAGCTGTGCTCTCCTCTAAAGCTATGATTTTAAAGGAAGCTAACCCACTAGAGATGAATGTTACATCAATAAACTGGCCACTTTTAAGAGTCGAGAGGTGCTTAATGATAAAGAGTTGAGAATTTTCATGTTACCAACTTTTAATCACAGAGTATTGTCAATCTTATGTTATCATTTTTAATCATTGTTTAAATATTTGTATCTTTTTAATGTATGCATGTGTTGACATGAAGATTTTGTCGAATAAAAGTTTGACTGATAAAATGTTGCTATTTCAAACTTTAACACCAGACTTTCATGTTGCCTGCCAACTCCCCAGCTGTGTGCGTTTCTTCTTTGCTTTATGATTTCCAATTCACGAGTCAAGGTTAGTACCACAGGCTTGGCCTTGCCTCTCCAACTCTGCTGTTCACTCGGAGGGTCACTGGCATCCCTGAAACCCAATGCATGTTCACTTGCGGTATTTGACACTCTCCACGTGTCTCTCGCACTTTACCTGAGAGACGGGATACGGAGAAGAGGACTATTTTCTTGGAACTACTTGCAAGGCTATTTAAACCGCACCCAGCAATCTGAACACGCTTCGCGTTATTCTGCACTCCTGCAGCGTAACGCTCACCGTGTCAGATCAGCTCTTGCTTCCTTCTGCCACGCCCGTCCACAGTCTTCCATCGGCACCTGCGAACAACATCTAGATCTCATCTCCTGCTTTCCCACGGGCCGCCGCATCTGCAGAACAGAACGAAAAGTACCCTCTCGGGTAGCTACTCACCTGATCGGCCTGCTCCAGGAACTTCATCGGGCAGTTCTTTACTCAGCAGCGCGCCACAGCTCGTCACCTTCACACAGAGCTTCCATTCTTCCTGGAATCGCGCCGTACCTGCTGAACTGAAAAAGATAAGCAGGTTAGTCGCACGTAGCAAAGGAAAGCTAAAGAGGCGAACATTTTTGCGCGCACAGCGCTATTCTTACCGGCAGGAATCCTGAACATCATTGTCAGGAGAGTCATCCATCATCCGAAGGTCGCTTAAAAGCTGCACATGTAAGACAATAACGGACAGTTATCTTGAACAGAAAGACTTAAAGGCAGTTATTCCAAGGAGTTATTGGAATAGAGACTTACCTGCTTACTCCCGGGCCTTCTACTTCAGCAACCTCCTTCGGATCAGTGACGTAACTCGATCCAGGAAAGACTGTGAACTGCGCCCCTGCCAGAGTGTGCAGGACGGAGAGCTCGCCCATTAACAAACCAAGGTGAGCCAGAAGAAGAGAAGGAAAGATCGGAAGGAAGTGAACCCACTGACCAGCTCCCTTCGGTAGCTAATATCTTGTTTTGACTTGCAGGCGAACATCTCCTGAAGCAAGGACTAAGGGGAGACGCAAGCTAGCATCTCCAGTCAAGCAGAGCAGCATCAGGACAGACATCACCCTACGCACACGAGCACGCCCCCGTGGAGACCAGGTGAGCGTGACAAGACTGTTTTAAGGGTGAGAAATCTTAATGAACAAGAATGGAGTGGTTCAAAGGGAGTACCCATCAGGAAATGTAAGACTAGATTTAAGTCCCACAAGGGAACTTGGAACAGCTTTGGGGGATAGACATTAATTAACCCCTTCAGAAATTGGATTACTAGGGGTAATTTGAAATATGATGGCTCCTCCGCAGTGCGCTTGAAGATCGACAGCGCTGCGAGGCAGCCCTTGATCATACCAACTTGAAGACCTGAATTCGCCAAATGGAGCAAAAAAGATAACACCATTGGTGTACCGCATGAAAAGGGTTTGATATTCTTTTCTCTACACCAGCTGCAAAACTTGTTCCAACGGCAGCAGTATAAAGACTTTGTTGCTGGCCTTCTAGCCGAAAGCAACACCTCCACGACGTCATCTGGGAGATCCCAATCCTTGTATCTCAACCTTTCAGAAACAAAGCATGAAGGTTGAGGGTTCTGATGTCTGGATGGAGAACCCGACCTCCCTTCTGCGAGAAAAGATCCTCCCTGTGCGGAAGACGAATCGGAAGGCAGATGGACATGTCCAGAAGGTCCGGGTACCACATTCTCCTGGCACAGTCTGGGGCAATTAGGATCATAGTCTTCCGGAATCTTCTCAACCTCCTGATCATTTGAAGAATGACAGGGACTGGAGGAAACACGTACAGAAGTGGAAACTCACAGTCCAGTACAAACACGTCCCCTAGGGCTCCTCACAGGGGAAATTCCCTTGAACAAAACTGATCGCACTTAGTGTTGATACTGGTGGCGAACAGATCCACTTGTGGGGTGCCCCAAAGGGTGAAGATCTCTTGAAGGACTTCCTGAGCTATCTCCCACTCGTGGGAGACTGTGCTCTGCCTGCTCAGAGTGTCCGCTGTCAAGTTCTTCTCTCCGGCTAGGAGAATTGCCGATAGAGAGATTCCTTCTTGAATTGCCCAAAACCAGAGCTGCATCGCCTCTCTGCACCGTGGCAGTGATCCTACGCCTCCTCTTTTGTTGAGGTAGTGCATGGCCACTGTGTTGTCCATCATTATTAGGACAGGTTTTCCTTCTACAGATGGCTGAAAAGCCTTCAGCGCTAGTCTGATAGCTCTCAGCTCCCACAGGTTGATATGTAGTCTGGACTCCGATGGAGACCAACGACCGCTGATGGTCAAGTCGTTGGCATGGGCTCCCCACCCCGTGAGTGAGGCATCCGTGACTACTGTCATCTCCGGCCATGGTTGGCAAAACAGTTCTCCTTTCAAAATGTTCTCCCGACAGTCCCACCACTGAAGGTCTCGAGCCACTTTGTCCGAGACCTGAAGGAGATCTGTCATTCTTCCTGAGAATTGCGACCACTGGGTTCTTAGTGCCCACTGGAGGGATCTCATTCTCAGGCGAGCCTCTGGAACAAGGAAGATGCAGGATGCCATGAGGCCTAGCAACCTCAAAAAGTCGAGGGCTGCGAGACGTTGGGCATTTTGAAACTTGGTGACCATCTGCAGAATATCTTGAGTCCTCACCTCTGGTGGCAAGGCTTTCCCCAGGGAAGTGTCCAGGACCGCTCTGATGAACTGGAGTCTCTGTGATGGTATCATCTGTGACTTCTTTAAGTTGAGGGAGAAGCCTAGTTTGTTAAGTGGCAGACATAAGCTAGTTGGATCTGAGCTTGTTCCGAAGATAATGCTTTGATCAACTAATCGTCTAGGTAGGGGTAGACGTGGATCCCTTCCCTCCTTAGACTTGCAGCCACTACCGACATTAGCTTGGTGAAGACCCTCGCGGCGGAGGTCAGCCCAAATGGCAGAACTCGAAATTGATAGCGAGAGTTGCCAATTACGAACCTCAGGTATTTCCCGTGTTTGAGATGGATTGGCACATGGAAATAAGCATCCCGAAGGTCTAGAGATACCAGCCAGTCCTGAAGCTGGAGGGCCTGAAGGATCTGAGAGAGAGTTACCATCTTGAACTTGTCCTTCCTGAGGAATTTGTTCAATTCTTGTAAGTCCAAGATGGGTCTCAGTCCTCCGTCCTTCGGTACTAGAAAGTAGTGGGAATACCAACCCTTGTTCCTCTCCGCTACAGGTACTGGTTCTATGGAACCTTTCTCTAGCAGGTCTAGAATCTCCTGCGAAAGGAGCAGATCTGGAAACTTCAAACAGTTGTTCCCCAGTGGAGGGGAGCGTAAAAAGGGCAGGCAGTAAACTTGGGCAACTGTCTCCAATGCCCAAGCATCTGACGTAATAGCCTGCCATTCCGTCAGATGTTGAGTTAACCTGCCCCCTACTGGTGTCTTGTGAGGTGAGACATCAGAGTGGTTTAGAGGCGGCTGACGCAGATGCAGAAGGAAAGGAGGCACCTGCTGCTGCTGCGGCGGCTTTTGTACTTTTAACCCATCCACCGCGGGTGAATCGTTTTTGGCCCCTTTGAGCCGGCTGTCCTCTGTCTTTTCCGAATGTGGAATAAAAGCAAAAAGGACCTACCCCTCCAACAGGTCCCTGAGGGGCGATACAGAGTTTGACGGATTGCAGCTCCAAGAGATTTTGCTGCTGCCTTGGATGTTTGTAACTTCTCTAGGCTGTCATCAGCCTTCTTACCAAACAAAAGTGCCGTCAAAGGGCATATTCAAAAGTCTGGCCTGTACATCTGGAGCAAAACCAGACTTCGCAACCACACAAATTTGTGGATTGTAGTACTTGCCGCCATGGCCCTGCTGATACTGTCAGCAGAATCAATGCCAGTTTGAAGGGACTCGCACATTGCGTCTTTACCATCTTTAATGATGTTCAGAAATGCTTCCCTTTCCTCTCCTCTCCTCTCCTTCCGGGAGACAGTCGCAGATGAAGCACACTCCCAAAGTGTATGGCTGAATCCGGCGAGCGTGCAAGTAGCATTAATGGATTTAAGCATCGTGCTACATGCCAAGAAGAACTTTTATGACATAGCGTCAAACCTTTTCTCATCCCTGTCTTGTGGAATAGTAGGGTATGCATATCTACTGTTCGATGAAGATGCTGCTTGTACAATCAAACTCTCAGGAGTTGGACGTTTGCTCAAATACTCAGGGTCAGAAGTAGATACACTATATTTGGCAGATCGTTTTTTGTTAACTGCCGGGATAACCTCAGGAGTTTCCCAGTTGACAGATATTTTTCTCTGCAATTCAGCATGACAGGGAACCACAGGATCTTCCTCTGGGCCTTTAAGTAAAATGTCCGTAAGATCATCCTGTTGAAAAGAAGGTGAAGGTGTAGACCACCCCATGAACTATTATTCTGGCCATTAAGACCATATAGGGGATCTCAGTATGTTCCCCTGGGTCTGGTTTAGCAAATTCTACTTCTGGAGAAGTATCTAAACCACTTGCCTCATGCAAAGAGTCTTGAAGGTCCTTCAATCTGTTCTCTTCAGAGATAAAATCCTCTGGTATAGGTGTAGTGGTCCTCTGTAACCCAAAGGGTCTTTCATGGTCAGAGTCCTCCCCTTCCTCATATATAGAGGACAACGCTCTGCAATAATCTGACCTTAGGTATGGTTTAAAACCTATTTCTAGAGCAGAAGGGGCCAAGCTTGTAGCCACCGGTTGAGAAAACGTCAAAGTTGTCGACGCGGAAGTCAAAGGCTTCGATGAAACCGAAAAAGGCGTCGAAAAAGTATGAAGAGACTTCGAAGAACTCGAGAGGATCGGAATCCTACTCAGTCATCGAGGTTATCAACGACATCCTTGAGGTCATGGTCAAAGCCCTTGGTACGTCTGACTGAGATGTAGTAACAGCAGTAGGTCTGTCCTTTATCGGTGTCGACAGTGGCGTCGTAGACGGCATCGATTCGACCTATTTGAGTGTCGACGGGCCCTTCGATAAAGGCGTCGATGATGCAGTATTACTGCTTTTGATTTTTCGGGTCTTTCACCTTTAGCCGTCTGAGGGGGTCGAGGCCGCTTTCTCGAAGACGCTAAGCATTTTTTTTTTACAGAATTCCTCCCACTTAGCTGGAGAGCTGTGTTTCGTGGGGCAGGTGACGGGGAAGTAGAAGAAGATGAAGGAGGAGATCTACGAGTGTTTAGATCTCGAAGACTGATGGGAACCGCTTCAAGACCTTGAACAGGAATTTTTCCTGTGACGGCAAGGAGACGAATGTCTCGTCTCTGCCGAGGAAACTTTCAAAGAAGTTGAAGTTTTAAGAGTCTTACCTCTTTCTAGCTTCCCCTTACGCTCCTTCAAGGCTTTCGCTGTCATGGACATACAGTCCTCGCATTCCGAACACTGATGCTCCGATCCCAGGCACAACAAATAGATCCAAACAACATTTTCTTCCCACAATCTCAACACTTTCTGAAGCCGGACCGTGGGGTCGACGGTTCGGAAGAGGAAGCCATCGAATGAGGAAAATATCTTTAGGAATAATAAATACTTGAAGAAATAACTGAGCAACACGACTCCGAGGCCCACGAAGCGCGGAAAAAACAGAACTGAGCAACGGATGCTGCAAGAGTCTATTTATACGCACGATGACGTCGGCGCCGATACAGAGGCTGTCGAGGGACACCAACTCGAGGGACACCAACTCGAGGGACGTCGACACGCAGCGCCCTCTACTGAAAAAAAATGTCCAAGGCCAGCAAGCTGGAAGTGATCTATTCAAGATAAGGAATACGTTGGCGGACACAATCCCTTAGAAATATATTTTTCTATTTATATTGTGTATATATTAGGTTATATGTTTTGCACTGCATATGCTATTAACTCTCCTTGCCATGCATTAATTTATCATGAACAGGTGGGTGGACTTATGGGTGCCACAGAAATGGTTTCAGGTAAATAATCTGATTAGCTTCTCTGACAGAGGGAGGTACAGTGAAAGGCTACTTGCACATGTTACATGCCATCTGCACCATCATTGTTGTGTTATGGGGAAAAAGCCTCAGCACAAAAGAATCAATAAGAGTTTTCACAGGTGTCAATTCCTAGTTTAGCTACTACACACTATGCAAATTCTGTAGTCAGTACTTCGATTGCTCCGATAATCTTTGAATGACAGAGTCCTACTGTGAAAGGAATAACTTAAGTATCTTCCAGATTGATTTCTTAGACATTATGTACGCTAAAATGCAGAAGGTGGATACTAAAATTCCAGAAACCAGGGAGATATTTAAAACATTCAATGTAAGATTCTTACAATGTTGGAAGCAATTCAGACACTTACTGTCAGCGGTTCTCCCTGCAGAGCCTGAAGAATGAAGTTACTGACAACTCGACCATCATTCATGTGCATCCGAGGACCGAAAGTATTAAATATTCTTGCCACTCGCACTTCAACTCCTTCCTAAAGTCAAACAAAGGGAAAAGACAAGTGTAAGCAACATCCATATAACAAATTGCTGTAAGTGACAACATGCCTTTGGTATAGACTGCAAATGGAAAAGCATCCCCGTCAGGCAAGATTGTGTGCAGTACCCTTTGGGTGCACTAAAGCAACAGGAATCCAACCGTTGGTATAAGTGGATCCTACACAGGTTGGTACTATGGCTGAGCAGCCAGGCTCATCTCAAGAGGGGTCAACGTGAGCAGTAGGGTTGTAACACAGTTTCACAGTAACAGTTATTCAAATAAACACTTACACTCAAGGTTTCTTGATTAAACAATTAAGTTATACACGCCTTCTTCAGAAGGGAGCAAAACATCTAACGAGTATACTACACTTCAAAACACACTCTTAGTTTCTCTAAATCAGATGATACCCATTATGGATGGCACACCAACACTTCCTACACCCTCAGGTGACTTAAATAGCTAGGACACTGTGGACATTCATCTATCACATCACAGGTACATTTAGAGCAATACTGAGTTTGGTGCAAATGTTAGATTGGGGAATAAAACATAGGTTAACAAATAATTCATAAACTGGTGAGTACTTTAAAAACCCTCCAAAGCAAAGTACATTAACCCTTTCCTGGGGGAAAGGCAAAAGCACAAGTCAGAGGTAGAAGAGTCTCTCAGGGATCCAGGACAGTCAATGTTAGTTGGACAAAGTCTAGGAGAGCTGAAGATCTTGGCAGGTAAGTAAACGTCTTGCACAATGCTTTTAGAAACATTTGTAGAAATAAGACTCACTTGAAGGGCCACAAGCTGGGAGGCTTGTGAGGAGCAAAGCTGTAAGTAACTCTGCAAGGGCAACCAAGGCAGGTCTCAACTGAGAGCAAGTAGGGCTACACAACAAGAGTAGGTTCTTAGACTTTACAGTACCTTTGGTTAGAAGAAATGGTTCCAGCCGGCTTCTGTTCTTGTACAGCTCAGCAGATCCTGTTGTTCCTGGGCAAGTCGTGGGGACAAGAAGGACGACGTCTGGGGACTCCTGCACTGCAATGGGAAGGTCAGTGGCAGCAATGGGCAAAATTCAATTCAGAGGCACTTTGTTGTTTCAGCTCCTCGTGTCTGACAGCAAATTGCAACACTGCGGATCTCGGAAAACACTTCAAACTTTCCTGGCATCTGGGGTCCAGCACTCTGTTGAGGTGGCTCAGGCTTGGTCAGTCCTGCTTCAGGGAAGTCCGGAGGATCTTCCTGGCGCTCGGGTCGGACTTAAAAGCAATCCACTCTATTTGGTGTTCCTCTGCCTGGCACTTCGGTTCCAGCACCAGAAGTACAGCCAGCTCCGAGAGGATGTCCAAACAAGTTCACTTTGGAGTTGATTGGTCCCACCAACTCAAGGGGAGAAGTCGTCCTTGCAGGGCTTCTCTAGTCGAAACAAATTCGGAGTTTCAGCACAGCAGCAGGGCTTCACCAGGAAAACCAACGGTCCAGGAGTTGCAGCAGACGTCTCTTCCAAGTTCTTCGGATTCCAGTCCAGTGGTCGACTCTGCGTTCCAAGCCAAAAAGCCTTGCCTTTTATGCAAGTTTCTCTCATTCAATCCAGCCTAGCTGTCAATCACAGCAGGGTGGCTGTCCTTGCCGGACAGCCAGCCGGCCAATCACGTTTGGGTGCATTCCTGTAACCAAGGGGATTAAGTACAGAGAGTTTCAGGCACCTCCCTCACTTCCACCCCCTACCAGACATACTGGAGCCTGAGGTGGGTTTCACTCGTGAATCCCGCCAAAGACAAAACTAACAAAGGGACCAAACCTGGTTTGGTTTGGCGCAGAGAGTAAATCTCAAGAAGGACCTTTCTGACAAGAAATGGCGAAAAAAAGACCGGCCATTTTGTCAAAATGGCCACCCATGGGTGCCTTACTGCACGGGAAAAACACACAATGGTAGCAAAAAGTAAACCACTGCCGCCAGCCATTAATTGTAGAAAGGGTAACATAAAAATGCTACATGATAAACTAGAGAAAGGGGATATTAAGTAACCCCCCCATCCCCAACAGCATCCTATGGTAAGAAAGGGTGTGCTGGGTCTAGAAAGAAACAAAATACAAGTAAAATCAATTTCACTTCACTTCTCTTGGAAGCAGAAGTTTCACCAAGAGAAGGTATTTAAACCTTTGGGAAATCTAAGAGACTTCCCTGTGTCACTGCACTGAATGCGATTGGTTTCACAATGTAAAGCTGATGCCTATGGAGTTTCAGACTCCATAGTCAGAAGAAACAGTACAAATCACAGCAAAATACGGGAGTGGGAAAAAGTTTCACACTCTCCAGTTTTTAAATTAAAAGGCCTAAAGTCCAGCAAAGAGAGCTCAGGGTCTCTAAGGTAGAAGGGCATTAGCACATTTCTGAGAATTCTCCCCAAGAATCCCTCGATCTAACGTGAACTGTAAATAATCACAGAAAGCTCAGCTAAGGCCAATCGCACAAAACTGGGGCTAAAGCACAACAGGGATGTTGGCGTATTTAGAGATAATTCACATAACAGAGTAAGTAGAATCACTCACCAATTGATTCACCTGATCCACTGGAACCCAAGGCAGCAGCAGCCAGGACTAAATACCTTTGGAAACCATGCATGAACTACAGGAATTAGAATGTTTATGGTTTTCACCAATAGTCTACTCCCACTTAAATTCTAAAGATTCAGAACTACATTCCGTTGGTCAAGATAATAGAAGGTAGGCAGATTCCTATACTCCTTTACACAGATGATTCAGTCATAACTACTCACATCATAAATGACACTTACTGCAAAGGTTTTTATCATTTTTGCAGTTTAAAGAATATCCAGTGTGATGAAGTGACCTCCTCACATGGTCATGTGGACCTGGACATGCAATACAGAAGTCCTAGATTCCAGCTGTATCCTGAGGCCTAGCTAATCAGTCTGGAAAGGTTACAACCTGAAAACCACGAGGAAAACGTGGACTGGATATGGATATGGATATGGATATGGATCCAGAAAGTGGACACCCATAGATAATTCCTACATGGATTCATGGGGGGTCAGGAAGGAGCTCAGAAAACTAACCAAGATACCCAAGATGTCAACACACCGAGATTAATATGATTCCCCTCATTCTCCTTTCCTAAAGAAGGAAACCCCTGTCCAAAAGGTTTGGTTTACCTGGGACCAGGAAGCCTGGAGAGCCGCCTGCAAGTGTTCTGAGCCCCACAGCTTGTCTAAGACAGTTGCACCAATTGCTGTTATTGCCAAGATTTACAGTTCAAGTACATATAGGCCCGAAGACCCAGGCAAGAGGGTCTCCTGAAAAAAGTGAAGTCTAGAAGCTGAACAAACAGCCAAGAAAGAAGACTGAAGGATGGAGAAGGGAGAATACACAGGGAAGTCATCTCTAAACTGAGGATTCTAAACCCCTGACAAACAGACATCTTGTTGCAACTAGATATTTCAAAACAAGAAGAAAAAAAAATAATCTGGTAGTGTTGCGGAGGAAACTCGATTGAACAACTGAAAAATGGCTTGGCATGTTAAATCACCTGTAAGGTTTGTTAGACCAGATCCATGTTTCAGAGAATAAGTTGTGAAAAGTCACAACAAATTGATGGGAAATGTTTATAAGAAAGAATAGCTTTGGATCAAATAATTTTGATTACATCTCCTTTAAACTGTTTCATTGTCTGTTCTTTTTCAACCTGACAAAACAATCCTTCCATAAAATTCTCTTTACCAAATACAATTTCCACTTAAATGACAAAGGATTTGATAATTACAGGAGGTGGGGTGGTTGACAATTAAAAATAATGTAATTCAAATCATACACTGGAATAACCGGTGCTACCTTCAGGTGTAAAATGGGGTACAGACTAGGTTCGGGCGGTTAATAAATAAAATGAAATCGCTTTTAAATCAGGCTTCATGCTAGATTCTGACCTCAAGCACAGGGGAGCGCGTCAGAGTTATCGTCACCCCCATCACATATAGGTAGCCCCATACAGAGCATTGCAATGTAAAAAAACAGTTTTGATCTATATGCTCATTCTGCTTAGAAAGAATGGAAGACAAAACTAAAGGGGCAATCCCCGATTTGGCACAAAAGTGCCAAAGCTTGTGTTCAAATTTAAACTCAAAACTATGCAAAATGTGTTTTGAAGCAACAGCCTGCATTACATAAAAAAGGACCTGGTCATACAGTATCATTTGGATGCAGCCATGTCAATGACAACATCATTGCCTTGAATAAGAGTTTTATAAATCATTAGGCAAGATCACAACAAGGAGGCTAGGGCAGCTAAGGAGACCGGCAGCACACACTCAGAAGAGAGAATAAAGCATATGGGGCTTTGCCGAAGAAGTGGGTGTGGAACACTCCGAAAGGGATAATGGAAGGAAAGCAATAGGTACATAGATGGATAGGCATTAAAATGGGAAATGGGGGAGGAGACATTAACAGAAAAGCAAAAGATGCCAGGACAGGTTTGGGAGTTGGGTGAAGTCTCACTGGCAAGAGAACAGGGGGGTCCTTTTAATTTGCATTTATTAGAACAGGAATGTCAATTTCAATCAAAAATGATAATAAACACAGTCAAAGATGGCAGAAGCACTCCCACAGAGGGTGTACAATAGCATCCAGATGTTTGAGGGTGTAAAAGAAATGAGGACATATTGATGAGGGGTGCCCAGATCCTACCCCCCGCCCCCAATGACCAGACATGTAGCCCGGAAGCACCACCGCAGGAACCATGCTCGCTCTTACCATTTCAGACCAATTCCCAGCGCTCCCATGATAGACAAATAAGTCGAAAGGTACCCACTCAGCCAACCCTATAGCCCAGGAGCAGTACAAACATTACCCAGAGTGAATGAAGAGCCTCTGGATGCCGTTAAGGACACTTCAATTGACAGTCTCGATTAAAGCACCAAGAAGACATGCTCAATGTTGTTAGAGACACATTGACATAGCAGCGTTTGACATGAAGCACATGTGCAATCGGGACACAATCATACACCCGAATACAAGAAGAACACAGGCAACAGTGCTATAAGTTAGAGGACAAAATCCACATAAATACTGTTTTTGCCTTTATTATTTTGCCATTAGCCTGACCGCAGCAACGTAGAAACCACAAGAAGCAATAGATACTGTGCAAAAGCTTGCAGATGCTTGTATGCAAATAACCCTATCAAACTGCAGGAGCACCCGAGGGACCCGACAGAGCCATAAACAACTAACCTAAGGATACTATAGAATAGCACAAACAAGTTAGAATCCATGCTATGGTTTAGGAAATTACAGTAGGCCACAAACATCTTAGTAAAGGCTAAGATGACCTGAATTCAGCGCGATCAGTAGAGCAATTGTGTGGGACAGGTACTGCTGCCAAGGCCACCAAGAAACGAGTGACATTCCATTCCCTCAACAGTAAACGCAAACAATACTTCATAAATCAGAGCTGGAGAGCCCCAAAACACGTGACTCGTCCGAGCTGATAAAAAAACTAGCAGCTGGGAAAGAGGAGCAGTCCCAAGCATCCAGACAGAGGCTTGCAACAAAGTAATTACAGAAGAAGTTGTGTTGCATGATGAGAACGAGTGCTCTCAGTCTTTGGTGAAGCACACATGTTACAATGCAGACACATAATTCTTATTACCTTGAGAAGGTACACCTCGAGCTAAGAACCATTTTGGCTCACAGGGGAATGTCAGCTCTAGCCAATCACAGCTCAGTACCCTAGGGGTGGGTAGCAACGGGCGAGAACGAATCGTAAGACCCTCACACTGCAACATTGTAGAAGTAGCATTTCTTTCGGGGATGATCCAGACCAGCCATCTGACATGGGAGAGCCAGTAAACTAGATAGAGGGTCCGCTATAGGTGAACTATCACAACACCAAATCCACTTGTCCAATAGGTTTTCTGGAGAAGGGGCCCAGATTGTGATGTCGGTGTGATGCAATAGTGCTACAAAACTGGCCTGTGAGCCAGAGATTGCTGAGAAGTTCCTGGATTTCTGCCATCCGTGTTCTGATCCTTGTTGCTTTTGGCTGTAATAAAACCACTGAACTTGCTGTCTGTCTGGGCCTGCGTTGCTTTTGGGAAGGGAAGGAGTTGAACCTTCCATGAGTTCTGGGTTGGCAAACTACTAGTAGACCCGACCCTACCTGGGAGTTTTAACTCAACAATTTATCAGGCACAAAATAAAACGAACAACATGTATATAAGAAAACGGGCATTCCAGAGTGCAGACTGAGTGCTGTTGGCTGCCCTGGCTGTTGGCGCTAGCCTGAAGCATTTGCTTCCACAATCCGAGGTACAACCATGTGGATCATTAAACTATCATTGGGACTGAACACGCTGAAGACTATACATATTGGGACATTGTCTACTTCTTATTGCCTTTATCCCCTTTTAACGCAAAAAAAAACCACAGCGACTGTATCAAGCCCCGCCCATTCTGCTGCCCCTCAGTACTTACTTTCGGGCCACGCGTATCCCAGAGTGCAGACCGAGTGCTGTTGGCTGGGAGCGGTAAGCTTTGAGATTTAGATTGTGAACCATAGTGCCGATTGTGAAGCGCTGGGCAGAGAACGTGTAGTGAACGGGAAACAAAGGAAGAAAAAATGAAGAACACTGAAAGATCAATGTCACTGAGGAAAGATTTCTCTGCAGATCTCTTTGGCTGCTTGGTTTCCTCTACAAGGCAGGACAGCCTCTTGCACGTGCAATAGCTCCCCCCAACTTATGGATATTTCAGCCTTCCTTAGAGTAATTGATAAAACATTTGGACTAAAGAAATCCCTTATCCATGCTAGTAACCTAGAGGAACTTATTAAAGTGGAAGAAAACTTGGAACCTTGCCCAATAAATTGAGCTGGATGGGACTTTGAATGCTACTACTGAAGTAGAGGCTGTGATCATTAAGTTAGGGCCTAATAATACCAACAGAAAAAATAAAAAATAAAAATAAACTGAAACTTTACCCAAACTGAGAATCTCTAAAAACACCTCTCAAAAAGGTCTTCGCTCACTGGCTGAGTGTGATCATGACTCTGGGTGGTCTGGTCTAGCTGAGAACGCGAACAAAGAACCCTGTGAACCCTTGTTAGGCAAAGTTTGTATGCAGTACCCTCTGGGAACACTTCACACAACTACGACTACAGGTGTAAGCAAACCAAGCTTTGGTATACGTCAGTACTACACAGTTTTGGTAGCATGTTGAGCAGCCAGGCTCATCACAAGAGGGGCAATGTGAGCAGTAATGATGTTATACAGAGGTCTACAATCACAGGTGTTCAAATAAACTCTTACACAAGGTTTCTTTGATAAATACGTATTAATGTATTTATCTGTCAGTTATCAAACATTCATTAGAAGGAGGCAATTATATAACACTCAAATATATTTCAATACTATTTCAGAATACTTTTCAAGAGGAGTAAAAAGCAAAGGTTATTAGAACATGAAAGGTTACAATAATTCTTAGACAGGGTAGATACTTAGTTCACCAGAAGAGTCAATTCAATTCAATAGGCTAGGCCAAAGTCAGTGGGCTTAAGTCTTGGATAGGATAAAGCAGTTCTGGTAGTTAAACGGAAAAGTCTCTGCACACGTTCTTAGAAGTAGTTTGTAAAAAGAAGAATCCTATGTTGGGTCACAAGTTGATTAGGCCTGCGAGTTGCAAAAGTTTCAAGCACTTTCACAGTGAGCGGTAAATTCTCTTTGTCTTGTTTTACAGTACCTTACAATGAAGAAAAAGATGCAGCTGATAACTTCTGCTCCTGCATATCTTGCTGTTCCTGGGCCTCATTCGTGGAGACAAGAGAGGACGTCCGGGGGTTCCTGCACTGGGACTGGTCAACGCTTGCAACTGGCAAACTTCAATTTCAGTGGCTGTTTCCCATTTCAGCTACCGCACTGGTAACAACGCTGGTCCTGGCAGTCAAGGTGGACTGTCCTTGCTTCAGAGGTCCCACACACAGCTAAGGGGGGTGGGTTGTCAGGCTCGGTCAGTCCGACGTCGTGGGAGTCGAGGATCTTCCAAACACTTTTGGCAAGCTTACAAGTAACACAATCTGGTGTCCCTCTCCCTGGCTCTACGGTTTCCTGCAGCACTCTGTGGAAATTCAACCAGCTCCGAGATAGGTGTCCAGGTAACTTACTTGGGAGTTGATTGGTCCTACCAACTGAAAAGGGAGAAGTCCTCCTTAGCAGGGCTTCTCTGTCGATGCAAACTTGGCGATTCGGTCCTGCAGCATGGCTTCACCGGGCAAACCAACGGTCCAGGAGTTGCAGCAGCTGTCCTCTTCAAGCTCTTCTTTGGTTCCTTCGTTCCAGTGGTCGACTCTGCCTTCCAAGCCAAGAGACTTGCCTTTTATTAATTTCTCTCCCATTCATTCCAGCCTAGCTGCCACTCACCCAGCAGGGTGGCTGTCCTTGCCGGACAGTCAGCCAGCCAATCACAGAGTGCATTTGGGTCTCTTAGGAGAATAAGCATAGGGAGTTACGGGCACCTCCCACACTTCCTGCCTACCCCAGACCCTATGGTGCCAGAGGCGGTCTTCACTCCTGAAGGCTGCCGAAGGCGAATGAACAAATAGACCAAACCTGGTTTGGCACTAGAAGGACCTTTCCACAAAGACATGGTGAAAAAAGAAGACCGGGAACCATTTTAGCAACAATGGCTGGGCGCCATCTTGAAAAATATGGCTCCCGCAATTTAACGTTACCGGAGCTACGAATAGTTTGCAGTCGGGAAAAATCATGGTAGTTAGTTGTAAAACCACTGCCACCAGCCATTCTGAGAGAAATGGGTAACATTTGACTGTTACATGAGTATCTAGACACAGGGGCTACTAGGTAACCCCTCCAGCACTCTATAGGAAGATTGGTTGTGCTGGGTCTAGGAATTTACAGGGCTAAGTGAAGTCAATTTCCCCCCACTGTTCTGGGAAAAAGTAGGTGATCCCAGATAAGTTATTTAAACCTTGGGGAATCTGAAAGATTTCCCTGTGTCACTGCACTGAATGTGCTTTGTGACGCAGTTGTAAAAGATGATGCCAACGAGTTGGTTAGACTCCATAACCAAAAGAAACAAACACAGAAAACACATTGATTTGAAAAGTTCAAAGTCCCAAAGTTTAAACAAAAGAGCTGGAGGGCTCGAAGGTGGGAGGAATTGCCACATTTATGAGAATTCTACCCACCACCAGTGATGTCGAGGAGTCCAAAAGGCAGACAAAGAAGATGACATGGAAGCCCCGTGTAAGTGAGGCAACTATGTTGAATCCACCACTAAATTGGTTAACACACTCAAGCACAAAAACCCTCAACAGAAAGGGTTGAATAGAATGCGTAGCTAATCTACATCTATGCTTTACAAGATCTTTAAACTGAAAAGTACAATTCAGTCCCCACCTAGGAATATATAGAGGGAGGGGGGGGGGGGGCAAAGGCACAAGTACAACATCAGGGGTAATAGCTGGGGAGGGCCCCTTTGCTTTGAATGATTATATACCTACATATGAACATATCACAGAAGGACCAAGACAGTGTAAAAGTGCTATTCTAGGCAATGAACAACAGGTGGCTCCCAGCCCTCACATGATTGGTACCCAAAAACATGACTCCCTCATGGAAGAAAGAAGCAAGATAATTAGAAGTATTATCAAAGCGGTTGACAAGTTGAGGGAGAAAGAGGCTCCTGAACCGATGAGTGGGAATGCTGCAACTAAAAGCTCTTTTGGCCCCTTAATAAGAAATATGCTGAGCAAAATAGACACCTTAAACTATCTAGAGGCGCATAGAGGTATTGAAAGGAATGATGGTTTTACTGTTGGAAATGTAGATGCAGGGGGTGAATCGCTTAGGGAAGTATGCCATATATTCCCGGAAAAGGTGCAAGACAGTGGTGGACTTTTAAAGGCAATTACGGCAAACGAGAAAAGGAATCTTGGCCTGCCGTGATCCACTCAGTGTTTAGTGTGAAGATATCCTCAGATAGAATAACAGACAAGAAACTTGAGACCCTATATATCCTGAGAAACCGAGTATGATCCTTAACATTATGTTCGAGTACGGCGGTCCCAACTCCTTAAATCGAATGAAAATGTTTGGACTATTCAATGAGGTCAGGCTTTAGATTAATAACCTTGATCGACATCAAGCTTGTAGATTTCATCTACTCCCTGCATTAGGACTGTGAAAATAGTCATTCCATGTAGGCTGGTTTTTGTCATGCTGGTCAATGAAAGGGAGAGCTTGTTCAAATTTGGGTATGACCTTTTTCCTTTCTGCGAATTGAAGCAAAGGAGGCAGGTATGTTCAGGGAAATCCCCCATCAGATGAATATGAAACAGTTAAGAGTGTGGATCAAAAGCCTTTTCATGATATTAATCGGCGTTAGTTAGCAATAATTCTAAAGGACTCGATACTTCAATTAAAAGACCTAAAACAACATATTTAGTCAAGATTATAGCCTCACATTCATGTCCTGGAATATTCAGGTATCTCCTTGCCTCTCCATCAAGAAGTTATGTAATCATCTGCATTTATTTCACATATTACTGCAGGAGACCTGGAATGTTGATCAACTGTCTTTAGATGGTTAGGACACCATGCATTTGGTTGCAGTACAAGGCCATAGGGGGAGAGCAGTGGGTGGTCTTACTATTGCAATCGAAAATAGTCAGGGTGTTTGAAAATTGGATGAATGGAAGATGTATTCTAGCAGTGTCATTGGATTTTGAAACATTTGTACACACTGGACCGCTATTATTGATTAATATCTACTGGAACTCCAGTGAACCTAGATATTATCCTTCCACGTTTAAATATGAAGGTGGAAGATTGGCTGGTAAAATATCCTGGGGGTAAAATTATCTTTGCTGGAGACTTCAAAGCAGAATGTAACGCTGGGGAGGCAGCTGATATTGACCTAATTTGGTAACGAGGGTCGTCTGAATGTAATGACCCCAGTGATTGGTTCTAACAAGCGCAAGAAGCTTCAGGGAGCAAAATGGTATACAACACTTAATGGTTGGGGCTTGAGCAAAATGGGCGGGGGGAAGACGATGTGACCTGGTCGGCTGGAGGGTTTTATCCTCTAATACTGATTAGATATTGGTTAATGAAACTTTAGTGGACAGGTCTAGTAAATTCAATGAACAACTGAATACTGAAAGTGACCATGCAATTTTGAGGCTGTCTTTTACTTGGGAGAAAGTGTTTATAAAGAATGTATTCATTGTGTGTAGAAACTAATACTAGGGGAAACCGGCTGAGTTAAAATAGAAAACAGCAATAGTTGTTTTCCTTTATGCTACATGACTCAAGAATCTGCTTTGGAAGTGAAAAGAAGTAAATACTCTATATGTCACATACAAGGGCACTTGAAGGTCATGATGTCCAAATTATTGTGTATTAGCAACAGATCTGTATCAGATAGAAAGTGGTTCTCCCATAGACATGTCTGATCCTACGGTGTAAAGTAGTAAGCGCGAGACCCGTAAAAAGATGTGGCCCATTAGAAAATAACTTAAGGAGGTGGAGACTGCTTAGTTGCTGATACATGAAGTGAAACAAAAACAAAAGAATTGGATACCATCGTATTGCCATGAGATGTAGCAAAGGGATGGCAAAGCCATGATGGCTGCTCTGAGGGATAAGTCTAGTATACGTTTTTGGACAAGGATAAACCAGATGGAAAATGGATATCGTTCAATACAAACGCCATCCCAGCTCAGATCTGGGCTGATCACTTTTCGGCTATTTACTCTCAAAGCATCTGAGGTCTATAATTTGCAAGAGAAGAGGGACCAACGGTATGACCTCGAATTATCTGTGGAAAACATTGGGGCGTTTAACATCTAGAGCTAGTGTCTCTAGAGCAAGGGTACCCTATCAATTATCAAATGCCCTGTTTAAAGAAAAAGTAAAAGTTTAAAAAAAAATTCTTACAACTATAGACTAGGGGGACACAGTGGTGAAGGTCTTCAGAACCAAACTTTACACCCAGGTAGTGTCTGGGTTCATAGAACCAGGTACTAAGGAACCGTACACAGTGTTTTCCTAACAAGGGGCTCAGAAATTATGTGTTTTTGTTTCAATGGTTTTTTAACAAATGAAATGTTAAATAAGAAAAAATGTTTGGAGATACTAAAGCCTTGTGTAGACACTAAAGACAGCTCTAAAGTGAAAACATTGCCTCATCTGTTTGTTTGTGACCGGTTTTAAGAATGCAAAAAAATATAATATTTTGATAAATTTGTCCCAGACACTATTCTGGTCCTTGTGGATTTGTTTTGGCCGAAAAGTATGCATGGGAAATCAGTATCATTGATTTTGAAGCTTTTTATGTGTGCAAAATTGGTTAGTTGTCTAATGAGTTTAGGAAAACAATAAAATAAAAACTACAAAAAATGGATGCAATTATTATTGCTGATGTAAATGTTTTATGAAATTATTAATTGTACTTTCTTCACACTGTCTTTTTTCTTTTGTTTGTAACACTTAAATTGCACAGCTCTGTTTTTCGAAACATAATAAAAACAAAATATTAAGCTAATGGGGTAAGTGCTTCAAACTAAAGAGGTGTACTAATTAAACATACAAAATTAAAATTAGTAAGCATCACTGGAAGTAGTGATGGGGTCAGGTAGGAACAATGGGGAGGGGGTAGGGGGATCTCCCTCTTTAGCAAGTGAAGTTTAAGCCAAGTTTTGAAGAGATCCACAGTTGGGCTTGGTTTGATTTGAGCAGTGTGTTCCAGTGGGGCGAGTGGGGAAAAAGTAAGCAAGAAGAGGAACGGGGAGGGTATGGAATGACAGGATTCATTGCAGAGGGGGGGAAATCAGAGGGAACGAGATCGCGAGTAAATATAAAATCAGAGTGGTACTGAGGAGCAATACAATTTATAGCTTTGCAGACTATGAGAAGGAACTTAAAAAGTGTGACAACAATGTTGTCAGTAGGTAGAAGTGAGAGGATCCGAGTAGGTTGTAGAGTGCAGGTAGCAAAGTTGAATACTTTGTCTAGAGGGAGGAAGGCGTAGAGTGGAAGGCCAAGTAGTCCTTAGTAGTTGTCCCATTTGCTGAGTACAGGGTGGAAATTGAGTTTTTGTAGAGTGGTTAGTAAGAAAAGGACACATTTTTTGAATGTTGAGTTTAATAAGAGCTGCAGAGGAAGTGATATTGATTAATTGTTGCAGTTGTACGTCACTATCAAGGAGGACCACAAAATTGTGAGCCTTGGGCGAGGGAGCAAGGAGGTCAGGTGGGAAGGAGAGGTGGTGGTCGTGTTGTCATTGGAAGGTGGGAGAAAGATGACCTCTGTGTTTTGAAGAATTCAGCATGAGGCAGCAGAGAGCCGACCAGCGACAAGTTGCAGTGAGACAGCATGAAATCTGTTCCGGGATGGATGGCTGGGGTGAAAGAGGAAAAAATAGCGAAGAGTCATCGGCAAAAAGGTGAAAGTGAAAGCCAAAGAATGAGAAGTCTTCCTAGGGTAGAGGTATAGCAAGTGGAGAGGAGAGGTCCCAAGGACTGATCATTGGGAGACACAAACATGGAGAGGGGTGAGGTAAGAGGTTTGTGAATTAAAAGTGATATTAAAGATTAAAGCCTCCAGGTAGGCAGAGATGCAGCCGAAGCAGATTGTGAGGCAGAGAGAGAAGTGGTAAACCGTGACAAAAGTGTCCAAGTGGACGAGAATAGAAGAGAGTTTGGAGTGAGGTGGATGAGAGAGAAATTAAGTGTTACTCACCGGAGTGACTAACGTTCTCCTAGTCCATAGTCCCCTTTCCTCCATTCTGTATGGAATGCCCTCGCTAGGGACCGGAACAGAACCTTTTGCACCAGTAAACACACTTTTCCTTTAAAATGATATGCACGCTGCAGTGCTGCCCTCGGAGCATGCGCTCTCCTAACCCCACCTACCAGTGCCGCACCTCAGTCCCCTTTGACACGTCAGCAGTATTAAACTGCTCAACCTTGCTGCTCTTTTTTATGAGGAAGGATATTGAGACGTATGGAGGAAAGGGCACTATGGACTAGGTTAGTCACTCCGGTGAGTAACACTTAATTACTCCTATGTCCCCCGTCTCCTTTGCTCCATTCTGTATGGGCGACTACAACCGATGCAACCACCCTGGGTAGGAGAGCTTGACACTGTAGGTAAATAGATTGCAAAGAACATCCTGGCCAAATGCAGAGTTAGCCCTCGCACCGGTATCCAGACAGTAGTGCTTGAAGAAGGCAAATTGGAAGCCCATGTCGCCGCCCTGCTAATCACTTCCCACGGTACACGATGCTGAAAGGCAACACCCGCTGCCTTGACCCTGATGGCGTGAGTGTGAATACCCCTTGGTGATTCTTTGTGCTGAGCCTTGTATGCCCCCTGCATGGTTAAAGTCATCCATCTAACTATTGTTGCTTTGGACGCTTGCTGTCCAGGCCTTGACCAGTCAAATGTGACAAATAAGGCATTCATCTTGCGACAGTGCTTGGTTCTGTCAAGATAGAATTGCAGTGTTCTGATATCCAAACAGTGAAGAGCCTTCTCAGCCCCTTCCTTAGGGTTTGGAAAGAAAGTGGGGAGCACAATTTCTTTGTTAATGTGGAAGGAGGAGACTACCTTTGGTAGAAACCCAGGGTGAGGGCGGAGCATGACCTTGTCCCGATGAAACATAGTTTAGGGCTTGGAAGCCACCAGGCCCTGAATCTCATTAACTCTGTGAGCTGAAGTAAGCCCCACTAGTAGCACAGTCTTGAGCGTGACCAATTTTATGTCCACTGTGGCCATGGACTCGAATGGTTTGTGCACTATGGCGCTAACAACCAGTTTGAGATCCCAGACTGGGTGCGGGCATCTGACAGGTGGGTACAGCCTTGTTAACCCTGCTAGGTGCCTCTTCACTACTGGGTTGGCCGAAGAAAAGGTAAACTTGTCTGAGTTCCAGTATGTGCCAATAGACGCTAGGTATGTCCGGCAGGTGTTGGCCTGGACCCCTGATCTGGCTCGATACGCATAGAAAGACACCTGTTCCTGTGTGCAAGATAGCGGTTTCACACCTTTTTCCTTGGACCAGAAGCAGAACCTGGTCCATTTGCTTCTGTACTGCTTTCAGGTAGCCTGACTCCCTGGATGATTTCCAGGTTGTCCCGAGACAGCCAGAGAGATTGAAGAGTCATCTGCTCAGGTACCAGGCTGCTAGGGCTAGCCTCTCCAGGCAGAGGTGAAGGACTGCCCCTCTACCCCCCCCCCCCCCACCGCCTGCTACGCCAGGAGAAGGCCCTTGCCCAACAGGAGAGGAACCTCTGGCTGGACCGACAGCTGTCGAAGGTCTGAAAATCATGGCCTGGCCAGCCACTAGGACGCTATGAGAAAGACGAAGCCGCTTGGTATGCCTGATCTTGCAAACAACCTTGTGGATGAGAGGGGTAGCAGGAAATTCATAGGCCCACATCCCGTCCCAGGGGATCTGAAGCATGTCCCCCAAGGGAGCCGCACCCCATCTGCCCCCCCCCTCCCCACAGACGCAAACATCTGACAAGTCTGGTTGCTCTCTGTCATGAACAGGCCTATGACTGGGTGACCCCACCTGCGAATATGTCTCGAAGGACTCCTTCATTCAGTTGCCACTCGTAGTCGGAGCACAACCAACCAAGTATGTCCGCCTTCTACTTCAATTCTCCAGGCAGACGCACCGCTGAGATCCAGATGTCATGCACAATTACCCGCTCCCAGATGCTGAGGGCCAGCCTGCATAGGAGCAGGGATCTGGTGCGCCCCCGCTTGTTGAGGTAGTACATGTAGGTAGAGTTGTCTGTCCGAATGCAAACTGCACTGCTCCTGATCAATGGGAAGAATGCCTTGACTGAGCCAAATGGCCTTCATTTCCAGCCTGTTGATGTAATTTTGTTGGTTGGTCTGGTACCACAGACAGAGCACAGAATGTGTCCCCAGGGCAGCGCCCCACCCGTGGAGTGAGGAATCCGTAGTTATAGAATGATCCGCCGGAGGCAGCCTGAATGTTCTGCCACCCCTAAGAGGTTTGCATCCTGCCTCCACCAACTGAGGTCCTGCTGTAGGTGAGTGGGTATAGTGACCGGGGCTCCTTGATGACCCGACTCCTGGTCATAGGATGCCAAAAAAATGCAGCTGCAGTCTCCTCATTCGCAGCCTGGTGTAGGGGGTGGCCAGAAGGCATGCTGCCAGTACTCCCAGAGGTACTAGTACCACCAGGCTGTAGTTATCGGTTCTGCTGAGGAAGTGAGCAATGGAGGATTTGATTGCTGCCACCTTCCCCTTGGGGAACACATTCTGCTTCAGAGTATCATACAGCAGCCCCAAAAACACTAGTGTTTGTGCAAGGGTAGAGCTGAGACTTCTGGAAACCGATTGAGAACCCCAGTTCGTAGAGCGTAGTCATGAGTCCTTCCACTGAACCGCCCTCCCCTTCGGACAAACCGGACATCAAGTTAAGAATATACATGGAGGCCCTCCGACCTGTGCAGGGCTGCCAACGCGTCCATCAGTCTTGTGAATATCTCGGGTGCAGAGTTCAGGCCGAATGGCAACACCTTGTATTGAAAGTGCAAACCCATGACCTGGAACCTGAGGAAGGACCGGAGAGGCTGCACTATGGGGACGTGTAAATATGAGTCCAGGGAGCATGTCAAGCCCCCCCCCCCCACACAGCGTGTCTGCTATAAGAGCGGACGTCACCATTTTGAACTTCTGCAGAGGTAAGTACAGATTCAGGAAGGAAGACTACTCGCAGGCCCGCCTGGTTCTTTTTTGAATAGCAAAGATGCAGGAGTAAAAGCCCTGCCCAGCTGAGGGATAGGAACCTCATCCACCGACTTTCTCCACAAGGGAACGTATCTCTGCTAAGAGTCCCGATCTGTGGGAGGGGGATGGAGGGGTCCGATGGTAGGGGAAGCTGGAACCCCAAGGAGACTACCAAACTCACCCATGAGTCCATAAAACGTAAGCACCATGCTTGACTGTGCAGGGCCTACCTGCCCCTGACTGGGTTGCTGTGGATCTGAAACTAGCAGTCATCGCTTCTTTGGGTCGGAGGCAAAGGAATAGGAGGGGGGGGGGGGGCTGAAAAAAATCCTTGTGCAAAGACGTCTGGTGTTTTTACCTATGTTGGCTGGGTGACCTGCCCCGTTGCCTGGCCCAGCGGTCCTGGAACCCCCGGAAACTGGCAAAGGACCACCCTCTGTCTGAGCGAGAGTGGACACGTGTGAAGGTTTTGGCTGCGGGCTTGTTGAGAATTGCCAGGGATGTGGCCGTCTGCCAGCTGCTCTTCTGATAGAGTTCCTCGTCAGTGCTGGAGTGCAACAAATCGCTGCCCTCGAAATAAAGGTCTGGAATTCTGTCCTCAACATCAGGGATTATTCTGGTCACCTTGAGCCATGCCATCCTTTGCAGGTCAGTAGCCACACAGATTGCCCTACTAGCGGTATCTACGTGCACTACCATGGCTTCCACGATGTCCTGTGCCACAGGTTTTGCTTCGGCGAGGCCTGCCTTGAAAGAGGCTGGTGGGTCGACTGGAATGTCCGGGAGGATGTCTGCAATTTCCCTCCACAGCCGTTTATTAGCACCTGCCATTATGGCAACAGCGTTGGCCTGCCTGAGCGGGGAGCCCTGCATTAGAGTATACATTCACATAGGCCTCAAGCATTTTTTCTTCCTTGCCCAGTAGTGCCGAAGTTGAGGTGCTATTGATAGTGGTCTGAGGCTTGGCGTTCCTAGAAGCTGAGCTGACCAAAGATAGTGGCTGAACTGACAAGAGCAGACGGTCGCCCTCCACCTGCCTGAATTTCGCATTTAGCCTTTTATTGGCCGAGTGGAGTGGCGCGCGAGCCAACCTTTTGTCACCAGAACCTCCACATCCTTCTGCAATGGGATGCCAAATCTGAATTCCGCCTTGATGGTGAATACTTCCGCCAGTACCCCGGACTCTGGCAGCTCCTTCTGGGGATGAGGGATGCCCAGGTATTCAGCTAGGCCAGCAATCCCATCATGAAATACCCTTGCCGAAGAAGAAGTGTCCTGCTCCTCCTCATCAGTGTCTTGCTGGTTACCCGAGTTAGGAGCACCTGGGTTTGCAGACGTTAGGTCTGCCACTGGAGTTGGCCCAATCGCTGGAACTGGAGGTGTAGGTGCTGCAACCGGAACTACTAGAGGCATGGGCAGCGGTGGTCAAGGTACAGGCTGCACAGTCACAGGCTGAGGTAGCAGTGTGGTCGACAGCATCTCCTGAATTACCCCTTTACGAATGTTCCCCATCTGCGGAGACCGCATAAGGGTCAATAACATGTCAACAAAACGGTCCTCGCAAGCGGGCTGGGTGAGATCCTGCACTGGCGTCCGACTGCAGCAGAGTAAAGGCCTGTTGTGTGCCCCCCCACCTTGCGAGTACATGCCCTCATAGTACCGTGCTTGCCCTGTGAAGGCAGGGCATTAAGTGTTCCTCGTGACCGGAGTCACAGGAACCCAATCCGTCCTGGCCATAGGCTTGCACCTTTGCGGTTCGCCCTGTTGGTGGACTTCTGTCCTGGTCGGCATTGTTCACCTAAATGCGACAAAAGCCTATACATGTACCCCTACCCCCCATGTATGATACAAATGTTTTTTTTGAATGAACAACATAATTCCCCCAGATTTCAAAAACACAGAAAAAGGAGAACACATTCAACTGCTAGCGGAAAGCCAGTGGCCTACAAGGGTTTCATGCACTTTTCTGATAACACTAAATCAATAGGGTAGGGACATGCAAAGATACAGAAAATGTCTGCCGTCAGGCATGCACACAACTCGATTTCACATAGAAACCAAGGAAACCCAACATAAATAGAATAGGTTTCTATGGAAAGCAATACCCACCTCAACTGCCTTTTTGCAGTGTGAAATCCAGTTAAAACAGATGTATTCTGCTTACAGACCAAGTCTGTCACTGTATGTGCAACGAAAGGGCAGCATCGCTAAATAGGCCTACACATTTGCCATGTCCACACATGCCACCACTAAGCAAGAGCACGGTATGGAGTCTACCCACAAACTCCTAAATACATACATTTTAGAGTTTTACAGTTGCCAGTAGTGCAAATGCTAAATAATGCCAACTAACCTGCTTCATGTAGGCATAGCACATAGTTTCTGCAACTCTCTTCCCTTCATCATAGCAAGCGCGTGGCCCAATGGGGTTTACATGACCCCAATAATCTTCATTTTGAGGGTGCACTTCAGGATCTAAAACAATGAAGCTGGAATAAATATCAGTTGTTTGGACCACAACACAATTCTCTTAAACAAATGCATTCATATGTTTTCTCTTTAAGCTAAGGCTAGTTTATCAGGCTTTTTTGTTGTATTTCTGGTAGTCACAAAACAGTTTATCATCAACATTAAGTGCTATACTTTTCCCCCACACCTATGCAGAATGGGGAAGAGTGGACCTTTACACTTTGCAATATTACAGATTGTTTAAACAAGAACCTGCCCTCCACACATTCCAGCCAGCCTGACCCCAAGCGGGAAGTACCAGGCTGCCAATATAAAAGGCGAAGCAGGCATCCACAGTACATAACTAGATCCCAACACTATGAATAACAGGCCTTGCCCTCCTACCCTCAACCCCAACCCATTTGCCCATCACCAGCCCGCTCAGGACATCAACCAATACTGTCTGAGGGCAAGGTCCTTTATACCACACTTGCCCCTGTCAGACATGGCATTATTCCATGCACTTTTGGGACCACCCATTCATTCCAAAACACAAATTTTAAATAAAAAATGGTTAAAGTTAAGAAAAATTAAATATACATTCATGAAAGGAGGATAGCACTGGGGCAATGCGCTGGTCTTGGAAGCAAGACCACGCAGAGCAACAGAGGTTCGAATCCCAGATCTGCACTTAGAAACAAACTCCGGTATGGTATTAGGCGCATTATAAAAAAACTATTAAATACATAAATAAAATAAATTTACACTTATACACGCAATGAGTATAGCAACATATATGAAGGTAAGGGGGCATGGCTTGGAGGCCATGCGGTAGGAGCCTGGAGTGATCCTGAACAACACCGAGAAAGAACTTGCATCAATCGCTACAGAATACAGCCAGAATATCAGTACAGGTGGGAACACCCAGAGACCAGCTGGGGAAAGTGCAGCGAACAATCAGAGCAGAAAAGGTGAAGAAATTCGAACAAAAAGATCCCGCCCGCTGCATCCAAGATGGCAGGCACAGTTTTGTCGGGTCTCCCGATGAGTGCAGTCACACTGGAAGAGGAGCTGCTAGGCGTGAGACCATCAACAGCTGGGCAGGGAGTTCGCTCCAGAAATACTCTGAGCAGCAAGTATGAGTGGATTAGGATCTGAGGAGGCAAAGGCACCCGCATTGTCAGCGGTGTGACTGCAGTTGCCGGGCAGTGCACAGGCCAGTGGTGCGCGAAGGAGGGAGCCGGAAAGAGGAGGCGGCCCGTCTTCAACTCCAGAGCTCAGGTGCAGGGAGCCAAAGGCACGGGAGCTGGTCAAGCAGAGCGGCCCAGGGCTGAGCAATCAGGAAAACGCAGCAAGGACGAGAGTATCCGCAGTTCCCCTCCCCGTCCCCCACAGAGCAGGACGACTCTTGCCTGGGAGGACTCGTCAAGGGACAGCAGCGCAGGCCCCCTTCCTGGGGGTTTGAGCTTGCAATGCCCAGCAACAGGCATCAGATTTTGCTGCACCTTGAGTGCACTGCACAATCAGCGCAGGCGGGGCTTCCACAACAGGGGATGCATCCTCCTGCCGACATCGCGGGGGGAGGCGCAGTCTGTGGCCACCGAGTGCCAGAGGATCCCAGACCCGATTTGGTGGGCAACAAGAGCCAGTTAGGTGAGGAGAGCATGAAAATCAGTGTCTCCATCAAAACAGCACAGACCTGCGAGGAGAGGGCTCGAGGAGTTTGCATGGGCTATGGCCTGCACTTGTGGAAAAATCACCGGGTAGCCCCTAAGCATGCCTTGACACAAAGCAAAGGGAACCAATAGTGCAGTGGATGGGAACTAATGGACGCAAGAACTCATACTTGGTGGATGTGGGGAACACAACCAACAGTGTTTCACACAACGAACTGCACTGCCGCAGAAGGACTGAACTGGGTGCCAAACACACGCACATAAGCAACGGTGACCCATGCGAACAGGCAGATTAGCTGCAGAGTGCGACAGAGGAGGTGCTACCATACAGGGGACCGCTGGGGAGAAGGGATAATACATGCAAGATAGGCATGGAGTTGATAAGTGGGGATATAACCAACTGTGTTCTTGCGGCGCACTGAACTTCAACAGCTGGACTGTGCAAACAGCAACAGAGCAGGCGGACTGGCTGCAAAGCGTTGCTGCCGCAGGCGAGGAGCCACCATTCAAGGTTTGCACACCGTGAACTACCACCCTGCAGGGCTCCATAAGATAATAGCAGGCGGCAGCTGGTGGATGTGGGAGAGCACTCCCCACTCGCTGAGCAACACAGCAGGGAGCAGAGGCACAGACACTGAGGGGGATATCCTATGGTAAGAGGGCCGAGCAGGGAGAGATTCCATTCACCATAACCCGGGGGCACAGGGGGAATCGAAGGGGCTGCACCTAGAACACAAATGTACAGGCAGTCCCAAGGAATCCAGGGGTCGAGACAGCAGCGGAGCAGACACGAGTAAGGTCTCAGTGGGGAAATCCAAGGCACAGGGACATGCGCCTAATAAGAGGACCTCCACACGTAGCGGGGTGAGAAAAGGAGCGTCGCCAAGCACTTCGAGGACATAGAAGTCGGCCAACAAGACAGGACAACGTGGGAGAACACAACCCACTCAGAGTACTGCAGTGAGAAACGGAGTAAGAAGGGGCAGTGGGAGCCCGTGCCTCCCCAGCCCCAACTGCACGTTGGACATTGACAAGCCCAGACAGTGAGGAACACAGAGCCACACCAGTGGCAAAAGGGGGGCACAGGACCATAGCCAGCTGAGAATAAAGACCAGGCAACAACGGCAGACAGAGGCAAGTGGACGTGGGAGAGCATAAACACACCTGCAGAGCAAGATAGTGGCCTCTGGGCAGCAAATATAGAGACAAAGCCGGGAGGGCCGCCAGACAAGGTGAAGGAAGTGGAGGACGGCGCTGCGTCTACCAGCAAAGAATACCAAGCAAATCAAAAGGAGGTAGCGGCAAGCAAACCAGCATAGACACTTTCCAGGAGGTCAGACAAAGGCCAACCCACTCCATCAGCAGCAACCATGGCCTCGTCCAGCGCTGCACACCAGGAGGAGGGTGAGAGCCCGATATTGGAAGCCATAGTGGCCCTTAAGGCGTCTCTGGAAAACAAGCAAAATACGGCCATAGCGGCCCTAAAGAAAACAAGATGGACCCAGTTATGGTGGATGTGGGCATCCTAAAACAAGGCACAGACCCTGGCAGACCAGGTGGGTACGGCAGAACAGGTGCAGCACAACACCACAGACGTTGCGACTACCCAGACCCAAATGTCAGATGTGCTCCAGCAGGTGAAGATCCAGGAACAGAGGGCAGAGGATGCAGAAGGGAGAGCCCGAAGGAACAATATCCGGATGTAGGATTGCCGGAGGGGGAAAGAGGGTCAGGAACCCACAAATTATGTGGAGAATTTCTTGTTGCAGGAGATCGGGGCAAGAGCACTGTCCCAAGGCTTTGCAGTGGAGAGAGCCCACGGGTCCCTGACCAGAAGGCCCCAACCTGGAGCCCCCCAGAGATCAATAATCGCAAGAATCCTGAACTTCAAAGACCGAGACAAATTATTTATTCTCTAGAGAAGGGGGAATAATAACTAGGAATTCCTCCAGAATAACGATCTACACAGACTATACAATCCTGGTCCAAAGACAGCAAGCACGATATGGCCCCACCAAGGAATGACTCAGGGCTGTGGGCATATGGTACATGCTACTGTACACAGCAAAACTGAAGGTGATGAGAAGGAAGATTGCACTTCTTTGAGACAACAGAAGAGGCCCAAGCGTAGATGGACCAACAGGGAATCCCGCAAGGGAGACCCAGAAATGATAAGAAAGTGAACCTACCCAGGAGACAGCGGGAGTGAGCCTAACATAGGAAGATGATTCTGACACCATAGACATTACACAAGCCAGATAGAATATATCTAAACGAGTTCGGTATTGCTGCAGATGGCGACAGGACACGCAACCCCAAGACTTTTTATTAGTTAGGATGTCAGTTTTAAGGCATCACGCTGCCGCGGCCCTGCCCCACCTCGGTGGGCAGAACAACCGAAGCAGCAAGGCCCGAGCAAGGGGGGGGGGGGGGGGGTAAAAGGGGGCTGGGCGTTTAATAGTTTTAGTTAGTCAGTGGTTTGATTGATTGGTTGGTGAAAAGCACGGAAAGTGGAAGAAGCAGCATACAAAGAAGTATAAGACGTGGCACGTGTGGTGATTAAATGGATATGGATCAAATAAAGCAAGCCTGAAGAAAACTCCCCAGCCTGAGGCACGTAGTGACAACCGCACAGAAGGACTGTGGTGCGGGGAAGAAGTATCCGCGCCCATGGGGAGACAAAACGACATGGACTGGGGCTGGAAAGAGGAGCACCAGGCAGGCGGCCCTGTGGAGGGACATGAACGGGCCGACATACAGGGCACACCACTAAAATGGGTCTGGCCAAGGTGAGCATTGCAACCTGGAAATTAAGAGGACTGAACGCTTATGTCAAGAGCCAGAGTAGATTCCTGGCTGAACAGGATGAAGTTTAAAAAAGCATTGTTGCAAGAGACTCATCTAATGCCTGAGAAGCAAACCAAAGTGGCTAGGAAATGAGGAGGCCAAATGTACGATGCTAGGGGTGTCCTGATATGGGTAGCCCCGGGGGTCCCATTCTAATTAATAAAACAAGAGACCCGGAAGGCAGATTTCTGTTAGCACATGGTATGCTGGAGAACAAGGAAATATGCTTGATAAATACATATGCTCCAAATCATGATGCAACAGAGTTCAAGAAAATTGAACCAAAATTGGCCCAATACAGGGAAGCAACATTCATCTGGGCAGGAGACTTTAACTGCACCCTCGACCTGCTCCTGGACAGATCTGATGACAAATATAGGAAACCAGCGCCGCCAGCGAAGGCCCTACAAACAATCCTGAAGCAACTGCATCTGGAGGATGTCTGGAAGGTACATGGACAGGGCAGGGCAGGGCAGGGGGTACACACTATAGCGCACCCCATTGGACATTCACACGCATAGACTACTTATTCACAGGCAGTGAATCTTTGCAGTTCACAGGGATATATATATTAGGGCACAGACACTCTCAGACCATGCACTATTGCTAGCAACGTGGGCACATACTTATAGAAAGGCCCCAATACCAACATGGTGGCTAAGAGCGGAGGCATTGAAGGAGGGCGATTTCCAGGAATACATGCAAGACGCAATAGTAAATTACTTTGAGCACAACGGTATGATTTGGGATACCTTTAAAGTGGTGATAAGGGGAACGACGATGGGGAAAACGGGGGGACTAAGAGGAAGAGCTCTGGTGGACCTGGGGGAGGCGGAAAAGGAGATAGAGTGGGCTGAAAGCCAAGTGGGTCTGGTGGGGGCGGACTCCAGAAAACTCAGAGCCGAGAATGAGATGTGTAGCAATCTGGGAAAGACTGGTGAAACTGGATTATGGGAGGTATATACAGAGATTGCATGCAGAGGGGGGGACACCCAGCTGGCTTTTGGCCTGGCTCACTAAGCAGGAAGGTAGGAGAGACCCTATTAATGCGGTAAGAGACAAAGCAGGGGAGGAGGTCAGGACCCAAGAGGGTATTAACTATATATTTTCACTGAATATGGGGACACTGGGATAGATATAGATGAGATTGTACATCAAATCTCGTTATACGCAGATAATGTGCTCCTCTTCGGGGGAAACCCACGAGTGTACCTGCCATACTTGCTGAAAGTAATTGATGCATATACCAGACTGTCGGGTATAGCTAATAATAAAGACAAGTCCTCTCTTTCTTCTCCCTGGACGATCTAAGGTGGGTCCCCTCAAACCAATTGCCAGACCTGGGACTCACATGGGCGCCAAAATCCTTCTGTTATTTGGGGATAGAGGTACACCACGATACCGAGGATACACACAAATCCAACACTTTGCGAGCCTTTGAGAAGACACGGAAGGCAATGACCTTCTGGGAGACACTTCCGCTGGGGCTGATAGGGAGGGCGGCCCTACTGAAGAGGACAGTATTGCCACGCATGCTATACTACTTCACTAACATTCCACACATTGTACCTAAGGCGTTCTTCACACGATTGAACACAATGGCACGAGAATTCCTGTGCGGGAGTAAGGGTGGGGAAAAGGATTACCCTGAAAACTTTACAAAGGGACTATGAAGCTGGGGGCATCAGACTCCCAGACTTTGAGTGATACTATTTTGCAGGGCAACTGCAGTTTGTGGTCAGATGGCTGGGGGATGAAACATCAATAGACTAATTACACTCTTCAAGCCGGCGTTTTACCTGACGGAATTGTTATGGACCGACAAGCCCCCGATTGAGACTCTACCCAACATGGTCAAACTGGGCCAGAGCCTGTGGCACAAAGCGTCGAAACTTCAGGGGGAGCAGAATCCCTACTCGGCACAGATTCCTCTCGCAGGGTTCATAGGCATGGATACAGGGACGCTTGCAACATACAAAACCCAGTGGGAAGCAAAGGGCATAGCCCAGATAGGGAACCTGAGGGAGGAAGGTCAATGGGTGGAATTCTGACACTTGATGAGGAGTACGATATACACGGGGGTCAGTTCATCCTATACAACCGCATGGTCCGGACAATAAAGAGAAGATGGCCGGAATTGTTAGATGTTGGGGACTCGGAGAGCAGGTTGGACGCATGGTATGATATATCAGAAGGGGGTCATGCAGTCTCTAGCCTGTACGAACAACTGCTGAAATCAAACAATGAACGGGAGCTGGGAATAAGGGAGCTCCAGAGGCCCTTTAGCGACCAGGAATGGATGAGAGTCTTGCGATACCTGAAGAAAGTGTCTAGGAATGCAAGATTTAGGCAGGCGCAGCAATACCTCACATATAGAGCATCTCTCACACCTAGGAGGATAACTGCGATGAAGATTGGGGAGCCCTGGGGCGGCCCACGTTGCACCGAAAGGGAGGCTGACATTCTGCACATGTTCTGGACCTGCCCAGTGATAAAGACATTTTGGGAGGGGAATCAAAGAAAGGGTGGAGGAGGGTGGAATCCACATTCAAGCATGGACCCCAGAATCGTATCTATTGGGCCTCTTCCCCAGGCGAAACGGCACAGAACATATCTGGCCAAAATGAAGGCTCTAGTGAGCATCTTGGCTAAAAGGAGCATAACAATGGCATGGAACTCCAGTTCGGGCCTGAGCATAGACTTGTGGAGGACTGTGGCGGAGACAGTGTGGACTAGAGCGGCGCAGAGGTGAGAAGGGGAAAATGGGCACACGATACTTGCATGGAACTCTGATACAGGGCTTATTTGGACAAGGAGGAATTGGTAATGATGGACCCGAAGGTGCGGTAGAGCCATAAAAGGAGACCTGCTAAAGTGTAAGACTACCCCGACATGGAGAATAAAAGAGGACATTAGCCGGATGTGGTATTGGATGGGACAGAGTCAACCAGGGCAGTAAGCCACAGAAGCGCACCACAACAAGCAATGAAGTGAGGCGGAATTAACAAAGTGCCAGGATGACTTCTGTTTTGTCTGTTGTTGTGTTGGTTAATTAATGTAAAACAATAGTTTTTTTAAAAGATGGTAAGTTTTCTCATTACAGTACCCTCAAACTCATCAGCTGGAATATTTTTCAGCAGTGTGATCTTTCCACACGAGCGTCACCCCAGAACTAATGTGCATCTTTTGCAAGGCTACCACTATCCGCTATATTCGGTCTACATTTTGTAAAGCTGAACAGCTACTTCCCTGCGCATTTAGATTAATCACTTTAATAATTGTAGCGATTCCACCTAATTTTCCAGGCCTGAAATCTTACACCCTCCCAGTAAGGGCTAGCAACTATCCTGCAGCCTCAGAGCCACACACACACTCCATAAATGACTCTGCATCAAACATCCCTAAATTCAATATAAGGGGTTTTCAATAAAGTAGATATTAGAACCCTAGACTCAGCATTGTAAACAAACAAATCAGCTTCATAAAGCCCTCCTGTCTTCCTAGGATGGTAACAATTACAGACCACTCCCCATTTTGTTTTTTTTAGTAGTTGAACTGTCTCTCCTCCATTTCTTTACTGTGTATTAAAAGAAAATGATCTATATATAATCATAAATTACTCACCGTAATCCTATTTCTGATGCTTGTATCTGCTTAGATTCACATGCTATGCATAGGCCGACATCTAGTGGTAGTCGCAAAGCATTACATGATTTGTTTTCGAAACTCGAAAGGGGATGTCGACTGGGCAGGTTAGTAATAGTATTCCAACTGTACCCATGGTCCTTCACGCATTGAGGTCCCTCATGATTTTGTTTCTGACATGAGGTTACATGAAGTGCAGCGCGAGTACAGGAATAGGTACGCAGAAAGGTAAGAGAAAGCATACATGCACCTTCAACGCCAAGAGGGGAGGAAGGGTGGGCGCATGTGAATCTAAGCAGATGCAAGCATCAGAAATACTGGGAGAGCATGTTGAAGGGGCATGGAAGTGGTGTTGGTTGAAAAACGTAGGCAAATTTTGCTTACCAACTCATCCACAGGGTGTTCCCCCTTGGACCCTGGTTGGGGAAATCTGGATGCAAAGTCTGGGCATTGTGCATTTAGGTTTGTTGCGAACAAGTCTAGAGGTGGATGCCCCAATTGGGTGAAGCTATTGTTTAAAATATCTTTGTGAACTTGCCACTTGTGTTCCTCGGGTAGTAGAGGACTTCTGCTCAGAGTGTCTGCTAGAGCATGGAGTTCCCGTGGAACACGTCGTGAGACTAGGGATATGTTCCACTGGAGCACCCAGTTCTAACTCTTTTGGGATAACTTGGACAGACTTTGAGAGTGTGTCCCTCCCTGTTGGTTTAGATAAAACATGGCAATGGTGCTGCCTGTGAGGGCTTGTATTGTTTGACCTGCAAGGTGTTGCTGAAAAGCTTGTAGTGCCTTGAGGACTGCCAGCAGTTCTAGAAAGTTTGTGGTTTTGAGCGGTTAGTGTGCACATGCTGTGGGCTGAAGGTAATTGGCTCCTCACCCTGAGAGTGAGGCGTCCGTTATCAAATGTCTGTACTGGTGGATTGTTAAAAGGTTTCCCTTTTAGCAAGTTGTCTTTGGACCACCATCATAGAGCTTGTACTAAGGTTAGCAAAACAACCACTAGATCGTCCCACTGAACGCTTGCCTGAGACCATTGTTTTGCTAACCGCTCTTGCATTTGTCGCATGCACAGCGCCCATGTGGAACCAAATAAATGCATAAGGCCATCATCCCAAGCAGGCGCATTGTCTTGTGCATGGTTATTTGGCAACTGGCTAAATATTGAGGTACCTGAAACATGTTTTGTACGCTCTCGTCTGAGGAGAACAACTCTGAGTTTTTTTTATAATTGCTTCCCGAAATTGCTTTACTGGACTGAGGACGAGACTATTTTTTTTTCTCGTTGATGGAGAACACCAATTGGAACAACAGACTGACTGTTCTTTGGGTGTTGATTTTGCATATTTGTGGCATTTCCCCCGTTACTAGCGGGTCGTCCAGATTAGGATACACTGGGATTGATTCTCTGTAGGTGCGTCATCACTACAACTTTTGTGAACACCCTTGGAGCTGAAGCTGTGCCGAGCTATTTTGAAGCGCAGATACTCTGTGCGCTTGAAACATTGAAATATGAAAGTATGCTTCTTTCATATCCAATGTTGCCATGAAATCCTCCCAGCCCCGTTTTTAACAGGGGGATTATCTCTTTGTAGCGCTGTCATGCAAACCTTTTGTGGTTTGATATATGTGTTTGCTGGGCTCATGTCTAGTACAGGGCGCATAGTCAAGTCTTTTTTTGGGTCAAGGAAGTACGTTTAATAGATAAACAGGTTTACTTGGTTTGCTGGGACTCTCTAGGGTGTTGTAGAGGAGCAGCTGAATGCCTCTGCAGAAGTCCTGCCCCAATGCCGCCTTATGTTGGAAACAGGAAAATGTGGCATGTGCAACGCCAGTAATGGTGCCTATACCACGAAGAGCCTTTGAGACAAGGTATCCACTGAGAAAGCCCTATATGATGTATCCCCGAAGGGATGACTGTCTGAGGGAGAACCCCGAAGATGTGAAAAGGAGAGGCTGGTGACGTCACAAGAGATGAGCGTGACACACTGACAAGGATGACCAAAGAAGAGAATGCATAGACGTTATAGAACCTGATGGCAAAGTAAAGACTCAAGAAGACTCGTGTGCAGAATGAAGATTGCACGTGCGAGAAACACTGGCTGGATGGATATAGATATATGTAAAATAATCTGGATATTCGATGTCACAACTTTAGTAAACTCAAGCTATGGAGAAAGGATTTATAGCTATGTGTATTGCAGCAAAGAAATAAGCTGAAACTTGAAGATGGACGAAAGGAAGACCGTTTGGCCTGGAGTCAAAGGCTAAGGCAGCCAAAGTTGGTTAGCAGTCCTTGAACAGTGAACGTGAGACGCTGAGGCATCCCTTGTTAAGTTGTAGACAGAGAACACCATGAGTGCCAAGTTGCTTTATTCGAGACAATTAAAGGTTATAAAATGGGTCGATTCAGTCTCTGATCACGTGAGTCCAAGATGGAAATAGAAGTGGGCGTGCATACCTGAACCTTGATTAGAACATGTTCACACTCCCTTATATTCCCAAAGATGAAAAGCAACTACAAGGCCAAGTTTAAAGACAATTTGAATGGCAGAAAGCATGAGATGATGGGCTAATTGGGTGGAGAGGTACTGTCAAGTCCAACCACCTGTACCTGGGGTACCAGCTTATGTGCTGCTAGAGAGTCTACTATTCCAGACAGGGTACAAGCGTGCCAACCAATTGTAGAGGGCTGTATAACATAGGGCCTTATAGTTGGCGAGCCAATTGCTGTGTACTTATTAAATGTTGAATATGGCTTGCACTAAGGGAAGGCATAAGTTGTGCTCCTGACTGTAGAGATCCAATCACAATCCAATCCCTTATAGAAAGTATACCACAACATCATGTAGGTTTTCTTAGTTTGCCACATAGTAGGATGTCACGTATGACAAGTTTTTGCTATACAAGTGCTGTTCTTTATGAAATGCTTCGAGATTATGCTGTGGGATGTCCGTTGTACTCAGTTTTAGATCATGGAGAATAAAACAGACATTTTGCAAACTTCCTGAGTAGGTCTTATTATTCGGTATAAGAGTTATTCTCTGTCCCCTCCATTGTACGATGTGTTGCCTCAATTAAAAAGACCATAGCTTACTCCACATCGGGAGAGGTAGGCAGGAGCCGCCTCTCCAGCGCCTAGAAGCTTGCCCAATACATGGGGCACTGCAGGAACCCCTTGCCACTGCAGCAACGAGCCGTCGCCTTTATTTGAAAAATAGATCGAGCACATCCAAAATTCTTTTTGTGCACCCTGCAAGGCAGCTGTGCCCAAATCAGGGAGATTACATCCCTTGCAGCGTTCGCCCGACCCCCTGTGGGCCACCCCCGCCATTGCTTACAACGTAGTCAATGGCCGTCACTGCCACTGCAGCAGCCTCGGCTGCATCTGCCTGACCAGCCCAATCTGCCTGGTCTCCACACTGATTGGACGATGCGCCCCATTTCCGCGCACCACCGCCACCGATGGGCGGAAGCCAGAGCACGGAAGCTCCCCACAGAAGGGCCACGCAAAAAGGGCCTGTTTTATGCCTGTCGTATGCATGCCGTATATGCCATTGGCCGGAACCCCTGTTGGCTATTCACGGACCCTTAACCTGCGAGTACTGTGTCCCAGTCCTTATTTGGCCCCCTACGCTATCAACGGCCCGCCTGACTCTAACTACCCAACTTCCATGCATACTAGGAGCTGAATATCACCCGACACAGCAACTCCCTGTTGAACTATATTCTGCCTCAGTTGCTATACGTCTATCTGACGAGGCTAGGCCTGCAACACCACTTGCTTTTATAAATACCATATGCCAGATTGCACTATGCTCATCTACTGCCATCCTTGTCATTCAAACATTTGCTTACATATTGCCTAATGATCCTTACGTGCTCCTCCAAAGTACTGTTAAATCCCTCACGGTTGTATATTATGTTTATATGGACGCACACTGCCAACCCAGACACCCTGCAGATCTATTTCCTCACCCTTTATCATGACTACTATTACCACAGTCATGTTAGCCTGCTGTCTAGCCATTAGCAACTTGGACTATGCGCCTAGGGCGCCTTAATCTGTTAGCCTTAAGCAACTCAACCTGATCCTGGTATCTGTATACCTGTACTGGCACCATGACAGCATTTAGCCTGTTAGTAGCATTTTATGGTCTACAGACCACTTTTGATTGATTTATGTTGTGCCTTATGGTCGCCTTCAGACCACATCTGATTGTCTTGTATTGTATTGTGCATTTGTTCATGTACCTACCCTGCCAGACTAGCTGAACTTCTCCCGTGAGTCATTGACTGCATTTGCTCATGTACCTACCTGCCAGTCTAGCTGAACTTCTCCCTTGAGTCACGAACTGCATTTGCTCATGTACCTACCTTGCCAAACTAGCTGAACCTCTGCCTCGAGTCATTGATTGTATCTGTACATGTAACCTACCTTGCCAGACTATCTGAACCTCTGCCTTGAGTCATTGATTGTATCTGCACATGTAACCTACCTTGCCAAACTAGCTGAATCTCTGCCTTGAGTCATTGATTGTATCTGCACATGTAACCTACCTTGCCAGACTAGCTGAACCTCTGCCTTGAGTCATTGAAGGCATTTGTCTATGTATCTACCTTGGCCAGACCACCTGAACATCTACCTTTGAGCTTCTGGTTGCTACCTGCACATGTATTCACCTAGCAAACTGTACGCGGATTGCCTTCGCTTGGAGGATCCCACCTCTGGCCAGTGCAGAATCCCTCCACACACCTTCCAGTGTTCCCCCACTCCATTGCACAGGCGGTTAGGACACTTGGCTCACGATATGCGGCCACTGCCATCTGCCAACCACCCAATTCTTGCTACCATCGTAGGGTTCACCATTGCCACATTGCTCTGCCCCCCCACTCCTAGCACTGCTAAGACCAACCACTGTCACGCCACCCCACTCTCTCGCACCATGCCCCTTAGCAACCCACACCTTAATGACCCTGCCATATGGCTCCAACACTTTGCCACCAAACCTACACCTAATCAACCGTGCACGCTCCAAGTCAGGAATTTCAGATTGGGATCCAGATTGCCTCGTGCCCTTCATGCCGTGAGCATCCAGCACACTCACAAACACTCCCACTACACAGAACATACCACCATCCCCTTGTACCTTCTCTGCAAAAGAACTCAAGGGCGCCCTCATCAATGCAAGATCTATCACGGCCCACGCATTGGACATCTCCGACCTTATCACCACTCAAAACCTCAACTTCATAGCCATTACAGAAACCTGGCTACACGCTGCCTCTGGCCCACTCCTTGCCCTCGCCATCCCCATCGGTTACTCCATCACTAAAGCGGACCGTCAAACTTCATCTAAAGGAGGTGGAGTCGCATTTATACACAGAAATAACATTACACTTAGAACCATCCCCAACATTGAGCTCAGCTCCGCAGAATCCCCCCTCTGTGAAAATCACCTTATCGCCAACTAACACTGCCACCATCCACCTTATCTATAGACCCCCAGGTCCACTTGGCTCTTTTATAGATGAGATCACGGCCATCCTGACCGTCAATACCAAACCTAACTCGAAGTTATAGCTTCTAGGCGACCTTAACCTGGGCCTTCTCGACACTAAGGATCACTTGGCCTCTGAAGTAGCTACCACATTAGCTAATTTAGGCTTCCAACAACGCATTGACGAACCCACCCATATCAAGGGCAGGACGCTCGATTGGATTACTGACCTTAACTGCAACACATCCATAAGCTCCAACCACGCCTGCGCCTGGTCCGACCATCACATTATCATCTTCCACTTACCAGCGACCAACCCCCACACTGCGCCTACCATAGCTCCAGCCATTCCCACCAGGAACAAAAAAGACATCACTAAGGATAAACTCCTCCCTCTCATCCTTCCCATCCTGAACAAATGCGTGTCCATGGAACATAATGACCCCAAGCTCTAGTAGTCATCTTCAATCAAACACTGCTTACAGCCATTGACAATATAGCAACACTCAAACTACGGAAAGCCAAACAGGCCCACCTGAACTCTTGGTTCACACCGCAGCGAAGAATTCTAGGCAAAGAAAAACATAAGGCTGAATCACTTTGGAAGAGTCACCCATGTGACCTTAAAGATCGCCTCATCATTACTACCCCTAACTACAAAGAAGCGATCCTACAAGCCAAAAAGGAGACCTATAACCAACGCATCGCTCAAGCGGAATCCAACACTAAGGAATTATTTAAAATCCTTAAAGAATTGGAATCACCATCCCCTGCGCCTGACACCTGCACTAAAGACAGTAAATGGTGCAATAACATCCAAAACGCTCTTCTCACTAAAATTACCACTTTGCAATCTAAAATTAACGCTAAACAAAATACCCTACTCACCAACCTCCCCACCAAACCTTCCTATACTCCGATGGCCTCATTTACTCACACCCCTTTTAGTTTCACCCCACTCACCATCCCCGAGGTCGAAAACATCGCAATCTAAAACCCTCCAATTGCCAAGGTGACTCCTGCCCAGCACCTATCATCAAGGAAGCAGCACATGACCTTGCTCCCTTTATAACTGCCTTCATTAACTCCTCATTCCGTACAGGCACGGTACCTAACAACTTTAAGGACGTGTGGGTTGTCCCCCTCCTAAAAAAACCGACACTAGACCCTGAAATACCAACTAACTATAGACCTATCACCACCTTACAGTTCCTACTTAAAATACTTCACAGAGCAGCTTACTTGCAGATTCAGAACTACTTAGAAGCCAATAACCTCCTTGGCTCAAGACAATCTGGCTTCAGACCTAAGCACAGGACTGAAACAGCTTTACTTGATCTCAAAAGTCAAATTGATGACCTTAAAGACAACGGTAAATTGGCCCTTCTACTATTACTACATCTATAAGCTGCTTTTGATTTGGTCAATCACCAAATAGTATGCAGGCATCTGAAGTCAGCGGCCCACTTCTCTGACAAGGCTTCCAACTGGATCAGGTCATTCCTTGACAATAGGCACATGAGTCTTCTCTCCTGCCGCATCGGCTGATCCCACACCAGTCCATTGTGGAGTCCCCGCAGGGTTCTTGTGTTCCCCTACTCTCTACAATGTCTTCACCAAACCTTTATTCGACGTGCTTGACTATCTGGGTGTCACCTACACTAACGACACCCAGATACTCCTACCCATCACTGGTGACTACATTGCTGATTCCAAAGCCCTTCATGACATTTACCTTGTCATACAGGCTCGGATGGCCCAGCATGAACTGTGCCTTAACGATGACAAGACTGAGCTTCTCATTTTAGGCACACAACAGAGACTTAACAAAATAAGTCACCTGTTCGGTTCCTTCAACATTGAAGGCAATCTGATTAAAGTATCCAAAGACACCAAAACTTTGGGTATATATTTGGACGCCTCCTTGACACTCACTAGACAAACCAATGCAGTGGCCTCCGCATCTGCTTACACCTGCAAATTGATCTCAGCCTTCCGCCCTTTCCTCACGGCCCAGAACTGCATCACCTTGGCCAGGACCCTGGTCATGTCCAAACTGGACAACTGCAATGCATTGTACCAGGGCACCAACCAGGGTAATCGTAATAAACTCCAGACGACCCAAAATAATGCCATTAGAGCAGCCCTTAACATCCCCCGATCCTCCCACATCTCAGAAACCAGGAAGAACCTCAACTGGCTCTTAGTCGCCCAAAGGATCTCCCTGAAAGCACTGGCCCTCACCTACAAATGAGTCAACCACCAGGCTCCCTCATACCTAGCCTCGCGCTTCACTCAATATACACCAGCACGAGCACTCAGATCTGCACAAAACCAAGGTCTTGCGATCCCTAGATTTAAGCTTCAATCTGCTGGAGGCGCTAGCTTCCCTGTCTTGGCAGCCAAACTTTGGAACACTGTACCACTCCTGATCAGAACCTACCTTCATTCAACCAATTCAAACATAAAGCCAAGCTTTGGCTAGTTACTTCCTACTAACAACTGCTCCTCTTTACTGAATGGGCCATCTGGGACCCTACATGCACTGATGATCGTTGCCTGATTTGTAATGTCTACTGTTTACTTGTTGCAATTTGTCGGGACTATCGTGATGCTATGTAATGTACTGCTCCCTTACCTGTAAATATAATGTAACTGCTTTACTAAGATATGCGCCCGGTTGCCCTTGGGCCTGGCCTGCGCTATATAAATAAATTAAATACAAATACTTGGTAGCATGTTGGATAGTTAAAGACCCATCGATCAATAGACTAGTATTTTGGACCATCGGGCACCCGCTGCCATCTAGCCGGAAGATTGCGAGGTTTCCTGTGGAGAGCGGCCGATCTAGAAAAATTGCAAGTAAAATCGAGACATTGGGATGGGTCCTTCTTTGACGAAATCCTTCCTGGTTTAGAAAGGCGCTTTGTGGATGGAAGGCGATAGTGGTCGATGGTTCGATACCGAAGGCCTCAAGCTGAACTAACGAATGGCGAGTAGCCTAAGAGGGATGGCAAACTGAGGAGATGGGATTGTGGTAATTTAGAAAGTAACAGGTGTAACGCTCACCTGGTATCCACAGGGACGTCTCCCAACTTGGTTGGACCGCTCCTGACCTGGGCTCACCTCCCCCATGTTCTTGTTCTGCCGATGATCTAGTCTGGAATACAGGAGTTCTGGTTCAGCCCACAATCTGTCTCTTTGGGCTCACCTCCCTTTTGAACCCCAACAACCTCCTTAGAGTTTTCCTCACCTTGGATTTCGGTAAGATGCGCTCTCCGTCCTGCAATTCCGTGCAGAGGTGTGTCATAAATGGGGCGCTTCGCTGCCAAGTTGCTTCAATGGCGCGGGCCGAGAGTCCAGCCCTGCTGCGACTCAGTTCTTCAGGTAAGTCGATTGTTCTTAATTATTGTCCGTAAAGGTAGTCATCCTTGTTAATGTCCTCCTCTCTTAGGTGCAGAAAGGATGATGAAGACGTCAAGCTGGTTGGTAGGGCGGTGCTTGAGATGGTACGTGAATCCGCAGAGCGTGGCGCAATGTGCGCTTTTGTTGCTTTGTTAACCTGTTTATTCTTCTCTTGCAGGCCGCCGAAGTGTTCTGGATGGTGAGCGGCCGGGCGGATGCTGAGCAAAGAGTGGATGTTGTCCGGACCGCCATCGAGTAAGCATGAGAGCCACCCGCCTTGTCTTTCTCTTGCATGTTGATGAAGGCTGGGGTGGAACAACTAGGCAGCGAGATCCGCTCAGGTAAGCGTGCTTCCAAATGATGCTTGAATGAGGGATGCAAACGCTTACTAATATTGTCTTTTTCCTCCTACAGGTTGCTGCTTTCAAACGAGGACAAGCTTCCGAGGTGACACTGGAGCAGACGACAGGAGCTGGACTGACAAGCAGGTAAGGATGAATAATGGTGTTCTCTTCCTTGCAGTCGCAGGCCAGGAATGCTGTGGACAGATCACGGTTAACGTCACGCTGCGAGTGCAGAGCAACGCGAAGCATGTGCTGCAGCTCGGGCGTGGCTTAAATAGTCTCCAGGTATCCCAGATGCCTTCAGGCATGACCACACCCTGGATGCTAGACCTCATGGTTCAGTTCTGAACTAAACCATGTGGGGGCAGCCATGTTGTTCCATTCCCATAGGGAGATCCAGCTCCCCCTTCTGCCTTATGAGCCTGGCACCAAAGGCGCCAGGACTCACTCTAGGAGAGTCGTGGGGGGCATGATTGGGCCCTTGAGGCCATGCAGGGACACCGATGCGGCCCAGAGGCCCCGAGTACCAGGGCCTGGGGCTATGGCCATGACAACCAAGTTTTTTGTGGAGAGCGTGAGGGGGGGGGGGGCAGGACGGGAGGGAGAGAGGGAATCCTAACCAAAGGGGTTCTGGAAGAGATTATCTCACACTCCAGAGTAAAATAGGCTACATATAAGGATAATCGACAACCAGTAATCAGGGTATTATTAGGGGCGGAGATAGAGTGATCACTTTGGATTCATGTGAAGAGTCGTCTAGTCTATTTGTGTATCTGTGGTAAATGAAGGTGTCTAAGAGCTACAATTGTGTAAGGAAAACTGAGAAAGGGTCAAGGAGACAGTCTGTCTAGAGAAACTGGCGGTAGCGACCCAGAGGTAGAATGAGATTGTTGAAAAAAAAAGGGGTTTTGTGCTACGATCGTTGGAGCGCGCCTATATTTGTTGTTTTCATCAAAGTAAATTTGGAAACACTGGTAAGTATCGACAGGCAATTGAGACTTGTCACAATGAGAGACATTACTCCACTGATGCATTTATGTAAGATGTTGCCAAAACACATGCCCAAGCTCAAACAGTACAGGGCAGCATGGGTGAAAGGCACGGCAGACGAGGCGGATCATTGTCAAAGGAGTATTGCAACACATGACCACATACTTGCACACTGCATATGTAGGAAACAAAAGTAGAGAAAAAGTTATCTATTTTAGAATTTTTGAAGATGTAACAAGGAGCGGATCCGCCACCTGAGGAGTGGATGATTAACTAGTCTATAGAGGAAGGCGGCAAGCCTTCTGCTTCCCGTGCCTCTGAGGTAAAATGTGATAGCACGGAAGACATAGGATTATATCTGTAGGATTATATTCGTTAAAGGAACTGAAAGGGTGACAGGGTATAGTAATCAGATATATGAAATGCTTGCTTATAGTAGTGATGATAGTCCAGAGGAGAGGAGCTCTTTAAGATCTTACAGGATAAAGAGGAAAAGCAAGCAATGGAATGTATCGACAGACATAGAATGAGAGATCAAGAGATGGAAAGGAGAGAAGGATAAATCTGACAAAGTAACGCTCTTACAGAACGAATGGATGGGAAGACAGATCTTGCTATAGCTAGATGGGAAGAGCAATGAGGAAGCCAGGCAAAGGAAGATCACAATGAACAGGATAGGAAAGAAAGGGAACGAGAAAAGAGATTAAAAGAAGAATACAAAAGGAAGAGCAGGAAGCAGGGAGGACAGATGTATCAGGAGGAGCAAGAAAAGAAAGAAGAAAGGGAAGAGGAGCAAAGAGTAGGATAACAGACAGAGCAATAGAAGATCGGGATAGGCAAGAAAGGAAAAGAGAAGAGGAGGGAGCACAGAAAAGAAGAGAAAAGAATACAGAGACTAAAAGAATAGAAAGCGAAAAGAGCAGGGGTAAGGAGAGACAAGATAAGACAAGAAGAGGAAAGAGTTAGACGGGAAGCAAAAAAGCGAAGAGAAGTGGATGAAGAATTAGAACAAAAAAGGAGACACGGGAGCCCAATATAGACCACATTCAAAAGGAATTAATGGAGCCAGAAGTCCAGGGGTAGTATAGAGGATTTCCTCCAGTTAGAGGGAACGTCAGGGCTATCTAGAATAACTATAGAAGAGGACTTTGAAATAGGAAGCATCAGAGATAGGCTTAATAAAGCCCATCAGGTTTTAAAGAGAAGGTGGCAAATCGGGAAACCGAGGGAAGGGAGATCAAACCCTAGTCTTCCAATCATGAAGAAAAGAGAATAGTCCATTCAGTCTTCAGCATAGAGCCTTGTCTTTAAGTAGACTGACCTTAGGTAAGGGTGAAGGGGCTGAGAGTCACACTAGTTGGGGACTAGATATGCCAGACAAAAAGAAAATCCTTCAGTTTGAAAAATGTAAGCTCAACTATGGTTTTAAGGACACAAAAAAAGTTTAGATATTATAAGATCTCACAATTTGTGTTGCATCTTTCGAAGGGAGAACACACATCAAGAGCCCAGTACTTGGGAAATTATTTTTCAGTCGGCCTCCACTTCTAAAATGTCTGAACTCCAAATGACACACTGCACTGAGGAAGGCCAAGGTCTTCTGAGTGAGGATGCTGGCCTGGAAAAAGGATTAGGGTTCAGTCGTTTAAGAATGAGTACTCAAAACAGGTAACAGGTAGAATATAATTTTGTATATAACTTGCAAAGACCCAGAAAGGATTAGTGATAGTTAACTTCCTATTGGTAAGCTTCATACATGTAATACTAATGAGTCTGAAAGTTGTTGGCGAGGAATTTCGGACAAAAGGGTGCATTAGCAATGTAGCATTACTTCATACAGTCTTGGAATGCCCGACACTGAATGTGTTTGGCTTGAAATCAGTTCTAAGATCATGATAATCATGGTTTTGGAAATGTGGATCCTCTGCCAAGATAAATGTAAACAGAAGTACTCCCTGAAGTCAAGGAAATGACTGTTAGTTGAACTTCTTTTGCTGCCAGCAATATTGGTCATTCTTGCCCGATAGAAGAAAAAAAAAAAAAAAAAAAACAGCCGCTCTGTGGACCTTTGGCTTAATATCGTTCGCCACATTTTAGCTAAGGAAAAAAAATACAGTAAAAATATTAGAGGAATGAGGAAAACTATAGTCATTTGAAGCCCCTTCGAAGGAGGTCTGTAGTCTTTTAGTGCCCAATCGACGAGTTCCCAGTAGAGAGTTTGATTATTGTCTGATGTTTTTTAGGAAATAAAATTGAAAAAAAGTTATATTTTAAAACATATGATCAATGAAGACCAATTAGAAAAATATTTTAAGTTGCATAACGTATCTCTCTCAAGTCAAAACCAACCGAGTTCTGCCCAATATGAGTAGGGGGTCTGCACAAAGCAAGGAGGTTTTGGGTAAAACACCATTAATCTCAAACCATGCAAGACTTTAGACTAAGCAGTGCCAACCACAAGTTAAAGGGTACACAACAAAAAAAGAAATGTGCAGGCTACCAATACAAAACAAGTAATTCCAAGTGCGATGCCTCAAATATTCCCAATTAGCAAAACAAACATCTTACCTCCATATACCTCAGACGTGGAGGCTAGAAGTAGCCGGGCTCCAACACGTTTTGCTAATCCTAAAACATAAGGAAAACGTGATTACTTTAGATGCAGAAAACAATTTTTAAGATTTTAGTTGCAGTCATCTGTAAGACTCAAGAAATGCTTGCTTAACCAGAAAACATTCCTTTGGACATCTGGTTTAATCTCATCTTCTGACTTTGCTCAAAATGCAAACATGCTGATAGGATTCCTCATTTCTCAGTAGGCCCAAATCCATAGAAACCGCACACATGGATTCAGGGTCACCGCTTTTAAAATAACAGGTTGTGAGCCACTGACTTAACATTTATGGGGTCTGTGACCCACTGTCACTCAAAAGCTTAAATATGAATTACACTATTTTTATCCCCTCAAGCACCTAGTAACATGGATGATCCAAATGCACACAACACAGTAAACGTATTGACCTAATTTAACTAGAGGTAATGTGGTTACATTATATAAACCAAACAAAACGATTAGACATACAGCACTAGCCACACGGGTTCCTAAAACTCCTTGAATTATTCAGACTAAGAATGTAATAAGTCCTAGTAATTAGCACCAATAGAGTATACTATGATACATAAATAACCGCAAGGGAATCCATGTAACAATGCACTTCCAAAACAAGGATATGATACAGGACTTTAAAATGTATATAAAAAAGGAGCATAGCTAAAGTTATAGTCTTTGGACCTAAACTCTACGGACCCAGAGGGAACTCATGGAAAACAATGCCTTGGTAAATAACTGCAAAAGTGACTTACAAAAGAGTTTAAGATGCGTTTGTAAAGTTCCCCAGAAATACAGGACACAGTCCATAGGCAGTTGTGTGTCGCGCTGAAAAGGCTTGGCAAGTCCCATTCTACCCCAAAGATAGAGACGTCCGCAAAAAAGAAAAAAACAGGGGACACCAGAGGAGACCCTCTTGAAGAAAACCAGGGCCAGGTCAGAGACCTAGCAGCCCCATGAGGAGGCACAACAAAGGAGGGTTTTATCCCCTCCTTTGAAAGTCAATGGTAAAACGTGGTATGAAGATACCTGCAGAGATATTCACAGATGGACTACCGAGGGCAAGTAGCAATAATAATCCACCACCCCAAGGCTAGGAGATGGGACTCAAGATCACTTGTCCCACAAAGGAAGTCCCAGGAAGGTGATCCTTTGCAGGTATCCGGTCATTCCAGGGACTTGAACGCCAGACCAACTATGACCTCATGCAGCCACACAAATACAAATCTGCCACCCTAGCATTTGCACCCACCAGCCAGAAGTGAAAGCAACTACTGAGGTGGATCCAGAAAGACAGGCAAACCATGCAAAGCAGGTTACATCAGCACCACGGAAGGCAGTCCACCAGCAGAAGGTACCCACGAGGAAGTCTATAGTTGGGCGACCCTGGGCCCCCAAATAAGGTGAGACATTGGAGAACCAATACCCTTCCAAGTGACAGCAGATTCCAACACCAAGACAGCACAGCCAAGCAGTAAAAATGGGAAATAACAGTAAAACAGCCCAAAAAATGGAAATGGTGCCACCATGAGAAGTCTGGCTCAGCTGACCAGAATAAGTTTGTGGGTTAAGCAGGGTGGGGGAGAAGATGAGGAAGGATGTCAAGCAGCCAACAATCTGAACCAAAACCAAGCCCAGGACACACAGTCCATCTAGTATGGGCAGATCTGGTCCCAATATTGCAGCAATGGCACACATGGTAAAATATCCTCCAGTAGGCAAGTCAACCTGCTTCTCTTGAAATCCTGATAGTTCAGTGCAGTGGTAGGAAATAAGATAAGGGGCATAAAAAAAGGTTTTGACTGGCAAGCACATCAGCTCCTAAATGCCACCGCAGACACTGGACCTCCTCCACAAAGTATGCTGCCCAGGAACTGCTATAGACTAGTCCGAATCACTTCTGAGGCTGCATGGCTGGGCTCAAAGTTAACCCATGTGTGAACAACTGCCATTTCAGGCCTACATTGTGGTTCCCCTGGACAAGGGAAACCCAAGAAACAAAATGGACTAGGGTGGTTCAGACTAAAACCACAGTGGTACCCCAATGGGTTACAAAAAAGTACATTTGTCTACCAATGCAATACTTTTGCTTTCTCCTATGGCAAAGTCAAAACTAAATTACAGCTGACGCCAGCCTACTCCCCAAACCCAACACATGGTCAAATAGTCACCATTGGGTAAAAATAGGTGCTTGAAAATGCACCACTATCCTACAGGCCATATGGGATACCACTTAACCTATAGCAAATGTTGCAGTGGTGAGGACACTTCAGTAAATGTCCCCCATACTTCAAAATGTGCAATAAAAACAGCATCTATTTGAGGGAGGGGGCAGCAGAGAGGGGTGGAGGGAGGCAGAGAGAGGGGGAGGGACGGCAGAGAGAGTGGAGGGGGCGGCAGAGAGTAGGGGGAGGGGCGTGTCGGGGGTTGCTGTTGGTACCCTTGTTCAGAGAAGCATTGCCTAGCATTTTGGTGCTGGACTGCCCCTGGGCAGGACAGACTGATATGCAGGGATATTTCTCCTTTGTGAAAGAGACAGTGAGCTAAAAGACTTGGTTGAGACTCTCCTGGGGGCCATCCAACCAAGAACAGGTCAATGGGCCGTCTTCATGTTGGTAGAGGGACTCCTAGAACCCCCCCTTATTATGTAATAGTTTATGACGAGATTATTAAGAAACAGTGTCCGTTATCATCCCCATTGATTGTAATTTTTAAGATTTAAATCTTCTGCCAACAGCCTAATGTATAAGCTTTTGGGCAAAGGCTATTGTTTAATTAACAGTCAATCCAACTTTTTCAATCCTTCCTTCATATTTAGCAGACAATGGGCCTCATTATGAGTTCGGCGGTAACCATGCCGCTATTGGCGGCATGGCTGCCGCCGAAATCGCGTTGGGGTCCAGGTCCTCAGAATGAGGACTTACCGGGCCATTCAGAGTTCGGAAGGCCCGGTAATTCCTCCCTCCAAGGACCCGGACTCGGTCCTTCCCCATTCCCATTTCAGCCCCCATAGGGCTGAATGGGAGAGGGAGCAAACAACGGGCCATTATGAGATGGCCCGTTGTTTGCTCCCTATTCCCCTCGCGGGACCCGGTAAGCATGCCTGGTTTTCCCAGGCGTGCTTACCGTGTCCCGCGAGGGGAACTCGTAATGCGGTGGTACGGAGTGAACGGCGCCGGCACCTTTTACGGCGCCGTTCAATCCGTGCCGCCAGGGTCGTAATGAGGCCCAATCTGTTGCAGGGTGCCTCTGTATAAGCTGAATGTTGAGTAGAATGGTAAAATGACATGGAATCTACACCAATATGAAGGTTCCAGCACTTACTTAGAATTTCAGTTGTTTAGAAATCCAACCACAGTATCACTTTTGAAATTAAAAAATCTAATGCTAGATGGTCCAGAAAAGAATTCATGATCATACAGTATGTACTCCAGTTGTAATTGAACAGATTTCACAAATATCGTTAAAATACACGAACATTAGGAATAAAGAAAAACATAACCCCACACTTGAGAACTCAACTTACCCAACATGTTCAATGTCCCAATAGTGTTGGTCTTCAGTGTCTTGATTGGGTTATACATGTAATTAGGAGGAGACGCTGGAGACGCCAAGTGGTAAATCTGGTCCACTATAGGAGACACACAATTAGCAATAGTATGAGGAAAGATAACCAGCGATATAAAAAAAGTGTACATCATATACACGGGCATAAAAAGCATAAAATAGAAATGAACAAAAGACTATTCTATATATAGTTATTACATTTAACTTTAATAAATTGAACATAAATCCAAATGAAATATTAGTGAAATTCAATATAAAATATGTAAAAGTTATTAAAGGGTATAACCTTAAAACCGTGGGTGCTTAGTAGGAAACTTAGTGTTAGGAAGAGTAGGGGATGGGTACCTGGAAACAAAAAGAGGGTGGTGGCAGAGACTGCTACCTACTCTATTCTTACCCACATATGGTAACCAGGGATCCCTGGGAGTTAGGTGGTCTGCCTATGCCTCCATATCATCATTAGATTTCTGTGCAATATGATCACAAATGCACACAAAATCCTAAATCCCTACCCACGGTTCCCAAATTGTAGTCTGCAGAGAAAATGTGGAGCACAGTGAATACGGCTTGTAAGTCCCTGTCCGTGGGGCTCCATAAGTCACTGCCCTGCAGTCCGCTTGCCATGTGAAGGCCCACATTTATGCCCCCCTAGATGCAGGAAGGAACAAGTTACTTACCTCCAACTCCTGTTCTCCAGCCGGGATTCACAAGCTCATGAATATTCCCAGTCAGGCTCGGAATCCTCAGTTAATAAAAAGCACCTCAAGCAAACAGGATGCGTAGCACCACTTGGCCGAAAAGGGACTCCTCCCTGGAATCCCCGTTTATGCAGTACAATCTCGTGAAGGTGTGGGTGGACCTCCATGCAGCAGCCCTGCAGATGTCAGACAGCGATAGCTCTGGTGGCGTGGGATCTGGGCTGGCCTGGAAGAGGCCTGTTGGCCAGACAATGACAGTGCATGACACAGTCGGGGAGCCACCCCCTCCTAGAAAAGGTACATGATGAAGAAGAAGACCAGGCGATATTGTGAACACCCATATTATTTCGGACCAATTCCTAGTGCTCCAATAATCAATAAGTATGTCGAGAGGTACCTCAAGTGCTGTACTAAGCCAAAGAGAGCTAAATTGACAGTATTGCCTAAAGCGACGACGAGCCAAAGCCACTGACGTTGTTGGAGACACGACATTGCAGCTTTAGACAGGAAGCACACGTGCCATCTAGACACAGACACTCGAATACATGAAGAACGCAAGCATACAGTTCTATAGTTGGAGGACAGATACTACCTATACATACTGTCATTGCTTTTATTATTTTGTCATTAGTTTAACACAACAACGCAGAAACCGCTAGAAGCAAGAGATCCTGAATAAAGCTTGCAGATGCATATGTGTAATTAACCTTATGGAACTGCAGGAGCACCTATGGGACCCAATTAACCTTATGGAACTGCAGGAGCACCTATGGGACCTGCCAAGAGTCCAGTGTGACTAACATATGGAGAATATAGAATAGCACTCACATGTGTAAGCCACGTTATGGCTTGGGAAAACTACAGCAGGCCACAAGGCTCTCAGCAAGAGCTGAGCTGGGGTGAATTCATGCTGGACAAGAGCAACGTGAGAGACTAGTCCCGCTCCCAAGGCCACCAGATAGAAACGACTTTCCATTCCCTGAATGACAGTAACACCAACTGCAGGAAATGCAAATAATTCAGAGCAGCAGAAGCTTCAAATCACAGGCTCTGAACATGTGACCCAACTGACTCAAGATGATGAATCAACACCAGAGCTGGGAAAGAGTCGATCTCACCCCACCAGACAGAAGCTTGCAACAAAGATGATACAACGTGAGACAAGTGTTGCACAAGATGAACGAGCACTTATATAGTCTAAGGTGGCCTAAACAAGTTAAAATGCAGATACAGTCATTCTTATTACCATAAAAAGGTACACCAAGAGCTGAGAACCATTGAAGATCCCAGGCCTGGGGAGATCAACCTTAGCCAATCACAGTCCAGGCTCCTAGGGGTGAATAGCTATGGGCAAGGATCAATGGTAAGACCCTCACACTGCAACATTGTTTAGAGTAAGTAATTTGGGGATGACCCAGGACAGCCACCCGAATAACTCATAAAAAGGGACTATATAGGTCATTAGAATCCCAATGACCAAGCCCAGATGGTGATAGGTTTTCTGGAGTAGGGCCCAGGTTGTGACATCACCATGATGCAATCAGGATACAAAACTGCCGAGCAGTGCCAGCACTGAACGCAATTATTGATCCAGACCGACAGCAGTTGTCAGTGCAAGGGAGGGTACCGAGTATTGTTTAGTAGTGTCATAGCATCGTTTAGCACTGTTCTAGTGAGTAGGGACAGGAGCGGAGGTAGAAGTCCTTTTTCTGTGTTTAGCGCACATTCGGTCTTCGAGGTTGTTAGGGAGAATTCTCATAAATGTGCTAATTCCCTCTACCTTAGAGATCTCCAGCAACTTTGCTTGATTTTGAGGACTGATTTTTTTTTAACCTGGAGAGAGTGAGACCATTTTTCCCCCTCTGTGTTTTAATGCGATTGTGTACTCTGTTACATTTACACCTTCAGTGCAGTGCCACAGGGAAGTCTTTCAGATTTCCCAAAGGTTTAAATACCTTCTCTGGTATAAACTACTGTTTCCCAGAGTAGTAAAGTGAAATTGACTTTACTTACATTTGTAACTTTCTAGACCCAGCACACCACCTTACAATAGGGTGCTGGAGGGGTTACTTAGTATCCCCTTTGTCTAGCTTCTCAGGTAACATTTTTATGTTATCCTTTCCTCACTGAATGGCTGGTGGCAGTGGTTCACTTTTTACTACTATGGGATTTTACCGCAGGCTGCGTTCGCAGTCACGGTAAAGCACCCATGGGTAACATTTTTGTCAAAATGGCCCCAGTCTTTTTTCGCCATTTCTTTGTGGAAAGGTCCTTCTTGAGATTTACTCTGTGCGCCAAAGCAGGTTTGGTCGCTTTGTTCATTTTGTCTTTGGCGAGCTTCACAAGTGAAACCAGCCTCTGGCTCCAAGGTGTCTAGCAGGGGCAGGAAGCGAGAGAGGTGCCCGAACCTCCCTGTGCTTAGTCTCATAGGAGACAGGAATGCACTCCTAGATGATTGGCCAGCTGGCTGTCCGGCAAGGGCAGCCACCCTGCTAGGTGACAGCTAGGCTGGAATGAATGGGAGCAACCTGCATAAAAGGTGAGGCTTTTTGGCTTGGTAGACAGTCGACCACTGGAAGAAGGAACCCAAAGAACTTCTTAAAGGACACTTGCTGCAACTCCTGGACCGATGGTTTTCCCAGTGAAGCACTGCTGCTGTGCTGAAACTCCAAATTTGTATCGACAGAGAAGCTCCTGCAAGTACGACTTCTCCCTTTGAGTTGATGGGACCAATCAACTCCAAAGTAGGCCACCGGGACAGCTTCTCAACACTGGTCGAGTATCCACTGCAGTCGCCGCTGGAACCGGATAGCCAGGGAGAGAACCAACAGTTTGTTTGTGTTGCTTTTACGCTGGCCAAGAGCTCCAGGAAGATCCTCCAGACTCCCAGGAAGCAGGACTGACCGAGCCTGAGCCCCAACAGAGTGAGTGACCCCAGGAGCAAGGAAAGCCCATCTCGCAGCCAGGAACCGCAGTGTTGCCATTTGTGGTAGACGTGAGGAGCTGAAACACCGAACAGCCACTTGTTTCAAGTTTGCTGGTTGCGAGCGGTGACCGTCTCCTTGCAGTGCAGGTGTCCCCAGGAGTCCTCCCTCTTGTTGTCATGATGCCCGCTCCCGGGGAGCCGGTTCAAGCCCTGCGTCCCTGAAAGCGGACATCCAGTCCCCAAGGAAGGACCCAGCAACCCCATATAGGGGCCCTTTGGACAGTGTCCTGGCGCCTATGGCGCCAGGCTCATAAAAGACATCAGTCCTGGCGCCATAGGCGCCAGGCTCATTATGGGAGTGCTTGGGTGCACTTACCTGATGCAGACCATGCTGCAGGTTCCCGGCCTCCTTGAGGCCTGAAAGGAACTACTTTACCTGTCGGACTAATTTACCATCCGGGCGTGGTCGGGGAAGGATACATACCTGGAACTTCTTCCAAGGCTATTTAAACCCCACCCGAACAGCCACACGTGCTTCGCGTTGTTCTGCATCTAGCAGCTGGACGCTCACCGTGTCTGCTCCTGCATCCTGACTTCTGCCACGCCTGCCAGCATCCTGGATCACCTGCAAAGGAAGAGAAGAAGAGAACAGAAGAAGGAAAAGTCCTTACCTGCTAAATCCGCATCCCGGAGACATCTCGCCGACAATCCTGAAAAGTAAGACTTATTTAAAAGCTCATCGCGTCGATCGCTGCAGCGCCGCATTCCACTCACCTTTACAGGGCGCCTCCATGTTCAGCAGCGATCATCCGGATTCGCATTCACGCCCCAGCGCCTAGGGAGAAAAAGACCAGAACAAAAGGTGAGAGAGAGAAGGGAATAAGGAAAGCTAAATCTCCATGTTAAGACTTACCTGTTGATTCATTCCCTCTTCATTTCGGGTCCGCGCCGCATCCTGGCATTTCCGGACCCCGGCCCCCAAGGGGAAAAAGAGACATCAGCGTTAATGAGCGAATGAAAAGACATTACCAAAAAACGCTCATTAAAGACTTACCTGATTTCTACAAGGATTTCACCTCTCATCTCAGGTCGGTGCCTGTTCCCCAGCATTCCGTACCCCGGCCCTATGGGGAAAAAGACACTAGCATTAGTACATTAATGCATGGACACAAGGGGAACCTCTTATCAAAAAAACTTACCTGGAACCAAGCAAGTTTGGTTCTCACCAATCCGAAAATCCAGTGAAGTAACGCGCCCCTGCATCAGAAGCAGGATGGAGAGCTCGTCCTTCCAGACCCTAAGCTGAGATGCTACGAGGAATCACAGAAGGGTTTCGAGGAGGGTGAGAGGGGAAAGTGGGAGGCCGATTGCATTACCCCGCAGGCAGTTAATCCCCTATTTTCGTCTACAGAAGGATACATCTGCGAGCCAGACAAGCCAGATTTGGGGGCCCGGTCCAGTCCGTCTTCCGAACGCTGCGCATCACCTTAGAAGAGGTCACAGCAGCGCAAACCAGGCCAGCGCCTCCGTGGGAGTCAGGTGAGCGTAACAGAACGCGAAGCCTTCCTACAAATTCCCACCCAGGCGCTATGGAAAGTTCTGAGACTGATCAGTTGGCCCAATTACTGGGGGAATTACGGGCCGAAGTACATGCCGCTCGTCAAGAGACTAATGCCCTCAGGAGGGAATTAATAATATCAAAGGAGATAACTGATGACCTGGCCAGACAGCATTTGCAAGGTCAAGCTGGGCAAACTCCTCTACCCGGTTCCGGAGGGAACCCCGCTCCTGTGGTTTCCAGTAACCCTGTGCAGATTAATCTACCTGGAAACATGCCGCTGGCCCCACCCGAACGCTTTGCTGGAGACCCGGGTGTTGGTCAAGACCCATGCTAATCCCAAGGGAGTTGATGTCTGTGAGCCTATGAAAATTGGAGGGGTTAAAGGACCCTTAACTCAAAAAGAACGTGAAAGGAGGCGGCAGTTAAAATGTCTTTATTGTGGGAATTCTGGACACTTTCTACGAGATTGCCCGGCAAAACCGCCCCGAAAGGCGGTAGGAGCCGCTGATAAAAACCATGAAGACTGTTTCGGGAAACGACTCCGCCCGACAAGTGTAGGGGTCCGCTTGCCGAGCTTGAAAACTAACTCTCAGACCTCGCATTTCATTGTGCCAATGGTTCTCGTAGATCCAGAACAGCCTAAGCGGTTGCATGCAATAAAGGCATACATCGATAGAGGGGCTATTGGAAACTATGTGGATCGTGAATTGGTCTCTAGGATTAACATCCCTCTCCGTCCTAAAACCAGCAAAGATGTCATCACCACAGTCGATGGAACTGAAATTGCCTCTGGACCGGTAACACATTCCACTACTGAGGTGACTCTTATTGGTCCCGACGGCCATCGGGAGGGTGTTGTGTTTGATGTAATCAAGGCTCCACAGTTTCAGGTTATTCTTGGAATCCCTTGGTTAGAGACACATAATCCTCGAATTGATTGGCGAGCTAAGAGAATAACCTTCCCGGATTGTACACAAACCTGCTACCCAGAAAACCTGAAGATTAATCTAGCATCTGTAACCTCTGCCTACATGCAACTACCTCCGGAATACCAAGACTTTCAGGACGTCTTCCAAAAGGAACAGGTCAACACGTTACCTCCTCACAGATCGTACGATTGCCAAATCGATCTGGTGCCCGTTGCACAACCCCCTTGAGGCAGGATTTATGCCCTTACCGAACCTGAGAATCTGCATTTGAGACAATATTTGGATCAATACCTAGCTAATGGTTTTATTCGCCCGTCAAAGTCCCCGGCATCCTCGGCTTTGTTCTTCGTGCCCAAAAAAGAAGGCGACCTTAGAAGTTGTATCGATTACCGCGCATTGAACCAGATAACGGTTAAAAACCGTTATCCTCTGCCTCTGATCCCTGAACTCCTTGACCAGGTGAAGGACGCTTGCATATACACCAAGTTAGATCTCTGGGGGGGTTTATCATCTGGTACGAGTTAAAGAAGGCGACGAATGGAAAACTGCCTTCCGTACTAAATACGGATTATTCGAGTACCAGGTGATGCCTTTCGGATTGTGTAACGCGCCGGCTGCCTTCCAATACTTCATGAATGATGTCCTTCGGGAACTCATCGATGTTTGTGTTGTCGTATATATCGATGACATTCTGGTGTACTCCTCTTCGGAATCTGATCACAGAAAACACGTCAGGGCAGTACTTGAAAAACTGCACCAACACAAACTATTTGCTAAATTGGAGAAATGTGTTTTCCATACCACAGAAGTCGAGTTTCTAGGTTTCATCCTGACACCCAAAGGAGTCCGAATGGACTCAAGAAAAGTGGATGCCATCCTTAAATTGCCATCACCTAGCTCTGTAAAAGGAGTTCAAAGCATGCTCGGTTTTGCCAATTTCTATCGCAGGTTTATCCCGGAATTTTCACGCGTGGTACAACCCATTACTGCACTCTTGAGGAAAAATAAACGTTTTGAATGGTCTGAAGAAGCCGAGCAGGCCTTTCAGGATTTAAAAGCTAAGTTTACCTCCGCACCTATATTGAAACACCCGCTTCCAGATCTTCCTTATGTCGTCGAGACTGACGCATCCAGCCTAGCCATGGGAGCTGTCCTGTCCCAAAGAGATCCCGAAACCAACCAACTGCATCCCGTAGCATTTTGGTACAGAAAATTCTCGGCACCCAAGGTTAACTATGCAATCACGGACAAAGAACTGTTAGCCATTAAGTCCGCTTTTAAAGCCTGGCGGCATTATCTGCTTGGCGCTCGACATACCATCACAGTGATCACTGATCACCGGAATTTACAGTATTTGAAAACCGCCAAGGCTCAGTCATCACGGCAGCTCCGATGGGCTTTGTTTTTCGCTGAATTTGATTTCGTGATTACCCATCGACCTGGCTGCAAGAATGGCAAAGCAGACGCCTTATCCCGAATTGGAATGGGAGAATCTGATACAAACTCAGAACCAGTACCAATAATTCCCAAACAGAGGATTCTAGGCATGACTTCTTTACAGACGCTTGAAGACATTCAAGCCAGAGTGAAACAACTCCTGGACCCTACAACCTTAAAGGAATTAATACTAAAGGGATCAGACTTTACCATAGATAATGGTTTACCTTATTTCCAAGGACGCTTATTCCTGCCATATAAGGAATTACACGAACTAGTTATTTCCGGTTATCATGATACATTAATAGAGGGACACCCCGGTATTGCCAAGACAGAGGAAAAGGTGAAACGACAATTTTGGTGGCCCTCTTGGCGAAAAGATGTTAAATCTTTTGTGATGTCCTGTGGTGTATGCGCCCAAAATAAAAGTCAAAAGAAAAGACCAGCCGGTCTCCTTCAACCTCTAGACATACCGCCAGCACCCTGGCACACCCTATCAATGGATTTGTTTACGGACCTGCCTCCTTGTTCGGGGTACAATACTGTTCTGGTAATTGTGGATTTGTTTTCCAAAATGGCCCACTTTATTCCTTTGAAAGGTTTACCTTCAGCTTCTGTCCTAGCCAAAGAATTCCTCGAAAATATTGTTCGGCTACATGGATTCCCATCTATACTAATCTCTGACCGGGGAAGCCAATTCATTTCCCACTTCTGGCGCAAATGTTGTCAAATGGCGCAGATCGACGTAAGATTATCGACCAGTCTCCACCCTCAGACCGATGGTCAGACCGAGAGGACAAATCAGACCCTTGAGCAGTACTTACGGTGTATGTTACAGCAATCTGAACTCAACTGGAAAGACATTCTTTGGATAGCCGAATACACATATAATAATTCGGTACACTCTGGAACTGGCCACAGTCCTTTTTATACTTTGTTTGGGCATCACCCTCGAACCTCAAACCTTGACTCACCTCAGAACCTCGGAATGCCTGCAGTAGAACATCTGCATTATACAATTACCCAAGCCTTCAAAGAGGCAACTACGCATTTACAACAAGCCAAGAGAAAATACAAGGAGAATGCTGATCTACATCGGAGTGAAGCACCCCCGTATCAGATTGGGGATCAAGTGTGGTTAGCTACCAGACATTTACCACTCAAAGGGCCTCAAACTTTTAACCCAAAATATCTGGGACCTTATTCTATTACGGCAATAATTAACCCAGTGGCTGTTAAACTTGATTTACCAGCTAGTATGCGAATTCACCCTGTTTTTCATGTGTCACTTCTGAAACCAGTGGTACCCAGAACCCGACTACTCAAACCTCCAGAACCTATTCTAATAGATGGGGAGCCCGAATTCGAAGTGAAGAACATTTTAGACTCCAAAATGTTTCGGTCAAAATGGTTCTACCTAATTGATTGGAAGGGGTACGGACCTCAGGAGAGGTCGTGGGAACCAAGCGACCATGTGCATGCACCTCGATTAGCAGTCCCCAAGGAAGGACCCAGCAACCCCATATAGGGGCCCTTTGGACAGTGTCCTGGCGCCATAGGCGCCAGGCTCATTATGGATGTGCTTAGGTGCACTTACCTGATGCAGACCATGCTGCAGGATCCCGGCCTCCTTGAGGCCTGAAAGGAACTACTTTACCTGTGGGACTAATTTACCATCCGGGCGTGGTCGGGGAAGGATACATACCTGGAACTTCTTCCAAGGGTATTTAAACCCCACCCGAAGAGCCACACTTGCTTCGCGTTATTCTGCATCTAGCAGCTGGACGCTCACCGTGTCTGCTCCTGCATCCTGACTTCTGCCACGCCTGCCAGCATCCTGGATCACCTGCAAAGGAAGAGAAGAAGAGAACAGAAGAAGGAAAAGTCCTTACCTGCTAAATCCGCATCCCGGAGACATCTCGCCGACAATCCTGAAAAGGAAAACTTTTATTTAAAAGCTCATCGTGTCGATCGCTGCAGCGCCGCATTCCACTCACCTTTACAGGGCGCCTCCATGTTCAGCAGCGATCATCCGGATTCGCAGTCACGCGCCAGCGCCTAGGGAGAAAAAGACCAGAACAAAAGTTGAGAGAGAGAAGGGAATAAGGAAAGCTAAATCTCCATGTTAAGACTTACCTGTTGATTCATTCCCTCTTCATTTCGGGTCCGCGCCGCATCCTGGCATTTCCGGACCCCAGCCCCTAAGGGGAAAAAGAGACATCAGCGTTAATGAGCGAATGAAAAGACATTACCAAAAAACGCTCATTAAAGACTTACCTGATTTCTACAAGGATTTCACCTCTCATCTCGGGTCGGTGCCTGTTCCCCGGCATTCCGTACCCCGGCCCCTATGGGGAAAAAGACACTAGCATTAGTACATTAATGCATGGACACAAGGGGAACCTCTTATCAAAAAAACTTACCTGGAAGCCAAGCAAGTTTGGTTCTCACCAATCCGAAAATCCAGTGAAGTAACTGGATACCAACGCGCCCCTGCATCAGAAGCAGGATGGAGAGCTCGTCCTTCCAGACCCTAAGGTGAGATGCTACGAGGAATCACAGAAGGGTTTCGAGGAGGGTGAGAGGGGAAAGTGGGAGGCCGATTGCATTACCCCGCAGACAGTTAATCCCCTATTTTCGCCTACAGAAGGATACTTCTGCGAGCCAGACAAGCCAGATTTGGGGGCCCGGTCCAGTCCGTCTCCCGAACCCTGCGCATCACCTTAGAAGAGGTCACAGCAGCGCGAACCAGGCCAGCGCCTCCGTGGGAGTCAGGTGAGCGTAACACTTGTCCCCATGACTGAGGCCCAGGAACGACGAGATCTGCAGACCTGCACAGGAACAGAAGTCATCTGCTGCACTTTTTCTTCAACCTAAAGGTACTGTAAAGTGTAAGAGAACTTACCTCTTGTTGTATAGCCACTTGTCCTCATTGGAGACTCGGTTGGTTGCATGTGTAGAGCTGCTGCCAGCTTCTTTACTTCACAAGCCTGCCCTACTTTGATTGCTTCTATTCTACAAATACGTTTTTAAACATTGGACAAGACTTTCTACTTACCTGCAAGAAGTGCTTCAGTCCACCTTGACTTTTGTTAACTTAACATTGGCTGGTCTAGGCTCCCTGAATGACTCTTCTCTCTTCTGCTGATGCGTTTTGCCTTCCTTCCAGGAAAGGGTTAACTGACTTTGCATTGAGGGGTTGTATTGAAATTAACTGTGTGAATACTTAACTCTCTTCTCTTTAACACTACTCCCAAGAATCTTCTAAATGCAACAGTGATATATTAATGCCAACAGCACCCTAGCTATTGAAGTCACCTGAGGGTGTAGGTAGTGCTTGTGGGGACATCCCAAACGGGTATTTGCTGATTTAGATAACTAAGAGTGTGCATTTTTTTTAAGTACATTTCTGTGGTGTTTTATATTGCTCCCTTCTGAAGAAGGCTTATTCTAACTGACTGATAAATTAATAATTGTTTTATCAAGAAACCCTGTGTGTAAGAGTTTATTTGAATACGTGTCACTGAATCTCCCCTACAGTTCACATTGACCCCTCTTGAGATAAGCCTGGCTGCTCCACACGCTACCAACCTGTGTAGGTCAGACTCCTACCAAAGGTTGGTTTTCTATTGCCAGGAGGTCAGGGTTGTTGTAGTGCACCCAAAGGGTACTGCATACTATTCCCATGAGGGTTAGCAGGGGAGCTAGCTTAGGTTGCGGAAGGGGAGTCGGCTGGTTAAGTCTCCTGGGGAGAGGCATTTCACACGTTAGGCGACGCAACGGGTGCAGTTCGAACACAAGAGAATATTGGTATACTCTGCCTGGAGAGTAGGAAGACAGCGATGGATTTGTGTGGGTTTGGGAGTAATGGGCCATTATTGTGTGCGCGCGATATTCAATTAACATATAGTGTATTGATAACTTGGTGACGTCACCCTTAGGTTTGCATATAGGACACTGAGTTTGAGACAGTGAGGAGCTAGCATTGAGAACTTGGGATTGGCAGACGAGGTGAAGCAGTGGCGGTGCCCGGAAGGCGCATCCACATGATTGTTTGCCTGAGGAGGCAGCGATTGTGATGGAGGGGCGGTGCGCGGAGCACGTCTGATAAGGTGTAGAGCCAGAGAGGCTTGTAGGAAACTGAAAAATATTATTGCCTTGTGACTTTTTATCCCTGAAAAGTGAATTATTGAAACACTTGACTTGAAGTTCGGTAAGAGGTATTGAAATGTAACAAGTTAACAGTGGGGGGAGTTACTCCTCTTCAGCATTTGTTTAACTCACTGCCACCTTATAAGGAGAAAATCTGCAAATGTAGCATAGAATCGTTCAAACGTACAAAAGATAAATGAACAAAACCTTGGCCACCGTGTGGAAGTTTTTCCAGAGATGTTCAGCAATCGCTATTGCCACACAGAGTGCTTACAAGGGGGAGGCATGGTTATATTCGAGTTCTGGCATATGTTTCAGGAGGGAGAGGGGACAACGCAAGACGTCAGTGGATGCTAAACCAGCAGGAGGTGAAGAACCACAGGACCCATCCCTCCGCGCCTCCCCCTGCCCCTCCAAGTGTAGTATCTGATGACACTGACGATTAACAGGGAATGTATCCAATAAGGGAATTGAGGGCAGTAGAGGGGGTACTCCTACATATAAGCCACCACCATACACTAAAGAGGATGAGCAGAAGGGCTAACAACAGCTAGCTAGTGATGCAGGGGAGAGCAGTAAGGCGCAGCAGCGCACAAAGGAGGAGTTTGAGGGCATAAGCACAAATTAATGCATAGCAGCGCAGGTACTCTTAAAGCTTCATGGAAAGTCAGATGGGGAGGCAGAAGAGGCGACTGAGGCAATACAAAACCTGAAGAGGGACATCAGCACGACAGGCTGGGCAGAACTGATGGATGACGAAGACAGAAGGGAGAAGGACAGGGAAGTGAGATTAGAGTGCGAGGACAGAGAGAAAGAGAGGAGAAACTGGAGCGAGAAGACAGGGAGCGAAGAAGGGAAGAAGAGCGATTATTTGGAAAGGGAACAAGAAGAAAGGATATAAAGGGATCTGAAGGAAAGGAAGAGAACAGTAAGGAGGCTGAGGGGAAAGTGAACTGGAAATGGCAGACAGGCAGAGAGAGATAGATCAAGAAAAACACAAGTTAGCAGAGGGAAAAGAGGAAATTGCAGTTGGACCTATGGCAAGAGAACGAGCATGCAGGGAGGAGGATGAACGAGCAAAAAGGGCAGTGAGGACACAGGCAGAGTTAGTAGGGAAAAGAATAGGTCCGAGTAGGACAGATGAGCTGAACTAGATCGCACAGATTCACGGGCAGGACCGTGATAGGAAGTGGAGCAGGCCTAGGGGCCTGGGCAGGAGACAGCAGGTATGATTTAGTATACCTCGATCTTAGCATGAAACCCAACAAACACTTGACATCGAGGAGACTAACTTTTGCCAATGATTTCTGGAATAATGGGGATACAGGATCCGAAAATGAGGACAGAGGGGACAAGAAGAGGGAGCAAAACCGGTCACAGTCCACGGGACAGACGATTGGGTGTCATGGGAATGTAGGACCCACCGACAAGGAGAAAGAGGGTCGATTCATAAGAGCAAGCACAGCAGACGAACAACATGTGCACCACACACAGCACATGTTTGTAGACTAGGCGATCTCACAGGACAAATGAGGGGGGAAGACAGCCATAGCCTGCTCGAGAGGATGATTGTCCAGAGATTAGGACAATAACAGAAGAGAACCAACCTAGGAAACAGCTGATATATATGCACAGACATTCAGGATGAGAATGGGCCTCAACAAATTAGACTGTACCGAAGGACACTGGAGAAGAGGACGGTATATTCACAGGTTCCCTTATTAGAGAGAGAGAAGGGTTGAGACCTCAGTATGCACCATGAAAACACAGACAGAGAATGTGAAGTGTAGGTTACCATCATTGAGCGCGGGAGAAGGGAAATGGATTCATGAGAAGATGACAGCTGGTCACAGGCCAGCAGTTGATGTAAAGGGACTATTAGTATCAATGCTAGGAGACGCAGCTAATGTACGGAAGAGGTCGGGGCTCCCAGGGGTGACAACACAAAACAGAGCATGATGGAGTGCCATTTGCAAACTCAAGGGCAGCAGTATGGCAAGCATTATGAGAACACCCAGACACGTCGGACATTGTGGCGATTCTGTCACGCAAAATGAGGGATGATGAAGACTCTGTGCAGTACATTCAGGAGATTCAAGAGCTTTGGCGCCTCAAAACCCGAGAGCCTTGGGAAAAAACAATGGCAATATTTTATCATATTTTAGTGCAGGGATTACCAAAGCCAGTACAGAAGAGTTTGGTGGAACTGGTGGGGATGGAAGCGAAGGGATGGCCAGAAATACAGCTCACAATATTACACCATCGTAGATTGTGGCAGGAGAAGTTTAAGCAAACAGAGGAAGCTATCAAGTCAGATGAGGTCAGACTAGTGCAAAAGAAGCTATCAAAGTATGCGATGGAAGGGGCGGTTATAACCAGCCCCACACCACAGGCACAGCCACAGCCACAGTATCAACAAACACAACAGTTTGCACCACCCATGGGAGGAGGGTACATGGGGCAGGGCAGCCCACAGCAGGGATTCTGAGGAAGGGGAGAGAGAAACAGCAGGGAGAAGCAGAAGCTGAAGTTGCCGGTGTGGCAGCAGCAGGATGCCACTTAGAAACGTGGCAGAGGTCGGGAGTCAAGGGATATGCAGAGGATGTGCAGCAGAAAGCGGTATTGAAGCCAGCCATCCCGTGAGAGTGAAGCTCTCTCCATACTGAACTGCTCCAGCATTGGATTTTCATCAGAGAGCCCACAGAGCTGTAAAAGCTCCACTGAAGGATAGTGCCAGTGGCTGCAGACCGACAGCAGCCATCAGACACAAAGGAGCTCCCAAAGAGTGAAGCAGAAGTAGCGGCTTGTCAGAAGAAGATGCAAAGTTTAGGGGAGGCATGGTATCACAAGTACGACACCGACAATGGGTACAATTTGTAAAACATTTATTGAAGTTGTTGGGGCTGGAGAAACTCCTACTTTGCCCTATAACTAAGATGGGAGTAGTCTCAACCATAAAACGATAAACAAAACAGTCCTAGTGGAGTCCATGAAATCAAAATGGCATATGGTAACAAAACCCAATGCCTGCTCCAATCTCGTGTATAAAGGGAGAAACGTATGCAAAGGAAAAATCAGTGTTCAGAAGAATAAATGTGGTTGAACCAGCTCTCCTCCCCACGTTAGACCTCACAGAGTAAGGCTGTCCCTGTAGGCAGAATGGCACACACTGGCTTGGTTTTCAACACAATAAACGGATCCAAAACGTGGCTCGAGGCCCACCTGGCCTTCCACGTTAAAGTATCCTTTCCGACTTCCAAATAATCTTTCAACAAGAAGTTCACATAGGTCCCCCTCGGTTGGGAACAGACCTTTCACGACAAAGTTCAACAAAAACTTGCAAGGGTACTCCCTTCCTCAGGCTTATTAGACTTCAGGTCTCCCTCCGTCAGGCTCAGACCACTTTTGGGTGTCGAAGACTTTCAAATGTGCGTGGCTTTCTTTACAGACCACAGCAGGACCACTTCAACTCAAAGTGCACGGTTTAACTTTTACTCTCCCCTTCTCTAGGCGTTAATCTTGCTTACTTCACTTTTTCTGTTCATTCGCTTTATCGCTTCAAGCAATGTACCTTTCATGGAAACTTTCAAGTGTGCTTACTTCCTTTCGGCGGACCACTTTGTTACTGGAACACTTACATGGACTCCTCGGGAGCGTAATACCTTCCCAGCCTGTGGCCCGATACCTTGAAGCCTTTAGGATTCTCTCTGTGTTTAACAAATGACAACAAGAGAAATGCTATAACATCTATTAACTGAAATAATGCTACATGAGATGTGTATTCCCTTAAATCACTCCCTTCTAACTCTAGGGCTGAATTCCCTTCTCACCTGTGTTTTATTATTGTGGAGCTCTCCATCCTGCTTTTGTACAGGGGTGCGTTGAGATGGAGAAACCATGGTAACTTGGGTTGTTGATTAACTTTATAGCTTCTTTCCTTGAAATGTCCATTCTTTTAAGAATGGGTCTTTGGGCAAGTAAGCAGGTGAAGATACTGTAATCTTTAATGGCTTGAATTGATTCCTACGTTGGAGAGATCTCTCTTTCTAATTACTTTGTTCTTTTTCATAGGTTCTGGGAATTTGGGAAAAGAATTATGGTTGTGGATGGCTGCGGAGTTACTCAGGATGAGAAAACATTTTAAAACGCAAGTTCGCCAATACAGAGTAATTGCAGCCTTTAAGGTGGAGCGCAGTAACAACTGTGAGGTGAAAACTTGAAGAACCTTCAGGTACGTAAACTCTTATTAAACGTCTTCTCTGTTTAACTATTAAGTTTGTTTTTTTATTAAAAACCTCTTGTGCTGTCTGCAGGTTTTTCGGAAAGCGGAGGAAAAAACCTTCGGAAGATGCGGTGGCTGCGGAAGAAACCTTTGACTGAAGATGCTGCAACTGCAAGCAAATACATTTTCTGGAGAAAACAGCGTCGGAGATAACTTCTATTGGGTAAGTCTCTTCTGTGATCTATGGTACTCTGTAGCTTTTCGTTAAAACTACCATCTCCATTATCTCCTTTTTTGACAGGTTCCGAGAGGAGAAACGCTGGTAGTGTTATCGGCTGTCAGCGGAGAAGATGTGAAGCGTTCGTTCCAGCAGAGGCGGGGCTTAAGTAGCCCTTCTGCAAATATGAATAGAACCATGCTGATACTTGTAAATGGGTTTTGCGACTGTTGGGGGGGAATTAGCACATTTATGAGAATTCTCTACACCTTACAGACCACCAGAAACTTTGTTGGATTTTGAGGACTTGATTTTTTTTACCTGGAGAAAGAGTGAGCCTTTTTTCCCCACTCTTTCATGTATTTTGGTGTGTGTTTTACTCTTGTGTTCTCCGATTATGGAGTTTTAGACAACTCCATAGGCATCATCTTTTCATGTGGGTTACACAGCACCCTCAGTGCAGTAACACAGGGAAGTCTTTCTAGGCTGTCCCAAGGTTTAAATACGTTCTCTGGGTTAAACTACCGTTTCCCAGAGAATGTAAAGTTAAATTGACTTTACTAGTCTTTTTAAATTCCTAGACCCAGCACACACTATCTTACAATAGGGTGCTGGAGGGTTTGCCTAGTATCCCCTGTGTCTAGATACTCATGCAGCAGTCAAATGCTACCCTTTCCTATCGAAATGGCTGGTGGCAGTGGTTTTACAATGAACTACCATGATTTTTCCCGACCGCGAACACCGGTAGCGTTAAATCATGGGAGGCATGTTTTTTAAGATGGCGCCTGAGCCTCCTTTGTTAAAATGGCGAAAAAAGCAGACCAGGACCCATTTATTTTTGGAAAGGTCATTCTAGAGTTTGATCTGTGCACCAAACTAGGTTTGGTCCCTTGGTTTCTATGCCTTTGGCAGGCTTCAGGACTGAATACCGCCTCTGGCGCCTGAGTGTCTGAGGTGGGCAGGAAGTGAGGAAGGTGCCCGAAACTCCCTGCACTTAGTCTCATAGGAGACCCAAATACACTCTGGCGTGATTGGCTGGCTGACAGCCACCCTGAGGGGTGAGTGGTAGCTAGGCTGGAATTAATGGGAGAAAACTGTTTAAAAAAGGCAAGTCTCTTGGCTTGGAAGGCAAAGTCGACCACTGGAACGAAAGAACCGAAGACAAGCTTGAAGAAGACGGCTGCGGCAACTACTGGACCGTTGGTTTGCCCAGTGGAACCCTGCTGCAGGTCCGAATCCCCAAGTTCACCTCAACAGAGAAGCCCTTCAAGGACGACTTCTTCTTTTGAGTTAGTAGGACCAATCAACCCGTAAGCCACCTGGAAACCATTCTCGGAGCTGGTTGTATTTTTCTCAGAGTGCTGCAGGAAACCGAATAGCCAGGGAGAAGGACACCAGTTTGTGTGCTTGAAGTCAGCTACCGGAATCGAAGAATTGGCAGTTTGCCAGCTTTGTGACCAGTCCCCGTGCAGTGCAGGAGTCCCCTGACGTCTTGCCTCTTGTCCCCACGACTGAGGCTCAGGAACAGCGAGATATGCAGGAACTGCCAGAAACAGAAGTCTTCAGCTGTATCTTTTTCTTCAATATAAGGTACTATGAAAACACGACCGAGAGAACTCGCCTCTCACTGCGAAAGTTTGTGAAACTTTGGCAACTTGCAGGCCTAGTCAGCTTGTGACCCGAAATATAACTTCTGAGAACTAATTCCGAGAACCGTGACAAAGACTTTCCAGTTTATCTACCAGAACCGTTTTTACCTATAGAAGACATTAGCCCATTGACTTTGACCTACCTATTGCATTGGACCAATTCCTCTGGTGAACTCAAACTATTTGCACTGTTTAAAAGCAACTCTACTATTTGTTTTATTAATTTATGCCTTTTTGCTCCTACTTCCTGCTCTGAATGCCATTTTGCTCCTACTTCAAAGTAGTTTAAATGTTTCAAAACCTGTTAGGGTGAAGTATTGTAGGATATTTGTGTGGGATATTGATTGCCTCCTTTTAGTGAATGTTTTCTAAATGACTAATTAATTAAGTGTTTTACCAAGAAACCTTGAGTGTGTCTATTTGAATACTTGTAATTGTAGACCTCTGTGTAACCTCATTACAAGCTCACATTCCCTCTTGAGATAAGCCCGGCTGCTCAGCTCGCTACTAAAAACAGTGTGGTACAGACTTATACCAAAGGTTGGTTTTGCTTACACCTGTAGTGCTAGTTGTGTGTAGTGGTCCCAAAGAGTACTGCATACAAACTTTGCCTAACAGCGACAGCCATGTTAAGTGTATGCAATTACTGTTAAACATCATGGAAGCCTATGGAAGTAGGCTGTCGTAGGCAACAACCTCCTGTAGGGAACTCTGAGTTTGACCCGCTGCGCTCGTCCCTTTGTCTGTTACTCTGCTCCAGTAGGTTTGCCTTTGTCCTGGAAGTTCTGCTCGTACTCCGGTTCCTCCTTGCTCCGAGTGGGTCTCCAGGTTCTGCCTTTTATTTGTGTGAGGAGAGCCAATTGGCATCAGGTGTATGCACTTAAGAGTCATGTGCCTGACTTTGCCTGACCCGAATAGCGGGACATGTCCAGTACGATGTATGGAAGTTAATGTTACTCTCAGTCACCCTCTTCCTCGGCCCAGTATTAGTATGAAAAAAAAGGGGGGGGGGGGGGTATTTGGGACCTCTGAGAATCCTTAAAAATAAGATGGGTTAGATAAACAAAATAGCGGGTGGGGTAATACCGCGTCTCACCATCAGCTGCCCAGCTGTCCCCGAAGACCCCTCACACAGGTGATCATCCCGCACTGGTCCACCCCCATTATCTGGCTCCAAAGGCGATGGCCGTACCCTGGCCACCTGAGAGATCCCCGGAGACTAGTGGGTGAGACACCCTCCATTTTCACACACAAGGCATACTGGGGAGTTGCCCTGAAGCAGGTAACCCCAGCGAGCCGCGAAGGAGACCGCTAGGTAAGAATAACCTTTGCATTCCAAACTATTGAATTAAGGCAAACCCGGCATAACTCTCCTACTGAGGGATTTTGAATAGGGGAATATTATAACCCACACTGCCAAAGCCAAGGGAAAGCGATAATAAAGCAAAGTGGACAACTTTCATAACAAAGGATTCCAAATAAGGGAACACTGCAACCCGCATTGCCAAAGTCTACAAAAAGTGAAAGACAGAAACCCGGTGCAACTTTTTTAGGAAAGGACATCCAGGGTGAGAGAATTATAACCTGCATCATTAGCAGCCAAAAGCGTGCACAGCTAGAAATCAAAGCCCCCCTTACAAAAGGGATCAAGGGGAGAGAACTGTAACCTGCATTGCCTAGGGAAAATAGACAAACAAGAGAATCATTATCCTTTTTGTGAAATATCCATTTTAAAAGAAGATGTAACCCATTGTGTTATTAGTCAAAAGACCAACCAGAGAAGCATTTGTTGGTTTAAATCGCCCCATTGACGATTCCAGAGTGGAGAGTTTGGAACAAACCTTACCATAGAGTACACATTGTAGGAGGAGTTTTATCCTGACATATGACTAAACCAGGAAAGGGACCACTTGTAGTTAGTCCGGGCAGGATAGTACACCATGAAGACTAGTTAAAATACTGTGGTTGTGGTAAAAAAAAATGTTGTGATCGAAAAGAAGTGTCAATTCCATCATCCTGCTTTGATGAACTGTTGCATAAATGAATGTGTTTCTTATGAATCAACTAGCCTGACTAAAGTGTGATGTATGAAGATGACGTATGATATGCCAAAACGTGAGTGGCCATTGAAGAAAAGTATATTGGCATTTGAATTCAAGTTTGACTTTTGGTTTACCAAACAGGAGGGTGTAGAAACATTAACAATTGCTTTGAAGTGTGAACAAACCTTTGGAATCGAGACCAAGTGGAAAGATATATTGAATGGAAAAGACTTTATATCATATATTGAGTGAAATCTTGTTAATGAACTTTCTTGAAACTGAACTTTGTTCCAGAAAATCCTGAGTTGATCCAGGGGAAGTAAACTCAACCCAAGTCTCAAGGATTAATGTTTATAAAAACTTTGTTTGCATGTATATGCCATTTTGAGGAGTTTAAAGCTGCTAAATAATTCCTACATCATTTTGTTGTGTATATAAATGTGAGGGGCAAATAAATTTTGGACATTAGGTAAATTTTCTTCAACCTTAGTTTGTTAGTCAGGGATATTCTTGTTAGGGTAGGGAATAGGCATTTGTCTCATCTCTTATAAAAAATGGCAACTTGTGAGAAAACTGTGTCCGTCTCACATTTCTGACCCCTCACAGTACATTTTTGCAGTGCCGATTGGTAAGTCTGATTGGGCAAAAAACAGCAAAAAATCCAAAGTCGGGTATAAAGGAGAGGATAAAGGGTACATATCCATCTCCCGTCATCAAGCCAAAAACGTTCATCTGCTGGCATCAATGGACTTTGCTGCGGTACTCTGAATGGGTACGAGTCAGTCATGGACAACATCTGACCTGTCCTACTTATTCTTCCGAGTCTCTCTGCAATGAAGCATTAAGGTTCAGGGTACTGAGGTTTGGATGGCGTATTCAGGCCCTCCAACTGGGAGAGTAGATCCACTCTTAGGAGGCACCAGTGATGTGTGACAAATCTGGAAAATTGGTCCCTTCTCCAGAGAGGTGAGCCACCGCCTTTCAGGCTAGGACGGTTAGCGGTTATGCATGATACCCTTCCCTAGGGGTCTCGGCTAGTGGGACCTCACTGTGAGTGACTCCCCTCTTGGGGACAAGGACTCCCATTCCAGAATGGAACCCCTCGTCCAAACCACCTGGTCTATATATAGAAATGAAATATAGAAATATATCTCCTGCAACCCCATCCTTCTTTACATCTCTTGGCTGCAGGCAATGATGAATACAACCCGAATGTCATGGTCAACCAAGAAGGACACAGTTCAAACTGCTTCTGTGACATGTATAAGAAGAGGGCGGATTGTAAAGCAAAGGGAGACTCCTAAGGTGGCAGTAGAACTGCTACGCAGAGGCGAGCCTCCCAGTATTGATGTCCTGGAGGGGAGGAGCCATGATGGGTTACGGAGCTAGCAGAAGTAAGGAGGGCAAGCAAAACATTAACCGAACGCCTATGGGTTTGGCATTCTATCAGACCTAAAAGCCCAGGTCAACATGAGGGCAAAAACGAAAAGACAGCAGTCTCGTTTGGTGGCGTGACCAAGCAGGACCTGTGGTCGCCAGGGAGGCTCATAAGAGCCGCTGATACCAGACTCTTTGAGGGAGCCCGGATCCCCTAGCTCTGTGAATGTCAGACCGTAGCTACAGAGATGTGTAGCCACAGGAAAAGCAGACAAGGTTTTGGGAGCATGAGAAATCTGACAGAAGACATATCGCTACTAGGTAAGAACATTGTGAATAATATCTGAGGAACACATTCAGATTATGAGAGCCTGAGAAAGCCAAGTATGCAAAAACCCTATAAAAGGGGAGTGAGAGAATACAAACGTTGTAGGGGGTGGACATCGCTGGAAAAGCTATTCAGGTTACAGAAGCCTGAGAAACCAGAGTATGCAATGAACACATGAAAGGGGGAAGAAGGAGATAAGTATTTAGAAAGCCAGAAATATTGTAAAACTTAACAGAAAGGGTGGACCACCTCCCCACTATCCAAATTAACTTGTGTGAAAGAAAAGAAGCTGCCTTAGAACTACAGGTCTTTGGGAAGTCCCAGCGCCTCAAAGGAACAAAAGACAGAAAACGTGTTTTTAATCCTGTAGGAACGGAATTGTTTGCATCAAGACACCGTTTCCTTTATTTAAAGAAGAGATTGTAAAACTTATTTGGTATCAAGGCTGGAAAGAATATCCTGCTAAGGAAAAGGAAATTTGGAAGACTGAAAACACGTCAAGTATGAAGCCTTGCTGAGGCTAGTGTACACAGTCTCCACTTTTGCTTTTTAGTTAGGTGTTTTATATGGTATTGTACGATCGGACCGAAAAAAAAAGGTCCGACCGTACAATACGACCGAAAAATGCTACCACCAAAGGTTCGAACACCAAAAGTTCGAACCTTTGGTGGTAGCATTGCAGGCAAGTAAAAAAAAAAAGAAAAAAAGAAAAAAGACTGCGGGGGTTTCCCCTGCAACTCCCCTAGTATGCAAGTGTGTTCGCATGTGAAAGGTGCACACTTTTTGGTAGTTCGCACCTTTCTCATGCAGACTTTCGGGCCGAGGCAAAATCAGCCGTGGTCGGATCACTTAGATTCATTTTCTATAGCGGTAGGGCCAGTCAGCTGGATAGAATTTGGACTAAAGAGTTATAATTTGGACTATAGCAACCACCCTTCGCTTTTATTTTGTTAGGTGGGAAACTTCCCTTGTAGAAATATAAGTTAAGCAATAGATTCCTTTTCTTTTTAACAAAACCCTTGAAACATGACTCGCAATCATCCGCCCTTCTGGTTCACCACAGAGGACAGATCAACATGTCCAGCAACTCCTGGCACCACGTACTTCGGAGGGATCAGCATCAACGTGGTCCCAAACAAGGCGCAATCCTCTGAGAACAAGCAGAATGACCGGAATCGTTGGGAACACAAAAAGGAGGTTGAATTTCCAATTGACTGTCAATACATTGCCCAGAGCTCACCAACTAGTAATTTCCCTGGAGCAGAAAAACATGCACTTCTTGTTCACAGTGGAAGAAAAGAGATCCACTTGAGGAGCCGCCAGCACGAGAACATCTCTAAACTTCTTGGCAGAGCTCCCATTTGTGGGCGGTCTAAGCAGTCTGCTCAAGGCATCTGCCATGACATTCTCTCTTCCCGCAAGATGGGCAGCCGTCAAAAGAACAACATTCTCCCAAGCCCAGAACCTCATTGCTTCTCTGCATAGTGCCAAGAACCCAACTCCACCTTGATTGTTGAGATGGTGTGGATCAATACAGTCCTCCCCTTCACAAAGGGGAGGGAGGGCCAGCCAGATTGCTCGTAATGCTAGCAAATTGAAGTGCTCAAGACCGAGGGAGACCACAGTCTGCTCAATGCCAAGTCTGACAGGTGAGCACCCCAACCAGTCAGATGCATTGCTGAGCACCGTCACTTGAGTCAAGCATTGACAAAACACTGCCCTCAGCAAGTTGTCTCTGGGACCACCATACAAGGTCTTGAGACACCCGGCTCGATACTTGCAAAAAAGGTACGACACGTGGTCCTGAAACTGTAACCTCTGTCAAAGAAGGAGCCACTGAGGTGGACTCATGCCCAGCCTGGCTTTCGGAACCACCAGGATGCCACAGGCTGTGAGGCCCAGTAAGCACAGAAAGATTGAGGCAGGAACTTGTTCCCACGATTGAAGACCATCCAGGAGAGCGTCCCCACTCAGCCAAGAATTCCCTGCCCAGGCGAGTGTCCAAGGCTTCCTGTAGGGACCGGGACAGCAAAACCTGAGATTCTTTTGAAGTTCAGGGAGAAGCCCAAGCTGTGCAACAGACTGCAAACATGAAGCAGATGCTCTGACACAGGTCAAGGGAGTGAGCTTAGACTAACCAGTCGTCATGGTGGGGAAGACATGGGTGCCCTCTGTCCTAAGGTGAGCTGCTAGCCAGCAGCTTGGTGAAAACCCTTGTTGCTGAAGAAAGACTGAACAGCAGGGGAAATACCAGAAAAGAGCGATAAAAAAAACTATGTATGGTACATTTGATCGAATTTAGGCTGTACAACCAAAAATTCGATCAAATATGCCATACATGACCATTATAGCAAACAAGGGGAACGGGGGTGCGGCGGTGTCCCCCGCTCTCACTATAATGGGAACAGGGATTGCAGGGGTGACCCCCACAAAGTAAGAAGAACAAAGCTAAAGGTCCCTGCAGTGATGTTTCCCAAGCAATTATGTGAAGGGAACCAGTGTTGCGGGGAGTCGGCGGCACACAGGGGTGCATTTGTAGGGTATGCTTGGGGAGGCATTTAGTGTGGGTTGTTTGACCCAACAGTCAGGTTAGCTACAGTCTTTTTGGCACCGAACTGTTCCGTTACGGGCAAACAAACCCAAATCCAGTTCAAGGTCCGGTTGTTGGTAGTGATGCTGGCCCACTACGAACCTCAGGTACTTCCATATGCCCATTCACCTGAAACATAGGAAGTAGGCTCCTGAAAGTCCAGTGCCACCAACTAGCCAAGCAGGTCGAGGGCTTGAAAAATCTGGGTCAGAGTTGCCATCTTGAATTTGCCTTTTAGTAGGAACACATTTAGAAGCCTTCGATCCAGTATCGTCACAAACCCAGCTCTTTGGAAGCAGTAATTAAGTGCAATACCACCGACTGCGTCTTTTATGAGTATGATCAGAGAATGCAAAGACTAGAACAGGACGGATTACCTAATTATATATGGCATAGGAAATTGAGAGCTGCGAATTTGCTGGTCAATAGCATTTTGAATAAAATTACATGTGTGACTGTTTGTCATTTGTGCAATAAGCATATTTGCCATTTATTTCTTAGTGGGGGTCCGCTTACATCTTTTTTGCCCCTTTTCCTCATCAAATGTACTTACCTTTCATCATCAACCATATATGCATGCATGCATGCATGCATGGTTGGTATGGAATTTTGTCAGAATTGGGACTCATTTCACCCTATTGGGTCTGTGGCCCATTCCTCTCATCCAAGCCTGCTGGCCCCCAAAGCTTTAGTATTGCACACGCAGCAAGGACTACACCAGGAGGAGGGACGTGGTGGTAGTGCACAAGGCTTAGATTACACTAAAGCAATCTGTGCCTAACTTCCCTTCTTAATGAGCCCTCCAGCCTCTTTTCCTTTGCAGATGGAGAGCAGGTGCAAGTAGATCTAGGTCACCTGGACTAAGCACCGCCCGCCTTCTTAGCCCTGTCTCTTCCTTCCTGTTCTTAACTCTTAGATAAAGGGCGTCTCTCTCTCAGGCGTCTGAAGTGAAGGGTTGACGAAGAAAGTTGGACCACGAGGACCCAGGGCCCAGGCCCCTGCTCAGACAGCATGTAAGCATGCACCAACATGCGTTTACTGCCTCTTTCCCCACAGGCCATACCCACCCCTCTGGTCCCACCGTGATGTTTCCTTGTGCCCCCCGACCCCCTTCTTGCACATAGGTGTTGCCCGTTTTGCTTGATTCTTGTATCCTGCTCCAGCCTACTTCTGCAGGAGTCTGTCCTGATAGATTCTGGTTTCACCATCACCGTCTTGTGGCCAATGCTGGATTGGACTTTTGTGGACTTCATCGATTTACAGTGCGTCACCCTTTCTCAACTCTCATGCTAGACTTCCTTTGCATCTTGTACATATGGAGAACCGGAATCATGCTGTTCCCATCCTCATCTTGTATCCTTGCTTGCAACACTATTGTGATACTACTGACTTCTGCAGTTGTATTCGCTCTCCCCTCTTGTTTCTCCACTCTTTTTAACCGCTTACTCTCTGTTCTCTCCTACTCCTCTCCCTTTCCCCATCTCCTGTCCTCCTCCCCTCACTTTCTTCTATGCACTTACTCTTATCAGAATTGTCCCTGGACCTAGTATGATAGCAACTTAGTCTGTCTTCTCCCCCCCCACCTTACTTTTCCTACCCCACGCCCTCCAGCACTATCTGAAATGTCATCAGGCCTAGTACGATAGTCGCTTGTTTTGTTCCTGCCCTCCCTTTCTGCGCCCCTCTCCCTCATCTTTTGTTTTCTCCGGCTCTACCAGAAATGTCGTCAGGCCTAGTACGGTAGTTGCCCGTCTGTTTCCATTTCCTTCCCACTCTCCCCCACCCTTCCTTATCTTTGTCTTAGCTCTTGAAATGTCGTCAGGCCGAGTACCATAGTTAAAAAAAATATATAATAATGTTAATGGTTAAAACAACCTTTACAAATCTAGTCATAATTCATAATATTAATTTTAAAAATGTTCAACATACTTGTAATATTACAGTAGTTAATTTCACATCCTTACTGTTCATGGCCTGTAAGAATGGCATCAATTTTCCCTTGTTCCCTCCCTTGCCTTGAAGCGCTTTGAAACACATTGTGTATAGGCGCTATATCAATAAACTATCATAATAAACTATCATATCAATCCCTGCTACTCCTAGTTAGACTCCTCCTTGCTGCTGCCCTTAAGTCCCATTTTATCGCTGAGAGTTTCATGAGGATTTTGGCTTGTAAAAATAAAGAGGCTTGCTGGAATGTAGCTTCCTTTATACAATGAGATAATGGGAATAAGAACCCTTGTGCCAGAATAGTGCATGAAAAAATGTTGAAGGACATTTTTTGCGAGGTGGGATTCAACCCAAGTAGTCAAGATGGAGCAATGCAGATTAACGGCAAGTATTCAAGGCATTATCTTTTGGTGGGTTGGCAGCGAGGAGGGAAACCAAAAAGGTAGTCAAGAGATTTGTAGGTGGTTTTAAAACTGAGATTCAAATTGAAACCTGGACTCATTTGCATGACATTTGAAGGTACATTAAATAACAAAACAGCCTTTAATAAACTAGATGCTGGTTAAATATGGGAATCATTTACAAGTGTAATTACTGCAATAGAAACATTGATCCACATACAGCTTGACAACTGACCTTCAATGTAGAGTGGCTCTACAACATCATGGTTGATTAGCTCAAAGTTCTCATGACCAATCCAGTGTTCCACATTTCTTTTCCTGCCCGTAAAGAAGTTGTCCACAACTGTGACTTCATGGCCATCCATCATTAGTTGGTCAGTAAGATGAGAACCCACAAACCCTGCTCCTCCAGTTATCTGCATTAGGACAGCGTGTATGAAATATTTACAGCAAATTCAATAAACACCCCCCAAACAAACCAGTGCAGTTTGGACAATCTTTCAATTTAGTCACAATGGTAGATACCTACATTTTCCAAGTCTCTTTGACCAAAAACATCTAATTAGTTAAGTATTTCCATCAACAAATCAAGCCTTAGCACAAGCTGAATTAAGCGCAATCAGATTATAAAAGTATCTTTGCCAAATTAAGCAGCTTTGTATTGTAGATGCTGTGGCAAAGGTCTTGGGAAGGTGAAGTGCACGCTTTCAATAGGCCTTTATTCCATTCTCACCTCTTAAGAATGCTGCAAGCCTACACATAACAAGGCAATGGAAGCTGTAAATTAAGAGTGGACACCGAAAATGGATTTCCAAAACAATGGCATTCCTGATTTGTTTCCGTGAACTGTATAGAGGGTGAAATACTCACCAGTCATCCAATGAAAGGCTGCTTTATGACAGTAAACCACTTTCTCAGACTTGTATACTCTCCTCGTCAACTTGATCACCACTAATAGAACTTTGACCTCCACTGGCTAGCTTATTCTTTGTTTCTAGTCCTTAGATGAGAGATGGGGCAGCCCAGAGCAAGTGTGTGCCACAAACCATAAATCACAGTTAAACACTGTCAGTGTATTAAGTAAACATTTATAGTATCCCCTTCTTTCCTCCAAAATGTACTTTGTTCCTGAGGAGGACACAACCACAAATCTAAGTTCATAATCAAAGGGGAACATAAAGGCCAAAAAGAACATGGTACCAGTTCCCCAGTATTCAAGACAGCACACAAATACTTTGCTTATGGTCATAGTTTCAAGAAAGAATTTGTACATTAAGATGTCAGAACACGCCATGTATCTATGTGCTCATGTTAGCTTCCCACAATAACCAAGTCCTCCATCAGATTATCTCACCTGGGAACGCAGAAATAAAAAACAAATCTGCCAGTAAGGTAGTATAGGTGAAGGGATTGGGTTTTCTTCAAAGGCCTCACTCTTTACCGAGGAGAACAAAGGTCTGAGTTTGGAGGTGAATTCTACAGTTTATGCACACAACCACCACATATTTCTTCGCAGAATTACTTGAAATGTCTGCCAGATGGAGCAGTGCCCACAGAACTGATAAATGAATAACTGTCAAATGCACCCATTCTGGTTCAATTATATCACATTTCACCAGGTAGAATTGATGGCAAATCGCAAAAAAGATGTTCAGAATTGGGACCTAAAGACTACATCCACTTAGTTTCTGATGTTTGTGGGATGTACATCGCTGCGAAGAAAAGACTGGAGCACCCTGAAATAGCAAAACACATTCAAGAAGCTACTTTGTGTATGTGGCCCCCACACCTGTACTATTCATGCATAAAACGTGGTACTCTATTTCCTAGCCAGATCGCACACTTGGGCTACAGTCTAAGAGAAGAGCAGTCTCATGAAGTACTAATACATTGGTCACTATTGGAAATACTTTACACGCGCTCTTAATCCGGAAGGTCTATTCTCTTGCTTGTGGAAGATTCTAGAAGCATACAAAAGAATGGACGGAGAAATCCAAGTCCTAAACAGTTTCTCTCAATGGCTTTGCTGAAAAAAGCATGCACTTCAAACCCTGACAGAGATACTACTAACATGGTGGGATATATGTGATGAAGCACTAACTAAATCAATATGGCTGAAAGATCCAGTGAAGACATTTGACAACTTAACTGGGAATTTTAGTCAATTTGTTTCTTTTTAGCATAGTCTGCAGTCTCTTGAACAATATGGTCTTTTTTAAACGTTTCCAACTTCAGGCCTCAGCAGAAATGTTGGCGTCTAAAAGGCTAGATCTGGATTACGCTGCAGCAACTTGTTTACCAGGCATTTTAATTGCATCCCTTACAGCTTTAGCCAACTACCTAGCTCGAACAGTCCCAACTATAAGGATACGTACTGTGCTTCCACAAACTCATATGCAGAGTTGAGAGGTTTGGGTGCACAGGGGTGGTCAACATAATGGCACCTCACTTATGCTACGCCCTGCTCTGCACCCATGTTCTGTCCTTTTGATCCGTCACTCATGCCCAGCCTCTACCCCATGCCCAAGCCCCTTCATTCACAGTGCCAAAGGAAGTGTTTGAGGAAGCACGTGGAAAAGAGAGGACTTCTGGATTGTTTCCACAGTACAGCGGGTTAGCAATTGGACAGTCTTTTATAGGGGTTCAGCTGAGTGGAGCTGTTTTAAACGACAGTCTGCGGACAAAGGAAATTTTATTTATTCCAGAGGTTATGACTGGAGTGAGGGTTGGGAAAGAGATGCCATTGAGAAGGAATGTAGTTTACTTTTTCGAAAAAGGGAAATTACTGTAGGCTGCATTTCATCTTAGTGTAACAAACCACCTTAAAAGGCTCCCACAAAAACAAAACTAATTACTGGCAGTGTTAAAAGCAACAAGAACGTCAGAAACAGACATGGAAACAATACTTCATGCTGTTGTGTCCGGAAAACTAAACGCCTGGGAACACGTGGTAGACCCTCCCGCTTGAAAAGCGGTTTCTCCTGCAACAAAAACCATGCATTGACAAACGCAATGGGTTTGGCTTCGCGAGTGTTGTTGATACAGCGAAATAAGTACCCTTTACATTTACACATCCACACCAATTGGCTTTATCATTCCTTTTCATAATGGCATCTATGATGGTATGAAGGGGCATTGTAAAGGTTAGTATACAAGACGCCCAATCCAAGGCAGCATTCTGTAACCACATGAATAGTGGCAGATATAGACCTTAGTAATAATAAATCACAAAGCATACTTAATGTAATGCAACAAACATGTTGAACAAATTTACAAAGCAGCATGGAAAACTCAAGCTATTAAAAAGAAACACTTAAAAGCTCTCCATCTCAAAGGTTTTTTTGCTTCTACAAAATGGCTTACAGTATACTAGCGTGTTCATCATAATGCACTAATTTCTGCATCACAATAAATAGCAGGGGGCACTCCTAAAGTCTTCGCTAGTCAATCCAAACCACAAAGATTATTTTTATGTGTAGCAAAATTACAATAGTTCCGAAATACGGCTACACATATGCAAAAAGTAGCTGATTCATCACTATCTGGCTCATTTTTTAATTAGCCTGAACATCAACAAAGGGATTCAACAAGCTCAGTCATTTATCAGGTTTAACAGACATTCCAAGTCTTCTTTAACAGAGGCTACAAGAGCCTGACCCTGCCTTACACTCAATCTCTGCCTCATAACCTTGGAGTCATCCCACATTCACCCAGCGCCAGAGATTTCAATCTCACATCAGCCACCTAGGAAATAAATGTTTCTTTAATGCTAGCCTCCTTCCAAAACACACAAACGCATCACAAAGCGGCACCCACAAATACATAGGGAGAAACGTATGCACACAATACACATTTTGTCAATCTCCCAAACCAACCAACATCATGTAAAGCATGGATTATTTCAGCCCTACACCCATTCATTCATTCATTCATTCCACATGCCCAAACAGAGTTAGCACAGAGAATGTTGGCAAAGGGAATGCCTTTCAGCTTCTTGAAGGCTTCCATGAGTAACAGTTGTCCAGTTCTGAATGGATTATTCTCAATAGCACTTTAAACTCTTGGAGACCTGGCAATGCTGTCATATTTCATCTGATGAGTAAGCATGATCTCCAAGTTTAACGAATGGAAATAAACCCTCTTGGTTGGGAAGAGACAAATAATTTAGTGAGGACGACATCATTTTAAGGAGCACCAGCTTCCTGTGAAAAGCATCCCAGGGCTCTTTAGAAAGAAATAAAAAAGAGATTGAAGTTTGCCTATTAGTCCGATTGATAGGGCCACAAGAAAAAATCTTCCAGGACAGTACATCCAGATCACACAAATCGGCATGCTCATCAGGTTCATGCATAAAAACATTCCTAATACTCAGGAGGTCATTATAGTCTGAGGTATTCCATGTATAAACATCACTGGGGAAAATTATCACCAACGCAAGCGGGCACATTAGCATTTACACCCAATTACAGTATTATCGCCAGGTTGGTGGTAACAGTAATGAGAATACTTCTACCAATATGGTAAATCCTAAAAGAGCGACACTGCCAATGGACTTAAAACACAGTTTCTGCCACCAAAAGGGCAACCTCTGCCAGGCGGGCCACTCTGGAAAATAATGTGCCTGAACGCTGACTGTCTGCCTGCCATCTAAGTAAAATGAGCTAAATAAATGAATCTGGAAGCTATGATAATGTGGCAGCAATGTCTGCACAAAAAGACTACAGAATAGGGGTGCACAGACCTGTAAAATATCTCAGAGAGCTTATTCTTTTTTCATAAAAAATATTTCATCTCTTGAATGGTGTCTTTATGTTCTATAATAGCAACTTCAGGTGCAGACGGGCTATAGTCACAAGGCCACTTTGGACGAAAGAAAAACGCAGAACCAGCACTGTCTTTCATTACGCGGTAAGCCCAAATGCACTCCTAAGGGGACAAGAGTCCCAAATCTGATTCACTAAACACAATTGGTGACTTCACTCCTGTGAGGGACACCCAATTCTTAAATCGTAAAAAACTTTTCTTAAACAGTGATAATTCAAATAGCAAAAAGCAAAAAGCTGAGAGCATATATATCTTCACAGACTTAAAATCTTATTTCGTACAAAAAAAATACACACTGGCATTTATTGTTATTCGAACAAGCTTGCCAGTGTTATTAACCATGTTCCGTCACATTGTTCGTGTTCCAGTGTACAAAGTAATATCAAAACATCATACTGTTCATATTCAAATGTGTAGAGTAATATGCCAACTGACGTGGTTGGGTTGAAACAAACAATGAAATTCACAAGTTTCTAGGGCGTAACAGACTTTAGTGTTTACAAAACTTCACATCGCAGTCTATTGAAATAACTCATAACCACAATAGCTCATTGTTAATGTTCCTACAACCAACGCGTTTCGGATCACTGATCCATCTTCAGGGTTTGAGCTTCCGTGTTCCTAGTAAAAAAAACTCTTTCAAGAGGCCTTGCAGGGTAATGAAAATAAACATTTCAAGACGGGGCCAATCTAATTCTATTTACTTTGTTAGAGTGGTCATGAAAAAGTACTGACCTCTATGATGCTGTAAGGAGGACCAATATTGGACCTATTGGGAAAGATGAATATCATAATAATCAGACACCAAGAATACCGATCAATCTCCAAATGTGGAATACGGTCAAGAGAAACTCACCCAGCCTTCATGGCGTATTTCCTTAAAAACTGGGTAGCAGTGAATTGCAGTCGAGCGTCACTCTGAAACTAGCAAGAGAGGCTAAATTCAGTATGAGAATAATCCTGCTTTATTTTAATGGGGAGCCTGTGTGGGCAGACTTCTTGGCAGAATAGAAAAATACGGGGAATAACACGATCTTCTTTTGTACTCACTGTAGTAAATTCCTCCTAATGCCCTCCCTAATGCATTGAGTTAATGTGACCATCGCATAAAAGTAGCCAAAGTGAAACCCTATTGCCAAAGGTCTAAAAGATTGTGACCATAAAACGTATCTCGGTGGGCGCATTATAGTTATGGAGCATTATCTTGACAGACAATATAGTTGTGTCAGCCCCAAAGGTCTGGTGTTAACCCTACCGTAAGCAATAATCCCCCAATGTTACTCTGTGTCACGTGCATTATTCAGTGTTCACCTTCAGTGATAAAATGTCAAGCAATCACCCGATCCATAGCTGAATTCAATGACGTGCTGTAAAACAGTGCATCCAGCTTACCTAGACTCTGGAGCGTACACACGAGCCGACTGCAGCAAAAGGTGCGGCTCGACTGTTTAAAACGTCGCCAAAGGCTACCACGCACAGGCAGCCATGGCGACATACCTCCATCTTGGTGTGGGTCCGTAGTGCGGCATTGTTACTATAACAGCTATCAGATTTAGACCAGACCGATTCCGATACAGCCGGAAAGAGTGTGTACAAGGAGTGCCGCCTAGTGCGCATGCCCGGTCAATACCACCGGGGCTGGCAGAGAAAAATAGAGAAAGTCAAAGAAATAGACATACAGTGTGAATGGATGCTCAAGTAACGCTTGGGCAGCAGCAACTGACGACTCTAAATGAGGACATCAAAGGGATTAAAACTGAGTAAATGATACACTGTGGACCAGCTAAAACAGATTCTGGAGGATACGAATCAGAAACTAGCCAGTTATAAACAAGAACTGGAAGTGAAAAAAAATAATCAGGAAATTCAGACGCAATACGCAAGATTATAGGTTAGATATGGTTTACAGCTGGCAAGAGCATTCCGGTCACTGTCAGAGTAAACCCTATTTTGGTCGAACTCCTTCCTAAACCAGGACCGACGTCAGCGGACAATACATCTTCAGACGCATCTAGCACCAAACTAGATCCGCTCCTGGTCAGAGCACAGAGGTACTACTTAGACCTGAAAGTATTGATGAAGTGGCAAGCAAGACTGATATTTTAGACAAAAACCAATCCGAAGGAGGAAAGAAGAAAAAACCCACAGAGGAAAAAGGCGATAAAGAAAACTTAGTAGTTAACATCTCCTCATACCATCTATCGAAAATGGAATTACAAGTCTTATAGAAAGGTCTATCCTTTGTGCCGAAGAACAACAGTACTTTACTCTGAAGAAATTTTCTCTCTGATTTATGAGAAAACTTAAGCTAAAGATCTTTGACTCTCTGGACGAAGACGGCATCGCTAAAGAACCCCATAGATTTCTTGAATTGAATGCTAAGAGCACATTCAATCCACAAGTGCAGATTCATGTCCTCGCTACCTTCGAAAAAAACGGTATTGCAGGACTTTAAGAAACTACAATTCAAGACCAAGGGACAAGGGAACTTTACCAGCAAGCAACGCCTGACACTTAAGAACCTCTTGGACGATAAGGATATAATATTCAAACCAGTTGACAAAGGAGGAGCACTTGTCCTCATGAACAAGATTATTTTGAGGAAATCGAACGTCAGTTGAAAGATGGAGAAACTTACTGAGAACTGTCCTTTAACCCGACGGAGAAAGTACAAGCCCTCATCCAGGAAGTACTAGATGTGGCGGAGGAAAAGGAAGTTCTCTGAAAAAACCCGTCTGATCCTAGAGAACAAACATCCAATTATACCAGTGATGTACATGCTACCGAAGATACACAAGAGGCTGATTAAACCACCAGGATACCCTATTATTGCGGATACAGACAGTCTCCTTGAACCGCTGGCTCAGTACCTTGACAAGATTCTGCAACCCTTGATTCAGGACACCGCAACTTACATCAGAGACAGTATGCACTTTCTACAAAAATTGAGGAATGTGCAGTTTGTGAAAGGGAGAGATTTGCTGTTCACTATGGACATGACATCACTATACAAACATTGTGCAAGAAGCCGGTAGAGAGGCAACTGAATGGCTACTATTAAGAACAGAAAAGTGCCATCGGGACAAGCGGTTTGTCCTTACCTTGTTAAAATGGGTTCTCATGAACAATATTTTTCAAATTCCATGATCACTTCTTTCTGCAGACATCGGGCACGAGTATGGGAGCCGCCATGGCACTGTGCTATGCAAATGCCTGTGTGTACTACTTGGAGTATGAACATGTTCTATCATCAAGGTGGATGAGACATCTGTCAATATACGTATGGTATATTGACGATATCTTTGGGATATGGACAGGCCCTCAAGAACTACTACAGGACTTCTATTCGATGAAGAATGAGATGCATCCCCGCATAAAGTTTATCACTGAGACAAATGATGCAATGATTCACTTTCTGGATGTGGAGATATATGCAGGTGAACATTCACTGGAGACAGTCTACACTAAATAGACAGAACGGAATAGTCAGCTTCTGGCCACCAGCTTCCACCTACAAAGAACTATTGATAGTGTCCCACTTAGCCAGTTTCTGCGCTATAGAAGGAACATTTCGGACAGTTCGGAATATGAGCGTCAGTCTTCCTTACTGCAAACTAAGTTCACCTCAAGAGGGTATAGTCCTACTCTGATTGCAGAAGTGGCTGGGAAAGTGAGAGATGTTGACAGGGAAACATTACTTGTGCCAAAATCAACTAAACCCAAAAAATCACTAGTTAATGTCACAACCCACTCGATGCAGAGCATGAACTCGATGCAGAGCATGAAGATCAAGAGGGCAATACAAAAGAACTGGCTGATGTTGAGAATGGATCCACAATTGCAACAATTATTTCAAAAACTCCCCACGTTTGCAAACAGAAACAGCATTTCTCTGCGCAAGAGTCTGGTCAAAGCAGAAGTGCCATTACCTCCTTCATTGACTCAATTAAAGGGCATGATACCACGCCATAACTGCCAACACTGTGGGAACATCATGATAGGCAACAGCATAGCTCACCCCCATTCAGGCAAACCAATCTTGTTGAAGCATTCCTGTACATGTGATACACAAAAAGTGATCTACGCTCCAAAATGCCCTTGTGGGCTTTACTATGTACGGATGACCACTAGGAAAGTGAAAACAAGATGGACAGAACATAAGTCCAGTATTCATACCAAAAGTCAGAAATCCCCTGTACCCATGCACTTTGTCGAAGCACGACATACTACTGCGCAATTGAAATGTGTTATTCTTGAGCAGGTAACAAACAGCTGGTAGCAGGGGAAGTGATTTACAACGAAAATTACTACAACGCGAAATTCTATGGATTGAACTTCTGGACTCATTAAGCCCTAGCAGCATGAATACAGAGTTTGACCTGATGTGCTTTGTGTAACCCTGGTTCTGTTAACCTGCCTGATCTGTAATTGGATAGACCAAGATATATCATGCGATGTACTGGAGACATTGACTTACTGCATTTCAAGGCATGCTTCATGTTTTCACTTTTTGCTTTCCGTTGTGGTATAACCTATGTCACGGTTGTAACAATATTTGAATGCTAATGTTTGGGACACTGACTGGCTACATCTGTAGACATGCCTTAGATTTTCACTGTGTTTACCGCTGTGTTACAACCCATGTCACTGCTGTAATATCTGAATGTTGATAATATTGTTATATCCATTGTGGGTAGGGATATTGGACTGGTTCATTTATAAAAACGTATGATTTGTTGTTGAGGATGCCTGTGGGGTAATAAGGAGCTAACAATGGTAGCCCCCATCCCCCTTTAATCTGACAAGGTTGTCTCTCTAAACACTGATGGGATTCCTTGTAGAGAATGGCTACTTTAATTGAAGGGGGCATGTCGTGGGGGCACACCACAGATTCTGTTGGACTGTGGTTGTGCCCCCTCGCATGCTCCCCTCTGTATATGTCCTAACTATTCCCTCGGTTTAGGCAAACTCTTCTATTATTGTCCCCGAGTGGTCACAGACATTAACAAACTTCTATAGGAGGGGTGCGAGTGCCAGGGGAGCAAGCCATGTATCCGCTCAGACTGTGGGTGTGTGCCCCAAGGCACGTGTTGCTGCCCCCAAAGGTTACTTGAGCATCCATAGACACTGTCCATTTCTTTGACTTTCTCTATTTCCCTCTGCCAGCCCCGGCGGTATTGACAAGGCGTGTGCACCAGGCAGCACTCCTTGTACACACTCTTATTGACCGTATCGGAATCGGTCTGATCTAGATCTGATAGCTGTTGTCATAGTAACGATGCCACACTACAGGCCCACACCAAGATGGAGGCTGCCTGCGCGCATGCGCATGGTAGCCTTGGCGACGTTTTAAACACAGTCGAGCTGCGTGTTTTGCTACGGTTGCCTTGTGTGTACATTCCGGAGACTAGGTAAGCTGGACGCGCTGCTTTACAGCGCGTCATTGAATTCTGCTACGGATCGGGTGATTGCTTGACATTTTATCACTGAAGGGGAACACTGAATAATGAACGTGACACGGAGTAACATTGGGGGATTATTGATTGCGGTAGGGTCAACACCTCAGACTTTTGGGGCTTACACAACTATATTGTCTGTTAAGATAATACTCCTTAAGTATAACGCGCCCACCAAGATAAGTTTTATGGTCACAATCTTTTAGACCTTTGGCAATAGGGTTTCAATTTGGCTACTTTTATGCAATGGCCACATTAACTCACAGCATTAGGGAGGGCAATAGGAGGAACTTACACTATCTTCTTTTGTACTCCCTGTAGTAATTCCCCATATTTTTCTATTCTGCCAAGAAGTCTGCCTACACAGGCTCTCCATTAAAATAAAGCATGATTATTTTCATACTGAACTTAGCCACTTATGCTAGTTTCAGAGTTGCACTCGACTGCAATTCGCTGATACCCAGTTTTTAAGGAAATATGCCATGATGGCTGGGTGAGTTTCTCTTGACCTTTTTCGATATTTAGAGATTGATCAGTATTCTTGGTGTCTGATTAGTATGATATTCATCTTTCCCAATAGGTCCAATATTGCTCCTCCTTACAGCATCATAGGGGTCAGTACTTTTTCATAACCACTCTAACAATGTAAATAGAATTAGATTGCCCCCCCCCATCTTGAAATGTTCATTTTCATTACCCTGCAGGGCCTGTTGAAAGTAGAGTTTTTTTTTTACTAGGAACACAGAAGCTCAAACCCTGAAGATGGATCAGTGATCCGAAACACGTTGGTTGTAGGAACATCAACAATGAGCTTTGTGGTTACATGAGTTATTTCAATAGACTGCGGTGTGAAGTTTTGTAAACACTAAAGTCTGTTGACACGCCCTAGAAACGTGTGAATTTTATAATATTACTCTAAACATTTGAATATGAACAGTATGATGTTTGGATATTACTTTGTACACTTGAACACAAACAATGTGACGGAAAATATGTTGGTTAATGACACAAGCTTGTTCGAATAACAAATACCTGTGTGTATTTTTTCTAAGAAATAAGAATTTAAGTCTGTAGATCTATGCTATCGGCTTTTTGCTATTTGAATTATCACTGTTTGAGGAAAGTATTTTACAATTTAAGAATTGGGTGACCCGCACGGGGAGTAAGGTCACCAATTGTGTTTAGTGAATCAGATTTTGGACTTTTGTCCCCACTAGGAGTGCATTTGGGCTTACTGCGTAGCGATACACGGGGCTGGTTCAGCAATGTCTGCACACCCTAGGGTCATAGAGGAGGTTCACAAGTTCATGAAAAAGGAAGAATTGTTCACAAAAATATATGTCGGGATGCTAGGGCCATTGGCGTCCCTTCCCCGCGGGACAAGGCAGGCCACTCGAGCAAAGCAGACACTGACTTCGGCAGCACAAAGATAGTTCCATTTTCCCAGTTCAGGACCTTGTGTCCAAATCTCTTTACTTTTCGCAAGACTTGTGACAGAGGGCCTGCTGTACCAGAACCAATACATGCGTGTTCTCATCAATGTTTAAGTTGGATACCCCTCTGCTGGGCTCAGATCCCTTCTAAACATGGTTCAATTGGTCTCCCTTAGCCGGGCTCGGACCAATTTGGATTTACTTTAAACTATTGAAGACTTAAATGTGAACAGGGTTTAGCTTGACTCGTTGCAGGACCACTTCGATCTCTTTCCCACTCATCAGTTGGATACCCAACAGAGACTTTCGAATGAGCACCCACGTGGTGCCGGACCACTGTGTATGGTATCTTTTGGTTTCCCAAGTTCAGTTACAAAGTTCAACTATTTCTTTTGGCTGACAATTGTATTTGCGTCGCTTAATACACTGTTCTCGTTATACAATGTTGCCGCTTGGAACCTTCTTTAAAAAAACAAACTGGTTGGTATCAGTCTCTGATTCACCGGCTGTGCTTTCTATTCGGACGCCGCTTTGTTGTAGAAGCCAAGGACAGTACCACAGCAGCAATCGTTCCTCCCCTCCTTGGTTATAGACGCGGGAGAGCCCTGGTTGCCTCTGACACACTGCATGTTTGATTAGCTTTAGTTCTTGGTCTTCGGTTTCTTACTTTCGAAGGTTCATGAAAGTAACAGTCTTTATAGGTCAAGGGTGCGTCCCTCCTTGCAACTCTCTCCAGTCTTGCTGTCTCTCATTGTATGAAACTGCCATCTTAAAACTGCCATTTCCTCATTTGTTTTGCCTTGCTCAGTGTTCTTTCGTGCTCCGCATTTTATCTGTGTTGGGAAGTGTGATGCAAGTCAGGTGTGTGTCATGATCCGTAATTGCCCGACCATGGTGTTGGGACATGTCAGGTATACGGCTCTGGTGTTAGTCCGTTGTCGCTCACGGGTCTGTGAGAAAGTGTTTGGGGTGGGGGGGGGTGGAGTACCCAGGTATCCTACATTGTAGGATGGGGCAAAGGTAACAAGGAAGGGGATACCGTGTCTCACCCTCCGGTGTACCACTTCCACTCCCCGAAGACCACTCATCCAGGTGATCCTCCTGCAATAGTCCACCCCCAGGAACTGCATCCAAAAGCGAAGGCTGTGTCCTGGCCATCTAGACGGCTAATCCCTGGGGACTACCGGGTGAGCCACTTTCAGGTTTCTCACAACTGGAAGAATGAATGGGACAGGGGGGGTGGGGGGGGACCGTTAGTTAACCCCTTTAGAAATTGGATCACAATAGGGACCTTAAAATACTATCCCCAAGTAGCACCTTCTCCTTGCCCAATCTGGGGCAGTAAGGATCATGGGCTTCCAGGAACTTGCTCAACCTCCTGATGAAATTAAGAATGACAGGGACTGGTGGTAACGCGTACAGAGAGGAAACTCCCAGTCCGCTACAAACACCTTTCCCAAAGCTCCTCTGAACAAATTCCCTGGAGCAGAACAGGTCATACTTCCTGTTGACACTGAATGCGAACAGATCAACTTGAGGGGGTTCCCAAAATGCGACGTTGTCCTGAGCTAGCTCCCACTTGTGGGAAACTGCTCTGCCTGCTCAAAGCGTCCGCTGCCATGTTCTCCTCACCGGCTAGGTGAACGTCCAAGAGGAAGATTCCTTCTTGAAGTGCCTAAAATCAGAGCTGCATTGCCTCGCTGCACAGTAGTAGGGACCCTACACCACCTCTCTTGTTGAGGTAAAACATGGACACAGTGTTGTCCGGTGTCCGGCATTATAAAAAGGACAATCTTTCCCTGTACAGAGGGCACGAAGGCCATCAGTGCTAGTTGATTGCCCTCAGCTCCAAAAGATTGGTGTGTAGTTTGGACTCAAATGGGAGACCAGCGACCTCCGATTGCTATATCGTTAGCATGAGCCCCCCAACATGTGAGGAAGGCATCTGTAACTACCCTTATGTCCAGCCACGGTTGCCAAAAGGATTCCCCTTTCAACACATTCTCCTTGAACGCCCACCACAGGATATCCTGCACAACCTTGCTCTGGACCTAAAGTAGATCCGTCTTTCCGCTAGAGAACTGGTACCACTGGGATCTGAGCGACCATTGAAGAGATTTCAGAGCTGGAGAGATACGATCCCTCGAGTCAGCCAAAGTTGCAGGAGGAGGAGAGAAAGTAGCGGCGAAAGCCTCAACTGATACATGCTACATGGGTCGGATGGCCGAGAAGGTAGGTGGCAGTGCTGGAGTCGACTTGACCTGCAGGAAAAAGAAAGGGGTGGGAAGAAAGGAGAAAGTGATCACCCCAAGAGAGAGGAGTGGTGAGAGGGTTGGAGAAGGGGAGGTGTGAGGAGATCAGAACATCCAGGGTGTGGCCTGCTGAATGTGTCGGGCCAGAGGGCAGAATAGAGCGAGAATCACAGAGGTTGCGAAAGAGCCATGAAGAAGGGCTGGTAGCATCCAGGTGGATGTTCAGAGGAGGAGAAGTTGAGAGGTAGAGGCAAGGAGCAAGGAGAAGCGGTAAGCCCACTCAGAGAGAAAAAGAGCAACCTGGCCAGGCGGCCTGTAGATCTTGGCCACAGTGGGAGAGGCCAGGAGAGATACACAGCCTGCAAATCACCCATTCAATGGAGTAGTCCTGCATTGGAATGATAGAAGCAGGGATCCACTTTGGAAAAATCAAGGCTAAACCCCCACCGGGACGGTTGGTTCTGGGTTCAGAGAGGATCTTGTAGCCATCGGGAAGGAGAGTGTCGAAGCTTGTGACACAGATGGCTTTGAACCAAGTCTCGGTAAGACAGAGACCATCCAAATCAAGCTCTTCTAGGAGACGTCAGAGGAGTGCTTGACAGCTGACGAGAGCCGAGAGTAGCGATGTGGAGCATGTTGCCACATTGGAAGGACTTTGGGAGAGGGGTACAGCCCAGAGGTATAACCTGCGGAAGTGTTCGAGGTGGCAGAGGAGGAAGGAAGGAAGAGAAGGCAGTGTAGTCAGAGAGAGAGAAGAGCGTGCCAGAGGAGAGGTAACAGGGTGGCCAGAGAAGCAGCAGTGGGTGTCAAAGAGGTGACAGAGGAAGGAGGAGGCATAGGAGACAGAGAGGGGTAAGAAGGGATAGCAGGAGAGGAAGAAGTTGATAAGGCGCAGGAAGAGTCTATCAAAGAGGATGAGATTGACCCCAGGGCCCTGGACCAAGACAGTGCCATTTAAGTAGACATGAACGATGATCTTAGAGGAGTGGAAGGGGCCAAGAGGGCCTCCCACCAGATGCTACCATTAATGCGAGAAGAAGAAAAAGGAGAGAAGAAGAAAAAGGAGAGAGAATAGAGAATATGTTGGGAGTCCAAAGGCCGGGAGAGGGAATGACAGAGCATGACGGTAAGGGTCTGTCTGGAGGAAACACTGGTATAGGTATCAGCAATAGAGGTCTGGGCTGAAGACCAGGATAGCCCTTTTGAGCTTCTTCCTGCCAGACTTAGTGAGAGGGATAGGATAGTCGATAGAAAAGCAGTTAGAAAAGATAGGTGAGACTGAGTACCATAGGGTTTTAAGGGGGGGGAGCTGGGGGAAGGGAGCCCAGGTCAAGGGAGGGGACAGGGGTGGGGCCGGTGGCGGCAGGGGGGGGTGGGGGGGTGAGTCTTGGGGGGAATGGGGGGCAGACAGGAGAGAAGACGGGAGGGTAGATTTAAGTACTCTTGTGCTTGGAGTGTCTCGGGGATACCACTACAAACACTGATGTGTCTTTCATCTGTATAAGTTCTTGGCCACACCATTATTCAGATCTAACAGACACTCTTTCACAAGACTTAAAGGATTGTTGGGTGACTCCCATTAGTGTTATTCTATGTGCAGATCCTAGAGGAACAGTGTTGGTTGTGATGCAGGCCTGTATGCTGGTTGTGTTTTATATGTTCTAGTCTTTCGTGGCCCAGGTTACCTTGGCTTATTCCATTTTGCAATGTCTAACCATTTCCCCACAGGTTCAACTGCCCTGGCTGATGCTGGACTCGGGACTGTGCATTGGGTTTGCTATTAGAGTTATCAGTCTTCATTTAGACTATCTTACTGTCTCCTGGTTGGTGAACCCGATTGATGACTTTTGCCTGCTGGGACCCAAGCCTAGCAAACCATGCACCGAGAGTGGGGGTCAGGGATTACCAGTAAACTAATGTTAAATGTTATGGTTAGTTTTGCTTGCTATGATTAGGTCATACTTAGAGCACTGTGCTACCTAGGTTGCCTACTCCCTGCTTACTAGAGTGTGGGTGTTGGACAATGTTTCAATTCATTTGCAATCTTCAGGAAGTTGCGTCTGGGTCAAGCGGGTTGAATGGATGATCTTGCTTTTGCTTAGTGTGTGGTGTGTGCAATCCTGGTGTTGGAGACGTCCCGGCCGCAGGTGACGCCCACTAGTGCAAAGTCATTAAAGTACTAGGTGGTTCCCCTGGTGTGCTCGCTTTTCAAGCCGACTGCCGTTATGGTTATTGGGCAGTAAGGGATGGTTGATTGTAGATTGGTTTTGTTATGGGTGGTCGGTTGGCCTTTATCCTTTTGTCCCTTGGGCTGCTTGAGTATAACACCCTTGGTTCCTTTATTAATTGTTTGCTTGTAGATTGCAGGGAAGGGCAGGTGCTTGGAATGTTTATCCAAGAGTTTTGTGGAGTCTGTGCTATCATTTGACTGATTAGGGTGCCTGCATGTTCATTGTCTAGGCATGTATTATGCTAGTGTTGAAGAGCACTTCTTGATTGCAATGTGACTGAATCCACCCCTGCACCTCAGGAAATGTGGTATGGGTGGTACTGCGCACTTGAGGAGTTGGAGGAGTGACCTTTGGTTTCATTTTGGGGGTCAGTTGGTTCACTCAAAGGTTTGTGCGAGTCTCGTCAGTCCTCTTTCAGTGTGTCATTTCTAATGTTTCTGTAATGGAGGAAACGTACTGAGTACTACAGGAATTTCATAGAGAACTATGGGACCATACCTTCTCCCTTGAATGTAGCCTCCTCTCCAAAATTCCCTAAAAAGGTTTGATGGAATGAGGAGTGCACTCAACCCTTTGAAAACCTGAAGAAAACCCTTTGTCAAGCTCCAGTCCTAAGAACTCCCGATTATCACCAACCCTTCATTGTGCAGACAGATGCATCCCATACAGGTATAGGTGCAGTCCTTAGTCAACTGGATGAGAAGGGTAGGAAGCACCCCATTTGCTTGATCAGCAGGAAGCTGAAACTGTCAGTACAGCCACCCTGCTGTGTGATTGACAGCCAGGCTGTGTGAATGGGGGAAAACCTGCTTAAAAGCAGGTCTCTGGGACTTGGAAGGCAGAGTCGCCACTGGATCGAGAGAACCAAAGAGAAGCTGAAGGAAGAGGACTACTCCAACAACAACCTCCCAGTGAAGCCCTGCTGCAGTTCCGAATCGCCTGAAACTTCAACGACGGGGAAGATCTGCAAGAATTCTTCTCCCCTTGAGCTGGTGGGACCAACCAGTTTGCCAAACACCAAGCAAGGCCTTCATCTCCTGGTTGAATTTGCAGTGCATCGCTGCAGTGAACCGGATAGCAAGGAGGACCGAACCTTGTTTGGGTTTTAAGGAGCGCACCTTTTATTTGTCGCTTTGCTCTGCTGCTGATTTCATCCCTGGGCAGTGCAGGACCCTCCAGTCTTCCTCCGTCTTGTCAGTCTGACAGTCAGTTGAGGAACTGTGAGCCTGCAGGACCTGCCAGGAACTTCTGCCTCAGCTACAGCATTCTTCTTCTACTAAGGTACTGTGCAAATCCGGTCGTTCAATCCATCCACCGCAGTGAAAGTGTTTGAAATCTTTCACCAATCTGAGGGCTTCTCCTTCACTCTTTTAAATAACTTTTCTTCTGACCAACTTTGTTTCAAACTCTTGGCAAAGGCTTAATCGCGAACTACTCTGAACTGTGTGATTCTCTGCAAAGACACTGAACCATTAACATTGGCCCAGGCCTATTGATTTGAATCCTAGTTGTAGTAAGCCTTTTCTAGATTGCCCTGCCCATTACTTGTTGGTGCTGATTGATTTTGAATAACCTTGCCTTTCCCTCCCTTTTAAATTGCTGGGGTGCCATTTTGCTCACACTTAATTTTGAACTTCACGTGTCCAGAATCGATTGGGTGGTGTGTAGTATATTAAGATTGTGATTTTCTGCTGCTTTATAATCAATCGTGAACTGTTTTATAACTGATGGTGTAAATAAATGTATATTCTTTTACTCAGAAACCTTGAGTCAGTGTTTGTTTGAACTATAGCAATTGCCGTCCTTTGTGTAACTTCTGATACTGCTCACTTTACTCTTGAGATAAGTATGGCTGCTCAGCCATCGCTACCACTTTACTGTGTAGTACAGGCTTGTACCAAAGGTGAATTTGTACTTGCACCTGTAGTCTTAATTGTGTGTGTTGTTCCCAAAGGCTACTTCATATGATTCTGCCTAACAATGTGCTTCCTTCTGTTGCCATCTTCCTTGCATGTTGCTCTGGATATCTACTTCTATGATGAAATAACTGTTCCATGTGTGGAATCTGGAGTGGCGTGAGCTTTTCCAAATGTTCGATGTGCGACAGCTAGTGAGAGTCTGCCTTGGATAAAGGGTGTGCTGGTAGAAGTCCTATATCCCTGCGTACCTACCAGGGACTATCTTTTATCCTGTAAATGCAACAATAAAGCTCTCCTTTTGTACCTGCGGAGCTTTGACATGCCCCAACACTTGCATAATTTTTTGACATTCTTAGGAACATCTTAAATAGGAGGCATTAAGAGGCATATTGGACACATTGTTATTTAACAAAATACTGTTCGTTAATGGCAAAATTGGAAGGACAACAAGGTAATGAACAAGACAAACGCTGTTGAGACCCTTATGCATTTTTGATCGTTTTGCGCTTTATCAAGCAAATAGAGGGCAAGCGTGCTGTAACCTATTCTGAAGGAAAAGGACTTCATATATTGCTGCAACTTATTATATATATAACACATACATCTCTAAAGCCATTCGATCAGTTTATCAAGTCTTAAAGATATAGGAGAACATGCAAGGCAATTAGGCGTTCTGAAAGGACAGAGACTCAATTGTTTTAAGGTGACAGCATGTAAACACTACTAAAATTCCATTTAAATGTTGGTGTTGTACATTTGAAATTTGCTTTATAATATTACTTTGTATTGTACTTTTATGGAAACATTCAGATATAAAGTTCACATAGCTTGCCAGACAGTAAGGCCTTACTACTGTCTAAAACATACTTGTGCTCAATCTTTACTGTGTCACATTTGCTACGTTGCTGAATATTGGCGGTTTACACATTCAATATTGTCAAAAGTCAATAAAAACGGACAATAAATAAATTATCTGTTTTTAATGAAGGACGGAAAAGCAGATAGTTCTCAGTGACCTGTAAGGTTCATGGAAGGGTATAAACACATGTGCTTTGGCTATCAATAAAGGGTACCAGGACTTAACTCTTATACCAGGTTAAGATGGTCCTTTACAACTTGAAGTGCCCAAGTCCACATATCACAGGCAAAACAGTGTCCCTATAAAGGGCATATCATAGAAAATCAATCATTAGGACAGGCGGCAATTTTATCATGCTGCATTGTCAGGATTTTTTTTAGATCCTAAAAGACAGTGAGTTAATGGTGTAAAAAGACCCTTGCCGATCAAAGACATGGCTTACTAACAGCTCCAACATGGCCATGATCATCCTTAAGACATCAAACTCCTCATAGCCAATTTGTTTAACATAAATATATCGGAACTTACCAGAATTCTTTTACGGTCTTTTTCTGACAGAAATTTCACAGGAGGGTACTTCTGTGTAAAACTGGAACAAACACATGAGCTAATTAACAAATGTTGTATAACGGTGCATTAGAAGCACAAAGTACAGCAGCAGAGTTTCTCTTGCTGTGTATGAGAACAACGCATGTACCTACACAGATACACTGAAAATAATAACAGGCTGGGACATAAAAAGGTCCTAAAACGGCAAGAAATCGACAATTCTGCTTTAACAACATTGTGCTTTCAATACTGGTGCAAGGGGCCATCGCCTTTCCAAATTCCAAGTTCTAAGCTGTGTTGCCAGATAGGGCGTTACTAGTCAAGGTGAACAATGAGAAAATAAAAAACATTATTGCAGAACATGGAAACTAGGCCAAATCCAGGATTAATGCAAGCAAAGGGCAATGCTTGTGCAAAGAGGACTGGGGGGAAGGAAACAAATAAAAATAAAATTAAAAATGAAAAACCATCACGTCAGGCACCCAAATGTTTTTTCCAAATATTCAGTGTGTCAGAGTGCTGAAATGTTTGGAGAATGCCGTTCATCTTGTAGATAACGTGAAACAAATAATGAGTGGTCTCCATGAAACCAACAAGAACGGTTACACCCACGTCATCTGTACTCAGCAGAGCACTGGGTATAGCCACCAATAACACTGAACTGTAAATCGTTTAATGAAGAGTCAATATTCTAAGATGGTTGCTCCCATGTTGTATGCAGGGAATGAGGTTATGGCCATGCTCCATCTCACTGAATGAGCCAGTACTCCGACCATTAGGAGTGTTTCCATGGAGACAAGATTGGTACGATGGAGGTGCCATTAGGCATTTGAAGAAAGACCAGAAATGGGCAGAGTCATAGCTGTGGCACGGTGTGCAACCCAATTCATTTTCAAGTTCATTACAATAGAATTCTTTCAAACATGCCATACGCAAAAACATCATAAAATAAAAACCATACCGTATCCACAATTGGCATCAATATCATGCTGTATTTCAAATATAAAATGCTCAAGACCCAATATTGGTAAATCTAAGGTTTGCATATACGTATTTGCCAAACTATATGGTCTAATATTCAGTTATTATGGTATTTATTGAGCACAGATCTACCTTTGAGAAGCAATGGCGCACTTTACAGAGTTATACAATAATAAAGATACACAACAGAATGCTTTACAGCAATATACACCAGTGCAGATGTATAACCGAGTGCTTTTCAGAGGTCAGAACAGATATACAGCAGGGGATAGGATTCAGATGGGCACACACGAGGGGTAAAGGTGTACATGGAGGCGGGGATGAAAGGGGTGGCCAGCGCCTAGCAAGTCTGGTGGCACGGGAGGATGACGTGATGGCCTAGGTGTTGAAGAGGAGAGACTCCTTGAAGAGGTGTGTCTTCCTATTTTCTGAATTGTAGGAGCAAGGGGTCGAGTCTAATGCTGACAGGGAGGCGGTTGCATAGTCTTGGGGCTTAGGGAAGGTTTGCTTTCTGGTCCGTTCCTTTTTGCAGCAGCGGATTTCCAGTCTGCACAGGTCCTGGCTTCTATAGGTGCGGTGTCCATCACAGATGGCGAGTCTCTCTGCGAGGTAGCTGGGTGACTTGAGAGCGACTGCCTTAAAGATTATCCAGGAAGACTTAAAGGTGATTTGTGCGTGCAGTTAGAGCCAGTGATGGTTGATGAGGGCCGGGTTGATGCAGTTGCATCCATGTAGACCCTTGATTAGGTGTGCATCCACATGTAGGACACTTCTCAGGGGCACAAGAGAGGATGAGAGGCCTTTGAGGAGTGCATTGCCCCCATCCAGGGGCAACAGGACCAGGCCTTAAATGGTGGATCTAAAGCCGTCCGTAGGTAGGAAGGGCTTGACTTTCAACACGAGGGAGTGCCGATACCAAGCTGTCAGTTTTCTTAGCTATTTGTGTCTTGAAGGCGAGGTGTTTGTCGATGTGGAACCCGAGGAACTTGGTGCAGAAGGAGAGCTTGGGTGTGAAGCCCTCCGGGTTGTCGATACTCAGGTCTGTAGGTTTGTATTCCGTGCTCTCAAAACTAAAAAACACAGGATTTCCTCCCAGTCTCAGAATGAAATCAAAAAGAATAAAATGTGCAGATTTGTTTCAGGTGAACCAGTCTCACATTTACACATCAGACTAACCGTAGTGAGCAAAGGCATAAGCAGTGGCAATGGGGAGCAGTCTACAACCTTATCCAATAATACATTCTTTGGCCAATAAATTAGCAGCCATTGTTTGACAACTCAAAAATTGAGCAGGGAATTACAAGTGGCAAGGACACGGTTAGCGATAATTTTGCTTGACCTACATTCAATTGCATGTTTCTCATACTTTGATTTCCATGCTTCCTTAGCCGACAGTTAGCCCGCTTTGCACAAAACAGCCAGATTAACATTTCATTCATACAAATTCAAAGAATTAACAACATTTCATGAAATGAAGCTTTGGCAATTCTTACTATTGGAAACTGTCCCACATATTGCCCATGATTACCTGCATGGATAAGGATTTGGAAATGCACCAAATATCCAGAACATCAGTTGTGCAATTTGTAAATCACATCAATTGGTTTCTATTGGGGGCTGGAGGGGGTCATACTTATCACTCCTAATGAACATGTTTCACAAATGTCCTTATCACTCCTAATGAACATGTTTCACAAATGTCCTTTCAGCTAGTGCAAAGTGGGGATTGAAGGGTTAATGCCCATACAGCAGCACGGTACTTTTCAATATCACCAACCTTAGCTAAATCTAAATCTGTAGTGGGAATTGATGCACTGAAAACAGAAAATGCAGAAAACGTAAGTATTCCACACTTTTAGTGCATATGTATGTCCACCTTCTCAACAGGTCTACACTATTATTCAGCCAATGCCTAAGTTAAAAAAAAAAATCTGATTTTGTTAAATTACAATTTACAGAATAATAGTAAATTTGTCATATTCCATCACTCGGGACTTAGATACATTTATTTCCATCCAACCAGCGTCATTTTCATTAAAGCCAATTCGTTTCTGTAGCGCTAAAGGTGTACATGCAAAAAAGGACATCATCCGCATATGCAAGACATGGGATGAGGCTATTTTAGGCATGCAGCATTTCTGTGGTTACTTGCAGCATTAACACAGAAATTGAACAGGGGGTAATAACACAACTCAGCCAAACACAGGCTTGAATAGGAAAACATGCAGTTTCAGCACCATCCTTTAGTATAAGTTACATGGGTAATTGTATTCCAATACAAGTGTAATAAACATAGTGAGAGTATATGAATAGACCTTATTGTGCTCCGCGCTCTAACAGAAAAACTTATTCAGTCGGCAATGTTTCCAAATGTACAATTTGTGCATATTTCAAACATAAATAAAGATCAAAAAGTTGGTAAGAAGGACACAAAAATATGTGGGTAACTCAGTCTTGGTTTATTCCAAATATGAACGAGAGGGGTTTCTTGAGTTGAATTCATTCATTCAGTCCATTCTCTTTCTGTTAACATAATTCCATTTGGATGTAATTGGTTAACAATTCATTACATCTAACTTGAACCTGACACTTGTTTCCCTGCCTTCTATTCTGCGGTTCTTCAGGGGTTACAAAATTAATTCCAAAAATAGTGCAGATCACTCTCTGTGTTGATCATTACAACTTAAACATTGGTACATGTTCTGCCGGATAGTGTTTGTGTTTTAAATGGAGGATTTGCGGTTGCTAGGTAGCGATATAGCTCATCAGATTCTTTCTGTGTTGACACTTATCTATAAATTATAAGTTCGTCCGGTGCGATTGCCTTTCCAGTGTGCTTCGTGCCTAAACACACTGGAAAGGCAATCGCACCGGTTAGGAGGTCCAACCAGACCGAAACACGTGTCTGGGGTTTCTTTTGGTACTCTTGTTCAGAGGAGAATTGCCTAGCATTTCCGTGCTGGACTGCCCCAGGGCAGGACAAAGACTGATATGTTTGGGATATTTCTTCTCTGTGAAAGATAGTGAGCTAAAGACTCTGGGTAAGTCTCTCGTACCCAGGACTAATGTCTGGCAGAGGGACTCCCAGGACCCCCTTGTTAGTTTTTATATTTGTTGTACCCAGGTTTCCCAGTGCAATCCTCCCAGACGGTAAAACTTTCCTTATTTTTAGGAATGGAACTACATCAGTTTGCTTCTGCTCAACACAATACACTTTGGATGCCTTACTCCCCCCCCACACACTAGGTGTATTTTATTGGCATTTTTAACACAAACACGTGACTCCCCAGGCCATAGCCATTTCAAGTCGGCTCCAAGTTCAAAGTCTCTGTGGGCGGCTGGATCCCTCACCAGTCAATGCACGGAGCCCCACCCGATAATAACCCCCTTGCCCATCCTCGTCTCCCCTAGATGTTTCAGCAATGATCCCAGAGGGCATCAAGCAAAAGCCTCTCTCCCCTTGAGATGAGTAATCCCACCAACCTCAACAGCCACAGTCTCCTCGGGCACCATGCAGTGTGCAAGTCCGTTCGAAAATACTGCAGAGCAATGTCCCAGTCCAACAGAAACTTTTGGTGGTCCCCTTGAATCGAGTATGTCATCCACTGTAGAGCAACAAAGGTCCAGATCTTACCAATCCATTTATGCTCCCTGGGGGTATCCTTTTGTGTCCATTTGTGTGCTACCACTAATATTGCCACCTCCATCAGAATGATATATGCCTTCCATTGTGTTTGAGGGTAGATTCTCCAGTGCCCAGCCCAGCCCCAGCATAGCCATCCCTATATTGTCAGGTATCCGACACCCAAATATCTTGTTCATTGCTGGACGGACCATATCTCAAAAGCTGTGTGGTTCGGCATTCCCTCCAGATATACTTCCATGAAACCAGTTCCTTACATATCCACCTCCAGCAGAGCGCTGACACAGTGGGATAGTATCTGTGCAATTTTTCCAGAGGCGAGATGCCATTGGGCCATTAGCTTAACCCACATCTCCTGAATCTGAATGGCAAGCGTGAGCTTGGGTATAGCTGCCCATAGCAGAGTCCAATGTTCCCCCTCCAACCGATGTCCCAATGCGGATTCCCACTGAGCCATGTAGCACCATACCTGGTTCTGTGACCCTGATGCTATAACAAGGCCCCAACCAAATGCTCATTTCCTGTATCCTTCGTAATGTATTTTTCAAAAGGGAGCGAGTTCCCTGGTGGCCTCCGACTTAACCGTTGGATTCGAGAGAAATGCCTCAGCTGTGGGTATCGGTTCCTTTCCCCTTCAGGTAACTCAAAGTCCTATTTGTATTGGTCAAAGGATTTACTATCCTAACCTATACACATGTCCCTTGATTTATGGCACCCAGCTATTTCCCACCTACTCACGCTCCCTTTTCCCTACCCGGTGTGAACTGGGGGTTCCTGAATAAGGACATCAGTGGGGAAGGGAAGGTGGTCAGGGTCACCTGTCGAACCAACGCGTCCCAGGAGTCTATGAGGGCTGTTATCCGGCTTAAATACATGTTTGCAGGCCTATCCCTTTAGGGTGCCAGAGAACTTCATCTAATGGTGTCCCCACTACTGCTTTGTCCATCCAGCACCTGACTTTCGTGCAGTTGCCCGTGAACCATTCCTGTACAACCCTAATTTGAGCTGTGGGGTAGTAAAGGCAGAAATTTAGCACACCCAACCCTCCCTTGGATTTGCGGGACATTAGCAGCATCATAGCTACCCTAGGTCTCTTAGGGTTCCAAATAAATGACCCCACATGTTTTTAAAGAAACCCTGGGGGACCGCCACCTGTAGTGCCATGAAGTAATTCAATTTTTCGACAAAATCACAAATTTTAAGAACCTTTATCCTCCCCAACCAAGATATAGACATGGGTTCCCTAGTCAGCAATCAACCAATGCACTTCTCCATCAGGGGTAGGAAGTTAACCCGGTAAAGAGTTCAGCGAGCCAACTATCTGTACCCACAGGTACTTAATACTGACTTCTGCCCATCTACAGGGCACCATAGAACACAATTTCGGGGCTTTGTCATGTGGAGTGGACAGGTTTAGCAGTTCAGACTTGTGGGCATTGACTTTCAACACTGTGACAGCCCCATATAGACCAAGTTCCTCAGAGATCCCCAGGAGAGTTACAACAGGTTCTGTGATCATGAGACTATGAGACTTTATTATGCGAAGTGGTGTAGGCGGTCAAGGCCGCCAGGTGGACTTTTAGGGAGTTTAACACTAACCCTGCATCTAGCAAGTGGAGCATATAGGTTAGAATGTTAGATGGAGTACAATCTATGGGGTTGATCTGATTAGTCTGGCACCAAATTACAAATGGTCTCCATTATTCAAAATAACAGTGCCTAGTGTTTGGTCTTCTTGATGCTTTCTAGATATCCATGCATCTTTGCGGTAGATTGAGATGCCCGAACTCTGACTTCAGGAGCCATGCTGCCAAGTTCATCGAGTGTGGTTGTGGGTGCACTTTTTTTTTTATTATTAATTTTTTATTATCAACAAAACAATGCAGACCAAATATGCAGTACAAAATGCCATAACAGTTTCAAATGTGTACATCATACAATTTGATCTCCGCTCCCCAGAACCCACCCCCCTTACGAGCCCAAGTCTATTGGGTGCACGGTTAGTCCCTTGTGCTGGGTGAGTAGGTTGCACTGGCACGGAAGATTGATGGGATCACACATCGCCAGTATGCACAGATGGGGATACCACGGTTGCCTTGCCCACATAGAAGCAACTAGGATAAGCGTCATCGGTTCCTTGTGTAACTTGTTCACCACCTTCCTCATGAGAGGAGTGGGGGGGGGGGGGGACCGTAAGCAAATTTCCCTGAACAGTTCATCCATAGGGCGTTCCCCTTGGAGCCTGGTTGGGGGAACCTGGACACGAAGTCTGGGCATTGACGATTTTTGCTTGTGGCGGATAAGTCTATAGTTTGGAAACCCCATTGAGAGAAGGTATTCAACGACTTCTTCGTGTAGACACCACTCGTGTTCCTCTGGTAGGGGATCTCTGCTCAATGAGTCTGCTAGAGCGTGGAGTTCCCTTGGAACATGTTGTGATGACAGGAACATTTTCCGTTTGAGTGCCCATTAACAGATTTTCTGTGCAAGTCTGGATAGATTTGGAGAACGTGTACCTCCCCGTTTGTTGATATAAAACATGGCTGTAGTGCTGTCTGTTAGGATCTGCGCCAACATGTTTTGTTAAATGGGGTTTGAATGCCTGAAGGGCTTTGAATACTACCAGAAGTTCCAGCACATTGATGTGGTTCTGAGCTGCAATGCGAGACTACAGACCCTGAGCTGTGTGGTGAAGGTAGTGAGCCCCCACCCTGCCAGTGAGGAGTTTGTTGTGACCACTGCCTGCATCTGTGGGTAGTAGAAGGGTTTCCCTCTCGTTAGGTTTTCGCTTGTCCACCAGCGAAGATTGTGTACAAGTGTTGGCGAAACAACCACTAGATCGTCCCACTAACCGCTTGCGTGAGACCACCATTTCGCCAACCACTCCTGTATGGGACGCATGCGCAGGTGCACGTGAGGAACCAGGTAAAAGCAAGATGCCATCATGTCTATTAAACGCATTGCTTTGCGCACCCTTATCTGGCGGCCGGCCCGATAATGTGGTATTTGCAGCAACACATTTTTTTACTCTTTCCTCTGAAAGAGCAATCCTTCCTCTGTGGTTAAGGCAGCTCCTAGGAACTGTTTTCAAGTGCTTAGTACTAGGCTTGATTTTTTCTTGTTGATGAAGCCAAATTGAAAGAGGAGGTTGATTGTTGTTTGGATGTTTTGTCTGCAATTCAGAGGCGAATCCCCTGTAATGATCCAGTCGTCCAGGTAATGGTACACTGGGATTGCTCCCCTGTGCAGGGTCGCTGCCACTACCGCCAGTACCTTTGTTTTGTGAATCCCTTGGAGCCGAGGCTATTCCAAAGGGCAGCCCTTTGAATTGTTAGTGCTTGTTCGCCATCTTGAAACGCAAGAATCTTTGGTGTGCTGAGAACATTGAAATATGAAAATAGGCATCTTTCATATCCAGGGTTGCCATGTAATCCACCTTTTTTAGTAGCAGGATTATATCTTGTAGCGTAGTCATGCAGAACTTTTGTGAATTGACATACTTGTTTGCAGGGCGTAAATCTAATACAGGGAGCTTTGTTAGATCTTTCGTTGGCAAAAGGAAGTAAATTGAATAAATACCCTTGTTTACCTGGTTGGCTGGGACCACTTCTATGGCATCCTTTGATAGAAGTGTCGTTATTTCTTCTAGAAGGATTCGCTGATGTTCTTCTGGGTGGATTTTCTGTCGTGAGGACATTGAAGTAGTTCTATGCAGTAGCCCCTTGGTACCGTGGACAGCATCCATCTGTCCGAGGTGATACCCTCCCATGCGTGGGTGAAGTTGGAAATGCGTCGTCCTACTGGAGATGCATGGGAGGGTACCTGGAGCGGAATGTCACTTGCTCTGAGGTGGGGTGCCTCCTCGAGCAGGGCCTCTGCCCAGACCTCTGCGTTGTCCTCCGGGATATGCCTTGGAATGCTTGTCCTCGATTATTCCCATAGGAACTTTGGCCTTGATTGTAGCCGGATCCTCTTTGTGAATTTTGGCCCCGAAAACGACGAGAATTACTGTTACCCCTCTGACCAGTAGGCTCGTTTGTGAGCTGACCAAAAGACTTTAGAGTGTCATACTCGTCCTTTGCTGTCTTAAGTGCATCTTCCACGGCCTTACCGAAGAGCACGTTAGGTTCCAATGGCATGTTTATTAGAGTGGCTTGCGTTTCGGGCCTAAAGCCTGACTGGCGAAGCCATGCATGCCTCTTTATAATAGTCCCCTTTGCAATGGCTCTTCCGGCATTGTCCGCTGCATCGAAATTTGATTTAAGGAGACGGGTAGATACAGTCCTTCTGTCTGCTGTAACCTGAGCTAGTTGTGATTGGAGTGGCTCCGGGGCGGACGAAAGTAATGCAGAAATTTCCTCCAACTTATGGCAATTATAACTAGCCAAAATGGTTGCGTTGTTGGCTATTCTAGTTTAATGGGCGGCAGAGGAAGAAACCTTTCTGCCCATGGCGTATATCTTTTTGCTTTCCTTACCCGTTGGGGCCTCGGAGGAAGCAAGGGGTGTGCCTGCTCTTTTTCTAGTTGTGGCAACAACCAATGAGTCTGGTCTTAATTGGCCTCTTATATATAGAGGGTCTGGTGGTGCAGGCCTGAATAGTTTTTCCACACGCGGGTTAATGGCCCGTGTGAGATTGGGTGCTTCTAAGGAAGGCTGTATCCTGTGTTGGACTGATTTTAGTAGCAGGATAAACTGACCTACTGTCTTTTTGTCCCCCAGCATTTGATCTGCAAAGTCTCTAGCCTCCTGTATCTACTGTGTGTCAATTTGGAAGTGTTCCGCCGCTTTGGCTAAGACTTCATTGCGGAGGAGTTGATTATCGACAGTGGACTAAACCACTGGAGTGTCCGGATAAAGAGGGGAATCTATGGAGTACATGTTAGCCTCCTGGTCTGCCTCTCGGTCCTTGTCATCACCATAATAAGGATCATCTGTATACTCTTCATTAAGTTGAGGGTCAGATGTTTCCACAAAAGTAATCGTACTTTGTAAGGGGACACTAGAGCGAGACCTTTTAGAAGCGGGTTGAGGTGGGAGGAGTGGAGTGGAAACTCTGAAAGTAATCTGGTTTTTTTCTTCATAATTGGCAATGAAGGTCATTCTTTGCATTACCCTATCAATAATTTGGGAAGCACATTCCTTTGAACTTGGGATCACAATAGATTGAGGGGAAATACCCAAGTCCTCATCAGTGGGTGGTATAATTTTAGGTCTGGAGTCCATAGGTTTCTCTATGGTCTTGGATAATATTCCCTTTTGTGGTGTCTTCTCCGTAGGAGGGCTCTTGTCTCTATGAGGGGTTTTAGAGGACTTCTTATGATGTTTTTCCCCACCCTGGGGCCCAGGCGAGTGTTTCACAGACTTCTTGGGGCCTGCCGCTTCATCCGATGTCTAGCGTCAAATTTTGGGTGCGGGTGTCCGCAGACGATCTGCCTTCGGAAGGAGTTTTTCGAGCGACACCCTTGCCGTCATTCGACAGTTGAACCCTGTCGTGTTGTGATCTTGATTTAGATTGCCCAGAGGACCGGGACTCGGTGGACCTTTCTCGGGGTGTCTAACATTGTCGAGTATTCGTCTCCTTTGTCGAATCTCGACTGGGGCTCATGTGCTTGGTGGTATGTGCTTTTGTGGCGCTGCCGCCGCATGTAGTCCCCACAACATGGCGAGCTGCCTGTTCTATGGGGTCGGCGGTCTGCGCTTGAGTAGCTGAAGCTACTGCGTTGCCCTCACCGTGCCGTCCAAAAGGACGCCGTTGCTGCCATCGCTAAAGGTTCCCTCTACCTCCATGGCCTCAAGTTGCCTGGCCTAGTGGGCCAAGCGTTACGTGGAGCGGTCCTTTAACGTCTTAGGCTTGAAGAGCCTGCGCGCTCGACAAGACGTTTCGACGTGATCTCTTGAGAGACACAAATTACAAACAGTGTTTGTCCCCCCAGGGGAATTTCCAGTTACACTTAGGGCAAAATTTAAATGGTGTATTTTCAAGAATTATGGGTTATGGAAATGGCAGCTGGGCGAACAAAGTGTAGGAAGGAGAGAATATGCATTCTAAAATGGCCTCCCCCTCTCTCCCTGCTGTCTGGGCAGAGGCCCGGAGCGGCCTTCCAAGGCCGAACGGTCCGTCGCGCTGGTCTCCGACAGGCAGTTTTCTTTCTTCACCGGCGTGGTGTTTCAGCAGTCGATGAAAGGATAGAAAGAAATGCTATCTTAATTGTGAAAAGCTAATGGCTTATCGCTGAAAGGAACTCGCTATACGCATCCGTCTAGCATGGCGGAAAAAAACAATCTGAGAGACTTCGACGCATGAGGGATCATGGGTACAGTGGATGCCACATTAGGGATAGTATTACTGGTCCGCCCTGTCGACGTCCCTTTTTGAGTTTCAAAAACAACAGCGAATACTCTGCAGCTTCCACTAGATGTCGGTCTATGCACAGCATGTGATCTAAGCAGATTTCTGGCACCCCCAACTTACTTCACACACTGAACTTGTTGGCGGTCGCCACAACCATCAATCTGGATTACGAGCATCCTGAAGCACAGACTGCTCTTCTGAACACCCTTGAACTGCTCGCATCTCTGGACTCTAACTCTGAATCAATCCTCATTCTTCTAAATCTCTCCTCTGCCTTTGACACGGTCAACCACTCTATCCTCAAAATGGCTCCACAATACCCTAGGTATCTCGGAGCAGGCACTGGATTAGCTGTCCCACCCTAACAGTTCATCCCAAGTTATTCTGGGCACCTTCTCCTCGCCTACCTTTTTCTCAAGCTGTGGGGTCACCCAGGGCTCCAAACTCTCCCCCTGGCTCTTTAACACCTACCTTGCTCAGCTGGCAATCGTCATTTCCTCCTTCTCCACTAACATCCAGTGTTACGCAGAAGAAACACAACTATTTCAACTTTACTGCAGATATTCTTGCATCTTCCATCATCCTGGACTGCCCATCTGCCATCCAGTCCTGGTGTACTTTAAACAATCACGCCTCAAAGCCAGAAAGACCGAGATGCTTCCAAATGGGACCCCTTGTTATGCTTGAGCTAAAATGGCGCTGGTGCGCAGTGCATTCTGGGAGCGCTCGGAGCCATGATGGATATTTACTTCATGCCACAGTGAAAAGCTGCACACATTTTGCTGAGTGTTAGATTCACGGTGCTGAGGCAAACATGCTTTCCAAACCTGGTATGCGGTCAAGGACATTTCTGCTGGGAAAGCTAACTTTGTTATGGTTTGTCACTGTTCTCCGTGGAGCGTGTTTTTAGAGGAGGGAGGCACTCTGCTCCTTGAGGGTGGCTGTCGATTGACCCAGCTGGCAACCAACAGCTGCTCATCAATGCGCAAGTGCCATTTCCAGAAGGTTCGAGAACTGCCACCCCTTTTCGGAGTGTGTATATATGCGGAAACCCAGAGGTGGTCAGGTGAGACTTCAGCCGGAGGAGGACGCTTACGTCCGGCAATCCTGTGAGCTGTGGTGCTCTCGGCCTGGCTGTTCCCGGGGTCTTCCAGCCGCTTCTGGGCGAGATGAGGAATCCAGTTACGCTCACAGTGATGTATTTCCTTTTGAATTCTTTGCTTCTGTGATTCATGTCTATATTATTTCTGAGAGTTATTTCTATGTTATTACTGGTTGCTTCTAAACTTTGAAAAAATAGCCGTATAAGTGCTGATTATCTTCTAAGAGTGTGTGGTTGCGAGTTATTGCGTCTTTCTGCGTTCAAAGTATTGGCTCTAAAATTGCATTGGTGATTTATGTTTTTCCGTGCACTCTGGGGAGAGCAATACATTTTTGGCGTCACGAACAGGATACTTGTGATGAGTTGTTCCGAGTATTCAAGAATCTGTTTGAACGTAGATAGGATTCGGTTATCTTGCATGTGAAAGTAAGTGGGTGGTGAAGTTGTTGAGTAGTGAAGTTTTTCCTTTGCCGGTGTGTGCGTGCCTGTGGGAGTGATTGCAGTGTGGAGAGAAAAAAAATATATAGATATGAAGAGGTTTTGTTTGCGATAATGAGTAGTTTATTCAGGAAGAAGAGCGTTACTGCTGGCGGTGACTGTTCTGATGTTGTTATTCCAGGCTGGACTAAGAGTCCCTATGATAAATTGGCCCAGGCGTGGGCATGTGATGCAGGTCTAAGTGAAACATGGGATCAAGGATTGGGAGGTGCCGATCCGTCTGATGTAATGGCATGCTTGCAACAAGTTCCAGTAGAACGTGGCAGTGAATGTGCGGCATTAGGTAGGCGATGTTGTGTTCTGTTGCATGCTTATAGGAAAATACATCAAATGAAGGTGGAAATGAAAAATGAGGTTTTGCAATTAGAGAGAGAGCTGGCTGCAGAAAGGCAGACTGCGTTAATGCAGCAGATTCAAATGAAACTGTTTAAAGATAAGGCTGACACATCAGGCGGTGGCCGAGAGGGCATCAGTCAGAGTAGCCCGGTATAAGTATAGGAAAAGACGGGGCAAGGTCAACAAAAGAAAGGTGGCAGCTGTAATCTCTACCGCTGGTGTGGACTGGCATCTGGATAAGTGGGATGGTGATATTTTTGATTCAACTAGTCTAGAAAGTAGTTCCGCAAATGAGTCTGACCCCAAAATGGAAGTGAAACAGAAAACAGTGGCGGCTAAGCCTGTTAGAAGACGGCGAGCCGGACCTTACCCGCAGAATCCTGCTGGCAGAATGGTGGATTTAACCACGCTGGAGGATTACACACAGCAGAAGGTTGGGGAAATTATTACCTGTTTGAGGCAAAAATCGGAGGAAGCTTTGATATGGATGGTGAAATTTCTAGATGGGGGTGTTGCAGGGTTGTTGGTAGATTCTATGGATTCACCACGTTTTTTACCCCTGTCAATTGACACCAATGTACAGGAGGTGTTAAGGGCAGGACCGCCCCTGACGCAAATGGTCAAGATACACAGGTGTCTTTGTTGCACCTTGGAGCCCAACCATGTAACCGTAAATACCCCATTACCACAGATTGGCCTAGCGAAGAAAAAATGGTATACGTTGGGAGAGGCAATTTAATAAGTCAGAGCATGCTATGAAAGAGGCTATTCACATAGATGCTCCTGATCACATGGGAGCCGTGCAGCTCTCGGTTTCAACTCGAAACATGGTGATTAGAATTGCGTCACCCGTATACAAAAGTGTCATTATGACCTTGGTCGTAGGTATGACGGGCAAAGCTACTGATGAGGTAGCGGATGCCATTCGGCAACTTGCAGATTTAGGGGAGTGGGATAAGAGCGATAACAAGCCACGGGAGAGCGAGGGGCGTAGTGAGAGAAGAACCGAAGGCAGGCGGCAAGATGATAGAGACTCCCGAGTGTCCCGAAAAGACATGTTTTTGGCTTTGTTAAAAGATGGTGTGCCACACGAAGAAATTGATGGCATTGAAACCAGAGTAATGTATGAATTATACAAAAACGAGGACTTGCAGCCAAAGAGCGCTATAAACAGGTTAAGAAACAGGTAGTCACCACGCCACAGGGGGACACCTCACCGCCTGCTCCCCCTGCGGAAGAACAAGACGAAGGGTCTATGGGGACACCTTCCCCATACCAGCCAACATACGCTGATTTGAGAAAGGTGGTGAGTGCGATGTTAGAGGTGGAGTCGAGTCACACTCTTTCGAAGTTTGACTAGGGCTTCGGCCAAGCTCCGGCAGCGCCTGCCTGCATAAAAGTTGATAGGCAGCCTCATGTTGATGTTAAGATTTTTTTAGGGTCCAGGAAATACACAAGGGGTGCGAGCATTGATAGACACCGGGGCGGAGGCCTCTTTGATTCATGGCAATCCAACACGATTTAAAGGCAAACAGTTTACTATTACAGGTCTAGGGGGAAAGGAGACCCCCGCAGTACAAACAAAGGTGGAGATGAAAATAGGCAATTTGAATAGGCAGAAATACCAAGTGTTGATTGTCCCGACACCCGAATATATAATTGGCTTTGACATTTTGGAAGGGTTAACCTTGGGACTTGGCGGTAAAACGTACCAGTTTGGGGTGAGTGCATTGATCTGTACACCCATTACCGTAGGCAAATTGAAGATGCCCCCAGTGCAAGTGCCGGTGGCAACCAAGCGGGTAGCAATTAAACAATACCGCATTCCTGGGGGGCACAAGGAAATTTCAGACACCATCAAAGAGTACGTGGAGGCGGGTGTATTACGCCATATTACCCCTGCATGGAACAATCCTCTCTGGCCTATTAAAAAGGGAGATGGGTCGTGGAGGGTTAGTGCCCGCAGTCCCAAATGCCATTACCTTGATTGAGAATGTCCAAAAGTTTGAGGGGACTTGGTATGCAGTGATCGATTTAGCCAATGCATTTTTCTCTGTGCCAATTGCTGAAGAGTGTCAAGAGCAGTTTGCATTTTCGTGGAGTGGACGTCAGTCCACTTTCACGAGGCTACCTATGGGGTACATACATAGCCCGACTATCTGTCACCGGCTGGTGGCAGAGCACTTAGACAAGATACCGTGTAAACCTGACATACAAATCTCTCATTACATTACATTGATGATATTTTGATTCAGGGCAAGGATGAGCACAGTTTGCAAAGCCAGTTAGATGTCATTATGGAAGGATTGAAGAAGGAAGGGTGGGAGATTAACCAGAGTAAAATTCAAGGTCCAGCTGAAACAGTGATATTCCTAGGGATTCAGTGGCATCATGGGCATCGAGAAATGGTGCCAAAAGCCCGACAGAAAATACTTGAATTCACCACTCCAATGAACAAAAAGCAATCTCAACAGTTTATAGGGCTGTTTGGGTTTTGGAGACAGCACATTCCCCATTTAGGGCAGATATTGGCCCCCCTCTACAAGAGTGACACGAAAGAAATAGGAGTTTCAGTGGGGGGGAGGAGCAGCAGAAAGCCTTTGAGCTGGCGAAAGACACCGTGCAGCAGGTGCTTGATTTATGGCCATTGAATGAAGGCGAAGTGGAATTAAATGTGTCTCTACAAGACAAATATGCTAACTGGAGTGTGTGGCAAAAACAGGACAGGAAAAGTGTGCTTTTGGGGTTTTGGAGTCCTATGTTGCCCGATGCTGGTAACTCATACACTCCGTTTGAGAAGCAATTGCTGGCGTGTTATTGGGCCCTTGTTGATACCGAGCAAATGACGGTGGGCCATGATGTATTAATGAGACCAGAAATACCAATCATGCAATGGGTACTGAGCGCTCCTAAAACGCATAGAATAGGACATGCTCAAGAAGCCAGCATAATTAAATGGAAATGGTATATTCAAGACAGAGCCAAATCAGGGAAGGGTGGAGTTACAAAATTACATGAGCAAGTAGCCAACATACCGCCCTCAGATTACATACCATCGGAAGTGCTTGAAAAACGTGAGTCTCCCGTGAAATGGGGAGTACCTTACAGCGATTTGACCGTGGAGCAAACAGAACATGTTTGGTTCACGGATGGCTCAGCTCGATCTGTGGGAACTGAGCGGTACTGGAACTGAGCGGTACTGGAAAGCAGTGTCGTACAATCCCAAGACAAAAAAAGATGTTGACAACATCATGGAAAGGGAAGAGCAGTCAGTTTGCAGAGCTTTACGCAGTTTACCAAGCACTGAAACAAGAGACCCCTGGTCAATGTTATGTGTACACAGATTCATGGTCAGTGGCGAATGGATTGGCAGTGTGGTTGCCAACTTGGCAAAAGAATGGGTGGAAGATTCATTCAAAAGAGTTGTGGGGAAAGGAACTGTGGCAAGATATTGCAGAAATGTTATCACAAAGTGAAGTCACTGTACATCATGTGGACGCGCATTGTGCCACAGGCTCATTAGAATGTTGGTTTAATTCTGTTCAAGACGAAGATCAAGAACACACCAAGATTTCATCTGTGGATGCAGAGGCTCAGGAAGACGATTTGGAGGGTTTGGCCAAATGGGCTCATCAGAAATGTGGGCACCTTGGAGAAAAGGCTACTATCAGGTGGGCACAAGCTCGAGGAATCAGTCTTCCTTTAGAAGTAGTGAAAACGATCATTTTGCAATGTCCAGTGTGCCAACACCAACTGCATAGACCTATCCCTCAGATTGTTCAAGGTATGTTGCGAAGAGGAAAATTACCAGGTCAAATTTGGCAGATTGATTATATCGGTCCCATGCCAATCAGTAGAGGTTGTCAGTATGCATGCACTATTGTGGATATATACTCAGGATATTTGATGGTTTTGCTGTGCAAACGTGCAACACAACTGAACACCATCAGGTTCTTAGATCAGATCATACTACATTATGGAGTGCCTTTGCAGATTAAAAGTGACAATGGGTCACATTTCAAAGGCAAATTAATTCAGGAGTATTGTCAGGAAAAGAGCATTGAGTGGTTGTATCACGTACCTTATTATCCAGCTGCTTCAGGGTTAATTGAACGAATGAATGGGTTATTGAAAGAACAGTTGCGCAAATCTGGAGACGGCAATTTGGCAGGCTGGCGTGATCGTGTGTTTGATGCGGTTCAAGTATTAAAAAATAGACCTGTGAATGAGCATGAAACTCCTTTGATGCGACTAATGACTCCTACTTTACAGGTTCAAACCAATTCAGTGAGAGAAACACTATTGTACTGGGAAATGACTCCGGGTTCTTTAGCTCCCTATCGAGCATCTTCAGAGTCAGCAGGGGTAGACTTGCATTCCCATGAAGAAATCAGATTAGACCTGAGAGGGATGGTTGTAATTGAAACAGGGATTGGAGTACAAATTCCCCCAGAGCATATGGGATGGATTGCCCCTAGATCTGGCCTAGCATTAAAGGGAGTTCAAGTGTTGGGATGGGTAATTGATGAGGATTACCAAGGCAAGATTAAAGTCATTGTTATTGATCCACAAGGGTGATCGAGTGGCCCAATTGATCATTATTCCCGTTAAGTTGTCCATCATTAAGAAGGGGGAGCCTCCTACAGTGTTAACTACCAGTGGGGATTGCGGTTTTGGCTCTTCAGACAGTATGGTACCGGGTGCAAAGGTGTGGGTGGAAAAGCCAAGTGGCCCACCAGTGCCCGCAGATGTCATTGCATCAGGCAAAGATCAAGTAGTTTTAGTCATGGAGCCTGGTAGAAAGAAATGGCAATATGTGCCCGCAGACAAATGTTACCTGAGAGAGTGATGTGCAACACTGATATCTCTTTTCTGGGTTTGCCTTGTAGATCCTGTGTCTGGCTGGTGTAATTGTGGTACTAAATGGACTCCTTTTGGGAGGGTTAAACAGCCTGCTGCTACCAACGAATAATGTCACATCTTTGCCAGTGATCAAGGGGATACTGATAGTGATGAATAGTGTTGTCCCAAAGCAGCCTCATGCCGATGCAGAAAAGCCATCCAGAACGAAGACAAGGATTTGTGAAATGCGGCAAACACGTCAGGAGTAAGTGAAAACAACCTTGATGCCAGTCATGCGAGAAGCATTTTCAGGACGGCGAAAACATTCTCCTATGATCACCCAGACGGAGAATATGTGGATATATCTGGCACAGCAGGTGCTCAACATATCGCACTTCTGTCTTACTGATGTGCCCAATGCTGAAGCTTTACTGACTACGTGCTTAGTAGCAGTGCCCACGCCTGTTCCGGTTTTAAAGCATATCTTCGGCGTCACACACAATGATTCTTTGGTTCAAGATTCGGATATTAGGCAATCTTTTTCCATCTATGAGTACTGTAGATTTTGCCAAGAAACCAATCGCAAATGGAGAAATTTGACACGTGTTATTACTTATAATATAACCCAAGGTGATGTATGTTATTTCATGACTTGCAATGCACAAGAAATTGGCAAATGCCAACAGATCGATTTAACCAAACAGCACAATCATACAAGGTTTGAGCAGCGACTGTGTTCCCGAGTGCCACGCACATGCACCAGTGTAAATAATACTATGGGCCTCATTACGACCCTGGCGTTAAGGGTTTAACGGCGCTGTAAAAGGTGTCGGCGCCGTTAAACCCTTAACGCCTCATTACAAGTTCCCTTTGCAGGACCCGACCTTAATTCCTGCTTTTAGCTTTTAGCAGGCATTAAAGTAGGGTGCCGCAAAGGGACCTTGGTGCCAAGTACGGTGCCGCAATTTGCGGCACCGTACTTAGCGCCTTCCCCATTCCCATTGAGCCCTATGGGGCAAAAATGGGAATGGGGAAGGGCCCATGGTGAATGGGGAATTACCGCCCCGCCAACCTTGGAATGGGGCGGTAATTCCGCCATTCACCATGGCGGACCCCGGCATGGACCATGGTGCTACTAGCACCATGGTTTAGCGCCGGGGTCGTAATGAGGCCCATGGATTTCCTAGGACACAATGGCCTCATTACAACCCTGGCGTTAAGGGGTTAACGGCGTCGTAAAAGGCTGCGGCACCGTTAAATTAACGCCCGATTCACACTTTAACGCCTGCTTTTTGCAGGCGTTAAAGTCCAACCCGCTAAGGGACCTTGGTGCTAATTACAGCGCCGTAAATTTGCGGTGCCGTAATTAGCGGCTTCCCCATTCCCATTGTGCCCTATGGGCCAAAAATGGGGAAGGGGCCATGGTGAATGGGGAATTACCACCCCACCAACCTTGTAATGGGGCGGTAATTCCACCATCCACTATGGCGGAATCCGGCATGGACCATGGTGCTAAAAGCACCATGGTCCATGCCGGTAACTTACCGACTCCGCCATGGCGGAATGGGGAATTACCGCCCCATTCTGAGGTTGGCGGGGCGGTAATTCCCCATGCCGCCATGGCCCTTCCCCATTCCCATTTTTGCCCCAGAGGGCTCAATGGGAATGGGGAAGGCGCTAAGTACGGTGCCGCAAATTGCGGCACCGTACTTAGCACCAAGGTCCCTTTTGCGGGTTGGTTTTTAACACCTGCAAAAAGCAGGCGTTAAAGTCTCCAACCCGCAAAGGGACCTCGTAATCAGGCCTTAACGGTTTAACGGCGCCGCCACCTTTTATGGCGCCGTTAACCCCTTAACGCCTGGATTGTAATGAGGGCCAATGGGTGATTAGCAGCATTTACCATGGGCGGAAATTCTGCCCACAGTAGATTCTTCATTTTTTGCAAGTTAATTGGAGGTAAAAGCAAGTGCTCGAGGTTTTCCTCTAAACTCTGGTGCTTTAAAGTTGTGATATTGTGATCCAGCGACAGTACACTTGTCACTGGGGAGGAAGGATAGCTCAGGGGCAACGCGTCTGTCTTGGAAGCAAGGCAACCACTCGCTGGTATTAAACGCGATATAAATGAACAATAAAATAAATAAATGACACTTTGCTGACATGTTTGAACGCCCGCCCCCTCTTAATGAGGGATGGGCTAGGAAATTGCCAAGGAAGGGAAGTAGGGTCCTGAGGAAGATGCAGTAACAGCATTTTGTGTTTTTAGATGTAATTATCCCCGCAGTTATTGGGGCCTCATTACACGGTAGGCGGTAAGGGTTTACCGGTACTGGTATTTTTTCGGTACCGGTAAACCCTTACCGCCTTACTACGAGGTCCCTTTGCGGGTTGGTACATTAACGCCTGCTTTTAGCAGACGTTAAAAAACAAACCCGCAAAGGGACCGGGGTGCTAATTACGGTACTGCAATTTGCGGTACCGTAATTAGCGCCTTCCCCATTCCCATTATGCCCTATGGGGCAAAAATGGGGAAGGGCAATGGAGGAAGGAGGAATTACCGCCTTCCCAACCTTGGAATAGGGCGGTAATTCCCCTTTCCTCCAAGGCGGTACTGGTAAATTACCGGCATGAACCATGGCGCTAATAGCGCCATGGTTTACCGCCTACCGTGTAATGTGGCCCTATGTCTTGTAATCATACAGTGAAAGCTGGCAGTCATTTGAATCATGTGAAACTTCCAACAGGATGGCTCTTTTCATGTGGCAACATCACATACACTTATATTCCAGCTAACATTTCCGGAGGTCCATGTGCTTTAACTCGATTAGGACTAATGATGTTTCCTTTACACCCAGCGATAACTCGAGTTAAATGGTCAACTTTCAAATCTGTGGGTCTACCTCCCGATTGTGATTCACATGTACACTTGTTCTCAGAAGCTGAGGTTTTAGCATTAACCCTTTCATTAGTGGGAGTTTGGGGTTTAGCTGCTGGGGGTTACAAATATTTGATGAAATTAGCATGTTTAGTAGTCAAAAGCCTTAATCATACTTCTCAGGCATTAGAAGAATTACTCCTTGATAGTCAAGTTATTAGAAAAGCAACTTTGCAGAACAGAGCTGCTGTTGATCATCTATTGCTAAAGCATAATTTAGGGTGTAACGCATTTGAAGGTATGTGTTGTTTTAATCTAAGTGACCATTCACGATCCATTGAAAGTCATATTCGAGGTTTGAGGGATCTCATTTCTCAAGTGTCTCAAGATCATACTGGGAATTGGTGGGATTGGTTATTTTCATGGATACCGGATATTGGGGGTACACTACGTTACGCTTTTGCTTGCATTTTCATTATATTAGCTATCATAATAGCTTGTTGTTGTATTCAATGTATTCCCAATTTAGTTTTAATGTTTCGTAAGTTTCAGAGACCGGCTCCTTTGCCACCGGGCTATGGAAGGTAAATATCCATGGGTGGAATTGTTATGCTTGAACTACAATGGCGCTGGTGCGCAGTGCATTCTGGGAGCGCTCGGAGCCATGATGGATATTTACTTCATGCCGCAGTGAAAAGCTGCATACATTTTGCTGAGTGTTAGATTCACGGTGCTGAGGAAAACATGCTTTCCAAACCTGGTATGCAGTCAAGGACATTTCTGCTGGGAAAGCTAACTTTGTTATGGTTTCTTACTGTTCTCCGTGGAGCGTGTTTTTAGAGGAGGGAGGCACTCTGCTCCTTGAGGGTGGCTGTCGATTGACCAGCTGGCAACCAACGGCTGCTCATCAATGAGCAAGTACCATTTCCAGAAGGTTCGAGAACTGCCCCTCCTTTTCAGAGTGTGTATATATGCGGAAACCCGGAGGTGGTCAGGTGAGACTTCAGCCGGAGGAGGACGTTTACGTCCGGCATTCCTGTGAGCTGTGGTGCTCTCGGCCCGGCTGTTCCCAGGGTCTTCCAGCCGCTTCTGGGCGAGATGAGGAATCCAGTTACGCTCACGGTGATGTAGTTCCTTTTGAATTCTTTGCTTCTTCTGTGATGTCTATATTAGTTCTGTGAGTTATTTCTATGTAATTACTGGTTGCTTCTAAACTTTGAATAAATAGCCGTATAAGTGCTGATTATCTTCTAAGAGTGTGGTTGCGAGTTATTGCGTCTTTCTGCGTTCCAAGTAATGGCTCTATAATTGCATTGGTGATTTATGTTTTTCCGTGCACTCTGGGGAGAGCAATACACCCCTGATCCCTCTTTTCCCCCCCTCACTCTGGCCTTCCTCTATGGGCTCTGCCCCTTCGCCCTCGTCTGAAGCCAGAAACCCTGGTGTCATCTTCAACGCCTCCTTTTCCTTCCTCACATTCAGGACATTACAAGAAGTCCAACTTTCAACTTTCCTTCTCACAGGAATGCTCTGGTTCTATCTAGGTTAGACTACTGCAATAGCCTTCTCTTGAATCTACCCCCTTCCTCTTTATGCCACCTCCTGCTAATCCACAATAGGGCAACAAAACTTATCCAGGGCCTCAAGCCCATGGACAGCATCTCTCCTGCCCTAGAATCTCTTCACTGGCTCTCGTTCAAGTTCAAATCCCTCTGCATCATCCATATGGCTGTCTGGTGCCAGGGACCACGCTATCTGCAATTCGCCCTTACTAAATATTCTCCCTCTAAACGTCTATGTTCCTCTAGTACCAACTCTGTGTGTCAAGCGTTTTGCTAAACAGAGGGCCAGAGGCTGATCACTTTCCTCAGCTGGCTCCCTCTTATGGAACAGCCTCCCCCTTCCTCTTCAGCCGGACCTCCTCAAATTCCGGAAGCTCCTTGAGACTCTTTTCTAACCCCCCCGCCCCTTCCTTCTTCCCTCCTCTGCTAATCTCAAAGTCGCTGTGATTGGTGACTAGGGTGCTTATGTGTCCTTTGAGGCCTTGGCCTCCCATACCCAATCGCCTGCAGCCCCCACCTACACACATCACTTGCCTCCTTCACCTCTCTAGGCCTGCACTTATTCATCTATTTTTTTACAGATGAAAGTTCTGGCACTTCCTACTCTAGGCACTTACACCTGCTGCTCACTCAATAGTATGGGGACTACAGCACTTACCCCAGTCTCCCTCGCACTTCCTACTCTGGGCACTCACACCTGCTGCTCACTCAATAGTATGGGGACTACAGCACTTACCCCAGTCTCCCTCCTCTCCTCTCCCTGCACTTGCACACTCTGAGAGCTCACAAGGCCTAGAAGGTTTGTCTTTATCTTCCAGTGTATTAATTATCTTCTATCCCATGTTCCCTCCCTGTTGCCCTGTGGGCGCTTTGAAACACAATTGGCTTGTTGTATAAGCGCCTAACAAATGCACAATAAATAAAATGTAAACAAGAACACTGCCACCACGACACCTCCCTGCTGGGCAGTCCATGAAATGCAGACAATTCCTAGGGGCAGATTCGGGGGGTGGGGAGGGGGATTTCTGCCTAGGCTCGCCCTAATGGGAGGTGAAGAAAGCAGTCTTCACTTTAACTGTCAAAGTGCTCTTTGAATATGTGAGACTTTACTCCTTTTCTGGAAGCAAGGTGGGCATCTTCAAAGGGGGCGGGGGTAGTGTGTTCCAGAGACAGAGCCCAGCTACTCCCAAAATCTTGCCCTTGCGTTTCCTTCTTCTAGAACACCCAACAAGAGAACTGCAAGAGGCCGACCTCTGGGCCCTGGATGGGAATTTATCGGAAAACATGCACAATGGCCTCCAAACCCACCCACCCCTTAATCCCCCTCCCAGTAGGTATGGTTGGTGTTACATAGGGCTTTGAAGAAGCCCCTGGCATCTGCTGCAAGCCAGTGAAGGGATTTAAAGGTTGGTGAGGAGATGGTGTCATATGGTCCTTTGGGCCGAGTCATAGGACAAGCTTAGCAGCCTCGTTCCGATTGACCAGAGGTAGGTGGAGCAAGTACTCAATAGCCCACAATATAGGAATGGAGCAGTAGTGCAGCAGCCAGAGGACATGGCCACCTTTAAAGTCAAGTTAAGAAAGGGCAGGATGCATCAGCAAGTGCAGTTCTAAGTGAGACTTCTTCGATAGCTCAAGAATCCAAGGTGAGAAAGAGCTTTCAAAAAGAACTTCCATAGTCCTTGAAAAGGGAACCCTAACAGGAGTGGAGCCATAGAATAGGACCAGGACAAAGGCAACCACTGGTTAATGGAAGAGCCCAAGTAGATTCTGTCTTTGCAGCTTAGAAAGACATTTTAAAAGAACAAGGCCTCCGTCAAGCCTGAATGCAATTTGGGTTTCATGAGTGTAGCACTAAAAAGGAGCAAGAGAAATGGAGGATCAGGTGAAAAAATGTAAAATAAATTTAAAAAGTACCAGGTAGGTGTCAAAGAGCTACAGCAAGAGGCTGGAGCCAAGGGGAGTAAAAGGGAAGAAAATTAAATCCACCTGAGAGCACAGTCTGATACCTGAAGGATTTTCTCAGGCGGTCAAGAAGAGAGGAATGGATGGTGTTGCCAAAGACAGAACATAGTTCAAGAAGGATCAAGACTGCCGGACCGTTATGTAGAGACTGCAGGTGAGCAGGCTCAGCCCTCATAGGGCCCCAGCACAGATTGGTGGTCATGCAGCAGTTTTCAGTGAATGCAAGGAATTGAGGTTATTTTTCTCCGGGACTGGACCAATGAAGTTCCCAATAGCCTGGGGTGTAAAGGAGAGGGAGTTCGCTATGACTGCTGGGTCATTAAAGGGCTTTTTTTTTTTTGGGAAGTGGAAGGACGCAGCCCCTTTAACTCTTGGGGGAATCCAGCAGAATGAAAAGCGCCTTTATAGAGGGCAGCCATGGAGAGGGCTGGGGTCTCAATGTTGTCCATGAAGGCACAGGCGAGACAAGGAAAAGACTCATACACATCCAAATACAGCCTGGTTCATTGGGTTCCTCCCTCATACAACAGTCAGAATACTGGGGTGCAGGTCTCACATCTTTAAGTCTTGGAGTACAGTTTCATTTGTTGGTTGTTAGTCTCCCGCTTCAGATAATCCCCATTAGTTGCTTGTGAATGTCACTCAACGGAAAGGAAGTAAAGGGAAGCATTAATGGAGCATTTGAGTGTCTACAACCTGTTGACTTTGCCAATGATTGGTCTTTGCAAAATGTTACAGCCTCTTCCTGATGCAGGCAAGGATAAAAAAGGTAAGAAGCTTGGAGAGTGGAGTGAATTGAATATAAGGATTACAAATTTAAAACAAAAATAATTAAAAAATAAAACATACCTTTTCTCTAAATCTTTGATTTTCTCTCTTAGCGGTTCAACAATCTGCATAAACACAAAAAAATGTATTGTTCATAAACAATGCTTTGCATTCTTGGTTTTCACACAAGCAGCCAATAAGCAAGCAAACTCGCGGCAAGAAAAAGTTGCAAAGTAGAAGAATAAGCGCAAGACCAAAAAAGGCACAACAGGTGGATGATGGGTACAGCAATACAGGAAAGTATACACAAATATACTTTTATTCTGGAATATTCTAGAAACCTTTCTATGTGCTAGGGAGGCAAAGTCCCAAAGATGGATAGGATTCAAATAAACAGCAAGATGAATGTTGCCTTTACTTTTGTTCTAATGTTAGATGCGACAGGAAACACTGATGAGCTGCAAAGAAATTAAATCCCTCAGGTTTGTGTACATGGCTACTATACATCGTAATCATCTGACATTTTTAAGACCAATGAACACTAGTCCCCAATAGCCAAATGCTCATCAATAAATTGTTGCCGTCATAAAATCACTATTGTCGAGCAATTGTACATGGGAGAGCCATGGGTTCTAAACTTGATGTTCCACCCCAAATTACTACTAGTGAAACAGTATTCCGGCCACAAAGGTGAACACAGCACCCAAATCAAAAATATTCATTCTTGTAGCATGGGCCAAAGGCAGGCTATACTCTGGGGATGTTTAAGCCAGCATGGCAGGATCCAAACAATAGCACTGAGGAACAAAACAAATATGTCCACACAGGTTTCTCATAAAATATAGAAACTTCATTCAAAAACATAAATGGTCAAAAACCCTAAACAAAAGTATTTTAAGTTATAAAATGGTGCCATGGGCAGCTCTAGAGAGGGCAGAATCTTGAAAAGCCTTTTTGAGAGGCCTCTAGTCCATTCAGAACTCTTAATCTTTTGTAGTGGTTCAACAGCATCAGGCTGGTCCTCGAAGCACTTTTCCAATGACCCAAACTGAGGTTAGATAATGAAAAATCAATCCTGATGGTTCGAGGAGTCAAGTCGGTCTCAACAGTAGCTCAAAAGGACTCTTCGGGCAGCTTGACGCAGCAAAGCACGGCTTGCACATGTCCTCTATGGGGACATGCCTCAGTCACTGAGGCAAACATTGCTATGACCAAATGAACATCAAGACCCTTTGGGGAAAAGACACCTCCCGAGCAAGAAGCAAAGTAAAATGCAGCCCACCGTCAACTGCACAATGAAGCTATTTACGTTTTTATTTGCGGCATTGCACAGCCATTGGGCACAACAAGTGAAAAGAGGATAGTACCTCTTGCCCTCTGAAAATGAAAGGTCAGTGCCATACTAAGTTGTGAATTACTCCCCTTTCATCAATTTCAGGACTCAGTAAAACTAGGAGATTGCGCTCCCAAATGAGATGCACCTGAATAACCTCTTTTGGAAGAGTTGAAATGGATGCAAAGCACTACTTTGTCCCAGAGGAACCCTGCAGGGACTCGGTGCAGAGAGCTCGAGGTTCACTTATCCTGTGCACCAAAGTGCCTTTGACCAAACAAAGCAGTTTTCCAAACAACCATTTTTTAAAGTCAGCGAAAGCCAGGAGTTCAAAAGGTTTGCCAACCATAGCCGTGAATAGACCTTAATGCACCAAAACACCTGGAATTCAGCTAAAACCACCCAACTTCACGCCTCCTGTTGCGCACCTATGAGGACATCACAGACGACAACACTAACTACAACAGTAACCAGCATTAAGCATGGCCTTCAGCCATAGTCAGTGTGCATGGTCAAACATATTTTCACACATTAATGGTTACTAATCATGGCCTTCATTCTGAACACTGGCCACAGTCTTCACCCAGGTGCATTGTATATTTTAAAACACTAACAGGCCACCAACCACAGACTTAGCCTTCACCAGTGGCTACAGCTTTCAGCTGTTTCCACTTTATACTATACACACTAATTAGCCACTAGGCATGGGCTTTACCACAATACTGGCCAGTGGCCACAATCTTTGGCTGTGCCCACTACATATTCTAATATATAATTGGACCACAAGAGATGGCCTTTGACCATGTGCCGTTTGCACATCTTGGCACTGTACATTTTACAACACTAACCAGCCCCTATTTATGGAACTTCGGCGTGCCCACTATATATTACATACACTAACTAGCCAATAGGCATGGTTTTGAACACAATACTATCCAGTGGCCAAAGCTTTTGGCCATACCGACTGTATATAAACATATTAATGGGCACTAGCTATTGCCTTTAGCCATGGCCGCTGACTACAGCTTTCAACATTGCCCACTGTATATTTTAAAACAGTGAAAGGCCACTAGGCATGGCTTTTAACCACGCACATTGGTATTTTGCGACACTGACCAGTAGCTATGGTGTTTGGCGATGGCCAGTGACCACAGCCTTCGTCACGGCCTAAAAATTGTTATTAAGAAAATCAAAGTTTTTATGAGCTAACTTATTAATCATGTCATTTCTAATGCCACTATTGATGTAATCTGTTAAATATAATGTAATTAGTGTTGTCACCAGTGATGTCATACATTTGATTGATGCTATGTGGGCAAAAGTACCTAGGCATGCGTTATTCTTTCCCTTTTTTGTGCTGCTTAAATGCGGTTAGTTTGGGTCGTGCGATATATCACAGCAGTCACCAAGAGACTGGTCATAAAACAAGTGTCTTGTAGCACGCGGCTTAACCAAAGTGTTCGAACCTCAACAAATAATTTAATCTCACTGCGCATTGCCTAAAACCTGCTCAAAGCCTTCAATATTTTATACATAACAATACCACTGTCAAACAGGTCAGAATCAGTTTGGGATTGATTAATGTCCAAGTGATGGATTGAAAGGGTTTTAAAATAAAGTGGCCATGTCCAACGCCCATAGCCAAAGGCCATACCTAGAGGTCTGGTAGTGTTTAAAATGGACAGTGGGCACAGCCAAAGACCATGCCCACAGCTGAAAGCCATGGCTAGTGGTCTGGTAGTGCTCTAAAATATACAGTGGCCATGTAAAGTCACCTTAACTCTTCGCCCCCAGTTGCGCAGTCGATGAACACTAGCCACATTACAGATCACATCAATGATGGTCATATATTAAAGGGAGCAGCTGCAAATTTCAGCAAATAAGGGAATAGGCGGAGGACCAGCCCCTTTGTCCTTGTTGGGACAGAAGGTTCTCCCAAGGATCATGTGAAAATGGTGGATGTGCCTCAGTTTACAAACAACTTTCAGAATCAGAGGGAGAGCAGAACATTCATATAGTAGCTGGCCTCTCCAGGTACAACACATCCCATCACCTGCACATTTCCCCTTCCACAATGCGTAAAGGAGGTATTTCCGTTGGTCTTGGGTTGCAAACAAATGTACAAGTGGGGATACCCACTGCTAGAAGATTGCATCCACTGCACTCTTACGCTGTTCCCATTTGTGGAGCGATTGTGTAAACCTGCTAAGAGTCCACCCTCACACAGATATCATGCCAAATGGGTCTCAAAGCATTTTATTCATACTGGCACAGGACCACAACTAGAGAGCAAGCCTGCAGATTTGTGGGATACCTGTTCCCACATTGGTGAGGTAGAACAAAGCTGCAGTAATAAATTTAAAATAATGACCTTGAAATGGAAGTTATACAGGCCTGGATCACTAAGTAAATTGTGATGAGACTACCCTGGCTCACAGACTCCACAGAATGGAGTATATGCAAATCTACCAAATCAATCCCCATGGAGCTTGCTGGCGGTCATTTCATCAAGCAGGTTTCTTTGGACTAACATTTAATTTCCCCTAGATCGATACACTCCGGTCTGAATGAACCTTCCTTGGATGGTTGGCTGGAAATGCATTCGAGGGACATAATAATAATAATAATAATTATTATTTTTTTTTTATTTTATTTTTAGGCCTGCCTCGTACCTTGGTACTTGAAATTATTTTATACCCCTGACTTGCAATACACAGGGTAGCGACCAGGGAGGCAGACTGTCTACTGAAATTCTTTGCCTAGTTGACAAGATCAACTATCTCCAACACGTCCGCTCCCACACACAGGGAAAAATGAATTATCTTGACCTTGTATACTGTCAACCCCGACCTCAACCACCTCACAAATACACTAGTTTTCCTTTGTCTAACCATCTCCTGGTTACTTTAAACGTCCCATCCGGTCTATTGCACCAAGGGTACATAATTCCATCCATATAACATAGAACCATGGCTTGCTGTCATGGCCGAAGCCTTTATCTTGGTCTTCCCTGCCCATTGACCTAAGCATCAACACAAATAAAGATCTACGCCTCAGACTTCATCTCCACCAACTCACTGAAGTCACAAAATGTATATGCACCAAATCCCTGTTTAAATAGATGCATCACAGATACAGCATTAATTAAAATTTGGTTTCTACCAAATTGAAGGTCACTGGTGTAAAACCCGTTTCCCGGGGGATAAGCTTGCCTACAGAATAAAACAAGACCTCAAAATAGCAACTAAAACAACCAAGCCAAGATTCCCCACCTGTAAAGTGAAGCCTAAAATGCTAAAGGTCTACCACTCCCTCACTTCACCTGCTGGGTTCTCCATCAATATCCCCCACGTAGAGTCTGATGCAATCTCATACATAATTTTAAAATACATAGATTCAAACTTTTAAAATATACACATATCTGACGCATGAAGGACCATGGGTACATTGGAGGTCACACTAGGGATATTATTACTGGCATGCCATGTCGATGTCCCTTTCCGAATTTCGAAAACAACTAATACTCCGCAGCTTCTACTAGATGTCAGCCTATGCAAAGCATGTGATTTAAGCAGATTCCACAAACTTGAGAAATATATATTTATCAGAAAACAATTATCCAATTTTCATACTTCTTTTAGGCAAAAACATGGTTTCCACAACTACAATCTCTTATAGCGATACATGTGCCTTTGTGATCTGTGGAGCACTCTCCTCTTTTTTGCCATCTTGTCATGTTCAATTTAGATCTGGAATTCCAAATTTGTATATGCAAGCTGCTCGGGATATATTGGACAATATAGGCCTGATTCACGGAGCATTTTCCAATGGGATTGCGCCATTGTAAAACGTTTCTGTCAATCAGGCCTTTAATCTGTAAATTGTAAGCATGAAAATCTTAAATTCTAAACAAATACCCATCATGTGCTAAACAATGACATTCATGTATTCATTCTTTATCTCCAATGCGAATATTGAATTAATTAAAATACTATGCTATACAATTAATAATGTTACTTATCCAAGGCCGAAATTCATTTCCTTGGTTATAAATCTATTCTTGCACAAACTACAAACTAAAAAATACCATTCCTCTAAGACATATGCCTTCATAATCTAAAATTATCATTCATCTGTGCTGTTTGCCAACATGTGTTTCACTTCATAGGTCTATGTATATTTATTATGGCCTATATTGAGCTTCTTCAAAGCTTTCTAAATACACCGGCACATGCCTTTACCCAAGTATTAGGGAGAAAGCTTTTTGGCTTGCAATAGAAAATGGGCAGGTAGGATAGAACAAGCATTTACATAATTTGGGAATTTTAAGAATAGAAATCGGTTGAATTAATTTGCATAATCCATAACTAATCATGTTGCTATATTCGCCAATAGTAGAGGCATCCAGTGCTCCAGATAGGATTTGCAAATGGGAGTATTTCACTCCCTGTATTTTAAAGTTGTGAGTAACATTTCTTTTTGGGAGTAAAAACGTAAGTCCAATTGCAAATGGGAGTCTCATATGTGAATAAAAATGTTTCTAAATGGAAATATTTGTGATCATTATTTCTTTGCACCCAATTATTCATACAAATGAAAAGAGACATGTTCACTTGAACAGGCAGTAATAATACCAGTTTCTTCCTGTGGTACTATGTGCACTACCGTCCAAACAAACCCATTGAGCTGTGTGGGTGAAAGTAGGGGCACAAGGTTGTACATGTCGGTTTCCGATTTCTTTGTTTGGAGCATTTCTACTTCTATTTACATTTTTTGGGAGTATTTGCTTTCTGTAGGGCTGGAGGCATCAACCAATTGCTGCATTGCGTCTGCTTTGTACCAATACTCATGACTTATTTAATACAGAGGAATGGTATTTTTAGTGTGTGCAAGAATAGATTTGTAACCAAGGAAATTGATTTTGTCCTTGTATAACGAACACTTGTATAACAATCTAGCATTTTAGTGCACTGAACAAAATTGGAGATAAAAATGAATACATGATTGTGTAGCGCATGGTGAGTATCTGTTTAGATAGAAAGACAACTAAGATCTCACCTTGTTCCACACTCCTTCAATATTGAAGGAAGGATAGCACAGGGGCAACATGTTGGTCTTGGAAGCAAGACCACAAAGAGCAACAGAGGTTTGAAAACCAGATCCGCACTTAGAAACCGAACTCAATGGTATTAGGGGCATTATAAAAAAAACAAATAAATACTTATTCCAGTTTAAGGCCAGCCCACTGTGCTACACAACACAAGGGAGCTTACGTAGGAGCAACTGAGCACCTACAAACTAGTTATCCTAATCGTCCTCAGTCAGTGTCTAGCATTCAACATTGTTGACCAACCCCATCCTCATTGAATGCCTTCAATCCAGATTTAATATTTCAGGCCTTGCTTCAGACTGAATCTTCTTCCTGGACCAAAGATCAAAACCGGTCAGCGTGGGTCTTTTCATCTCACTCATCCTTTATTTTGTAGTACTACAAGGCTCAGCTCTCCCTCTTCTCATCACGCATGTGTCCATGTGCTAGTCTCTTCAGAAGGTTTGGCTCAACTGGTCACACATCATACCTAAACCACACCCCACAAGCACCCCACCCATAAAACGCCTCACTAATAAACACCATGACCAACTGTCTAAATACCATTTAGAGCAAGATGAAGGCTAAATCGGTTATTGGACGGTGTAAAGTCTGACATTTTCCACCTTTGCCCTCAATGCCCCTTATACCGACTATTCAACTTGCGCATAGCGCTTAGTTCTGTGCCCAATCCAGCCACCACTACCAGAATTTTTTTGTTGATTACCAGCTGTTCCTTGTCAGACAAGTTAACAACAGTCAGAAATTGCATCTGCTAACCAAGCCTCACAAAATACATTGCCACTTTCCTGCAGACTCTTCGCCAAGCGGCTCTTGTGGAAGCCATTATTCCCTTGAGACTCTTATGCAAACAGTTTCAGCCTCTCCCAAAAACTTTTGGACAAACTCCAAGTATTTCAAAACAAGGAAGCCAAGCTCCTATTGCACCTGAGCCCCCACAACACAAACTATGCAGCTCTGAAGCAGTTACACCAACTCCCAGTTGCCTAAATCATCACATTCAAATCTCAACATTATCCACAAGGCCACTCCGTACTGGAGCAAACCAGTAGGCAAGGAGGCTGTTGGCTCGCAGTTCTTGCGCTTAAGAGTTTTGACAACCTTCTGACTCAACTTCGGAGTGAAGGCAACCAGATTCAGTTCGGCAAACTAAAGACTTCCCTCTTCTCCCGAGCCTCAATAATGTTACTTTTTAAAAAATGTCCCTCCATCTTGTCCCGATATCCTTGCGCCCTGCAGCCATTCTTTTATGAATGGGTGCACAACAAATGTCAATAAAATCAGATGGACAACCCAAACTGGTACACCCACTAAGTTGTTCTAGAGGGACACACCCAATACTTCCGACTATTTCTCATTTTTCTGAAGTATTCAATTCTCTACCCTTCCCCCATCAAGCTCTACTGAGCTTAAGGATAATGCAAAGTACTAGAAAACTATGCAAAAAAAGAGCGAGGACCGTCATAGGGGGATATGTTTATTATCAAAACAAAATGGAAGTAAAACAATTTTATTAACAGCATAACAATATACATCATACATGTCATACCGGACATGAACAGAAAACAGAGAAAATGGTTGAGAAAGAAATAAGCTTGGGCCAAAAAGGAAAATTATACACAAATCGCATGATCAAAGCCTCCATCCATAGCCGAGACCGTCACAGTGGATTTACAGGTAGCTCTACAGATTGTCATGTAAATCAACAGCTCCCTCACTGTTGCTCCAGCAGGTTCCTCACATAACTATGTTAATACAATGAAGTCTCCGAACAACATCTCTAGAAGTACACCATACTCAATCTTCCTCTTCTTACAATGGTCTAGCCATCATTAACATTCATAAAATAGACAATTTACATCTGCCTTTAATCAAAGTAACTTAAGACTTCAGCCATGCAGAATGATATGGATGAATAAAAAAGTACTAATTGTTTCATTGTACAATACAGTAATTTAAAAAGAAAAGACCAGCAAGGACTTCCTGAAGAACATCTTCATAGCTACTCTTTTTCCAAGTTCACCACTACCGAGAACGTACAACAAAACTCACTTTCTGGTCTCTTTTTCAACAATCACTGTCCTTCTGACATCACTCCCATTCAACATTTCAATATGCATCCATGCCTCCCATCATTCTTTTCTCAATCCCCATCAAGATACTGAACTACTCGACTCATTCTCAATTTGGTGTCATCATCTAGCACCATCATTTTCACACCTCAAGCACTTGCTCGTAAACTTAAAGGCAGCAATTACAATGTGCCCAGATATCAGACTCACATCCCCCACACTGCCACTTCTATTTCAATGTCTTTCACAGAATAACATCCTTAATTTTTTTGCCACACCTCCTTTCTCCATTAATTCTGATTGACCCACAATTGCAGCCCAGATAATTCCAACAATTCCAGAATCAAACCGCAAGAAGGCATGCGCCATGTGAGAAACCTGAAGTGTCTCACCCACTCGTCCCCGGGAATCTGTCATCCAGGTGGCCAGTACACGGCCATTAGTATTAGGTCAAGTTCCTGGGAGTGGACCAGTGCGGAAGGATCACCTGGATGGGGCAGAGGTGAATCCTTTGGGGAGTGGAAGTGGGACACTGATGGGTGAGACGTGGTACCCTCTTCCTTATAAGCCCTTTTCCCCATCCTACCCCGTAGGATATTTAAAAGCTCCACCCCCCTCACCCTTTTCCTATGCAAACACTTTCTCACACTGCGTAAGACATGGACTAACACCAGAGCCATTTACCCGACATGTCCCAACACAAGAGTCAGGCAGAGTCTGGCAATTGCTGATAACTACGCACACCTGACAGCCCTTTCCCTTCCCCACAGGGATAAAAGGCGGCCCACGAGATCACACTTGGAGCAAGACCGAAAGCATCAGGAAACAACTATTCCGGGACGGCAGTTCAAATGAAGTAGAAAGGTGGAGGAAACCAAAAGACGACAAGGAGGGAATTACCCTTGCCCTTTTCAACCCAGACCTGCGAAGCCTTCGATAAAGGAAAAGTCAGACTGAATTGCAGCTGGAGATTAGTGGGGCAGATCGCAACAGTACACAGCCCCCCGCCCCCACCGCACTTCTAGCCAGCGCGGGGAAAATAGCTTGCCGCCATGGTACCGTCCATGACTCCAGTGGAAGAAAAGCCAACAAGTTCAGCAAAGCTGGTGAGTCGAGGAAACCTATAGCAGACAGGACTGTGTTAAGCTCACAGTTGTAGTGGCAACATTTACGTTAAAAAAAAAAGATAGACAAAGGTCTTTTGTGAACAACTGAGGTATTAGGATTACAGTGGTCCATCGCAGTGTAGACGCTCATTCGAAAGACTAGCAAATGCTCCCGCTTATGAAAAAAGAGGATATGTTGAACTGAGAAAACAACAAGAACCAAGAGGGACCAGGGAAGGCCAGCGAGAGATGTCAAAGTGGTCATACAAGCGTCGAGTCACAACCCACTGTACAGCTGAAAGTCTGACACGTGGTGAACTAAGTTAACTGCATCGTGATGACAAACGTGAACCCGACTGAGGGATGTCGACAGTAGGTTGTTGAACTGAGCCCGATTGAGGGCTAACGTTATGAAAGGGATTGGAGCCCAGCTGAGGGGGATCCTCAGGTGAGGAGTAATCACCAGAAGTGAAGAAATAGAAGGAACTGTTGTTTGTGATACATCAGGCCCTCTGAAGCAAGAGACTTTGCATAAAAGACTTGGTCACAGAAGGCCCCGATATTGGAAAAGGAACTGTAAACTGAGGCCGGAGAAGCCCAAAAGTGTGCTGTGTTCAAGAGTCCCGCCTTGTCCCGTGCTTCAAACGTGGGGAAGGGAGACCCCCGGCTAGAACATCCCGACTTACCCTTTTGAGAACACTCATTTCTTTTTAAACATGATCCCACACTATTTTGTATTTAGAGGTAAAGACTGGGAATAGTTTTTCTTAGTATAGGACCTTTTTATTTGACTAGACTTCACTAGGACTGTATTAGTTGATGGCCGTAGCCTGCTCCCTTCTTAGATTTAGGAGTTTATCTCAACCATTTTGACAGTTTAATTAACACCCTTGAACTGTGATCACTTGTGTCTGTCTTGCTTTGATACCATGCCTTCCTTACTGCTCCCTTAAGTCAAAGAGGGAAATCTATTTGAGAGAACAGTTATGAGTTGAACTGCTGAGTTGAACTGCCTTCATATTCAACAATATACTCTGCCAGTTGAATACTTTGCACAAATCATTTGGACAAGGACTGTATAGTGATGTAGTGTAGTGTTTGATTCCCATTAGCTTTTAGACATCTTTCCATCTCATAAAACACAAGTTAAATAGCATTATTGGTAACTATTTATTTTGTCTCCCCTGAATAAACTACTTGGAAGAGAATTTGCAGAGGTCATAGCGACTACTGGTACACATTTCACCCTTTGCCCTTTTGAATGGTAATCCATTTACACCACTACAATTCCGTTACTTTCAGGTACAAGACCCATTAGAGCAAACCCAGGTTTCAGCCACTGAAATTCAGGTATCCGGACTGATTGCAGCATATTTTTCGTAAGTGACTTTTCACTTGACCAAGATGATACATATTTTTGCACCAGTAATTCAATCCCCTGGTCATCCCAAGCCCACCAATAGTACTTCATACCAGTCTTTCATCCCTGCAGTGTTTGAATTTGTTTGGAGCTATTTAACTCCAGTTACTAGCATAGGGGAGCCTATTTAGCTCAAAACCAGAAGCTACCAGGAGCTACATTTGGCTACTCAGGCCAACTTGTACTTTTATAAGCAGGCATAGGTCAAATCAACCTTCGGTGTTAGAAAGGTAAGAATAATTAGGACACATTTACACATGATGGGCAAAATGTTAACATGTTAATCTTCTCCCAAACATCTTTTTTTAGGCCAGTGCTTTTCCTAACCTTCCGGCCAGACTTCCTCTGTTAGAACATCTTCCTCCGATAATCTAGCAACAGTACATAATTCCCTTCCAAGCGAGCAACTATAGCCCAATCGCCCCTTTTACCATGGTTTTCCACCTTCTGTCCATGGGACAAAACAAGCCACTATATTACTCCTGAAAACGGGCTTTGTAAATTCTTCCAAAGATAACACAGTAAAAATGGTATTTATGATCCTTTATAAATGTGTATTGGCCTTTGGGAACATTGCGTTATGAACATAAAACTGGGTACAGTGAAAGAAACAGTCGGAAGAGCAGTCTGGCATCATTGGGGCTGCAATGATAGCGATGATAGCGGTTAAGGAACTAGGATAATTAACTGAACGTCAGCTATCTGGGTGGCATATCAGTTTATCAGATTACAAAGGCTGCACTAGAGTCTTTCATGGCCTTTTTATACTGTTAACCAGAACTCTAAACATCCACACATTTGATTTGTCCGGCATGGAAACAGTTTCACACATTTTTTTTTTTTTTAACCAAAATGGTTCCATTGCTGGCACCAGATGTGACATAATAGATGGTTTCCCTTAATGTGCTGGATACAGCACAAGTGTGTACAAAACGGACATATCTGTCAGAATACATACATTGGTTTTCGGATATGTAAAGGGGACAGGCAGGTGGTCAGAGGTGCATTGAGAGATCAGTTTACATGTTCTGTTGATGTGAACAAATTATGATCTCCTGCTAATGTAGGAAACGTTGAGCTGCGAGGAAGAGGATCAATAAAGAGGATGAAAACTGCAAGGCATTGTGGAAACATTTCAGCCAGTGCTCGATATTAGAGACAATTGAACAAACGAAAATAAATGCATCAAAAATGTAAGCAGTTACATTTAAATGATAAAACTAATGTGGCTCATTAACTGGAACTTCATGGTTTTATATTCCCATGAAATGTTTGGTTGGGGTTAGAAGAACTTTATTTAACCACGAAAAACACACAGTATTCTTGCAAAAAAAAAAAAAAAAAAGAGAATCAGTCCGACACACTGCAACCCACAACTTCAACCACCATAATGTTCACAGACTGACCTCTTCGATTTTCCTTTCCAATTTCTGCTCACCATTTTCTTGAATTGCCTTGCTAAAGAAAAATAAAACATAATTTTAGTTATTAGATAGTTTGAGATTATACAACTGAAGTTTCATACAAACATTGCTTCGTTTATTGGCACCTTTGCAGAAACCCTATAGCCTCAACTCCGGATTATACCAACTAATTGAGCACTCTGAAGAGATTTTTCACAGGCAGTGGAAAACCCAAATCTCTGAAATAGCTGCCAGCACTCCGATAGCGACTGTGACAAAGTCACAAGTTGGATGATATAGAACTGAGCTCTGTGGCTCTTTGGGATTTGCCTTAATCTTTCCATGTTCCTACCCAGAATGCAGTCACTCATAAGTAACTAGTTATCAAGAAAAAGAGTATTCAGTTTGGAGTGTAAAATAAAGTTATTCAGCGACTTTGGAAGCCACAAGAAGTCTGAAGAAAAAGAACTCTCAATCCACATTAGATTGTTTATCCCAGAAGGGAGCCCATACTTCACATCCATATGATGCCCGAGAAATAGCTTTGGCGTTATATGGAGTTGGTAGTGACCTAACTGATTGCTTCCATGGTAAAAGCAAAGTATACTTTCCACAGATTGTTGCATAAGTACTGCAACTTTATTTCAAGATTTAATCTGCAAATAACTGTTCATTACCAAACCAAGAACTACTGAGAACATAAAAAAATCCCAGTCTAGCCAAGGACGATAACTAACAAAATAAAAAGTACAAGTACTATCAAAGAACAAAAGCTTTAAAGAAGTTTTTGATCCGAAAAGGAGAATGGGATAATCGTGTAAATGCGGCTTGAGCCAATGATCAAAAAAGTTCTGGAGAGTTTAAGCCCACATAGAAGGAGATTTATAGGTTCCATCTTTACTTGCCGGTGGGTGGAGCATTTCACACTCCACACCCCTGTAGACCTCTAACAACAAACCTGGCCAGTCTCCTCCATCGCTTTTATTTCCAGTTAACGTTTTTCTCCGATTTTTTCAATAGAGGAAATTGTAATGGCTATTTTGGCTCAATGCAATGGCAAAGACCTAGGTCCCGATTTAATTCCCTCAAACTTAGCAAAGCTCAATGTAAAGCTATGGATTGCTATTTTACCTCAATTTCTGAACAGCATTAAGACAAATCATGTTTTCTCATCCACTTGAAAAGCAGCTGAAACCATTCCAATCTTTAAAAGACGTCGCAAGATTGTTACAGACCAATTTCGCTCCTGGTTAGCCAGGCAAATTTATTTGTCAGGGAGAGCTTAAAAATAAGCCCATGTCACCTTGGCTTTCAAGAAAGAAGAAAAAAAAAAAAAAAAAAAAAAAAAACTATAATATATACACACATACTGTGGAACTACTTCTTACATTATATCTAAAAAAAAAACGATAAAAAAAAACTATCTTGCCTTTCTAGATCCATCGATGGCCGCTGGTCTTGTCAATCACACTATGCTATGGCATACTGGCCGATAAGAAGATCCCATCGGTTCTCCCAATGTGCATCATAACATTATATAGTAGCAAGGCATGGGTGAGGTTTGCTTGCAATGGTCAAAAGACCCAAAACCGTTCAGAATTACTAAGGGAGTAAGAAAAGGTTGTGTCCTTCCTCTCCTACTTTTCATTCTATATAGCAAACCAAGATGAATGTCTAACAATGTGTTGGGATGCAAGTGTGTGAGAATGACCTGAAGGACGCCAAGGGGGTGAATCCAGGGGGCGAGGCGAGTGCAGTGAGCAATGCACAGACTCCGATACGGAGTGGTACGGCGAGAACAAAACAAAGTGCAGTCTGTAATGGGACGTGGTGAACACTGGAGAAAAGGAAATGGGCATAACAGGGGAATCAAATCAACCCATGATGGTGGTGGGAAAGGTGAATGTGGAATTTCCACAAAGCAGTGCAATAACAGAACTTGACTTGTTCATGGAGAACTACCAATCCCAGCAGGTCTTACTTCAATACTTGTACATCGGTGCGCAAACTGAAAAACCATAGACACAGAATCAGGAGGAAAACACTGCACTTACCTTACATCCAAGCGGGCTATACATTCGGAACCCAAAACGGAGGGGAAAAGACTGGGTGAACAGGGGGAGGAACGGTGAACACAGAAGAATGGGGAAGAAAGGTGGGAGGGTCCACAACCAGAATCAAGGAGATTAGGAACAGCTGGGATTGGGAGGGGAAGGGGAGTGGAATCAAAACATGCACTAACCTCTTCTTGGGCGTTGATTTTCTCCAACAGATTGCAGAACTAGAGTAGATAGAGGACGCCGCAAGGTTTGTATGGGCGTACTAGTACAGTGAGCAAAGGAAAGCGAAGGTGCCCGTACTCGCGGCCCGATAGCCTGCAGCACCAGAGAAAGCCAAAAGCAGTGCATGACTTTGGCAGAACATTTCATTTTAGTTTTCCAAGAAGACAATCTCCAGAGAAAAGAAGCAGGCTTGCGTCAACGTCCTGATAGGCAACAGGACGCTGAGCCAGGGAAAGGATGTGATGTTTTCCAATGTTATTGAACTATTGCATTTTCTATGGAAACTGAACGGGAAACCCTGGTCACTGAAGGGCTGCGCTCCAGTCAGGACAACCACACGGCTAACGTCAGAGTTGTGGCATTGTGGACCTTATTTACAAGAAAACAAGAAGTGTAATCATAATAAAAAGGTGTTTATTATTTCCTTCTACAATGTGTCCTGCCTGCTATTTAACAAAGTGTAAAATCCCAACCATGGAGAATGTTAAGGCTGCGTAAATCGTATTTGCAAAAAAAGCTGGTCTTTTAGTGTCATTATTTTGCCAGATTTGTTTGGCAGTTCTGCACTCGTGGTATTGGTAGTTACAGTTGCCACTTTAAGAGAGCATTCCAGCCTTACACGATGAAAGGAGTAACAATGCAATAATATGGCACAATATATTTAGGGTTAGAGCCAGGGTGAGTTTAATAGATGTGTAGCTGTTAGTAGTAAATTATGTGCTTTGGTGGCATTATGGAGATCTTAGGATATGAGGTTTCATTTTATATATTTAGGAAAGCTTTTGGCAGCATGTGCAAAAGGTAGCTGAAGTGTCCAGCAGTGAGATAGGGTAATGGTTGTGCTATAGTAACTGGAGGGCTGTCTTTAAGCAAGTGCAAGAGTTCCGCCATTTTGGAGTAGGCCTTGTTTGACATTGCAGCGTCTCATAGTTGAAGAATTAGGCCGCCATTCAGAGCTTTTGTTCTGTCCATTTAATTAGAGTTTATGCATCCTCGCCCCCAACAAGTGTGCAGACAGCCAACGTTATGGAGGAAGGGAGATGTTCAGCACAGAGATCAGTTAATTGTGCCAGGCCGAGCAGCACACAGGAGCAGAGAAAGGAATGTTGGGTTCAAATGAACAGATTAGTGCTGCCGCTGTGAAGGACAAATCTCATGAGAACAGAGCCTGGTGTCTGACATCGCCAAGGTGTTGAGCTAGGTTTGGAGTAATACTGCCCTTCACTGAGAAGTGGCCGGTCCATTTGAACTACAGAGGTCTAAATTAATAAATGAGAAATTCGCTCAAGAGCTGTGTCTTAACTGCATTTTTATAAAGCATGAGGTTCCCAAGAGAGATCAGGAAGGAGGCGCGCTAGGGAAGTAAAGTGTTCTAAGATGGGAGTAGCCACAGGTGATGCCAAAGAATACATATGCAAAGCCAAAGGGGCCAACAGGGAGGGCCAAATTGTCTGGGCTCATAAGGAAGCCTTTGTATTACCAGGCAGGGTTGACCTCATTCACATTTGCTCCCTGTCGGGGGTATGCACATCACAAGTGGACCGAAGTTAAGTTAACAATAAGGAGAGCCCGTTGATGCAATAAAGTACCTGAATATAGTGGACCAAACACATCTCAGTGTTTTTGGCTGACTGTACAAGGGGGTCATAATATAAGGGGTTATATTTAGATATGCACGACCAATGGGCTAATGAACTATAGGGGATGTTTAGATTTCTCTACAGGTGTTAGCCAATGGGGAACATGGGATTAGGTTATATCTTGTCTTGCGGTTTTCCGCCATACAAGATATAACTTGACATGGGTATTTCGAGGGTGGTTTCAATGTTCATTTCTGTAGGACTGACTGACACTACTGGCTGTATTTGCAAGTAACAACTTTGTTTCTCTTGTAAAACGGCGCACTTATTGGTCCATTCAGTGTTTTTTTTTTTATTGATATGTTTTTGGGCCTACACTACAAATGTTAACAGATGTTCCCAAGATCGAAAATCGACCAACCCCCTTAACTCCCCTTTGCTGCTGATGCAGCATTAATGCAAAAACTGAGATTGCATTGTGTAGGCTACTTGCTATGTTTGAAACCTTTTGCAAACAATTAGATCCATATATTGAAGAATGCAAATCTAAAGTTATGATCACAGGTAGTCCAGCCACAAAATTACATTTCCATTTAAATAATTTAAAAAATGTAAAGAGTTGGCAATTATTTGGGGTCAGCTTTGCGCATAATGATAAACTGACATCTCTGAAAAAGGTGGTTACGGTACGTATCTGTAGAAAGTATACATGGCTTTTACCATAATCGCTGCAAACAGGTCAATCCTAAATGGTGTAGAACAACAAAGCCATCTCTAAGGCATCCTATGGATGTGGAGTTTGGGGCCTTTCTGGCACAAGCAATCTAATAGGATTTAGACGGTTTCAAAAGAATACATTTGGGTGCCGAAGTCATTGAATAACTAGATTATACACTCAGGACTCAATACTACTTTTCTTGACGGACAGTTTTTATTAGGAGTGACGAAATTCTGGGTAAGCAAATGGGACAAACGCAGCCGAATCCCTACTCAAGTATTGATTAAAGAACTAAGGGCGCACAGTTCTGTAAAGGTAATTCCCTGGTTTAGAAGTATGACTGCAAGGATGGCAGAAGCTGGCAGAGTAGACTAGCTTGAATCACTAGAAGGAATACAAAGGCATTTGGTCACCAGCTTTAAAAGATAGCATCATTTCTAAGAGTGCAAGATAGCATCCCTTTCAAAATACCTCATTCATCTATCTAGTAGTACCTCAGTATGATCAAATAAATTAACCACTGTACTCTGCCTCATCTTGTTAACGCACGATAGTGAGTTTATAATATCTTGCAGGTGTAACAAGTTGAGGCGCAGTGAGATGGTCTTCTGAATTGCCCAAAAATTGAGACTTAGGTGTGTGTGGCATGGGCTTTAGAGAACAGGGCGCTTTTTCTATATTTCTGACCTTGGTCTAGCGCGATAAGAACGTGGCTTATACCCCTTCTGTGCACTCTAGACCCCACTGGTTACAGGAAGCTGAAAAAAAAGAAATTGCTCGCTCTTAATACCCCTATGGGCTTGCACAAACTGGAAATCTATACTAAATTGGCTTTGAAAATAAAAAGTACTTTGGTTCAATCGCTCTAATATGTGAATATAATTTTAGGAAATAGAACGAAGCAAATGAAAGACAATGATGGCCATCTGTGTGCATGTTAACAGGTTGATCTGTTCCAGTATGGAAATTACTGATAAGAAATCTCACATCTAAAAAACCTACGAGATGTTTATTAAGGTATTATGAATCAATGTATGTGTTTCTTTTTATGATGTTTTCTTTGTCTGCATTAGGGTGATGAATACTGGTCAGTATTGTATGGCTTTTACCATGGTTTTAATCTATTTTCTTATTTATATGGCGATTTATGATGTTTATATTTATCAGCATTTGCCTGAAATAATCATGCATGTATCCATCCATCGGTTGATTAAGTCCTACAGTGCCACTCGTGGCCACCAGCCCTCCACCAAAGGGCACTCGCAACAAAACATGCATTTGTCTGAACCTTACTGCCTTACCACAACGTGTTTATCCAGGGCACCCACAGTAATCCAGTTCATGTAAGAATGCATGTTTGTCCTGCAATAGGCTGCAGGTGTTGTGGGGTTTAGTGATTTTCAAATGTCATGGGAGTATCAATCTTGTAATGCCTACATTTTGAATAATGGATTTCCAATACAGGCAATTTACTTGGTAGAGTCGGTGCCTGTTTGTAGGTGCAATGAGTTTATCCACAAATAACCACAGGTTCCATTGCCATCACTCAGCACATGTAAATGCCATTAATGATGCAAGATGGGCAGGTATGAACTCTAGCAGGAGGCAGCAAACTAGAGAAGAAAAACTGTCACTTAAAATACTCTAATTTGATTATATTATTGGTTCTTTACATCATTTTGGTCCAAGTTAATTTCTAATGTATTCAGGGTTTATCTTGAACAAAAGATAAAATCAGGTTTTGAAATTGCCGGGAGCAATTTTGCTCATGGATAGGGCCTTGAAGAGCCTGGTTATCCTGACCGAAGGCTACCACGAGCTACCTTTGTGCTATTCAAATTCAAAATATACCCGACATTACACTCAGTTTTCCTGGGAATTTGCATTAGTAAAGCTCTCGGTGACATGTAAAGCAAGAATGGTCATACGTACTGGCCACCAAGTTTGTGCTGCATCTCATTTGAAAGCTAGGTTTGTTGTATGCAATATATTAGCGCTACATTCTGAAAGTCACATCGCAGAGCGAGGTGGCAGCAGAGAGAGACATGTTGTGGCAGTAGAGTAATGCAGATTACTGCAGGAACAAATGTACTGGCAGAGTTATGATGCAGTGGCAAAGACTAAATAGGAGATCGCATCAAGATGGAATTGACTGGAAAAGAAGTATAAAAAGGGAAAGCAATTTGAAGAACTTAAAAAGTGGAGAAATGCCAAACATGGCAAGATACGGAGGACTCGAAAGAAAGTCTGCAATAGAGTACAATGTAGCAACAAAGGATTAAAAGGAGTGGTCCGAGGTATGTGCATTTTGGAAGCATGCATCAGTTTGAAAAGAAAGTCGTGTCAGTGGCACTGTAGAGCAGCCCAAGATGGCTGCCTAGCCTTTCAGCTCCGTGCGGCTCAGGCTTCTATCTGACATCTGCGGTCTCCCCCGTCACATGCCACCATCGCTTTGCTGAGAAGCGAATCACAGCCGGGAGCGTGCATCGTGGAAGTTTGGGCCCGTTTCACCCTCCAGGGAACCGGCTACGTCCCTCCTGTGCTGCTGGCCATGTGCGAGCCCGAGCCGGCGCTTGCGCTGGAGCACGCCCTCCCCCTCGTCTCCCCCCCCCCCAGCCCTGAGAACCTCCGCTCCCGCTGCCCACGGCGCCGAACTTGAAGCCACGGACTGCTCCTGCCTGGATCGGGGAGCCCGGAGGCCTGTGTCACCCACGCGGCGATTCAGGTAAGGAGCAGGGTGGGGTGAGGGGGGTTTTGGGGGGAGGGGCGAACCCCCCCTGCTGCCACCCATTGCCGGGTGTGCCCAGGCGAACCGCCTGCTCCAGTGCCTCGGCGGCACCTACAGGCCCGTATGCGGAACCCCTCCCGGGACTGAATCTGCTGACTCCGGGGCTTCCCCTTGTGCGCCTCCTGGGAGCAAGGTGTGGGATCACTCGGGCTTGTTTATCCAGAGCCTAACACAGTGCTTGTGTGCATTTGGAAGCCCGCGGCCCCCACCTCGCCGCATCCCTTGACTATTTGACTGCCATACACGGGACATGAGCGGCTCCTCCCCCCCCCCCCTTTTTCTGTCTCAGACACCTCCAGGGTGGATCCTTGCAACCCCACCATACCACACACGGGCAGTTGGGGCACATCACAGTCCTGCCGCTCTGACAATATTGCCACATAATCCGCAGTGGCCCCTGGCTGCCCAAGGGCGACACCCACGTAAAGCCATCCTGCAGCTGTGTCTGACTGCCTCTGCTGCGCCCTACACATATTGCTGCGCAGTGACATTGGTGGGAGGCCTCTGGCCCCATTGAGACCTACACCCCCCGCTTCACCATCCTCCCCACCAGCGTGCCCTCACCACACTCGGGCCTACTCCAGTTGCAATGCCTAGCAGATCCAAGGGCGCTGCCCAGGGGGGGCACCATGGACAAGTTCACTAAAGCGGTCCCCCGAGCAGAGCCGGACCGTGCATCATCTTCACAGGACGATCCTGACCTGGACCCTCACCAAGTGGTTGCAACGCTTGATCTCACCACGCTAATGGAATCCATGGCCAAAAACTTTGCCTCCTTCCATGAAAAACTAGATGGCATTAACGCAAATGTTGCCTCACTAAAGACACGTGTGGACCAGGTGGGATCCAGGATCACCGAGGCCGAAAATAGAATCTCGGTCAATGAGGATGGAATCAACGCGCTCCAAGACACTGTGGCCTCCTTAACGCACAACATGAAAAGTGTTCAGGCAAAATTTGACAATTTGGAGTCCCGCTCCCGCAGAAACAACCTGCGCATTATCGGAGTCCCCGAGAACGCGCTTAAGGGGCGGATGGAAGGCGCAGTGGGAAAACTACTTAAAGACCTGCAAGCTCATCGGGCCCTTTCACCGCGCCCCAGACCAGGCGACATCCCCAGACCCATCATCGCTAAGATACTCAATTATCGCGACAGACCACATTCACCGTCTGGCGCGGGAGAAGGGAGACCTACGACTCGAGGCTCACACAGTCAGAATCTTCCCAGACTTCTCATTGGCGGTTCAGCGGGAGCGGCGCCAATTCCTTGGTGTTAAGAAACTGCTCAGGGAGCGCAACATCCCCTATGCCATTTTGTTCCCGGCGCGACTAAATATCACTCACAATGGCAAGCTATATTTTTTCACTGTCCCAGACGAAGCGGTGAAGTTCATCGAACTACAGATACCGCTTCACAGGCCAAGGAACGACCACCCCAATGACAACTGAGCATAAACAGCACGACCCATGGTGACATACCATGCCCACTGATGTGTCGATGGCAACCAGATTACGACCACTCAGAAGATCTGGCCTCCTATCGTACACACTGGGGTCACAGGCTGGCTCCTTGATCACATATCCTGCCTCTTCCCCTTCTTGGTACCTGGAGCTAGCCTGGCATTCCACCCTCTCCTACAATGTTAACCTGCCAAGGTGCGCTTTTTGGCTCCAGAGGCCGATCGCAATATCTGTTTACCACAGAAACATACCCAGGACAGCACCTGTTGCCCCGCATCACATTTAAATAATGCCGGCCGCACGGCACTAGCGCTCCCCGCTGCAGTTGCAATGTTTGATTTCATTTGGTTATTCCTAATGTTTGGCCCCTGTTGGGGCGGGAATGTCGGTTTATCCACGTTGGATTCGGCCCTCCAACCACCACCTCCCGGTGGTAGTCAGCCCAGATGGCAGCATTTGTGTCTTGGGTTGGGGGGTCTGCACAAATGGGGAACGCGAACCGCGGAATGGCAATGCATACTACTGCAGGGATGTCCCATAATGCGACACTATGGCCCTTAACATTATGACATGGAATATTCGTGGCCCGAGCAACTTCATCAAAGCCCTTAGGATAACTGCCTATGCCCAGAGGCATGCCATTAAGATTCTCTTTCTTCAGGAAACTCACGCCCTCGGGCGTCTAGCGACATACCTTGCCCCGACGTGGGGCAGCAATAGATACTACACGAAATACTCAACCCAGTCCAGGGGGGTACTAACCCTAAGCCACAAATCAGTCCAATTCTCATTGCGCACCAGTCACGTTGACCCGGAGGGTAGATATGTAATACTTCACTGCTCACTCACCAATGTGGAATGCCTCCTGGTTAACACCCATGCCCCTAACTTTGATGCTCCAGATTTTTGACGTCATCACCACCACACTTCCGAAATATGTTGGTATTCCTATCATATGGGGCGGAGACATGAACTTAATTCTGGACAACGACCTGGATAGATCTGGGACCGCCCGAAGAGCCACATCACGTGCAGCCCACAGGATACAGGCACAGATGGACACACTGGGTCTCAAGGATGTATGGAGAGTCCTTAATCAACAGGCTAGAGCGTACACCATCGGTACTCGATAGCTTCTCCAGGATAGACCGGTTTCTCATATCAGGCTGCTGGGTGGGCAGGGCCGCTGAGTCTAAGATATTGCTGCGCACATTATCAGATCACTCACCAGTAACACTTCGCATAACACTAGGACAGGACCACCCTCCCCGCTCCTCCAGGATATAGTTTTCAGAGCTGACATCCTAGCTGATATCACCACCTTCTTTGACTGCAACAATAGGCAAGACACCTCCGATGGGGTGCGGTGGGAGGCATTTATGGTCTTCATCAGGGGGTTGTGCATCTCTAAAGAAGCCGGGGTCCTCAAAGCTATAATAAAAATGGTCTCCAGCGGTCGGAAACGAAGCTAAAAGAACTCGAGAGAGATTACACCTCTGCCCCTTCCCCGACCATACTGGCACCGATCAGAGCGGAATTAGAAACATTTGAGTCCCACGCCCAGAGGGAGGTTCAATACTATGCCCGGCCCGTAGCAGCCAGGAAATATGGTGAGGGGGACAGACCGGGAAGGACACTGTCCAGATTGGTCTGCGCAGAGGGGGGGTAGGTCTCGCATTGACTGTCAAAGACGCAGGCAGCGCCCTGTGCTGGTCCGACCAAGGTATCTTCGAGACATTCACTGCGTTCTACACAACCCTGTACGGGCCCCAGCAAGAACACAGCCCACAAGAAACGGACACCCTGCTAGATCAAATCCCCATGACCCTTCTCTCCCGCGCGACCAACTTTAATCCCCATTCACTCTCGCCGAGATAACCTCGGTTATCTCGAACTGTCCTAAGGGCAAGGAACCAGGCCCGGACGGCCTCACTGACTAGTTCTATCGGGAACATGTAGCCATCCTGGCACCCAGACTCCTGGAGGTGTGGAACAAGTTACTCAGGTTGAACACCCTACCACAATCCATGCGCAAAGCTCTTATAACTGTGCTGCCCAAGCCGGGTAAACCGCTGGAAGAGTGCGGCTCGTATAGACCCCTTTCTCTGATAAACACTGACACAAAGATATTCGCCAAGATTATTGCAAACAGATTCCTCCCTATTATGACCCACTTAGTCCATCCTGACCAATGTGGCTTCGTGCCCGGCCGATCCACAGCCCTCAATATCCGTCGCTCATTTAATGTCTTGTCCAGAATCGAACCCAACGCAAACGCTGTAGCAGTCACCCTCGATGCCCAGAAGGCGTTCGACATGGTGTTGTGGCAATATATGTGGGCAGTACTTCACAAAATGGGAATCGGCCCACACATGAGATCGTACATCAAGCTGCTCTTTACAGACACCGTAGCCAAAGTCCTGGTCAACACCCGGACCTCAGCCCCTTTCCCTCTCCATAGAGGTACCCGCCAAGGCTGTCTGTTCCCCCCCCCCCCCGATACTTTTTGCGCGTGCTATCGAACCCATGGCTGACAGCGTCAGAGACAAACACGCATGTAAAGGTATACGTCTACGTGACACCCCGGAAATCATCTCACTATATGCAGAAGATGTGCTACTCTATATCAGAGACCCGGCCGCCCATCTGGACCTGAACATACAGGACATAACAAAAATCAGCACTTTTTCAGGCCTCTCCATAAACTATACCAAATCCGAAATCTTTCCGCTCACCCCAACCACTACACAGCCGCCATGTGAATTCCCCCTCCGTTGGTCACCAGACGGTATCAGATACCTCGGGGTGCAGGTGTCCCTCACTAAAGCTTCACTGCTGGCCGACAACTACGAGGTTGTGGCGCAGCTTGCTGAGGCCCAAATGTTGAATTGGCGCAATCTCCCGCTTTCCTTGTCAGGCAGGCTGTCTCTAAATCAAGATGATAACTGTCCCTAAATTGCTCTATGTCTTCGTGAATGTCCGGATCTGGCCCGGAAAGCAGTACTTCAGGAAACTGCACTGTGCGTGTGCCCAATTTCTGTGGCACTCCGGTGCAGTTCATAAGAAATGGCAGCACATGACTCTTCCTTATGAGAAGGGGGGCTTCACCGACCCTGACTTCGCTAAATACTGGACAGCCGCGCAGGCCCAACACGCCACATACTGGTACACATTCACCAACCCCCCCCCCACAGGTGAAGCTCGAGAAGCTAGCAAGTGAGGGAGTTAACACCCTCTCTCTCATACTCCACCACACATTTCATACCGATGCCCCTGCTGACCCTGTGATAGTGACAACTATGGCTTGGAAACGTATACAGCATGCACAACCCGGCCACCACCCCTACTACAAATGGCTTCCCATTTGGCAATTCCCAGGCCTCAGCCCTACGTATGATAAACTCCTAATGAACACTGGTATGACCTGGGATATCGGGCCCTGACCGATCTCATAACCCCACAGACATGGCGTCCCGGTCACTCTGGCACTGCGCTGGAACTATTACAATACTTCAGGTTGAGAGCAACGATTCGAGCCTGGTGGCCCTCATACCTCGATGAGCCCTCAGACTTGCCGGAGATTCACTATATATCTAACTCGGTCTGGGCCAGAGGGATAGTGTCCTCGCTGTATAAAATGTTGATGGGCCAACCCTACGATATGCCACGTACGACACGTGACACATGGAGCAATGAGCTGGGTTGTCCTTTCACTGATGCAATGTGGAAGAACATGTGCATACACACCCGCACCACCTCCTTAAGCACCAGATATAGGTGTATACAATATAAGCTCCTAAATCGATTATACTACACACCACACAGACTGGATAGGTTCGCACACACCCATGCCCACACCTGCCCTAGATGTAACTCCCCAGACGCGGATCTTATACACATGTTCTGGTCCTGCGACGCACTGGGCCCATACTGGAAAGCCATAGTAGATGCTCTCAGAAATTAGAGCGCCCCACATATCCATCCAGAACCATTAGCTATTCTGTTCGGCCTGTGGGATAGCCCCAAATTGAGAAAAGTGTCCAAGTTTCTGAATGTCGCCATCATAGTTGCCAAAAAATACATATTACAATGTTGGAAGCGCCGCCCCCCCTCATTTGAAGTGTGGCTGCGGGCCCTCACCTGGACTCAAATGTGCGAGGACGACTATATTAACACCCTCCCTCTGACCTCTCGCCCCAAGAATGTATGGACAGAATTTTGTACCCATCTGAACAGCAGGGATGACCTAGAACTACTGTCTTTCCCTCCTCCTGGTGAAGTGAACTAGTCCATGTCTGAGCCTCATTTATCTGTAGTACTATATATTTACACCCGCTGGAATCTCCCATGCATTGTATTGTCTCCCATGTACCCGCTACCATAGCCATCTTGTACATTCTGTTGATTTGTCTGTTCTCTCGCTGTGCCAATAAAGAAATGTTTTTTAAAAAAAAACATTTAATAAAAGAAAAAGTCGTGCCATCTTTCAAGCATTCTATGTATGAAACTGGACCTTAACCCCTTTAGTGCTAAGGACAAGCCATCTCGTCCTCAGCACTACGTTTGCAGTGCTGAGGACGAGATAGCTTGTCCTTTTTAGCACTTTTGTTTGTGCGATCGCTGCAAAGCATTGATCACAGGGACTCTACCCTTTCCAACAACACCTTCCTTGAAGCATTGCTGGCTCGGATCGCTCGATCCACGGCCAGCAATGCCACTAGACCACCAGGGATCCTTTTTTGAAGTGGGAGGGGGGGGTGAGGCAGCTGCTTTGTATATAAGCGGCCCCCTGCCCCTCCGGCCCGTAAAGCATGGCGCAGTATGTTTAGCCCATCCAGGGGGCAGATGGGCACACTAATGTGCCCATCTGCCCCTAGGGAAGGGGCAAACGAAAAAAGAATATAAACTTTTTGTTGGGGTCGTTCTTGGGGGGGGGGGAGAAAGGTGCTCACTAGACCACCAGGGATATTTTTTTATATAAAAAGGGGCTGTAATCTGCTAATCTGCACCTATGAAGGGGTACATTTGTGTTTACTGGCTGGGGGGGGGACCACCAGGGCTGACTTATGAAAGGGGGTGAATGAAAGGGGGCTGGGGGGAGTGACCCTCTACCCCTCCTGTCCCAAATGGATGAGGCATGTTATTTAGCCCTCCCTAGGGGCAGATTGATAGTGTAATCTGGCAATCTGCCCCTAGGAAGGGGCAAATGTGATTTTACTGGGGGGTGAGGGTCACTAGACCACCAGGGATGGCTTGAAAGGTGGCGGTGATCGGAGCATGATGGTTAGGATTTGTTTTTGCTGGACTAACCACAGAATGTTTAGGTTTTTTACCATAGGAGCATCTATTTGTGTCATGATGCCTACCCCCGGGCATCCGGATCGAGTCCATCAGCCCCGGGAGCAGGCATCCAGATACTTATTAAAACCCCAACAGCCCCGGCTGGGGGCTGTTTGGATTCAGTCCCGGCGCCATAGGCGCCAGGCTCAGACTTTACTTACCTTATGCAGACCATGCTGCAAATGAGTCCAAGCCAACGTGAGGCCTGGATGGGACCATTTTATTACAGGGACTATTTTTCACTCGGTGTGGTTCTGGGGAACTTCTTACCTGGGACTACTTTGTAGACTATTTAAACCACGCCCGAACAGCAGCACATGCTTCGCGTTATTCTGCATCCAGCAGCGTGACGCTCACCGTGTCTGCAAGTCAGCATCCAGTCTTCTGCCACGCCCGCCTCGAATCCGGAGCTCCTAGACAAAAGGAAAAGAAAGGAGAAGAGGTTAGATCACAGACATTATTTGATTCCTTACCCGATTCCGGACCAAGCACATCTCCGAGCCTGGAAAGGACATTATTTCAGCACGCGTCACTTCGCCAGCAGCAGCGCCACGTTATACTCACCACTGCAGTCCACCGCATCTTTCGACTCGGCGCTGTCTCCATCATTTTCTTCGTCGAAATCCAGCACCTGGGGGAAAACAAAAGGAATAACAAGGTGAGCCGAGAAAACCGACAAAGTCAATCTCTTTGCCACCATGGGCTTACCTGCTTTACCAGCGGAGGTATTATTCTTTCATTCGCTGCATCTTCCTATGCCGCACCTATAAAGGGAGAGAAAACAGCAAGTTAAACTCATGCAACTTTCACCGGACAGTGTTTGGTAATATAGACTCTTACCTGAACGCCATCAGCTGCCTCCAGGAAATATTCTTTTGGACCCAGCTGCAACCTAACGAGGGAATGGAACAAGAGTGAACATCGGACATATTGAACTCTTTGAACTTTATAGACACTGGAGTCAATATTCCTCCAGTACCTTCAACCCAGTGAAGTAACTGGTATTTACGCGCCACTGCATGCCATGCAGGATGGAGAGCTCATCATTTAAAAACATAAGGTGAGGTTACCAAAAGGGGATATCGGAGGTGATTAGTGGGGAGAACGAGAACTGTTGGGGGGCCATCACTAAAGTCCACGGGTGGCTAAATCCCTTTCTCCACTTGCAGGAGAATACTTCTACGAGTCCAGCAGACAAGATTAGGCGGGCCAGTCCAGACTGTCATCTCTTCACTACGCATCACGTTGGTGGAGACTGCAGCTGTGCGGGTCCGATCGACACCGCTGTGGGAACCAGGTGAGCGTAACAATTTGGTTATGTAAGTAGCTTTTTCAAATCCTACGGTTAGGTCCTATTGTCAGTGGGGTGGGTGGGACTGGGGTGGATGGTTGGTAGTGTGAGTTCTGTTGAGTTATTTCGGTGGGCTGGAACACAATTGCAGGGTCAGGCCACAAACTGCCCCCATGCCAGCAAAACATTGCTGTTCCTCTGGGAGTGGCTGTCTCCCATGTGGATCGACCATCCAAGTGCAGTGGCAGTCCCAGGGAGCCCTGGCAGGGTCCCCATCCCTTCCCTAAGACAAAAGCTGTAACGCAGCCCAGCCAGAACTCCAGGACGGAGGTGATGTCCTTGGCCTTGGGCATTTGTTTCCTATGTGGGCCTACTTTCCCAAAGCCCAGCAGCAGTCCCAGGGAGCCCTGGCAGTGTACAGGCCCAAGTCTGTAGGTGTTCCACAAGACCAAAATCCTAAAAATGTCCTCTTCCCCAAACCCTTTGGGATATCAGTGGTTTAGCCTTCTCGCCTTGTGCCCAGGTAGGTGCACCCAAACGAGGTATCATTTTCATCGGGACACCTGTGGGAAGGTAGGACATTCTCTATAGGTTTTGAGAATAACGTTTTCATACATTTGCTACTGCACTTTGTTACACAACCCTTTAATTTCCCAAATGTAACTTCCATTTAGTCACTGCTTTAGGCACTAGATGCTTTTGTAACCAACACAAGTCCCCTATCCTTTAAAAGGTCTGCTTGTGCTCTTTCAGAAAATGTATGCTTGCCATTCTTCACCACATTTGTTTTCCTTATCTTCAAATGCCAAGTATGTCTGTTTAGGCCATCAGCATAGAAAATCCTCTGTACCATGGCTCCGTATTTGGCTTTTGGTAATGCTTGTTTTGTGAAGATTACTAAAAAATGTGTTATTTCCCCAACTAGAAGTGTCAGGGGGGACTATAGAGGTGCATTGCTTTTCTCAATATTCCCAGGAGCCATTACCGAACGTTCCAAACATGTCCAGCACATACCTTTTTTTTTCTACCCTCCTCTTACATTCTGTCCACGAATGTCCTATTAAAAAAAAAAATTAAAAATACATAAAAAGAACAAAATAAAAGAAATCGCCTCTCACAAAACCCGATTGTAACCTTTTAGTTTATTTTTGTTTCCACTGAACTTGTTCTGGAAAGCCTGAAAAATGGCTAATTCAGAACAGCAAACCATTTGTTCCTAGCTCTTACAAGGGGAAAAAAAAAAAATAAAAAAAAAAAAGAAATCACAGGCTTCTTTGTACATCATTTTATTAGCATTTCCTGAAAAAATATAAAATGTGCTCTTTTGTTATTTTCTCTCACCCCCATATGGCAAACTAGGATTCCTTGGTGGCGTTATGGCCACCTGCATGTGTGCAGAAAAGGGGCCAAATTTGGCCGAGATCTCTCATGTAACAACAAAGTTACAAGGGAATGAATGGCGACATACCGAAAACAAAACAAAAAAACAAAAAAAACAAAAAAAAAAAACTCAGCACTGGGAGGGAAATCCCTCAGCAGTTAAGGGGTTAATAGCTCCTGGGCCACAAAGATGGACTCCTAGTCCGAGGAAAGTCCCGACACCCAGGAGCTACTTCCAGCTCCTGCTCCATGAATTCCAATTTTCGGCCTCTGTTAAAAAAAATTATAAATAAATAGTTGAATGCACTTGGTGTAAAACAAATAAACAAATCCTTCAAAGGGTTTGGAAAACATTCCAGTGTGGAGTGTGCGTTGTATGCTAGGCTATTACATTTTCTGTCTGGTACATTGTTTCTTTAGTCATTCACGGTTTGGATTTCAAGCAGCATGGTTCCTGCTGCTGCAGCCTATTCTAGGTTTCTCTCAGCTGCCGTTGCTTCTTTCTCCACCCAGGATGACATCCATCAGAAATCAGGGATGCTCCCAATGGAGCCTGTGTGCCCATCTTATTTGTTTTTCCATTAGAGGCCGTTCACTCTCATTTACAGGTGCAGTACCAGGGTCGTTTCCCCATCCACAGGTTGCCTTTCGTTTCCTCGTCTGCACACTGAAGGGCCTTGCATTTCATCGCTTCTTGCCTTCAGACACCAATTTCTGTTCGTTAAATTTTAAATGTATATATAACCTAACAGGAGTATTTGCAGAGTACACTTTCACACCCCCCCCCCCCCCCAAGTGGTGTATCTTGGCGGTATCGACCGATATCCTAGATTGAATCGAATGCAATTTTATCCAAGTAGAAGTGCCACATTTATTTGACCGAAATTGGTAGGTTTTGTATATTTGTAGTGCATAATAGGTGGGGTAAGGGTAAAAGTTAAGGGCGGCAGTGGGGAGGGTCAATTGTCCATTAGGTACATTTTTTTTTTTTTAGACCAAATCTACCCCATCTGTATTGACAGATAACAGAAGTGTGTGACCCAGCTTAGGGCCTGATTCACAGAGCTTTTTCCTATGGGAGTGCACCGTTATAGAACGCTTCTGTGAATTAGGCCCTAAATGGTACATATAGGCGTACAGAGAATAAGGAGCACTTCAGAGCGTGGCGGTGCACCAAGCAGGAAAGGTGAAGAGGGAAAATACGGAACAAGGGGACTGGAGGAGATGGAGAAGGGAACAGAGGGATAGCAAGGAGTAGAGGTGGTGAAAAAATAGACTGGTGGAGATGAAAAAACGAGGCAAGGAGAAAAGAATGGAGTTAGGAGAACAAAGTAGTAGTGGTGGAAAAACGAGAGGGTTGGTGGGAGAGAAAGAAGTGGATGTGTGAGGAGATCAAAGAGTGGAGTGGAAGGATGGAGAGATTAGCAGATTAAGTCAAACTAAATTGGACAAGAAAGAGGGTATAAAAAGAGGGAGCAAGTAAAGCAAAGGAGGGAGATGTGAAAAGTTGGAAGAGCAAGCTGTGTGGCAGACCACAAAGAAAGACAAGGGAGAAAAGGACGGAGAGGAGGAATAATGATAGTGGGAGGCAAGACTACTATTGGAGAGTAAATGGAAAATAATTAACACCCAAAACATCAAGCCCATTGGTAGCAAGCCACTTCACTGCTCTGAAACGTCAGGGGCTGAGGGGCAGCCAAGATGGTGACAGAGTAAGAGTCGAGCCATCCGAGCTCCCACTTTGGCACTCCCCCAACCCGTCTGGCACACAGTGGACCATCTGTTTTGACAATCCTCCTGCACCAGTGAGGCGGGTGAGGCTCTTGGCTGCGTGCTGCGGGTGGTCCGGAGCCAAGTACAACATGTTGGAGAAAAATCGAGGAGAGCTCCCACTGCTGATCATCCCCACTGGCCTAAATGAAACAGGGGAACCACTGCATAAACAAGGAGGCAGGAAATCGGACAGACTCTCTGATCTTTAAACCAGCAGGGGATCCGAAGAAGTCAATGCATCCCCAGCACAAAGGTGCACTAAAAGGAAAAAGCAGGGGGACAAACATAAAGCAGCTGCGCAAGGTCTCTGGATCTGCATGAAAACCAGAACACAAGCACAAACAACCAGGAAAGCAGGCAAAGCAATCTGCCCCACAAGGCTCAGAGGTTCCAGAAACAGGCATGGCATCGCTAACTGAGCATTTTTGAGACCACAATTTTACATCTCAAGAATGACCTCAAACAACTCTAAAATGAGAGATAACCTCCCTAAAAGAAGAGCTTATAGCAACTATTCAAGAAAATACAAAAGAAATTGAATCGCAGTCTACCATACTTTGTCCCGAGTCCCAGACAGCTCTTTGCTACGAGAAAGTAATGAGAAAATGCAGGCAGCAGTCGCTGACCTGGAAGCGACACTGAAAGCCTTCCTAGACAAATACAAAGACATAGAAAACCACCTAGAAAAGGAGAACATAAGCATTAGTGCGCTCAAAGACAGACCCGAGGGACAGGATATGAAGAAATGTCACTTGCAACTGTTCCCAATAATCCTTGGGTACAGCACATCATATGTGCCTCAGGAAGCAGGATCACAACCTTGGGACAGTGTAGTACAAATGAACAGCTACCAAACCAAAGGAGAGAATATTACAAGCCACAAGTACCAAGTGGGTACCCTCCTTCCACATACACACGTCTGATCGAGGAAAATTGTTCTACAAGATACAGACATTACATCCAAGCAACACCGACAAGTAACCGGAAGATCTCATAGCAGGCAAGCAGTCTATCCAGAGAAACAAAATTCAAGGAAGTCAAAAATTATGTATTGGTAGTTTCATAGCACATCATGCCTTTTCAGATCCTGTACAATAACTGGCATAGAATTATAGTGTGACGTTACATAGGATTCAATAGTATGCATCAGGGCGATCCCCCATCCAAAATTCAATCCGTGCGTCAGTCCACATTTGAAAGTCTGCAAAAAACACTAGAACTTATACATTGCAAATCAGTTTCATCTCTCATGCATGGGTTTTGCATGTTGCAGAGAGTTGGGCCCTGGACTCGACATGGTTTAACCTGCCAGTTTTTTGATGTTCAAAAGATTGGTTTAAGGAGCAATAGGTGTGTGCAGAATTCTGGTTCCAGGTTAGTATGTAATGGGTAGACAATACATTTTCCAGGAATGTGGAATTAAAACATTACCTTCATAGTGATTCTGTAACTTTAAGTCCTTGCTCTCCATCCTTCCTAACTGGTTTGGATAGCCTGCAACGCAGGCTGGATGGGAGGGCGAGGGGGGGGATGCTTTTCCAAAAGATGGTACCGTCTCATTAAGACGGTTAGATTGGGACTCGGTAGGCGTGCTTGAACCCCCCCCGCATCCCCCCAATCGTGGATCTCCAACCGCACCTCCCAGTTCGGCTGTTTCTTTCTACAATATAGGTTGTGGTATTGCATATAGATTTAGGGGAACAGCATTGTGAAGGAGGGAGCGCAAGGTCTATGAGTAACGGAATCAGCATTAAGGTAATTTTGCCATACTCCAGTGTTCTGCTCTCCATCCTTCCCAACTGATTGGAAACCCAGACTGTGCAGATTCAAGAAATAGGTGGAGGAGGCCAGGGTTCAAGCAACAAGATTGCAAAGTACTTGCTGGCCGAAGTGCATTCCTCCTGGATGAGGCATCAAATTAATAGTGCACCACAAGGCATGAGTAACAGCCCAGGTAGTGGCCTGACTGAGGTCGGCTATAGGGATACAATATAGAAACACATACTATTTTACGGTTAATGTCTTGATCTTCAAGCAGTTACCAGGACTATTCTAAAAAGCAGCAACTACAACCAAGGAGTTCAGAAGGGCAGATGAGTCCAACCGGACCAGCGCCCATTAGGACCTGAATGTGATCTTGGAGAGAGGACAAGCCATTTTGTCTTGACTTCTGAAACTACACGTCCAACAAGTGCCAACCATTTTCACAAATGGTTGTCCCTCCTTTACAGGTCTCCGGGAAATTACAGACTCTGCTTCAACATGTTTATGGTCCATGGTAAGTTAATGAATTTTTTTTGTAGAGCGCCCGGCGACCCATAGGTATCCTGGCGCAAAAGAGGCAGTAGAGGCAACAGAGGGGACTTTTGAAAGGAAAATGCCTACTTGGGGAAAGAGAAAGGTCTTCAAAGATTTTCAAAATTGAGCGGGATCCACCATTAGCCTCCTGCCTATGGAGAGGGTATTTCAGAGGAGGGGGCTGCAACTGAGAATGCAGCACCACCCACAGCTTACTTTTTGAACCTAGATAAAACAAGAAAGCCTGGGTTTGCTGACCGAAGTGTGCAGGCTGGAGAGTAGGGGATAATCTTCTCCTGAAGATCAAGAGCCCCCTGTTTATGCAAATCTCAATGGGTCAGACAGCTTTAAATTGGATTCTGCTTTCAACCGGAAGCCAGTGAAGCAGAGATAAAACAAGAGAGAGATGGGTGCATATTTAGGCAATCCAGCAACTAGCCGTGCCAAGGCTCTTTGAGTATTTCAAGTCTCTTTACATGGTATTTGGGCTGAGCCAGAAGGGTAGCCTTGCAATAGTCAAGAATACCAAACACTGCACAGGCATCCATGTAGAACATCCCTTATTGAAATCACCCGAGAGAGCATTGCACCAACAGTTGAGTTAAAGCATGTTTGAGAAGCATCCAAAACCATTGCCAGTTTAATGAAGACAAATGTGGTTATGCAGAGGTGGTCAAACTGATGGATGACTCCTCTCGTGCTCCCAGTACAGTTAAACGACCTTTAAAGCACAGGTTCAATAAAATGACATGAAGTATAAAAAACAATGAACCAGATTCAGATTCAAATCCATATGGCCGTCAGTGTCCACCAGGGGGCGGAGCCACATCTTAGCTTGTTCAACTTTATCTCTGCAGTGTTGGTTGCTAGGAACTCCAACAGAATGAAATAATTGAGATCTGCTGGCCAAAGTACTGTTTTGGACAAACGTCTCTAGGAAAATCCCTTTTGAGATCCGATTAAATTTCACCAGCATCCTGTCCTGATTTTCTTTCAATTCAGCATCCCAACAGCCTATTTTTATCCGAGATGTTTCTATCACACATTATCCATAAACAAAATTTCAATCGGGCACATCATTTTAATTGAAATTACAAGCCCTAAAAGTACTTCAGGAAAATACAAGCTTGCATTACCCAGGAATTTAGACATTGCTTGAGAGGGATGGCATGCTATTACCAACTGATCAGGTAAGTAACACCAAGTTGACCCTGTCCAGGAAATGTGTGGATTATGTAAACAAGCTTTTTATTTAGCGAATGCTCAGTTATGTGATCACCACCTGCTGAGTCGTGGGCTTGGCAGTGAAACGAAAGTGCCCCTCATCCAAGGTTACGAAAAAAAAGTCCACTGTAGGAATCTTGGAAATTAAACCCATTTTAATGGATTTGCATTTATTTTTTAAGGGGGTGGAGTGCATAGGCACACTAGTCCCTTTGATATCAATTAGTAATCCAAACCATTTGCCCAATATTTACTGACAATCATCCTGTGATTTATACTAATCAAGTTTAAGACATTTTAATTTAATAAATTAAAAGCAGGATACTTTGAGAGGGGAATTTGATTATGGCAACTACTCTTGTCAGTTCAGTTGCAAGCAAAGATATCCTTTGATCAACTGGTGCAATTCACTGTAAATACAGGAACGAGTTAGAAATGCCCCCAATTTATCAAAGTGTATGTAAGGTGGTTGGGGTAGACCAAACATTTCAGGCAAGCCCACTTTGCCATTCCTTTGACATCCACCAGAGGCTGGTAGTCCAAATACATTCTATCACTAAAGAACAATTGAACCCAACAAGAAATACAAAGTGTAGCTAATTCCCTGTGCACTCCAATTCACTGAACTGGTTGGTAAATTAAGCTCTTCACTGGATTCCCGGCTACATTGCAGAAGTGTGTAAAATGTGCATTTGTTTAGATCCCTGGCAATAATTGTGTTGCAAAGACCATACTGCGTTTGAGGGACCTTTCATATGGAAGCACTGTTATTAAACGAAAGGACGAAATGGCAGTGTACAACGCAAAACATGAGGTGCAGATTTTGGAGAAACCTCGCTTTAGTTAAAGATAACTTAAGCCAACAATTATAGAACTAAATTGGTTTCTGGTTTTTCATACAAGAACATTCTATGTTTGGTGTAAAGTACAAGTGCATACAACAATAATTGACAATGGTAGTCCATCCCATTATCAACACGAATGGATGTAATAACAAAGTTACCACACACAATTAAATGTATTTGAAATAAGTTACCTCATGTTGACAAAGTTTCCCCAAACAGCTGAAAGAGAAAACATAAAATGATTACACTTTGCTACAATACGCAGTCATCACATCAACGTCTTAATTTAAAGGATTTACATTACAAAACAATCCACAGATACAGTTTTACATCTCGATTCTAAAATGTTGGCCAAACTGCAAGTTCCTCCTACCAAATAAGATATGCACAGTTGGAAATAAAATTTTCAATTCAGACTTCAATTAGGAAGTGATTGGATATCCTGTTGCGACTGCCATTAAAATCCAATGTGAAATCAAATCTTAAAAACGTTAAGCCAGACATTAGATTTGCACAGGTGTAATGGTATTTGCCAATGGACTTTGCAGACCAGCAGTGCCAGATTAGCTGTAAAATTAATGGCTGGAGGAATAGAACATGTTGCGAGGTTGCCAAATAGAGTCAGCCCCTGCTCTCCTCGCATAGACCACCTCTCTAAACCCAAGGAGACCACAGAGGCTATTCCTCATAGAAAAGGTCATGCTTGCACACAACCTCCACTCAAGGAGTTACAAAATTGGTCACATCTCACGGTTGCTAAATGGATATCCCTATCCACAGGTCAATCTACTATACTTTCGCAAAGGGAAATTAGATTTTGACTTTTCCCCCCAATAAGTCTCAAACATTATTTGCCACAAAGACAAAATGTATTTTACAGACAGCACAATTAAAAATGACAGTTTCTGTAGAATTAAACTATCATGCTTGGCATGACATCACATAACCTAATACTTTCACAAGTCACAGTACCCAACTGAGGTGTATGGAACACTTTACATGGTTTATTAACAAAAGGGAGTCTTACAGTCCCATATGCTTGAGACTATGTCCTCCTATACATAAACAAGGCAAAGTCAATAAATAATTGGGGCTCAAGAAATATCTATTGTTCCCAGCCCAAAAAGTACTTGTAACTCTTCACTTACTGTACATGTTTGGAAGCTGCATCTGCTTTAGCACCTACTACTATGCCTTTGCACAGAACCACATTTTACCTTTCATATTAAAGTACTTCACAGTATATACCACAGATGTTCAAAAATAACTATTTTTCAAACTGAACTTGCAGCCGATACAAAAGCATTGCATATATATCAATGAAAAAACACTGTTAAAGGGCCGATAGTGTTAAGTTGCACTAATAACCTATGAAATTCAATGAAAACAACTGTTAAAAAAGGGACGTTATGGTTACAAGTAAAACCGAAAAACCTCAGAAATTCGGCAGTTTGGTAAGCTAACCAAGCATAACTCGCGCCACCACCGTGCACTGCTAAGACTAACACCCAGGATATCAAAGATGACATCTTCAATCTAGTTCTAAATAGTGTGTGGGACAGGTCTAGAACCACTCAACGAGGGCTGTCCAAGGCAGCTTGTATGGTTGCCCAGCTTATGACTAAAACTGAGCTGGTGAATGTGTGGAGAGCCTGCAACACGGGGGTGGCAGAATATACTTCTTACTTGTCGGGTCATGACACACAGTCCAGGACAGACTACTGGTTGCTGTCCAATTTCATTCAACTACGGGCTCCTGGTGGTGACCCTATTCTGCCCAGGAAGGCTATACTGTCCAATACACGGGTAACACGGGTGCAGGAGTACGACATCCATCCTAGGACCCTTCCTGATCATTCACCAGTTGTACAGACATTGGTATTGGGGTTGGGGGGGATATCAAGAACACTGGATCTATTGTGACGGATTGATCCCCCCCAGAGTTGCGGCTCTCGCTACAAGACAACACTCAGGGCTTCTTTGAGAGGAACAAGGGGGTCGGTACTGGGAATCCTTCAAGGTATGGATGGGGGGAGGGGGAATAAATAAAAAGAATGAAATGAAATAAATAAAAAGTGATGCCCACAACCACTGGGATCTTGAGAAAGGTCCGGGGGAGATGGAAGACCAAGTAAGTTTGCAATGACAGGAGAATGAACGGTACCACACAAGACAGAGGATTGTTGGGTTTGCTTAAGGGTAAGCTGCTAAAATTCCGAGACCCTGCAGACCAAGAGGTCTGGTACATGGTGAAACCAACACTAGCACGCAAGTATGGAGCAGGAGACTGAATGGAACGCTTCCTCGCTAGGGTGGTTCGGAGTGAAAAAGGGATGCAGCATATCACTGGGATTATAGGACGGGTGGGGAGTATGTGGACCACGGACAAGGGCATTAACAGGGAATTCCACGATTACTACGAGTCCCTATATGCCAATATAGATAAATGCTCAGATGGAGAGCTGGCGAGGTATGTTGCCGATATTGCTCTCCAAAAGGATAACGCTGGAGGCTGGTGCTGCCTTGGAGGTGCCCATCACGGCCGAAGAGGTTATGGATGCTATAACGACCCAGGTATTGAATTATATACAGAACTGGCGACCAGAATGGTGAGGCTGTGGGAGGAGTTGTTGGAAACTGGGTGGTTGCCACCAACGATTTCCGAGCAAATAATGGTGCTACGTAAGGCAAACAGACTGCCACAGGGGATGGCCTCTTATAAGCCACTGTCATTGCTCAACACAGATGCAAAAATATATTTGCGAAGGTGCTGGCCACTAGGCTGCTGCTGTACATGTCAATGCTACTGCATCCAGACCACGCTCAACCTTCAGAGGCTCTTCGGCATTAGATCACAGATCAATCCGTGGGCCAGGGCAGTTGCAGCTTCCATGGACGCGGAAAAGGCTTTCTATTCTGTATCATGGAAGTTTTTGTTCTGAGTCATCAGACATATGGGACTGGGTGAATATTTTATCGTATGGGTGCAGCTTTTGTACAGTGACCCATCGGCCAGGGTGCGCACCAATAATAAATGGTTGATTGCTTTCAGACTGGTGCGTGGGACACGACAAGGGTGTCTGCTGTCCTCATTGTTGTTCGCTCCAACGATTGAGCCTCTTGCACGCTTGATGCGTGAGCGACATGATCATCAGGGAATCCGAATAGCAGGGCCACCACAAGTCATTTATTTGTATGCTGCTGAAGCTGCTATATCATCAGTGAACTGGAGCGGAACATGGGATCAATACGAGGACGTCCATACATTTACAAATTATTCTGGCTACAAAATAAATGAGGCTAAGTCGAAGTTGTTCCCGTTTACAGACAGCACGCCAGAGCCCAACGATCTGCTGCAGTTCTGATGGGTCCCCGATGAGTTTAAATACTTGGGTGTAGTGATATCTCGATCGTACCATTCCCTGTATGCGGATAAGCATGAAGTTTATCTGGATGGTTTGGCCACTAAATTACAACTATGGGCTTGATCGCCAATGTCGCAGTATGGGAGGCTTTCTTTGCTCAAATGGTAGTGGTTCTCAAACTGCTGTATTGCTTTAGTAACATTCCAATATGGCCCGGTAGACTGTTCTTTATGAAATTGAAATCCTTGGCTATTGACTGTGTGGGGGAAAGGGGTGGGCCGGATGAGCTGTGAGGGATTGGTGGAACCATATAATAAAGGGGGTCTAGCGGCACCAGATTTCAAATTATACTACATTGCAGCGCTGGTGCAATACACCAGACACTGGTATGCTAAAGTCCCCTAGTCCGATACATTGCGCCCTGGAAACCTACAGGGCGGCACCAGCAAATCTGCGTTCGGTGATTCTCAGCGACCGGCAGGCAGACTCTTCAACCCAGTCCGTACGACAGAATGCATGGCCAAGGTTATTTAAGAGATTGGGGAAATCACTGCCCCATATTGTGGAGCATTGCCACTGTGGAAGTGCCAGGGACTGCCTCCGACATTCAATATTGATACTCCGAGGTTGTGGAATGACAATGAGTTCATGGTTCTGCAAGACTTACTCCCAGAAGGGCGGTTTGTGACACCAGAGGAGTTTAAGGCAAAGTTAGGGGATAGTCCCCTCAAAACAATGCAATACTATAGGGCAGAGGTCTTCAAACTGTGGGGCCTGCCCCCCCCGGGGGGGGGGCCGCCAGAGCCCAGCCTGAAATGTCAAAATAAAAAAAAAACTTTTTTTTAGATTGGAGGAAATGGGAAGGGGCGCATCACATGGTAAGACTGGACCATAAAATGGTTTTAGGCACCAATGAAAAAATGGCCAGCAGTTACAAGTGGTTAGTCACAGACTGTTTTTTGTTCAAATGTAAACAAATTGTGATATTTAAAGAATATTTATTCAGCAACAATGGTCCAAACTACTAGCTGCATAGTGAAGTAACTCTTCAAACTTGCCCACATTGGCCAAAAAAGTAGCCCATTTTGACTGGCCTACACTAGCATTTTTGGTACGGTCATCGCCCTATTACCTTATAGGCCAGTCCAAGCCTGTCGGCTCATCCATAATGGGTGAGGGGGTGTCCACCCACTGTCCACCTCTCCCATTATGGAGCAGAGGAGCCAGCCCAGTGAAACACTGAGCACTCCCTCAACTGCTTTTTCCAGCTGAGGGAGTGCTCCTGGGCTGGCTGAACTGTCAAAGGGAAACACTGTTTGCCTTTGACAGTTCATTTCCCCAGCCGCACATGATCACTGAGCCATGCAACACTGGGGTGTTTTGCTTCGCCAGCCTTGCAAAGCTCATTGGAAATGCTGGCTGGGGCACTGCATGTATGTATGTATGTGCGAGGGGGTGCTCCTGCGCCTCCTCGAACATATGGGCAGAGCAACCTGGAGCGGGGCATTTTAGCAACCAGGTGCAGGCCCCTGCAGAAGGTACGTTTATGTCGATTTATTTTTTATTTAAATGTGTATGGATGTGTGTATAATTGAGTTATGGGACTGTGGTGCAAGCAGGATGGGCGGCAGCACTGGGATAGTGGTGGGAGTAGGGTGGGGAGAGCCCAGGGTCTGTACTGGGAGTAGGGTGCGGTGATGGCACGCAAAAGTTCATAGCGATTTCTACATACTGTCCATCTGGCACTTTCGGGGGGGCCCCGACCTGCCCAAACTTTGCTCAAGGGGGGCCCAGGCCAAAAATGTTTGAAGACCACTGCTATAGGGTAAGGGCTGTGGCCAGTCACTGATGGCCGTCATTCCCATTGAAACCAGACACAAATGAATGTGTCTGAAGACAGTGTTGACCGGCGGAGACGGCAGGCAATTGGTCTCCAGGTTATATCGCATGTGCCAAGAAAGGCAGCCAACATAAAACCAGGCACAGCAGAAGTGGGAGGTAGATCTACACATGCAAATACATGATAACCAGTGGCGGTGTCAGCTGACTAGAGCCGTTTCCTTAAATGGAAGGTTCCGCCTGGTACAATTTAAGATCTTGAACCAATTTAAGATCTTGAACCAACTCCACTATACACCAATGTGGATTTCTAAAATTGCCCCAAATACGAATGACGAAAAGTGTGGAAGGGTGAGGGCAGATTAATTTCATATTTACTAGGGATGCCCACAGATCGCACAATTCTGGCAGGAAGTGGCAGATGTACTGAATGATATAGTGCAAATATCCCCCACCCCCATGCTGGCTCCACCAAAATACCTCCTTGGAGATATCGGGTAGGTACCAGTGCTGAAATGTAGATCTTTCAATCCTAGTTGTGTAATTGCCCAAAAAATGTATTTTGAATTATTGGAAATTTAAATCTGCCGCAACTGGGACAAATTGGTTAAAAGCTTTAACGTTTGTCAATGACAGGGAGGAGGGATACACTGCAACTGTGGCATCGAAATGAAGGCCTAAAGACATCCGGGACCCTTCCGGGACTATCTTGAACGCATGAACGACAGGGCGCAGAATGATGGAGAGGGGTACTAATGCACTATGATGTTTAAGGGACCAAGTTATTTAGATCTGAACTGTTAAATTAAACTAAGAGAACCATGCCAGCTCGTATGTGTTATATCAAGATTGTGCTGGGTCGAACTGCTGTGCTCTGTAACGTGTCTGCCAACTGATATAAAGTTGTTTTTTAAAAAGAAAATCCATATTTCATTGATGTGTCAAGTTGCCATGATGAAATACAGAACAAAAATGATTTTTGCCTTCAAAAGGTTTCCAGAGCAGGCAGCCGGAACATTTTTCACAGTTGCCATCGAAATTATTGAACCGAAAATTAGACCTGCAAACACAAATGTTAAGACGCATGGATGAGGTCAAAACAGGCCTTCTAATTTTATTGGATCTTAAGGCAGCGTTTGATCTTCTTGATCACACCAGATTACTGGAAACACTGGCAAACGCTGGTAACTGCTCAAAACATGCAGTGGAATGGATTGGCTCCTTTTTAGGTGAAAGAACGTCTAAAATATGCTAGGGCACTATATGTTCAGATCCTATTGCCATCAAATATGGCGTACCACAGGGAGCCTGTATTTCTCTCATCTTATTTAATATCTATATAAGACTCCTGTGTGATAAATTGAAAGGATGGGTTTCCACTTCACAAACGCTGCTGACAATGTCCAACTATTACTATTACTCTAAATCACATCTACTCTATCATCCAGGAGTGGATGAAGGAAAACTGGATGTGTCTTAATAGTTCTAAGACTGAGTTTATGGTAGTCGGATCCCGTTTACAGACAGCTAGAAAGAGACTTGATCCATCCCACACAGGTTTCATGATTGATTCTTGCAATATAAAAAGGTGGTCGAAAAGGTAAAAACATTGGCACAATATTTGAAGCCTCCTTAAATGTGGACGCTCACGTCAAATATGTGACAAAAAAAAATGTACACTACCATCTTAGGATTCTAAGACAAATGAATCCTCTAGTATCTTGCAAAAACTGTGAAACCTTGGTCAGAGCTTTAATCATGCCACGGCTGAACTACTGCACCACCCTATTGGCCGGTGCAGGTAAAGGTAACATCCAAAGGTTGCAGACAATTCAGAACGATGCTGTCAGAATTATCTACAAAGCAACAAGAATGGATCACATTTCACAGTATCGAAGGGAGCTACATTGGTTACCTATAGAAAAGAAAAAGAGAATCCAATTTAAGACGTTGACCATCACACAATATGTCGACAGGGTATCACGCAACTCCCCTTCTTCAGGATGACTTGAAGGATGGTCCAACCCCACGGCCAATGGCAACCGCACCAGAGGCGACTTCCTAGGGGCCTCAGCAGGCACACTTTCAACCCCCGGAGTCGAGAGACTCGGAGGGAGGCGGAAGCCTTGCATCCAGTTGCCCCAACGACAACTGGAGCATATTCAACACCTCCAAGGGTAGCAGGGACTGAGGATTCACCAACGGGCAAAGGGGTGGCCGAGCTCCCCATCAACATGCGTGCACCATGCAAACCCAGAGCCCACGGATTGAAAAGCGGCTCTTGCTCCTCCTCCATTCCAGAGGAAACAGAAAATGCAGCCGGTTCCTGTAGCAGAATGTCCACAGGATGCATGGGCCCAAAGCCGGCAGACTGCCACAGTCCACCCATCGGCAACAAGCCTTCCGAATCCATCTGCGTCGACAACAGTGTACCACCGTCACAGACTGATCCGATGACCCCACCTTCGATGACAAAAGCAGATGGTACCACCACCGTCGACGCCACTCTCGTCGTTGGAACGGCAGCCTCCACGGTTGTAGCCTTCACCGATGACAGACTCTTTGGAAGAAGAACCAGACCGGTGCTTCAAATAGTCCCGGCTGGACGAGGACCGATGATCTTTAAACGATGAGTGCTTCGAGGAAGACTCCTCCGACTTCGCCTGTTCCTTGTCCGACATCTTTGACTTCTCGGGCCTACGACCAGACCCCTTGGACTTTCAGGCCGATCTAACTTGGACAGCGAGGAGCTACTCGCCCCTTTCAAATGATGCGACCTGGACATAGATGACTTGCTACCTCTCTCCACCTCCGACGTAGGCAACTCAGTCCGTTGCTTCTTAGCAGGGGTTCCGCTGATGCCACCCGTCGATGCACAGAGGCCTTCTCCGCCCTCACCGAAGACTGGCTCCCCCGGGGCCGAACCCACTTCTGAAGCCGGGTAACTGCCCTTGTTTAGCTAACAGATGAACCGGCAGTTACAGTCTTTCAAAGTCTTCTGCGAAAACCCCTGGAATATCTCGCAGGCCTCTGCCAAATGATGGGGGTACAGACAGTAGAGACAGTCCGTATGGCCATCCCCCCTCGAAGACCTTTGTGCCCCAGGTAGCACAAGGCCTAAACAGCGATATTTCTCTGGGCCACAGATGGCATACTGACCGGATACGTAAAGCAGGTGCAAAACACGGAGAAACACAAGGTGATCCCAACCATTTGGAGACGGTTGAAATCTGATGGGAAGCCGCGGGGGGCAGGGCTATTTATATCGGACGTCCTATTGGTGTCACTTAAAGCACCCAAAAAGACAGTCAATAGGACAGTAAAGTGTTGAAGTTTTCCATGGGGAAAATGCCAAATTAAATTTACTGAGGTTTCCCAGCCCGACGATGGGAAATATTCACAGCATGTGAATCCATGAAAGATCCAATGCTGGAGAAAGGAGTGTGTGGCAGATCATTTAATTGTACTTTTGAAGAGGAGAGCATGAACATCATATTAAATAGTGTGATTTGGTGAAGTTCAAAATTTGCATTAAAAACGGATTAAATGAACTCAACGGAGGGGAGGCAGAGGTAGTTAGTGTGACACCAACAGCTACCAGGAGCTGCCTTTGGCTCCCCAGGCCATCCGGTGCCAAACAAACACACTTATGTGAATGTACCTCTGCATTTGGGAAAATCTGAAAAATACACATTAGGGCACATCTCTATGACATTTAAAGCACAAGGGGTCATAAATCATGGGCAACATGATACATTTGCATCTTATGGGGCAGTTAGATTTGCAGAACATTATCCATTAGCTCCTCGTTCCCCAGGGGTAGATCCTGGTCCCTGGTTAATGCTGGATATCCAGGAGCGGCTTTTAGCTCCTGCTTAGCCAATCCATTGTGATCCCTGTAGTCTTGCACCAGCTCTTAATGTATGTCAATTACACAGCCTCTGCCTTGCTCTGCATAAACCTTTTTATACTTCACAACAAATAGAAGTGCTAAATAAATTGATGTATTGGATAAGAAAAATGTGCTGCATACATGCGTCTAAATTAGGTCAACTATGGCATAAACATGCTTACAACCTCCCGCTTGACAACTCAGAACATTGTGTGAACATAGAATAGTAAACCTAAGAAATGAGCTACTATACAGTATAAACTATACCCACAAGCCATGAGTCATGAGTCCGATATTAATTGAGTCTATAATGATGCTTCAAGATCACCCCCTGGCTATCTCAGAATTTGAAATTAAGATTGAATGAGCAGAAGCTAAAACCAGCTCCTCGATGTCAGGCATCACCCAGCTTGAAGGAGCTACTGTTGAGGAACAAGGAGCAAGTGCACAGCACAGCACACCACAAATCTAACTTCTTCCAGAGAGGCAAACTTTAAATGTATGCACATCATGTATGATCCATTAGGTTTTAATATGTACTAGATGGGTCCTAATTCTTCTTTATTAACTTACTCAAAGTTAATGTCACATATGTATTTTTGTTAGGTGCCCAGCGAGCCAAAAGTAGCTCCTGGTAGCTTTTGGTTTCAAGCTAACCAGGATCTCCTGGGCTAGGAGGAGCTAAATAGCTCCAAGCAATTTCGAACCTGGTTCTCGATTAACTGCAAAGGGTCACCTTCCTTCTATTCAGATAAACCTAGGAGTCTTCTCACCCATTTAACGTATGTATTGTTAGCCTAAAGTATCAGACAATTATCAATAAAGACACAATGTATACACATGAAAAAAATTATTATTTACAAAAACATATGTTTAATGTGCGGGCATAGAAAATTGCAGTAACATACTATAAAACAAAACCAAAGCAAACACATGGCTGCATAGGGAAAATATATTGCCAATGTCACAATGTCCTGGATAACAGTGAGTATCTGCCTAAGATGGTCAGTGAAGAAAAGCAAAGTTGCATAAAAGTCCAAGCTCATTATATTGCTTGATGTAGGAGGTAATTTCCTCAAGTGCGCCATCGGCCCCCAGGTTGGTTATACTTAATATACATTTTTCTCAACACACGGGGTATACATCAGCATGTGCATATTGAAGATTAACATTTTTCAATCCTCTATGGCACTATCAGAACTACAAGAGGCCGGTGGATTATTTAACAAAAAAAGGACAAAAAAATAAAACAGGGGGTGGAGGGTAGACTTAAATAGAATACTATTATGTGCATTGGAAAGTAAAACATTACGTATAACTACGGGCAAATTAGGATTTTTATTGATTTATTTATTTATTTTTTACACACTTCTTTGGTAGGATAATATAAAAAAAGTCTTTCCAAATCAATTTAATTAAAAGAATTCCATGCATCACTTTCTTTCTGGTGTCCAGTTTTATCTACAGAAGCGGCAGCAGTCAGGTGATCTCAAATGACCTTACACAGCTTAACAGTTGACATACTTGAAATAAACCCACTTGGGATGTCTGTTTGCTTTATTTCAAGTTTCTATTATTTTCTGCAGGAGTTTACGGTCATCTCAATTCCTGAGGCTTGAAGGGAGGAATGTGGAAAAAAGGTGGAAGCTTGAATGGAGAAGGACACCGATTCGTCGCCTCACTCTAGGTCAGTGTCCGCTGGCTAATCACTATTAAATGTAATAATGCTGGGTGTCTGCAACCTTTGGCTCGCCAGGTGTCATCAGATTACAACTCACATCAACCCTAGCCAGCCTAGCCAATGGTAGGGTTAGTCTAAAACATCTGGAGATCTTCAGGTTGCAACTCCCCCCCCTAGCGCCGTCGGTCAAAGTGGAGCAGGATAAGTAAGAACCAAAAACATATTTTATACCAATTACTATTCTCCAAGGTACAGCCTAATACTGACAAAGGCACACGTACATACTCTTTGACAAGGGTTAATATGACACATATGCTGTGGGACGAGACTATGACAACATATATTAATTTGGAGAAAGGTTAATTAAGATGTTATATTCCAAGTTTTTTATCATACCAACACTATTTATTGAAGTCCCCTAATAGACAGTATCTTTGGCGATTTTTGAGATTTCAGCTGAATCTTTTGAAAAAGTATCAGATTGGGGCATTGTGAAGATGAGCATGCCCCTTTAGTGGGGATACTAAAATATACACTCTTCAGCATTTATTTATGAAATGCAGCACAACTTTTATCACTCAAAGATGTCTGCCAGAGAACATCACTACAAAAAATAAAAAATAAAAAAAAATAAGTGTTTTAGGCACGTTGGGTAAGATTTCATTATTGCTGTAGTGGAATTTTGTACACTGAAATAATGGTTTTAAAAATGCAGAGATTTGATATGGATTAAATTAATTATATCAAGCCAATAGTGTTTTAAAAGGTTATATTACTATGTGCATGGAAGGATTACTTAAAAAAGGCAATGGTGTAAGGTTTGTTTTTTAACCAAATACACTAACATATTAGAATAGAATTGTACAGGGAACTGGAGGGCGGTGAGGAGAGGAGAAACGAAACGTATAGAGGCATGCCTGCATGTCCAGGACGGACCTCACAGTTGGCATACGGTGCAACATTTGTGAATGAGAAATCATGACACTGTATAAAGGCTCTCTGTAAGGCATGTCCGAGGCCATTGTCTGCATCCGTTGCAGGGCAAAATCAAACACCTTTATTCTTTGGTAGAAAACGGAACATGCTACTGTTTTCAAACTTCGCTCAGAAAAGCAATAGCTGCAATCCCGATGCTTACTCAGCACAGAAAACACTTGGACGGGCTCCGTAGAAACTCCTGTGAAACATTTCTCTGTGAAGGTCACTCAATATTTTTAGCATCAATTAGAACTTGCCACCGTGAGCTGCTTTTCTAAACGCACACTGCAACTACTAGAACGCCACTGCCTGCAAAGCTAGAATGCCAATGTATTGATTCAAAGCTGCTTCACGCTTCCATAAGGTCAGCAGAGTACACCGTATTTTTCCAGTGATTACAGGTTACATAGTTGGGATTAGTTGTGGAGAATGCCATGTAACAAATATATATAGCACTGAGAAGCAAAATGACCCAATTATAAAGAGGTTGATGTTGGGGGTCAAGGGGTTACATTAATTGTGAATGTAAGGCACAAGGAGGCAGAGAATCACAAGGCACTGCAGTAAAGGAGCAGTGAGAAACAAAGGCCTAAGAAACTACCTTGAATGAAAAGGAAACTTACATAAAGTTAAAGGATGGAAGGAAACTGAATTAAACCTAAAGCCTTGGGTGGGTGCCATTGCCAAGCGCTGCAATACATTTCTTTCATATTGTACGGCCAGCAAGACATACTTTTTCAAGCTAATCCAACGAAGCCAATCCAAACTAGAATAGCTTTTTAGCACTCCAAATCAGTACCCCTGAAAGCAGCTTACAGAAGTTGCGTATGAATAGAAATTACTACAAACTAGGACCAGTAAATTTAGTACAAGAGGTTACCACGCATTAGAACATACAGGTTATTCGAGCCCAGCGCGTTGCTGACAAGTCCATTAGGGTTTGGAACAACATGATTTAAAAAAAAAAAAAGGAGGAGCGCTTTTCCGCAGACAACTGAATGAAATATCCACGCAACCACCAGAATTTTAAACGTGTTATGCTCATCGGTTTACAAAAACGGCAATTTAGCAAAAAGAATAAAAAGAGTAAAAACAGCATAACAATTATTGCAGGACAGAAAAAACTACAAGAAACCGCCAACCATCTACAAAGTCGGAAGAAGCACCTACTTATGCTGATTGACAACCAACAGTTAAAAATACATATGAATTTAAAAAAAAAAAAAAAAAAAAAAAACAGGACACACTCATCGTCCACACCCATTAGCAGTGGGACCTTTAGCAGTTAGAAGATTGTTCTGATAGTCTGGATATTGGTCTTGTCGAAATGAGAGACTATTCGCAAAAGCTGCCAACAGAGATATCTGGAGCTGTAGTAAATGGACTGGGATCCCGCCCGCCTCCCACCCCCCCAAATGTCAGCAATAAGGTCAATGGACACCTACAACCAGCCATTGCAAGGGATCATTGTTTCCAAAGAAGAGGACTGTGCCTTTATTGGGCATTTCTGACAATGCAAACCGTAAACTGTAAATTAATTAACAGTAACTACATGCCTGTTGTGCCGACTGTTGTGGCGTGTAAACCTTAAGGAACAGGAATGAGTAGTGCTCTGAAAAGTTGCCTGAAGCAGTTCCAACTGCAAACCCCACAGCTGCATGCATCGAGAAGGAATATTCTTTGGGCAAATAAAACTGCAGCTCTCCGGCTATCTACATTTGATAACAGTCTAGTAGTGTAAAAAAAAAAAAACATGACTGTACCTTGTCTTGAAGCAATGCACACCTTGTCACACCAAGCATTATTGGATCTCAAGGGCAGAATGGGTCACAGGGCTCTGTACTCAATATGGGTTTTTTACAGCTTTGCTGCACTCTGTCAGCAATAAACCCATCTAAAACACTAACCTGCGTTGGTATACATGTACAATGTCCAAATAAGGAAAAAATGTTTATGCTACGTAATTTGTATTAGCCTATGGTGGGGCTTGTTTGAACGCTAAATGGCAATGAACATGTGTTCTGTGTAGGTAGGAGATTGGGATATACGTGTTACTTTGCATCTAGTTTTGAATACTTTTTAGTTTGCATCAGGTAGCAATAGAACAGCCAACAATGTAATCACAATGTTACCTGTGGCTGACAACTGTAGGATAACTTTGTAGCAGACTACATTGCTTGCTACCTCTCCACATGTAACTGCCCGGTAAGTAAAGATAAGACTACCAGCAAAAAACCCACAAGCAAGTAGTGACACAAATACAGCACCTCCCCCACTCCCCCACTGAGGCGCCAAATGCAACATACCAATTGATGAACCACCCCAACAGGGACAACACCAGGGACAATACTGCAACAAGAATCAGGGACAAACTTGAATCCATTAACCTCGACATACCCTAACATCACCAAAGACTGCAACAAAGGATCTGCACCAACACAACGCACCAGCAGGAACCAACCAAAGCCAACCCCTGCTATGTAATCAGTCTACTGGACGAAGAGACTGACCACCAAAGAACTCCCCCTTCCCAACGGGAACAACCAGGAGAGAACCACCAGCAACGGAAACCCAACCGACAACACACCGAACCAAACTGACAATACAAACAAAAGGAAAATCAAAAACTGCACTGCAGCCTACTCAAAGTTAGATCCATGGCAAACCACCCAACAGAAATCAAGAGACCTAAGCGAAGGAGGCACTGATGTAATTTCCTTACAAAAACCTGGTTAGCTTCCAATTACAAAGCCGTCATGAACAAAGCCATACCGGACAATTTCAAATTAATACACGCCAAAAGAGAAAACCGAAGGAGGTGGAATCGCAATCCTACACAAAACACATCCCAGCTGCTCCAATTAACCCAACCAACGTAGAAAACTAAGAATACTCATCAAGATCGAAACGGCCAAACCAACAGTGTTTTATCTGATCTACAGACCACTATCTTACAACCTCCAACTTTGCAATTAAACTAGCAGACTCTGATGCCATTATATCAACCTATCACGACAACCTAGGGATACTGGGAAACTTCAACATTTGGTTCGAAAAAGAAAACAAATCTGCAGCCAACTCACTCTGCGCACTCCTGGAAACATTGCATTTCAAGCAACTCCTAAATGGATCCACAAACAATGCCGGAAACACCCTGGATGCAATCTTCTGCAGAGGAGGACACTGCGCATCTGTACCACCTACACCAATGGTATAGAGCCACCCATACTCAATACCATTCTACATCACACTTCAAACCCGCCTACTGGCCCGGAAAGGAAATATGCCATAGCAGCAAGAAAAGAAACTGGAAGAACCTAGAACTAGAGGCCTTACACTTATTAGACTGAACCCTACCAAGAAGCACACAACCCACGGAAACCATAGACAACAGAAAACACACGCACACCCAACACCGATCCCCTAGACCACCTGGCACCAGTAAAACCTTTCAAAGTCACACCAAAAGAACTGGCTTCCACAGAAGAACTGAAATTTTTTTTTTTTTAAAAAAAACCAGTCATCCTGACAAGCAAACATCACCAACCACCCAAAATCAAAAATAGAAAATCCAGCAGACCATCAATACAACCCAGGCCAATCTGGCTCATCTGTAATGAAGTCCAAGTTTCACAGATTACAAGAACACTTTCCCAATCTCTGCTGAAAACAGATCTTCTCTTGACTGGTGGCTGGGCCAGTTTTTATTTATTTTAAACATTTTACACATAAAACAAGACAAACAAATAAATCAAACAGCAGAGGCGGTCAAAATCAACATAGATTCTGATTCTTATATTGTTAATACTTCTCAAACAGCAAGTTTCTAAGTCACTTCTGCTGAATATCCAATGGCAGATCATTCTAAAGATGTGGACTGAGGGAATAAAAGGATTTCCCCTGCCGCCCAGCTCAGCAGACTTTGGGACAAGAGAGCAGTGCTGGAGAATAGGACCAGAGGGAACAAATCTGTTTATATGGCTGTATAGCTTCAGCCAGATGACTAGGAGCCTGAACATTCAAGCATCTGTAAACCACAGAAAGCATTACTAATTCCGCTCTTGCCTTCACCGGAAGCCAATGCAAAGCCTTTCTATGAGCAGAACTGCGTTGCCTGTGGTTAATGCAGGCAATAATTTGAACCGCGTCATTTTGTACAACTTGCAATTTTTGAATATCTTTTTCAAAAGTTCCAACATGCAAGCTGTTCAATAATCCAGTTTGGTGTGGATAACAGCTCTAGCAATTGTTGCACAATTTATTCCAAATTAAGACAAATCTGTCGGAGCAGCCGTAGATGGAAGCATGCAGAGCTCACCAGCGAACTGGTGTAACAATCCATAGTCATGGAAGAGTCTAATGTTACACACAAGGTCTTAAACTTCCAAAGAGTATGGATAGCACACCCAGTAATACAAAACTGATTGCAATCCTGCTTTATCCTCGCTAACTTTCTTACAGAAGCCACCAACATCAGCTCTGTTTTAGCACCATTTAAACAATTTCAATTACAACCCATCCAAGACTTAATAAGGCTGTATGTAGTATTGATCTTCTCTTGATCAGTAATATAAATCAAATATTTCTGATTCAAAATCCATAAAAACACAGAAGACCAAACAATTACAATAAATAAAACCAAGCAATTACAAGAAATAAATCAGCAGATAGTTCAATCAATAACTGTATCATCTGCAAAGTTGGTAAATACATTTTTTCGGATAAAACATCAAATAGTGGCTTCATATACACATTGAAGAGAGATGGTGCAAGCACGCACCCTGGGGTACTCCACTAGTCAACACCTGCTCCTTTGACATTTTACCTCCCAAGCAGATTTTAGATAACCGGTTTGACAAGAAAGAGGAGATCCATGATAAGAGTTGGCCAGAACACCAGGCTTTTGTAATTTGTATTTTGTTTATTTATATAGCACACCTGGCCCAAGAGCATCTGGGCGAATTTCTTACAGTAATAGTTTGGAGGTAATGACATACAGTAAGTGTTATACAGAGTAACAAAGGCATGGAATAATATACAGAACATTGAATGGAAAAGAGCATAAAGAAGCAGTGAATCAAGTTATTTTACATAGGGTTAGACAATATACATACAGAATTTACGTAATCATTGTGCGGCTATCAAAGAAGCTGTGTACATGGAGGACCTGCGGCCGCTAAATCCTGCTCCTGGAGCCATGTTTTAGTTTTTCTTTTGAAGGAGTGAAAGGGCAGTTCAGCTCTGAGAAGGTTAGGGAGGGTATTCCATAGTTTGGAGGCTAGGACTGGGAAGCTGGATCCATCTGCTTTTTGCAACTTGCATCTAGGAACGGTCAAGCAATGGGAATAGGCTGATCTGAGAGGGCGGGAGGAGGTATTATGAGTGAAGGCAAGGGTTTTGAGAGATATTCTTTGTGCAACAGGCAGCTAATGTAGGCTACGCCTAATGTTGGAGAGGTGTTTTTTTGGGAATATTAAGGGCTGCCCTGATGGCATTCTGGGTCACCTGTAGCTTGATGAGGTTCCTTTGGCTCGTCCCTAGGTACAAGGCGTTACAGTAGCCTTTACATAAGGTAAGTTTTCTGGCTAGGATGATACAGTTAGCGGAAGAGAGGTACGGTCTGTAAGCATCACTTTACATGTATAGGCTGATGCAGAAAGCACAGCATTTGTTAGTGTTACCACCAATCTCAAAAGATTTGAAAGTCGAGGCTAGCCTGTTGAGTCTGGAGTGGGAACCTAGGATGTGGTGCTTTGCCTTTCGTCTTGAAGAGTGTCACGTACTCACCAGTGATAGGGATGAGAACCTGGGTGTCATCCGCACAATTAGTGTAGGTGACACCCAGATAATCAGGAATATCTAAGAGTGGCTTCGCGAACACATCGTATAGAGTGGGGTAGAGACAAGACCCTGGTGGTACCCCGCATGGGACAGGTGAAGGTTCAGCAGACGGGGAGATAACTCTAATGGTTCTATTTGCAAGAAAAGACCTAATCCAGGAGATAGCTTCATCAGAGAAGTGGGCAGTGGTTTGTAAGTGACAGCAAAGAATTTGATGATTGACCAAATCAAAAGCTGCAGAGAGGTCGAGCAGAAGTAAAAGGGCGATCTTACTGTGGTCTTTTAAGCCGTCAATTTGTGTTTTTAGGTCAATGAGGGCAGTCTCAGTTCCGTGCCTGGGTCGGAATCCAGATGGTCCAGGGCCCAGGAGTTTATTGGAGTCTAGACAGTCCTGGACCTGTAAGTAGGCTGCACGATCGAGAATTTTCAGTAGAAAGGGCACCGTGGTGATCAGCCTGTAACTGGCCGGGTTACTAGGATCAAGGGACGGTTTTTTGATAAGTGGGATGACCCACGCATCCTTGACGTTGTCTGGAACAGTTCCTGATTTGAACGAGGCATTTATGAAGGAAGTGATGAAGGGCGCCAAGTCATGGGCCAACTCCTTGATAATAGGGGCAGGGCATGAGTCACCCTGGCAATTCGAAGGCTTGAGTTTATTGATGTTTTCCACTTCCACGATGGGCAGGGGCGAGACAAGGGTTTGAGGGAGTGTGTAGCCAAGTGTGTGGTGCTTGTGGTGGCCGGTAGTACGTCCTTGATTTTAGTTTGAAGAGTGGAGATTTTGTCAAATGGCGCTTTTTCGATATTCGTACACCATGTGGTGTCGTTATTGCTTTTGTCTGTGGGTGTAATGGGAGATTAAAGTTCTTTAAGAATCTTGAACAATTTTTTAGTGTTAGATTCTGCCAGCAGGATACGCTTGTTATACGTGTCTTTTTTAGCTGAAAATATCGCCTCTTTGTAGTTGCCAGAAGCTGTAGTGAGGGCGTTGCGTAGTTCTCTCAAAAGGGGAGTAAACCACGAGTTGAGATGAGCGCAGGGTTTAGATTTACATAGTTTCATAGGGGCTATAATATTTAGAGCTTTTAGTATAGTATGGTTAAAAGTTATCTACTAAGACTGCAGTCGGTGCAGAATGGGAAGAATAAGAGGGAGGAGTTTCTTTCTAGCAATGTCCTTGTTTCTGGTACCGATGGAGGGTGCAATGTTTTGTTTGGGTCATTGAGTGTTAGATTTAATGTTGAAGGTTATATTATGGTGATCTGACCATACACAAGGTGTATTGGAGATATTGCAATTCAGGGCAGCAAGCCAATCGAGAGTCCTTCCTTTAATGCAAGTAGGTTGCTGTATGTGATGAGTGAAACCGAAGTCAGTGAGTGTGTTGGATAGGTTGAGTACCGATGGAGGGTGCAATGTTTTGTGTGGGGCATTGAGTGTTAGATTTAATGTTGAAGGTTATATTATGGTGATCTGACCATACACAAGGTGTATTGGAGATATTGCAATTCAGGGCAGCAAGCCAATCGAGAGTCCTTCCTTTAATGCAAGTAGGTTTCTGTATGTGATGAGCGAAACCCAAGTCAGCGAGTGTGTTGGATAGGTTGAGAGCTTTGAGGTCATTAGGGTCTTGGAAGCCCAGATTGAGGTCTCCAAGTATTATATTTTGAGAGTTGGTTTTGGTGTTAGCTGCTAGAAGAGGTGGGATATCGCCAGTGACCGTGGAGGTGGGGCCTGGTGGCATGAAAATAATGTGTATGGTGGCCGTTTGGTTAGGTGATAAGGGTAGTTTGACTGAGTAGTTCCACAGAGGGGATCTGCTTATTGGGAATGAGTCCGAGTTCAAGGGATTTTTTTAAAGATGAAGGAGACGCCTCCGCCTTTAGACTGTTTACAGCCTCTGTCACATCTGATGATGTCATAGTCATTGGAGATAGACAAGGAGAGTGAAGGTCCGGCTTCAGAATGCAGCCAAGTTTCCGTAATGGCTAGGAAATCCAAGGTCTTGCGTTTCAATAAAGTCAGCTATATCAATTGCATGCGCTGGGAGGGACCTTGCGTTAACAAGGGCTCATTTAACTGAAGCGCTTTTGGTACGGCTGGTACCAGTAATAACTGGATTTACGGCTACATTAGGGATGGCAGTGGTGAGTCCTAAAGAATACGGTTTGGTAGTTTGAGGGCGTGCGTGTGCGTGTTCTTATTTGTAGGATGGTAAGGGTGATACGTTTTGTGGCTGAGTGTGGAGCCCAGTCGAAGGTTCCTGAGGTGGAGAGCGTAGGGTTGGTTGGGGGTGGGTTTAGTGGCGATGTGTTCCAGCCATAGTGCTGGTGAGTTCAAGTAGGGTTTAGTGCAAGTCATGGTGACCTCGATGTTGTGGATGCTCACGGGATCAATGGATGATTCAGATGACATGGGTGAGTGACATATATTAAAGGTAAGCTGTAGGACTAGCCGTTTGCAGGGTTATGCAGAGGAGCAATATAAAACAAAATAAGGAGATTGAGTGCATTGTAAGGGGGCGCTGTGGGGCTTTAGGATGCAGGTAGGACAATGCGAAGGGTGATTAACCCACGAGCAAGGCACGGGTTGTGGCAATGGAGAGTTCCGTTAGTGACACATGGTACAATACATAAAGGGCAGCCAGCGATTAGATTGCTAGTGCTGGAGTGACAGGCTATGTAGAGCTGGCAAGACTAAGCATATATGGAAATAGCATTGCTGACATTGGCAGTGACAACGGATTGATTATTAGAAACAGTAATGTATAACAATGTAGATGACAGACGAGACGCATGACAAATCAAAATATCGCTATGAAACATTTTGAGGTTAAGAAACAATCGGTGTGCAAGGTTGGGTACTGACACTCCTGTGGTTGGGTTGAGCTTTACAGCTAGATTACTGTTAATGTGGCATGTAAATAAACATTTTCGCGTTTACAGGTCGTGTCACATGGTAGCACAGTAGTATAGTGGGAGCAATGAGTAGAGGCAAGTGTCTGGGTCCAATATGATTTGCTACTTGCTTGCATAGTGGCAGGTCGCCGCACAGGTAGATGACAAATGTAAAAGTCACTTGTGTCTTACTTGATACGCAGTGGGCCACAGGTGTGAATCCTAGGCCGACATGATGCTGAAGTGAATCGGGCAGCGTTCCTGGCCCCAACAGGCCAGGACAGGCGCTGAGCCTTGTGATACCGAGGCCGGCTCATGCCTTCCGTTATAGTGTATCCGTGTATAAGGTAGCGTCAGCCAATCGGATTCAAGAAGGTTGCTAGGCAACCAAAGGACACAATGGGGAGGTTGCCATTTTAGTGGCGTCAAGGTCCCAGCGAACAGGGGTTGTGGATGCAGCAAAAATGGGGTGGAAATGCAAGGGTGTGGGTAGCAAGAGCGCAGGACGCTGTTAACCTCTGGTTGAGTGTGCTTTGTTCAGCAAAATATCATGGTCCAAAAGATCAAATACTGCCAAAGATCCAACAGCATAAGGACCCCTATCCCTCCCCTGTCAAAGATGTGTGACGAAAGAAAATCACAGCTGACGCTGTACCATGTCCGGATCGAAATCCTGACTCACAACGTTGTAGAACATTATTTTCCTCAATATATTGCTGAAATTGCCATGTAGCCATTTTGCCCACCACTTTTGTAAACACATTTGTTATAGGCTGATAGTTGTTCGGATCAGATGGATCCGGGCCTGGTATTTTTATTAAGTGGTGTGATTCTGACACTGAACAGTGCAAGGAGGTAGCGTTTGTAAATGGAGTAAAAAAGGAGCAAAGATTTCCAGAAATTTAAGTACGATGTTTGCTGGGCAAACATCATTCAGAACGGTGGCAGGATACACGCTTCCAAGAGTAGAAAGCATGTCCTGCACCACAGTATTGTATTGCTGCTTCAATATCACTTAAAGACTTACAATAAATTGTTATAGGTACGAAACACTAAAATAAAATTAGCAGTTATACTTTTTTTGTTTAAGTTTTAACAGTGCATACATTTTTATTTAAATGGCAATAGTTATCTGCTCTGTACTCTGAACACTAGGACTGGTAGTGAAGCATCAAACGTTGTTCCTTAGTTCCTTGAGGGATGTGTGAGGGTGTAGAGGGGTAAACAGGAGAGCATTCTAATGTCTGGTCCACAAACGTGACAAGAAATGAAAGGGACAGGATGCTTATGTGCCTGAAAGAAGTGCATGCGCAGCCCTCAACAAAACTTGTATTTGCCATTAGCCATTTGCTAGTGATAAATGACGCTTGGTATCCAAGAAATGGTGTGTTGTGTGTACAAGGCATACAATAAGCAATTTTGCTATGCAATTCTGTAGGTTTGATAATTAAATTGACACTTGTGAAGCAAATCTAGCCATTTAATTTACCCTGTTCAATGAAATCACAGCCTACCCTACATAACTCTTGTCCTCAGGGATCGCTCCACCCTCATTTCTCTGTTCACTGCAAGTTCAAAAGGGCTAATGCAGAGAGTGCAGCAGTATTCATCTTCTCCACTGAAGTGCCAAAGGCCTGTGTGGGAGTGCTAGGCAAGTATTTTCTTTTTTAAGTAATTAATTGGGATGATACTTTTATTGAGCCAACTGTATCTTGCCTGGCAAAGAGCAATGTGTGTTAACTTTAAAGAGTCATGCAATTCCATTCCTAATATTTTAAGTTGTTACATAATGCATAATGACAGTATTGCTACTGTATACCACTGCATTGTCTCCATGCTTTACAGGAAAGTTTAGTGTATCTAAATCTCGTAGCTTCAGCTACATTTCATTTTGTTTTATAAGATGCATCATATTGCAGAGCGAACAGTTTTAAAAATGTATATAATCGATGGACAAATGCGTTTGAAGGCAAACCTGGTTCTGTAACCTGCTGGTTGCATACATCGGTGCAACTGGTGCTCAATCCATGAGCTGATCCCATCCTCCTTGACATTCTATCTTATTACCCTGTTGCTTTATGCCAGCTATCCTAAAAGGGAGATTGCTGCAAACTACAATATTCCACCTAGTTTTTCCAGTTCTCTGCCTGCTACGCCACCCACTATGCTTAGTCTCCGATTTCCGCTTACATAATACACAAAGCTAACAAGATGTTTCCGACAAATCGTGATCGATAGTTTTATCCAGTCTGTACATTTACAGATCTACTGCATTACCATACACTGTAGTTTCCCTCCAGAGCGTGCTTTTCTCTAGGATTAGGATTGCATTATATATTAGCACCTGTGGGAGAGAGCTGGCCAAACTGTTTTCAAAATTCATATCTATTTGTGTCCATTCATGAAGCCAATTTTTACTTTACAGGCACTTAAACAGGGCTCACAAAATCGTCGCCCACTAACATAGCAGAGTATATTTTACGAAGGGCGAGTACCATTTGAACGGGACGTTTGAAAAACATTAAGATTGTTTGCAGTAGATGTCAAATAAAAAAGTCACACTATGCATGGCTGACCCGTGTGGGCGTAGTGTGCAAATCATACTGGGTTTGTGGTGACATGCACCATTTTCCAGAAACTGTATGTCAGTTGCCATGGGTCAGGTGCATTTCTGTTAGGTCGAGTAGGTAAAGCAAGTTAGGACTAGCAGAACCTAACCAATTTGCAAGGCCTGACTCATCTCACCAATGTCTTATTTCAGCGGTACACAAAACTGCTGTATTGTTGCTCATTTTATGTCTTGGGTGCAAATGGAACATTGAAAATGATACTAAAACATTGCTAATCAAATTAGTTTGTTTGCTAATCAAGAAAACTTTAATTAGCAAACTCTGCTAATCAATTTTTTAAAACTAATTTATGCCCTGGTGTAGGTGGAGAATTGAGGGATTTTGTGACTGTTAGTAGCTTTTAACTTTTAGCCCTGCGCCTGTGGGTTGTAGCCAGGATAAGCAGGTGAAGGCAATTGGCCCACCGCTGAATTATAAATTAGGGCAAAGAGAGCACAAAATATGTTGAAGGAATATCCCTTTCACGATATGTACAAATTAACTCAAATACAGTTACAAAGACAGTATTTTAGCTGTAAACAAAGAAATCGATGTGGTGACTGGCACTGGTGGGATGAAGATCAACATGTCACTAGATTTCAACTTGCCTTACACAATACTCCCCCAAAAAGTGTATCTTGAGAACCTCAACGGCGAGCTAAAGGAAATCACCAAATTGAACAGAAAGCCAAATGGTGCTAGGAAAAAAAAATAAAATAAAAATAAAACATTGCAATTAGGCGTAAGTGGATCACAGTTATTGTGCATGCTTTTGTGATGGAAACTATCCTCCATAGTCGAGTACAAGAACTCAGAAATGTTTAGCTCTTCCTTCCAGTTTAGGGGCGCCTGGGAAGCTTGACAGCACAAGCTACTTTTGAGTCTCCATGACCGGGAGGATAACTCCGGGGCAAGGCGTTACAGCAACACAGGTTTGCATAACGGGCTCATACTTAGAAACTAGTCTCCAGTACTAAGCGCGTTATAAAAGAACAATTATAATAATTATAACAAACAATGTGCCAATAACTGCGCTTGAGAACGTGTGCGAAGAAGCATTGAGACATATGTAAAAGACATTTAAAAAGCACTCTGGTCACGATATAAATGGGCAACAATTGGTTGATTGATACATTTTTTATTTCTATTGCGCTCGTACACAAGTGTTTCAGAGCGCGACAAGGCAAAGGGGGGGAAACGGGAGAACAAAACAGCGATCTTACTAGGCCCAGTGACATTGAGAACACGCAAGTGCATGGGAGTGGGGAAAGTACATGGAAGGGGGGAGAAGTGTAAAGTGCGAAGCCGAGGAGAAACAGATAAATAACAAATGAATAATAAAGGCAACAAACGGTGGTAGTGCAGCCAGCAATTAGCAAGTGCTAGGTTTAAGGCAGCAGACAGGGTAGGTCTGATAAGTGCAGGAAGAAAAAAAAGGGGGGGGCTTTATGGGTACAGATATAGACCCCAGTGCAAGGGGTGGCCCGGAGGCAGTGCGGGAGAGTGGCGGGGTGAGCAGGTACCTGGGCCCCGTAGGACAGAGGGTGGCCAGGTCCACATTGCCAAGAGAGAACAGATCAGCAGGGGAGAGGGGGAGCAAAGGCAGAAGAAAAGAGGAAGGTCTGGAGGTACTTCCAGAACCAGAGATGGTTCTCCTCAAGTTTTAGAGTGGCAGGGAGGCTGTTCCAGAGGGAGGCCCCAGCCGAAGACAGATCTACCCCCAGCTCGTTTCTCTAAAAAACGACTGAGGGAGTTGAAGGTAGAGCATCGAAGAGCTCGAGAGGGGAGGTATTTGCGGAGGGATAGCTGAAGGTATTTTGGACCCACGCCTCAGAAAGCCTTGTGGACAATGCAGAGGGTTTTGAATGTAATCCTTGCATCCACTGGGAGCCAATGTAGAGATTTCAGAGCTGGAGAGATACGATCCCAGGCGTGAGGCCAAGGACAAGTCTTGCAGTCCTGTTCTGGATTAGTTGCAGAGGGCGGAGAGTAGAGGCAGTTATGATTTAGAAAGAGGCTGTTAAAATAGTCCAACCTAGAGAGAACCAGAGCTTGGGATACCATGAGCTTCTGGGGGGGAAGGAGAGGAAAGGCAGAGTACCTCCGAGGAGGTGCAGTAGGAAATTTGACTTTTTAAGAGACCTCAGTGATGTGGGCGGAGAAGGAAAGGGTGGAGTCAAAGATGACCCAGAGCTTCTTAGCCTCACAGGTGGGGGTAGGACGAGGGCCAAGGGAGGCCAGCCAGAGAGTGAGGGGAAAGGATGGTGAAGGTGTGCCGATGAGGAGGATCTCCGTCTTGCTGGCATTCAGACAAAGATCATTGGCGGCACACCATTCTTGAATGGCAGTTAGGCAATCAGAGATGAGAGAGGGAGAGGAGGAGGCAGAGGGCAGTCTGAAAATGAGTTGAGCGTCGTCAGCGTAGAACTGGAAATTTTAGCAGAAAGTGGCAATGCAGAGGCCGAGAGTTGCCAGGTATTGGTTGAAAAGCCAGGGCGAGAGGTTAGACCCCTGGGGAACACCACAGGTAGAGAGGAAGATCGATGAAAGGAAGGACCTGTAACGCTCACCTGATTCCCACGGAGGCGCGGGTCTTGGCAGGAAGGTGTCCGTAACACGAAACGTGATGTGCAGGATTCGGTTGGCTTCTGGGGTCGAACCTCTCCGCACTGTGTGTCGAACTCGAAGGGTGAGGTTTCTGCAGGTGAAATAATATGGGGATTAAAGGTCTGGGTTGTTGAATGTCCCTATCTCTCTCCTCCCAGCTTGTCTGTTGAACCCCCCTCCCAGGTCAACTTGCTCACCTTAGATAGGTGAATGCTGGGCTCTCCATCTGCGTCTAGTGCAGGGTGCCGTTGCCAGTTCCTTCACTGGTGAAACGTTAGCCTCTTGACTTCAGAGGATGAGTAGCGTCGTTGTCTGCAAGACCGGTAAGTTTCTGGACACCTTTAGTCTGTAAGTATGGCAAGCGTTCTTACTGTCTCTTTCTTTGTCTTTGCAGGCGACGATGCAGAAAGAAGAAATCCGGAAATCGTCACGTGCCGGTGAGTGTAACACTGCTGTTGTTTATGCAGGTGAAGATGCAGCGTGAAGAATTCCGAAATGCACAGCGTGCCGGTAAGTAGAATAATGCTGTTTGTCTTTGTGCAGATGCAGCGTGAAGAATCCGGAATGCACGGCGTGCCGGTAAGTAAAATAATGCTGTTTGTCTTTGCAGGCGAAGGTGCAGCGTGAGACAAGACCGCTGCCGATGGATCAGGTAAGCAAAACCTGCGTGTGAAAGTTTGTTCTGCTAACCTGTTGTTTCTGATCTTTTGCAGGTGCTGATGTTGCTCGGGTACCGGAATGGTGAGTATAATTCTTGCAGGTTCAGGATCTAAAGAAGAAAAGCTGGAGCAGACTCGGTGAGCGTTCTGCTGCAGATGCAGAATAACGCGAAGCACGTTTCATCAATCGGGTGTGGTTTAAATAGCCTTGGAGTGATGAGGCATCTCCTTCCACGGCCCCGCCTAGGTAAGAAAAGAGTTCCTGCTTCCAGAAGAGTTCCAGTGGAGTGGAGCTGCCCCACCCAGGTAAGAAAAGTAGTCCCAGTTCACCGAGGACTTTTAAGAGTCTGGCAAGTCAGCAGCATGGTCTGCCGCAGGTAAGTCCACCCAAGCATCTTCACACCTATGATGAGCCCGGCGCTTCCAGTGCCGGGACCAAGGCTTCTGATGAGCCTGGTGCCACCGGCGCCAGGACAAGGTCCAAAAGGTCCCTGTGGGGACCGGCTGGTGCCTAGGATCAGGGTTAGGGGCCTGCTTCCAAGGACGTTGGGCTGATCCTGGCTCCTTGGAAGCAGTGATCATGACAGTATCCCCCCTCAAGGCCCCTCCTAAGTGTGTCTTCTCCGGGGGCTTTGGCTTGTCGGGGTGATTCAGATGGAATCTCTTGACCAGACGAGGTGCGTGGACGTGTTCTGAGGGTTCCCAAGACCTTTCCCGGGGACCGTATCCTTTCCAATCAACCAGATAGTATAATTTAGACCTGGAAATTTTGGAGTCTAGGATGTTCTTCACTTCAAATTCGAGTTCTCCGTCTACCAAAACGGGTTCCGGGAGTTCAGTCAATCGGGTTTCTGGTTGTACTGGTTTTAATAAGGAGACATGGAATACTGGATGTATTTTCATATGCGTAGGTAATTCCAATTTGGCAGCCACCGGATTAATTATGGCAGATATGAGGTAAGGCCCAAGGTATATCGGGATGAAAGTGCGGGGTCCTTTTAAAGGCAGGTGCTTAGTGGATAACCAGACTTGATCTCCTACAGCGTAGTGAGGGGCCGCTTTACGGTGCCGATCGGCTGCCTTTTTGAATTGAGCTTTAGCTCTTTGCAGATGGGCAGTGGCTTCCTTAAAAGCACAGGTGATCTCCGAATGTAAGTGATCCACAGCAGGTGCTTCAATTTCTTGGGGAGGATCCAGGTTGGAGGTTCTAGGATGGTGTCCATATAACAAGAAAAAAGGAGTCTTCCCGGTTCCAGAATGAGTCGAATTGTTGTACGCGTATTCAGCGATCCAAAGAATGTCCTTCCAGGGGTTTTCTGTTTGTTGGAGCATGCAGCGTAGATATTGTTCTAGTGTCTGGTTTGTCCTTTCGGTTTGTCCGTCAGTTTGGGGATGGTGACTGGTCGAAAGTCTTACATCAACTTGGGCTAGACGACAGCAACTGCGCCAGAAGTGGGAGATGAATTGACTTCCCCTATCGGAGACTAAAACCGAAGGAAAACCGTGTAAGCGAACAATGTTTGCCAAGAATTCCTGGGCCAGTACTGAGGCTGAAGGCAGACCCTTCAAGGGTATGAAGTGAGCCATTTTCGAAAATAGATCCACGACTACTAAGATGGTAGTATATCCCAAGCATGGAGGTAAGTCCGTGATAAAATCCATGGACAGGGTATGCCATGGACAGGGAGGGATGTCAAGTGGCTGTAATAGGCCGGCTGGTCTTTGCTTTTGACTTTTATTCTGGGCACACACACCGCAGGAGATTACAAAGTCTCTAATATCCTTTTTCCACAATGGCCACCAGAAATGTCTTTTAATCTTTTCCATGGTTTTGGTAATGCCAGGGTGCCCCTCCATTAGAGAATCATGATAACCGGAGATTACTTGTTTTTGTAGTTTCTCACAGGGCAAGTGCAATCGTCCTCGGAAATATGGTAGGTCTTGATCTACTGAGAAATCTTTTCCCTTTAATTGCCAGTCCTGCAAATCGGTCGGAGTTAGGAGCGATTTCACCGTGGTCTTGATGTCTTCAAAAGATTGAGTGCTGACCAAACCCAAAATCCTTTGTTCTGGGATTATGGGTATTGGATCTGGATTGATCAAATGTTCATCTACTCCCATCCGGGAGAGGGCATCCGCTTTTCCGTTCTTACTGCCTGGTCGATAAGTAATTATAAAGTAAAATTCTGCTAGAAACAGAGCCCAACGAAGTTGTCTGGAAGACTGAGCTTTGGCTGTCTTTAGGTATTGTAAATTGTGGTGGTCAGTCATTACGGTGACTGTGTGTCTGGCTCCTAGAAGATAATGCCGCCAGGCTTTAAAGGCTGATCTGATGGCCAAAAGTTCCTTGTCTGTAATTGAATAGTTGATCTCAGGAGGCGAAAACTTGCGGGACCAAAAAGCAACCGGATGTAATTGGTTTGTGACCGAATCTCTTTGTGATAACACTGCACCCATAGCAAGACTAGAAGCATCCGTTTCCATGATGTAAGGTAGTTCTGGGCGAGGGTGTTTTAAAACAGGTGCAGAAATGAATTTAGCTTTTAAGTCTTGAAAAGCTTGTTCCGCTTCAGAAGACCACTCAAAACGTTTGTTCTTTTTCAACAGAGCGGTGATGGGCTGGACTATCCGGGAAAATTCAGGAATAAATCTGCGGTAAAAGTTAGCGAATCCTAACATGCTTTGAACTCCTTTTACAGAGGTTGGTGATGGCCACTTGATAATTGCATCAACTTTCTTTGAATCCATATGGACTCCGTTAGGTGACAGTATGAATCCCAGGAACTCTACTTCCGTTGCGTTGAAGACGCATTTCTCAAGCTTAGCAAAAAGACTATGTTGACGTAATCTCTCGAGAACCTCTTTAACATGTCTCTGATGTTCTTCTTCAGATGATGAATAGACGAGGATGTCGTCAATGTAGACAACTACACATACGTCAATGAGTTCTCTGAGGACATCGTTCATAAAATATTGGAAAGCAGCAGGAGCATTACACAGTCCAAAGGGCATCACTTGATATTCGAATAGCCCGTACTTGGTGCGGAAGGCCGTTTTCCATTCATCGCCCTCTTTGATCCGTACCAAGTGGTAGGCTCCTCTGAGATCCAGCTTTTTGTATATACAGGCATCTTTGACTTGGTCCAGGAGTTCAGGGATCAAAGGTAACGGGTAACTGTTTTTAACAGTGATCTGATTCAGGGCGCGGTAATCTATGCAAGTCCTAAGGTCTCCTTCCTTTTTCGGAACGAAGAATAAAGCCGATGAAGCTGGAGATTTTGAAGGACGGATAAACCCGTTAGCTAGGTATTGGTCCAGGTACTGTCTGAGGTGAATGTTCTCTGGCTCGGTGAGGGCATAGATCCTGCTGCAAGGCGGGGTTGTTCCAGGTATCAGATCTATTTGACAGTCGTAAGACCTATGAGGAGGTAGGGTGTTAGCTTGATCCTTCTGGAAGACGTCTTGGAACTCCTGGTATTCGGGAGGCAATTTGAGAATCTCCTCAGAAGAGATCGTCGCCAGTGAAACATCAGGTCGAGGATAACAAGTGGTAGAACACTCTGGAAACTGAACCGTCTTTGCTCGCCAATCAATCTGAGGGTTGTGCTTCTCTAACCAAGGGATTCCCAGAATGATCTGGAACTGAGGGGCCTTGATTACATCGAACACTATTCTCTCCCGGTGTCCATTATGACTCAACAGTGTCACTTCTTGGGTGGCATGCGTTACTGGTCCGGAGGCTATCTCCGTGCCATCCACAGTAGTGATGACGTCTTTTACTGCCTTAGGGACAAGGGGTAGATTCATCTTTGATACCATTTCACGGTCCACATAGTTACCGATTGCTCCGCTGTCAATGTAAGCTTCAATTGCATGCAAACGATCCGGACGTTCAGGACTAATGAGGACCATGGGTATCACGAAATGCGAGGTCACGGGACAGATCTTAACGCTCGGCAAGAGGACCTCTACTCTTGTCGGGCGAGGTCGTTTCCCTGCTCAGAACTTGTGGTACAGGTATCAGCGGCTCCTACAGTCTTCTTAGCTGGTTTCACGGGACAGTCCCGAAGAAAATGTCCTGAATTACCGCAATAGAGGCATAATTGCAGCTGCCTTCTTCTTTCCCGCTCTTTCTGGGTTAAAGGTCCTCTCATGCCCCCTATTTGCATGGGTTCCACAGTGTCAGCTCCCTTATTCGAGGTCTGTGGTTTGGAAAACACTCGGGTATCAAATCTGGAACGATCTGCCTTCCTGTTCTGTAGTCTATGGTCTAGTTGGACAACCAAGTCAATATAGTCTGAACATTCTTGTGGAGGATTCACAACCTGCGCTAGCACATCCTTGAGCTCTCCACGCAGGCCTCTGTAGAAAAGCGTTATTCTCTTGTCCTCGGGCCATTGTGTTTCCACTATGAGTCTATTGAAAGAGGCTATATAAGCCAAGAGGTCTTGGTTACCCTGTCGTAATGAGAGAAGTTCATTGTCCAAGGCCTGCCCTTGTGCATGTCTTGCGAACAGTTTCTCCATGCTGGACTGGAAGGCTTGAAAATCGTGTAAAACCGGATCATCCTGGGTGACTAAAGGGATCGACCAATCTGCAGCACTGCCACTGAGATAAGAAAGCACGAAAGCTACCTTAGCCTGGTCCGTTGGGAATGCAGCTGGTCGACATAAGAAATGCAGGCGGCACTGGTTGATGAACACTGCGAATTTCTTTGGATCACCAGCAAAGCGTTCGGGCGGAGCCAAGGGCACATTACCGGGCAGATTGATTTGCACTGGATTTGAAGCTGATGCAGAAGGATAACTCCCTCCTGGAACGGGCAAAGGTGTCTGTCCTGCCTGAGTTTGTAACAACTGCCTAGCAAGGTCCTCTGTTCGCTCCTTAGAAATTATCAGTTCTCTTCTTAGAGAGCTTGTTTCCTGGCGAGCTGCATGTACTTCTGCTCTTAATTCCCCAAGCAACTGGGCTAGTTGATCGGTATCTGAAGTTTCCATTGCGCCTGGGTAGGAGTTTAGTGGTGGGCTTCGCGTTCTGTAACGCTCACCTGATTCCCACGGAGGCGCGGGTCTTGGCAGGAAGGTGTCCGTAACACGAAACGTGATGTGCAGGATTCGGTTGGCTTCTGGGGTCGAACCTCTCCGCACTGTGTGTCGAACTCGAAGGGTGAGGTTTCTGCAGGTGAAATAATATGGGGATTAAAGGTCTGGGTTGTTGAATGTCCCTATCTCTCTCCTCCCAGCTTGTCTGTTGAACCCCCCTCCCAGGTCAACTTGCTCACCTTAGATAGGTGAATGCTGGGCTCTCCATCTGCGTCTAGTGCAGGGTGCCGTTGCCAGTTCCTTCACTGGTGAAACGTTAGCCTCTTGACTTCAGAGGATGAGTACCGTCGTTGTCTGCACGACCGGTAAGTTTCTGGACACCTTTAGTCTGTAAGTATGGCAAGCGTTCTTACTGTCTCTTTCTTTGTCTTTGCAGGCGACGATGCAGAAAGAAGAAATCCGGAAATCGTCACGTGCCGGTGAGTGCAACACTGCTGTTGTTTATGCAGGTAAAGATGCAGCGTGAAGAATTCCGAAATGCACAGCGTGCCGGTAAGTAGAATAATGCTGTTTATCTTTGTGCAGATGCAGCGTGAAGAATCCAGAATGCACGGCGTGCCGGTAAGTAAAATAATGCTGTTTGTCTTTGTGCAGATGCAGCGTGAAGAATCCGGAATGCACGGCGTGCCGGTAAGTAAAATAATGCTGTTTGTCTTTGCAGGCGAAGGTGCAGCGTGAGACAAGGCCGCTGCCGATGGATCAGGTAAGCAAACCCTGCGTGTGAAAGTTCGTTCTGCTAACCTGTTGTTTCTGATCTTTTGCAGGTGCTGATGTTGCTCGGGTACCGGAATGGTGAGTATAATTCTTGCAGGTTCAGGATCTAAAGAAGAAAAGCTGGAGCAGACTCGGTGAGCGTTCTGCTGCAGATGCAGAATAACGCGAAGCACGTTTCATCAATCGGGTGTGGTTTAAATAGCCTTGGAGTGATGAGGCATCTCCTTCCACGGCCCCGCCTAGGTAAGAAAAGAGTTCCTGCTTCCAGAAGAGTTCCAGTGGAGTGGAGCTGCCCCACCCAGGTAAGAAAAGTAGTCCCAGTTCACCGAGGACTTTTAAGAGTCTGGCAAGTCAGCAGCATGGTCTGCCGCAGGTAAGTCCACCCAAGCATCTTCACACCTATGATGAGCCCGGCGCTTCCAGTGCCGGGACCAAGGCTTCTGATGAGCCTGGTGCCACCGGCGCCAGGACAAGGTCCAAAAGGTCCCTGTGGGGACCGGCTGGTGCCTAGGATCAGGGTTAGGGGCCTGCTTCCAAGGACGTTGGGCTGATCCTGGCTCCTTGGAAGCAGTGATCATGACAGGACCCCAGTTGGGCCTGGGAGGGTCAATCTGAGAGGAAAGAGGTTTTCACGGAGACGGTTGAGCAGGATGTTATGGTTGACCGTGTCAAAAGGTGGAAGAGAGATCGAGGAGGATGAGGACAGAGGGAATGTTAGAGTCAAGGTTGGAGAGCAGATCTTCACAGATGTTCAGGAGAGCAGTTTCTGTGCTTCTGGAAGCTCTGAAGCCAGACTGGTGGTCATGGAGACAGTCAACAGAATTGGAATGAAGGTTAAGCTGAGAGATGGCCAACTTGGGAGTTTGCCCAGAAAGGGAGTAATGGAAATTGGGCAATAGTTAGCTGGACAAGAAGGATCAGCTGTGGGTTTCTTGAGAAGAGGATGCACAAGGTGGCCTTCAGAGGGGAGGGGAATGTTCCTGAGGCAAAGGAGTGGTTGCAAAAATCAGCATGGGTCGCAGCGAGGGTGTCAATGCGGTCCTTGATGGTTTTAGAGAAACAGGGATGAACCTGAATTGACAAGGCTTTCATAGATCAGCCTTGTCTAGTGACCTCGTCAGGGGGGAAAAAGAGGAAAGGACGAGAAGGATGGTGGGGGTGGTGGCTAAAGGAGGGTCAGCAAGCACAGATGGAGAGGGGAGAGGAGGGGAGTGGGTGGAGAGGGTGGACAGGATGTCCTGGGTTTTTTAAATGAAGTGAGAGGCAAGGGCATTGCAAAGAACATGGGAGGCAACAGGAGGGGTAGAGACTGCAGCAGGGTTGGCCAGCTCCTGGCAGATTTTAAAGAGTGTGGCCGAGTTGTTTGATGCCGCAGATACACAAGCTTGAATGTGGACTCTTCTTGGTGAGGACAGAGTTGGTATTGCCTTTGTAGCAGGCAACAGCCCTGTTTGTCAGAGGATGAACAGGAAGTCCTCCATTTCCTCTTAGCCGCCCTACATTTACGTTTAAGTGTAGCTAGGTCAGAGTCATACCAGAAATTGCACTTGGCTTTGGACTTCAAACGGATCCTCATGACAGGGGCAAGAGCATCAAAAATTGAATAGTAGCGGAGAGACAGGGCTGTGTCAGGATGTGAGACAGCCAAAGGTGGAGGGGGGAAAGTGGCAGCAAAAGCCTCAACTGACACGCTTCATGGGCCGGATGTCCAAGTAGGTAGGTGGCAGTGTTGGGGTAGGCTTGGCTTGCGGGGGGGGGGGGGGAGAGGGAGAGATGAGAGGAGAGTAAGGAGTGATCGCTCCAGGAGAGAGGAGTGGTCAGAGGGATGGAGAGGGGGGAGGTCAGAGGAGATCAAGACATTGAATGTGTGCCCTGCAGAGAGAGTCGGGCCAGAGGGGAGGATGGACAGGGAGAGGGAGTCACAGAGGTCACGGCAACAGATGAGGAGCAAGGAGAGTCTAAATGTATATTGAGGTCACTGAGGAGGATGAGGAGGAGTTGAGTGGTAGAGGCCAGGAGGGAGGAGGAGAGGTTATGGTTATAAGTAAAACCGAACAAACCCAGAAATCGCCCGTTATGATAAGCTAAACAACCATAACTTGCACCACCACCATAACTTGACCCACTCAGTGAGAAATTAGGTGATTTGACCAGGAGGCCGGTAGATGGTAGCCACAGTAAGAGAATGGGTAAGCGAGAGAAAGCCTACAGACAAGGCATTCAAAAGGGGAGTAGGTCTGAGTAGGAATGATAGAGGCAGGAATCCACTCAGGAAAGATCAGGGCTACCCCTCTTCCCACCGGACCGGGAGGATCTGGGTGCTGAGAGGATTGTGTAGCCATCAGGGAGGAGAGTGTCAAAGCTTGTGACAGAGCTGGCCGTGAACCATTGTTTGCATCTCACGTGGAAGTCAAATTTGTGGCAGGTTACCTAGAAAACCTAACTATTCGAAAAACCAAAACACAAAATATCACTGAACAAAATTATGCCCGACGGAGATAATCTTCACACCTGGACCTCTAGAGGTGCTCAGCTAGACCAATTGGCACCCTTAAAAACCTTCAAACTACCAAGAATAAAAGTAGCAGCTATATGTTTCAAGGAGGAGTTCAGTGGACATAAGAAAACAAACCGTAAACTAGAAAATAAAAACTAATATCAGCTGGACAAAACTAACTGCCAGTGGCAAATTCTCTATACAAAGCAGCAGTTTTAAAACCCATCAAAGTGCACTATGCCAAAGGAATCCAATCTACAACAAATCCACCAAATGTACAAAAAAAAAAATCCTCGTGCAGCAATAGTACCATTCCATCACTCATTTTATGTGACAAAAATCAAACCATATCAGAACAAAAATAAACTAAATCCAACAGGCCACAGACAGATCCACCCAGACCACAAACTCCCTACTAGAAACAGGAGCCACACTAAGCAGCACAACTCTCAACCAACCACAAAAAGAAACCAATAAGGCTAGATCTCCCAGCAATCCATGCCCACCATAGCTGTACAAACAACTACCTACCCATAAAACACCAGCCCTCTGGAGCCACTTATTAATGAACCTAATCATTGAAGGCCAGAGTTGTTCAAAAATCATACAAATCTGCCTGCATTGAACTATTCTTAAAAATAAAAACACCCACACAAGGCAGGAAACCAGATGACCCTCGCCAGCTACAGCCCGATGTCAAACCAACCTAACCTGCGAAAAATAATGGAGACCACGTGTACAAAGTTACTCAAACACGTGTACTTTAACAGACTTCTGGACCAATCCGAGAATCGGTGCTCCTCTCCATATGAGACGACCCAAAGATTTAAACGCACACAACATCCATCTATCCTCATAATACTAGACATATCAGCAGCTTTTGATACGAACACCCACGTGCTGCTGAATGAAAAGACTGGAAGATACCAGCATTACAAATTCTGCACTACAATAGCTGAAATGACACCTAACTGACAGCTGACTGATCCTACCTACCCACTGCTGTTCATCTCAAAACACAAGAAACATCACCTGCGATGTACCACAAGGATCAAGTCCCGTCCCACTTCTCATATATATATCTCAGTGAGAATAAATAAAATTGTTAAAGGAGCGTTATGGTTATAAGTAAAACCGAACAAACCCAGAAATCGCCCATTATGGTAAGCTAAGCAACCATAACTTGCACCACCACTGTGCGCTGCAAAGACGACATCACACATTTCATTGATGACATTGCATATCTGGGCACTGTTTTGTTCACAGACATATCTAAACCAGGCGGTTTTGTTCACAGATAATCTGAATATGAAAATTTAAAGGGTGCTATATATCTAGACTTTAGTTTCCTTGTATGTGCCTTTGGTTTGTATGCATTGTGGGTCTTCATATGTATTGTTTGTACTAACACAAGTATGAAGTAGGTCTATTTATTCCATTATTAACATTACTTAAAACTTTAAGGTATCATTCATTGTTTTACTATCAAAAATTACCAGATAAAAAAATATTTTACTTCTATGGTGCATGCTGCACTATTGCCTATGTGTATGTACGATTAGGTGCCTGTATTCACAGCAACACTCCATTGTTTAGATGAGTACATTCTTTAATAGTTTTAGTTCATGATAGGTCTCCCGATCACCCCGGATATCTTGTTACTAAGATCATAAACGCAATCTCTTAGAGGAATCAAAATTAATTTCATATTGGAGGTCATTAATGACATTTGTAATGTCATCTTTGATGTCCTGGGTGTTAATCTTAGCAGTGCAAGGTGGTGGTGTGAGTTATGGTTACTTATCTTACCATAACAGGCGAATTTCTGGGGTTTTCGATTTTACTTGTAACCATAACGTCCCTTTAACTACACGTTTTGTGAATTTCATAGGTTTTTATGCATGAAAATGTTTCATCAATGTATATGTTATTAATTCTTCCTCGTTTAACATATGAAAGAACTTGAAACCTCCTTTAACAAACTTATTTTTTGAAAGGCATACCTATGTGTGTCGTTATCAGCAGCGCATGCTGGGGATGCAAGTCATGGTTGAATTGCCTAGGGCATGAGGCTCGATCATGACCCCAGCCCTACTAAAGCACCTCCGTTATCCACTGCACCTACCCTGCATCCTAGTTCAGTGTCCACCATAGCCTCATAATGCGACCAATGGGAGTTCTCATGGCTTGCAGCTATGGCCAGTTTCCACAATCCATGGGGCATGGGCTTCAGCCATACAGTACTCCACCTTAGGCAAATCAGTAGACATTTGTCCTTACCGAGGGCCAGGCCCACTGCCCAGGCATCAAAGTTATATCACTATTTTTTGTACTTCCTTTGACTCTTTCAAAAAAGTAAAACACTGATTTGCAAAACCAAGCTTCGAGGTCCTTGCCGATGCTCCTCACAAATGTTTGCTGCAATCCTGTCCAGATTCTGTTTCCCATATTCAAACCGATCCCAATTTCGATAAACTATACCACCCTTATGGCCATGCCCACTTTAACCCCCTTGCCGGTCCCTTGTGGTCATGGCCAGTAGCCAGATTGTCTGGTCATCCCATGGGCACAGGCTATACCTCAGTAACCAAAAGGTATATCACTATTTTTTGTACCTACATTATGACAATTTTAAAAAAAAAACAAAAAAAAAAACAGACATTTGCAAAACTTGCTGATGCTCCTTGCATGAGTTTGCTGCAAATTCGTCCATGTTTTATTTTTTGAAAGCTGTAAAAATGTACATTAAAAAAGTCATAACTTTCCCACTTGACAAAATCCATTCTGCACAACCTTTCAAGGGTGGGTCTATAATCTTGTGTGCAGATTTGTCAATTACAAGCCTTTCAAATATTTTGGGTTCCCCCTCGTTCTTAGCAAAACAGCACCAAATGTGCAGCACCATTCAGGGTCAGGTCCAGAATAATGCTGCACAGTGTCATTGAGTGGTGCCAAAGTTATAAGCCATACAAGAACTGCTTTTCACCAACCGTGTAATTCATAGAGGGGTGTGGGGGGGGGGGGGGGAGGAGGGGAGTTCCGGAACATCCGAGATGCTCGGGGACTTCAGAGATGAAAAATAAAATAAACATTTCCGTTTTATGGCCAAATCCCATCCCATCCTCCTCAATCTTCACCTCCCCAGAGATTATTTAATTAGTTTGACAAGTGCAATGTTGTTCATTTTAAATATGTTTTTACCGCGACGGCTGTCTGCAAATCCACCATGGCCACCGTTCAAAATATCTGACGCACTTCACGTTTTTAGCCATCGAATCAGCAGGCGCATCTGATGTCTGCGTCCTCACGCAGCCCCCGGATGGTCCATAGAGGTGTCCATAAACCAAATAGGGAAGCGAGTCTGCAGATCCAACTCATATCACTCTTTTTTTTTAACCTAATTTTTGCCCATTTTTTTTTTAAAAACTACTGGGTGGATTTAGACCAAATTCACGAAAGCATGCTTTCGGGTCCAAGCTGCAGCGCCGGGCACACATTTGATGAAGATCCATCCAACGGTTTGGTCTTTTGGCACGAGCACATTTCTTTTCCATTGCGTCTGAGGATTTCCACACATTTCGGGACCCCCCCCCCTATTCCCCTAACCTCTCATTCCATGAAACCTTGTTCCTTGCCTTTCTCCTTAATCTGCAAAGGACAGGTCTTTTCTAACTTTTGGGGCATAGGAGCTACCTGCTGAGTGGGCAAGCACTCCCATCGGTAAATGCTAAAGCTTAAAAATAAGCAGAAGAAAAAAAGAAAAATACACAAACACACCTCACCATGTATATGTTTTTAACTGATTATTTGTGTTCATCAATCTAATTCACAAACAGATAAGAAAATCAGATAAGAAAATGATTACTTAAGAAATATTTGTACATTTTGTAGGGAGCAAATGTGCAGTGATACCACTTAAAAGCACAAGAGTGAAACATGTCACAAACAAAAGCCAAAGAGTTCAGGACACAGGTTTGGGTAACAGGCCAGTTTTGTACGCACAAGAAAACGGGCCTCAGTTGCCACCATCTATATAAATAAAACGCTAAGGTAGGTTTCTGTATTCAGTTGATGCAATTCATCAGTGTTGGGTTGCACTCTGCTGTGCAAATGACAAAGGTCACCCAGTTCAACAACAACCATCATTTCATCAAACAGAAGGAGCAAGGATCTACGCAGTCACCTTCACCTTACACTATCGCAAACATTGGAATAAATTCAAGTTATTGTTTCCACCCCCAGTTCTGTTCACACAGGGCACAGGCAGTTCAAGTGTCAATGAAATTACCAGCTCAATGTTTCAGTCTCTAAAAGGTGAAACGCTGTAGGACAAATGCCTCCTCACAAGTTAAAACTGAAAGTAGAGGCCGTCATACTACTATGCAATCTTATGCCATCACAGGGACTCTGCAATGGAACCAGGTTAACAATTACATATCTACAAAAATACATTGTAGAGGCCCATGTAATCGATGGAACCAAGGTACTGTTCTTATATCGTGCATACCTCTCATTCCATCTGATGCATTTAGGCTTTTCAATGAACATTAATAAGCCACAGGGACCCACACCCCCTTCCTGGAAGCGATCAGTGGTAATTCTGATATTTAAGAAGGGGGACAGAAGTGATCCTATGAATTACCGACAGACATTGGCCTTTAACATATGCTAAAATGGCTTATGTAACAGCTAGTGGAAAAACAAAATGAATTAGGGAGGGCGGGGGAGAAGTGGAAGGGAAGGGTGGGATAGAGGTTGCATAATACAATTTAAAAAAAGGGGAACATACCAATACAAAACATTGAGAAGAATTACTAGGAGCGGACCAGTCAAACTTTAGCAAAGCTACAGAAGGCAGATGCAAGGTCAACAGGTTGAACAAAGGGGTCAGCTATTGGACAAAATTGCTTATTGTTGTGGCCCAAGTGCCAAGAGATTATAGGGTTAGTGCAGGGAAAAAAGAAAATGGAGGGCAGGTGTGTAGTTCAAGGGGATAGAGGGTGGAGTAAGTGGCTGGTTGCTGCAGCCTGGATAACAAAGGGTTTCTCAGATGCATTAGATAACGTTTTACAGAGTGATAGTTTCATGTTCCTTTCGAATCTCTTCAGATCGTAGGCCGTGTTCAGTTGTCAGGGTGGGGAGGGTGTTCCAGCAGTTAGGGACTAGAACTGCTAAGGATCTAATCCCATTCCTCAAACTATTGAATAATATAGGATTACATACGCACCCCATCCATACATGGCTAGGCTTGCGCAGCTCCCTCGCAATCCTTGAACGTGTGTGCTTCGTGCCCTTCCAATCTCGGCTTGCGATGAACCCACGCGTCCTTGCCCTAGTGCAGGATCCCTCCGACCTGCCCTTTTTCCATCCCAGTCCCTGCTGCTACGCTGTGTTGCTCCGTGTTTCTTCTGCTGGGCCCCTGTGCTTATTTCACTGTTTCGGTTTGTTTTCTCGACTACTGTTAAGTGTACTGCCTGCCTCCATTTGTTTTCTCACTCTTCTCCATAGGTTACCTGATCAATGCTCATTTTTCTAGTCCTAGCTCTGTCTGGTTGTTCCCCGTTGTGCCCTTTTCTTTCAGGTTCCCTCATTTTGCCATATACTGTACTGCCTATATCTGTATGTTTTTTCACGCTTCTCCTTAGGTTCCCTTGATCTTCATTCTTTTCCAGTCCCTGCTCTGCCAGGTTGTTCCCCTGCTTGGTCCTTTTCCTTTCAGATCCCCACGTTCTTACTCTCGTTTTCTGGTTTTGTTCACTTCTACTGGATTACTCTCCTCTTGTGCCTTCTAGCCCTTCGTTTAAATTAGTTATTTACTAAATTGTTCTTTTCTTGTTCGTTCCCCCCACCTCCCCGTGTCCACCCCTAGTGTCTCCCCCCCTTACCACACCTCACTGCACCCCTCTTCCTCTCCACCTCTGCATCCTCTATGGTGCTCTCCATTTCTCCTATCTTTTCTAACTGATTCTCTATTGACCATCCTGCCCTTCTCAATAAGTCTGGTAGGAAGAATTTCAAAAAGGATATCCGGGTCTCCAACCCAGGCCTCCCCATCGCCGACACCTATACCAGTGCTTCCTCCAGACAGACTCACCGGCATCCTCTTTGTCAGACCTATGGACTCCTCATATTTCTCTTCCTCTCCCATTAATGGTGGCACCCATAGGACGCCCTCCTGGCCACCTTCCACTCCTCGAAGGTAATCATTAATGTTTACGTGAATGGCATCATCTTGGTCAAAGGCCCTCAGGCCAACCTCCTCCTCTTTGATAGACGCTTCCCGCACCAAATCAAGGTCCTTTCCTCTCCCGCTGTCCCCTCTTCGGATTCCTCGCCTCCTTCCTCTGCCACCTCTTAGGTGCCGTCATCCTCCTCCTTGGCTACCTTGCTCTCTTCCCCCTTCCTCTTCTGCCCTCCCTCTGGCTCCTTCTACACTTCAGCAGGGAGTACCTCAGATTTGTACGCCTCCCTGGAAGTCTTTCAAGGGTGGCAACCTTCTCCACATTGCCACTCTGAAATGTTGCTCAGCTGTCAAACACTCCTCTGACATCTGCTGTCTCCAGGAAGAACTCAACCTTGATGTTCTCTGTCTCACGAGACATCGCTCACAGCCAGTCCTGTTACGTGTTTTGACACTATCCACCCTGATGGCTTCAAGATGCTCTCTGCGCCCAGATCTAACCTATATACCCCCCTCATGAAGTGTGTGTCAGTTGAGGCTTTCATCTCCACTTTCTCTCCCCCACCTGCACCTCTGGCTGACTCAAATCCTGACACAGCCCTTTCCAAGGTCCACTCTTCCATCTCTTGATGTACTTGCCCCGGTCATGAGGATACGGCTGAAGCCCAAAGCCAAGTGCAACTCCTGGTACGACTCGGACCTCGTCACTCTTAAACCCAAGTGTAGGGTGGCTGAGAGGAAATGGTTGGCATCTTGTACATCCTATGAAAAACTGCCCTGTCGCCTGCTCCAAAGGCAATACCGACTCTCTGTCCTCCCTAAGAAGAGAGCTCACATTCAAGCCTGCGTCTCTGCGGCACCCAACAACTCAAAATCTGCAAGGGGCTGGCCAATCCTGCTGCAGTCTCTACCTCTATCTCCGGCCTCCCTGTGGCCACCTCTCCTCTGCCCTTCTCTGACTTTCCTCTGTTCTCCCCCACCCCCAAAACAAGGTTTCTAGACAAGCGCGATCTATGAAAGTCTTGTCAAAACAGGTTCTTCACTGTTCCTCCATCAAAGACCACATGGACACCCTCGTCCAAACATTGGCCTACTTCTGAAACCACTTTGTCACCTGCAACCTTGCCCTTCCCCCCACCCCATTGCACTCTTGTGCACCCACTTCTCAAGAAACCCTCAGCTGTCCCCTCCTGTCTGGCTAACTATAGCCCAATCTCCATTACTCCTTTCCTGGGCAAACTCTTGGAAAACGGTTGGTTGTCTCCATGACCATCAGTGTGGCTTCAGAACTGCCAGAAACACGGAAACTGCTCTCCGGAACACGTGTGAAGACCTACTCTCCAATTCTGATGCCAATCATCCCTCTGTCCTCGTCTTACGCAATCTCTCTTCTGCTTTCGACATTGTCAACCATGCCATCCTGCTCAACTGGCTCCGAGATATCAGGCCCTGGCCTGGCTGTCCCCCTTCCTCTCAGACCGACCCTCCCAGGTCCAACTTGGGTCCTTCCTTTCATCTAGCTCACCCTCTACCTGTGGTGTTCCCCAGGGGTCTAACCTTTCTCCCTGGCTGTTCAACCAATACCAGTCATCTCTCGGCCACTGCATTGCCGCTCTCTGCTCCACTTTCAGTGCTATGCGGATAACACTCTAACACTCAGCTCGCTTTCCGGCTCCCCTCTGCCACCTCTTCTCCCTCTCCAATCCAGGCGTGGTGTGCCACCAATGATCTCTGCCTTAATACCCGTAAAACAGATACTCCTCATGAGCACACCTGCACCCTTTTTCCTGTCACTCTCTGGCCAGCCACTCTTAGCCCTCTACCTGCTCCCACCTGGGAGGCTAAGAACCTCATGTTCATCTTCCACTACACACTCCTCTCCTCACATCTCTAAGCAGTCAAACTACCAGCTACACCTCCTCAGAGGTATTCTTCATTTCTTCACCTTCCACCAGAATCTCACTGTCTCCAGAGCTGGTAATCACTAGGCTGGACTACTGCAACAGCCTCTTTCTACATCTGCCTCCCTCTATTCTCCGTCCTCTACCACTCATCCAGAAGGACTGCAATCCAGCCCTGAAATCTCTCCATTGGCTCCCAGTGGCTGCAAGGATCAAGTACAAGACCCTCTACATTGTCCACAAGGCATTCTGGGAACTGAAATACCTCAACTCTCTCTTCAGAAATATCTTCCGACTCGAGCTCTTCGCTTCTCCACCTCCAACTCCTTGAGGGTCAGTCGCTTCTCCAAGCAACGATTTGGGGGCAGATCTGTTCCTTCGACTGGCACATCCCTCTGGAACATCCTCCCTGCCTCACTGAAAAGTGAGCAGAAGCACCTTAAGAACTTCTTCTTTGCTTTCGCCTTCTCTTTTCCTGGCCCCTGCTGTTCACCGGTCTGATAATGCACTTGTCACCCGGTTACCCTCTGAACTCGGCCCCAGGTCCCTGCCCGCCCAGTTTCACACCTGCATTGCATCCTGGCAATCCCTGTACTTGTGGTCTGTATCTGCAACCCTACAATCCCCTTCTGTGCACTTTTTACACTCGCACTTCACACCTGTTCGCTGCACTACTTCTTTTGATCCCATGTCTGGCACTTGCCCACCTCCCCTCCCCCTGGCATTTTTCCCATCCCGTCTCCCCTGCACTTGCGCAATCTCAATGTCATTAGGCCTAGTGAGATAGTTGCCTTTGTCCTCCCCCTTTTCCCCTCCCTTCACTCATTGCAGCTTGAAACACTTGTGTATAGGCCTGTTATACTGGCATATCATATACAATGCTGTCCAACATAGATTGTGACATTCTATATATATTTGTATGTAGGGATTCAAGCATTGTGGGCTGGTTTGGTCGAGGATTTGAAAAGTGAGGCAGAGTACTTTTATGGAAACTCATCTGATAATTTTCACAACCACATGTACTTGAAAATTGTATTTTTGGCCCAATGCGTCAATTTGGGTTTGAAGGGAGAGTTTGTCAAAGATTGCTTTCTTTACTTGATCAGGGGGCTGGATTCAAAAGAGGAGTCCATTTGGACGGTGATGTTGGGGGTGCCATAGCGCAAAAAAGATCAGATCTGTCTGATGCATTCAAATATGTGTATAGCATAAACACTGCTTATGAGACTGTGTTCATTTCATGTTTCAGAGTGTAAAGACGGGGGCGCTCGGGGGGCTGGGGGGGGGGGGGGTATTTGTGCTCCTGCCCTCTATATGACAAAGCAGAAGCACAAAGCACCCCAGCCAAGGTTCTCTTTTGTGGTAGCAACGGACGAGCAACCAAGGCTGAAGCTCTCAGGAGGTGATACAGGCTGGTTTTTAAGCACAGTGTAGTCCCCAAGCCCCCACAAAGGAATGTCCACACACTATATATATTACATATATACACATACATACACACACACACACACATTAATAACACCTTGTACTCTGGCAATTCTAATATGGAAAATATATACAATGTCTATGTGGTACCACACTTAACTATTGACTCCTTTGAAATGCACCAACTGCTGACAGTTTCTAATGGCATACAAATCAAACAGTAATGTGTATCAGCATAGGAAGGAAGACAAGTTGGGTTAAACAATGGCAGAAATGCCGACCCCCCCCCCACCTAGAGGCAGTTCCGAATGAAGATCCTCCCCACACCTGGGCAACCTGTAATAAAGTGTATTAACAAGCCCAGTCCATTTATGTTTAAATAGTCTTCTTTCCTGGTCAAAGATGTTCCACTACCCCAATGTACCAGAGTTTAGCAGAGTTTTCTCGACGGGTCGTCGACTGGTTACTCGTGAGTGAACTCCCTTTAAAGCAAAGCCACAGTTGTCGAGATTCAAGCTGCTGTTATTGGGACAGCAGCTTCGAATTTTACAGTGATCATGCGCATCCTGCGCAGACGAGGCATGCGGTTCACTTCGATGACAAGAGTTTGGTGCCGCAAAGAGGACTCAGTGACGAGCATAGGCCCGGCAGCAGGCGCCGGGGTTGGTGTCAAAGATTGTGACTCAACCACAGCTGGATCTTCACTAGTCTTTGTGGACTTCAGGTGGCGGGAAACCCACTTTCCTCAGACAGCGACCTCCACTTTCTACGGCGGGACAAAGCAGTCGACGGTAACAGCAAGAGAGCCCTTGGTTTAAATGTTCTACTTAGGCAATGGCGGATCGTTGTGGCTCCGGTCGTCGTGGTCACGGCAATCCTCCGAAACCCAGTCGACGGTGATGGACACCGATGGCCTTGATGTCCTGGTGCCACTTCAATGTTTCTCAGCAGACCTTGTCTCCACTTGACAGCCTTTTGGGACGGACTTCCAGGGTGCCTTGATGAAGATCAGCTTCTGCACGATGTTCCCTCGCAGCTCGGGTAGAGGTCTCTAAACAGGTCCCCTCTTGGATCCTTGACAGACATGGCAGCCTTATGATTCCGTCGACGGTGAGCAACAGCAAACCTTCAGCTGGGCCTCAAAGATAAGCAGCTTCAAGTTGCAACTTCAGCTTCTGAAAAATTTGGTAAGTGAGAGGTCCTCAGATATACAGATCTGTCCCTCATTCACACTGCTGAGCCAAGCCATTCACACTGCTGAGCCAAGCTCAATCAGCCAATCAGTCAGAATGGTATTCATGCAGGCAGGCAGGCACACATGCTCAGGCTCACAGTGCATTCAGGCCATTCACTTCCACCCAGACACCCATAACAAGGAATGTGGTTTGGGCACCCAGCCTTTCAGCACACCACACTGCATTCATGCCAGTTTCAGGCAGGGCTGGCTCATTCATTGCGACACACACAGAAACCAGACACCAATAACATGGAAGGCATTTGGTCACACACTCCATTCACCCGGTCCCAATCCCGAAGGTGGACCTACAACATACAGTCACGAGGAAGGCTCCAGCCAGTCTGGCCTGGACTTCCCCCACAATCCCATAAATGTTTCTTCCACCCAACAGCTAGTCAGGGGAAAGGGACAGTCAGGGCTTCCCAGGACTTTGGGAAAACAAGGTAACAGGTAATAGAAACCAAGAGGCCATCTTGTCTCCTATAAGGAATCCAACGACTCCTACGGCAGGGCCTGGGTATCCCAAAACGAGGATACTCAGAGCACCTGTTAAATTCAGCATGGAGCTGCCACCAGCCCATACCCTGCTCTATGGGCCACACACAGGTACCCAAAAACACACAGTAGGGGTCAAGGTTATACCCCCACCCATGGGTGCCATGAGGGCATCACAAGGGTCTCTGTTCACCATAACTAAAATGAGGAAGAGCTACACTGCCAGCAGTCCCACATGGACTCTTGTGCAGAAAACACAGGACACACATAAGGGAGTACAGAACAAGGACATCGAGGCCATGTCCCTCCAATACATGTCCAGCATCATACAGAGAATGAGTCCTCCTTTAAGCTTTCTACTGTCCCAGTTTTTCTTACAATCCACCCAGCTCCAATGCCTAGATATTTACAGTGTTACATTTTGAGGGAGTTCAATGCTATTCCGGTTCTTCCCCGGGTTCACACATGTAATGTCAATCATCTACTGGGCTGGTTTGGAAGCTACCCCTTCATATCCCCAACCCCTCCGGAACTGGTTCTGAGGGTCCCCTTAGTCCCCACTCCATCCTGGACTAATTCCGGGTGCAAATTATTCAGAACTCAACTCTTCAGGGATTGTTCCCCTTACTCCCTATCATTTCTTCCATTTATAAAAGGAATCTAGCAACTGGATTAACATCATGCTCCCAGGTAAGACTTTGAAGCAGCAGTATTTTACACACATTTTCTGAAGCTGGTAGTAAAACGATTGGGAGTGGGTGAGGGGGGGGGGTATTGTTTAGGAAATAAATATTGTAATTCTAAAAACAAATATCTTTGTACACAGAAACCAATACGAACAGATTTTTTTTTTGTTTACCTTGAAGTTATTTTTCAGATCAAGCATAAAAATGTGAGCTTGTGTGGCGCCATTTTGCTGGCATCACAGAAGCAAGCCTAGCCATGGAACTGTGTGGGCAGAAGCAGGGGGAAGACTCCTATATATGTCTTTTGTTGCCCATTTTTCTTGATAGGAATACTTCTACTTTTTATTGGGAGCATTTGACTGTTTTTGGCCACTCCTCCCCACTGGAACGAGCCTTTATCACCAGCACCATTTCAGCAGAATTCCCTGTGCCTTAACACAAAGAAACGAAAGGAGCGAGGCTGCAGTTCCAGATGACAAGATCAGATATTTTGATTTAAAAAACCCAAATGGCGGGTGGACCTATTGGTTCCATTGGTATCCGCTTTCAACTACCTTGCAGATGCACCAATTCTTAAACAATAGGGCGAGGGAGCTTAGACCTACTGCAGAAGCCTACCTACCAGGTCTCACTGTATTTTGACAAAGCCATGCAACAAATAGGTCATCCCCTACCAACTCCAGATCAGGACTTGAGGTTTAAGGGAGTGGGGGGGGAGAAGGGTCTGGGGAAAAGCTGAATTGTGTAGTAATTACAAGACGACTTTTGGCCTGTTACGTTATGGGTCCCATTTGCTGTTTTTATTGATTTGTACTCATCAATACAGTTTCCCTTCAGCAAGCACGTTTGAAACATGGAAATATGGCTTTCTGGTCAGGCTCTCCCAAAAAAAAAAAAAAAAATATTATATTTCTAAAAACAAGCCGTGCGGGTCAATCAATGTTTGAGCAAAGTAATTTATCACAGGTTGAAAAAGTAACAGATTTACCTTTGTTTTTTTAAATGTTTACAAAGTAATGTCTCGAGTCACCAGTAAGAGCAAGAGCAACCATTTGTATTTAAGGTGATCTTTGCTTGATGTGCCAGAACCAAGCACTGCAAATGTTACATTATAGTCAACCCAAGGTAATGTATACCTTTCATTTGACAAAGCATACAAATACTAGCAGAGCTCTTTTTTTTTTTTTTTTTTTAATATGAAAAAACACAAATACTAAAATACTAAAAAAACAAAAAAAAACAATTATAATCTAGCTTTCTTTTACTTTTGATGTTAATGTTAATGTTAAAGGTCATTTGTACCGCGCACTATCACCACCGGAGTGGTCCCCTGGCGCTCTGGCGGCTCTGAAAGAGGGAGGGAGGGAGGGGTGGGTGGAGGCTGGAAAAGTGCAAGATTGTAGTGATGTGCTGTTGGCAGCTTCAGCCCGGTGGTTCCGTCGGCTGGGCCTGGGGTGTATGCGGCCGGAAGTCGTCGTGTGCTGATGTGCGAGTATATGTGTGTTTTGTTTTGTTGTTGCAGTGTAGTGAAGTTCTTGCGGTTTGCTGCGCTAGAGGTTTGTGGTTGTGTTTGATTTGGAGTTTGAGAGGTGTATGCAGAGAAGGAAATTGTTAGTGGTATTGGTTAGTTGGTATCTCTATCCTGGATTGAGCCAGTTGGGCTCGTGTAATCTTACATGACGGGATGCTTGTACGCCCTGTGCCTCAGGAGGTATGTGCCCGTTTTTGCATTCGAGGCCGTTTGATCTATAGGAAAAGCTACATTCAAGGGCACCGGGAGGAAACGTGACCAAAATACCCCCTCCCACACCCCATTGAGGATCCTTTACAAATTGGGAATGGCGACTGTGTTCCGTCTTAGTGCACTTTAATTTATAAAGATATAATAACTTGATGCACAACCTAAAAATAAACAATTCAGAATTTGGCAAACGGAGCCCCAATGCCAAACTACACAAGAATTGTGTGAGGGCTACAGGCCTCAAAATATGCAGTCACCACCGACAGGTTACATTTTACTCTTGGTGAATAAGAAATCGTATGGATGCGTAGAACTAAGCAGGGTGGGGCAGTGGGCGAGTGACTCATGAGGTTTAGTTATACCTACCCACGTTTAAGATTGGCAGCAGGAACAAAAGCCAGACAATCAGCCATGAGAGTCAGTGTCTGTCCAGGGACTATGCATGCTCGGCAACATGTAACCTCATGAATGTATATTTCTGTGACAGACTTGAAATAATGCAGATGTGTGCTAAAACACAGGAGTACCCCCAAACAGAGAGCGGCACAGGAGAAGAGTGAGTAAACGGGGCTATAAAATAAAAATAAGCAACGGACTTCTCCATGTCTGGATTCTGGAGGACAATTAGCCAGCACAGATTCAGCTCTTCACATCAAGCAAGAGGAAAGCCCAATACGCATTTTCCATAACCATAGTGCAGGGAACAAAGATGTACGAGTCCCATAAAACATTCAGTTCTAAAGTGCTGCAAGCAATCTAGTATGAAAAGGACGGTTGGGATAATTCATGAAACAACCACAAGGAAGACTCCCAGAAGTTCTTTCTTAGGCCTGCAACATGCTCCTTAGCTGCGTGTTGCAGCTCAAACGTGGGGCCCATTTGGTAAATTGTATTTCCCATGCCAATTCCTTAAGAGAATGAATGTGGAGACTATTAAACCCCTGTTGACGATGACAGCCGTTTAACAAGGGGGGGGTCCTGGGAGTCTCTCTGCCAGACATTAGTTCTGGTTGCGAGAGCCTTACCCAGATTGTCTAGCTCACTACCTTTCACAGAGGAGAAATAGCCAATACTTATCAGTCTTTGTCCTGCCCTGGGGCAGGCCATCACCAAAACGCTAGGCAATTCTCCTCTGAACAAGAGTAACAACAGCAACCCCAGTGTGTCGATCTGGTTGGACCCCATCAGTACGGTGGAGCTGTGCCTCTCTAAGGATAGTAACCAAGGGGTCCAGGGGTCCACATCTGGATTCCCCTATTAAGTTCGGGTGATGAAGGCCGTGACAGAAATTCGGAACTCACCGTTTAACCAAAAACAGGCTTCAAAATGTACATTTGCCACTGGTGAGTAACAATGGACTCTTGGCGAGTAAGAAATAGTGTGCCTTTCGAGACACTTTATACTTGGCTAGTGGCTTGCAACTTGAAATATTTCGGCTTGCCAAATTAAATATATATATATATATATATATATATATATATATATATATATAGTGAAAAAACTAAAGGGACGTTATGGTTCCAAGTAAAACCGAAAAACTAGGCCACATGGTTTTCTTCAGTAACAGTCAGGAATTAAAAGTGCAAAAGGTAGTATCTTTGTAGACTTATCCTTCAAGTATGTTCTTACAATAATTCCCTTAGGGTCCAGTTATATCATATGAAACATATACATAGGGGAAGAAAAGCTTGAAAGACAGCAATCGTTTCTGTGCATTAAAATAATCAGTAGAGTTGTCAGCACTCTGATAGTTCTGTTTTTTTTATTACTGTACTTTCCCTGTATATGTTCCTATTTTTATATCTTGTATTCAGATTACTTTCCTTAGAGTCCAGCACATCATGTGATTATAAATATACATAGGGTAAGTAGCAGGTTTGAAACGGAGCAATCATTTCTCTGCATAAAAAGTAATCAGTTAGGTTATGAACACTTTTTGCTACTACTGCTGTTTTTTTTCTTACTTCAATTTCCTTGTATATACTCATATTTGTATGTGGTGTTGTGTTTGGTCTATAATAATGCAATTATGTAGTAAGTGGGTTTTATTATCTACTTATCACATGTTTCACAGTATGCAAAACTCTAATAAGAAAACAGTTATCATTTCACTATTCAACATGGCAAGTTTATGAGTATTGCACCTCCATCATGTATGCTGCACACAATGCCTATGTTTCTACATGAGCACCTTAGTATAACGGATGGACGAATTAGCTCTTGATATTTATTCCAATAATCCTGGACACTTTTTTTATTAAAATTACAATAAAACACCCTTGTACAGACTTTATGAAAGATAAATGCACATTTGTGATGTCATCTTTGATGTCCTGGGTGTTAGTCTTAGCAGTGCACGGTGGTGGCGCGAGTTATCGTTGCTTAGCTTACCATAACGTCCCTTTAACAAAGCTTTTTCACTGAATTTCATTGGTTTTTAGTAGCACAACTTAATAGTAACTTTGAATTTATGTACATGTAATATGGAACATACTGAACCACTTCTACTGAATGTAATGTCCGCTGACATATTCGGAAAACAGTACCACTACCTAAAAAGTCTGGGGTGGAGGGGGGAGGAGGAGCGGGGGGGTATGTTTAATTGTTATATTACACCATGATAACATTTAAACAAAATACACAAAGTAGTACACATACATATTATATGTAGTAATACATATGATATGTAACCCATATATGTACCGCACTAACCATTCATTTAAATACAATATATTCTAAAATGGAATATACCAAGAGAAGATAAATAGGCTTCTAACATAAATACCTCACAGACAATCCACAACTAAGACCAAGACCAGACCTACAGAGTACTTAGAACATATCTTACCTGAAATAGTAAGTGTACATCATTTTACTCAAATCTTTATAAACGTTCTGTATTAGATTTTAAAAAATGTATATATTTTTTTTTTCCTCACAGAAATGTCTAGTACTCTGGAATGGCTAGAGGAGCACTTCCCACATGACTAAATGTCAGACAATAGTGAAGCTAATGGTACACACTTTACAATATAAACCATTTAATTGTTATTATTTTATATATAACATATATATTTCTTTTTGTACAGAGCATACCAAAATAGCAAATATGTCTGAAGAAACCAATGGAAAACATGCTTGACAGCTTAAAAGAAAAAATTGATTATTGAGCAATTAATAATTTGAAAACTTTTGTTGAGGATCATTTTAAAAACAAAATCCTCATACCATTGTCCCACATGTACTTGTCCCCCCTCACCATATCCCAGTCAATTATCCCCAAACCCTCTCCATAATCCAAAACGTTTTGATGAGACTTCCATCCCTTCTTCACCCGATACCAATCATGTTGAAACCCCTAATTCTCCTGTTTTTGTTTCTGCCTCACCTTCTCTGTCAGAAATTATTAATATATGTGAAATAAAGTTACATTTTTTATATTGTGTTGTAATTAATTCCCATTTTTTATTTTTTTTAAAAAACAATGTAGGTGTCCGCGGACAGCGCGGGTGTTCTGAAATGTTCGTAATTAAACGAAAATGGAGATGTCCTAAAGAACACTATACCTGTCGGTAGTGTTTGCTAGCAAGTATAAACTGTTCTAGAACATACGCGATGTCCAGAAATGTTCGTTTGATGTGTGACGTACTTTTAATTAATTCAGGACCCGAACACTATCCGTAGAACATCAACGCGCATGCGCAAACCAATGTCAGTGCATTTGGTGTACTGTGGACAGGAGCTTCCTTCGCGGACCTGTTCGCTAAGGGATCATGTGACCGCACCCATGCTGATCGTGTGTTCTGAATGCGGACACTGTGTCCCCGAACAATTTAAAAGTACATTTTCGAGTAATCCACAATATTATTCCATAGAAAAATCATGGCACAAGTCCCACATAGTAATCCTGAGTTTCAACGTATCTTTTGAAACTTTTTGAACCCTTTTTTTTTGTTCTATCTGTCCGCGGACAGCGCGCATGTCCGCGAACCGCGTACAAGCACCCCTATAAAAGACCAAGCCCTAGAGCTTATTCTCATTGCGTTTCTGGCTATTCTTCAGAGCACAGCTATTTCTCCAGCAACTTGCTTATTCCACCATCGAGATGGCATCCCTGGCTGCAGAACTGCCACCCATGGCTGCAGAACTGCCATCTGGTACTGCACCTGCTTCAGCACCACCCCCACCCCCTCAAGGGCCTGAAGAGGGGAACAGGAGTGAGGATGCAGAGGAGGAAGAAGACGACGAGAATGAGGTAGAGGAAATCCCTACTACCCGCACTAGACGCGAGTCTTGGGTGTGGCGGTTAATTTCCATTTATGGGAATGGTCCTAAGGCTCATGCGAACCATGTTATCTGCAATGAGTGCATACTCAGTCGCAGGAAGCACGGTTCATACAGCTTTGGGACCACGACCATGAAGCGACACCTGAGGACATTTCACTCCGGGGCTATTCGCAAGGTTGTACCTTGCGAAGATTGTAGTAGGTCGATTTCCTCTACTTCATCCTCCGTTTCTGATCCCGTCACCACAAGGACCACCTCTGTGAGACAGCGTCTTCCTCAAGCTGCCTCACAGGCCATACAGAATTCTGATGACCCTTACCTTTCGAGGGTCACAGTTGTATGTATGTACTGTGACACAGTACTCTGCAGGGAGAGCGACTTCGGAGTCCTTTTGAGACTCGTCTCAGAGCACGAGAAGACCTGCTCACTACCCAAATAAAACACTCTCTACATCTTCCTCTCTCAGCTCCCCCTTTCTTATCCCTGTGGTTGGTGTCCCCCCCTTTACTCTCCTCTCCTAGTGTCGTGTCTAAAAACCAAAAATATTTACAAAACAAAATAAGGCTCTTTTCAGAGCAACCTTTCACAGTTAAAAAATAGAAGTGAAGATAAATAAAGCAGGGCCCTTTGTATTTCTTAAAAGTTCGCGAACATTAAAGAAATTGGGGTGCTACCCTATTGTTACCATTGCATTTTTCTCTGGGAGGAAGTGGTGGCTCTGAAAAGAGCCTTTGGGAGGCATTTGTATGTCAAAAATTATAAATACTTAACACCTACTTCAAAATGGATGCTGTATTTCTAAAAAAGGTTGCAATGCATTTTGTACATTTCTCAGAAAAATCTGATTGCCAGCATAAGTAAGATGGACTCCATCTCTGCGAAAAATGTATGTACTACGAAACATAATATTTTCATTGTGAAAAGAGGACATGCCAAAATCTTAGAAATGCACAAACAGCCTTATTAACATTGCGGCTTGCTTTTTCCATTTGTGGACCAAATGAAGAACGAAGCCACATTTGTCTCTGCGCAATCGTGAAAATATTACTTGAGAATTAGGAAACATGTCCATGACTTTCCTAAGTCCTTCTTTCATAGCAAATGGCAAAGAAATTCCAGACACATGTCCTAAACTGTTCCCTCCACAATGAATTACAATTATGTCTGGATGTTGCTTTGTTTCCAAAGTAGCATAGAGAGGTAGCAAGTCCAACAACTTCATTCCACGTACTCCATGCCGGTGTACTTCCACATGTGGAAATCCAAGATCTACAGCTACTCCACAGCTTTCTGCATGCACCTTCAACCAATGTATCCACGAATCTCCCAAAATCCAAACAATCTGTTTTCTGAAACACACAGCCATAGCTATCTGTTGTTCTCTCAGCAAAAAGAGTATCTGAGAAACTCTCTCCTGGCACAACACACCCACTAAACTTTCCTAACCAATCCCTTTCACTGCTCATTCTCATTTGCATGACTTCTGAACCCATAAATCCCCGGATGTAACTCCCGATGTCCGCGAACTACCGCCATGTCCGCGGACATATCGTAACATGAACAGCCCTTATACCATTTCCACTTGACTCTCTGTGCCATTCCCTCATTGGATGTAGCTAAGAAATCAAATGACCATGCACCAATCACATTCAAGACCTCTACATCTAACTGCATCATCATAGATCAGCACTGCAAATGTACTGTGAATCTCTCAGAGTACAAGTGTCATATCACTGGCAAGCACCATCGACAAGAAATACTGTTCAAGTCTCCAAGATTTCTACTTGCAGCTCCATGCATATCCATATGCATGAACACAAACTACAGGTATGCATATTTTCTGTATAGTACATGAACACATTTTCAAACTGACTTTTAGCTTGTGTGATCTGTAAAATGAATCTGTCTTTTTTACAATTTCAAAAAATCAACTATCACTTATAAACCTTTATACTACTTACTTTATACACACATTATCAAATCATGTTAAACTAACATTTTTTAAATGGAATTTATAGACTACATATATTCAAACAAAATTGCATGCATGCACACTATGTTCCAATCTCAATAATACTTATACAATTCCATTTAGTTATTTGATTACTTTAATTTAAGCATGACATTAAGGCACTATTACCTAGAACAGCTTAGTTACAGAAATGGTGGTATTCAGTGGTACATTATGAATTTCACAAGACAAAGATATTTTGTTTGTTACAGTCACTCATTGCAATACAATTTGTTCATTAAGAACATATCATATGTATTGAACTGGTGTGACGTATCTTATAAGATAAGGAAGGCGCGGAGGATTTCAATTAAAAAAAAAAAATCAATATCTAAATTAAAAACAATGCTATAAACAAAATTACTAATTTGTTTCTTTTACAATTGCAGTGAAGACCATTCTCCTGAAAAGAAGCAGCCGAATTTCAAGAACAAAGAAGAATTAAGCTGCTCATTTTAGAAAAAAAGTAAGTAGAATATCACCATAATATTTGTATTATTACTCAAACATACTGTAAAGCTAATTCATGCTATTTCTGTGCCTAAAAATAGAGATTGTGCACCATTCTGTCCAAAACTCCCATGTCTTAAACAGCGATTTACAGCCAGAATGGCGCACAAATTCCTACTTTTGGACACACAAATTACCCAACTCAACCGCTAGAATTTTCATATTATTGAACAAACAACTGTTTTTATTGTATACATTAGATTTACGATTTGTACTTCTCCACACCACTAGCTTATTTTTTTTCTGTCATCTGAACCTGAGTTTAGTAACATATTAATTGAAGAATACACATCCCTACTAGTTGTAGTTCCCAATGCACAGACACAATTACATACATCATCTTACTCAAACACTCATGCACACAGTACACATACATTGCAGAACACCCCAACCCATACCTTCTTTATTTTTTTCAACAGACCCTAAAGAATGCCTACCAAAAGTCAAGTCCGTAGAAAGCAACGCAGAAGTAGAGCAAATGAAAATAAAAGTGTCCAACATAAGCATCCATCGCTAGCAGAATTTGTAAAAAAAAAGTTGAAACAAAACAGCTAATACAGTCATTTAGTGAAACACAAGAAGAAGTTTCAAGTACAAAAACTTTGCCTCCTCTATCAAAATGTAAAACAAACCAAAAAACAATTAACAGCTATCACTACAGATAAAACTACTTCTTTAAATTTTAATATAGTGCAAAGTAAGCATACCAAGAAAAGTATTTTAGCCAAAATGTTCCGTCACAAAGTCCTTCAAAATCTTATAAAAACAGGAGAGAAATCAGGTTCAATGCTTAAAACCTATCGTAGAAAATTAATTTTAGAAGCGTTGATAGATAGTGCAATTCTTCTCAAAAGAAAGTTATTTTAGTGTTAAACAATATGAAACCACTAACAAAACTAATAACTAAATTACAAAAAAAGACTTCTCAATAAACAAAATGTCAACAGAAAGAACTTCTTAAGTATCTACGGAGGTGAATGGAGTCACACAGAACCATACTTTAATGAAGAAGCGTGCAAACAAATACAATTGCCATACATAGCAGTGGTCGAGGTTATGAAAAAGTTGATACCATAATGGAACAAGAAGTACTCCTTACAAGAATATGCCCTGAAAATTTAGAATTACCCCTCCATTCAACTGAATCAGAACGTCTAGTGTACAAATGGCCATGCACGTCAATATGTAACATTCCTAAACGCCAATTCCTCAATCAATATGTAAAAAACAAAGACAGAATCAAAATTAAACTACTGCAAAATATGGATACCTGTCCAGTGCGCAAATACACAGGACTACAGGACATTCATTGGTCTGCATTACAGGACCAACTTGAAAAACCACCTTCCAGGATATCAAAAGAATATCAACACATCATTCAAATATAAGAAATCTAGTCTATAAACTGTACTATGCTAAAAGTCCTGCTTTAGCACCAGCTAATTTAAATAACATTCTTCTACATGGTACAGCAAAAGACCTACTTCAAGAAATTGACTATATCCAGAAAAAATATTTTGGAAGTGAAAGCCATTTACAGAATGAAATAGCTTTAAACCAAATTAGCAACAATTCTACACATGCCAACCTTTTGCTAAACACATAAAAAAAAGAAATACTCAAATTTAAAAGTACATCAGCTGAAGTACCAAACCATGTATGTGTATGTTGCCGCAGCACTTTTTATAAAACGTAACACGAAAACTGTAGACCTATCATATAAAATAGAAGACAATGAACATTCTAAATGGTTTGAATTAGCCCTCTACCTTGTAGCAGAAAAATACGAAATAAGTGACCCCTTAATACTTTGCAGTTACTGCAGTACAAAACTAACAACCAAACTCCTTCACGTGCTATCACAAATAATTTGGAATTATACCCACTACCAAAACCCCTACAACAACTTAATTTATATGAGAGCATCATAATTCAAACAGTACACCCATTTCAAGCAATAATACGCCTTCAACCAAAAACAGTAAAATTACCTCCCTCTGAATTGGTAAAAGGCATTAGTGGAAAAGTAGTCTAATTAGATCTAAAAGAAAATGTGCATACTCTAGGAGTGCAACGTCCAATGCAGCAATCTTTAATTATCTTAGTAAATGGAGTACCTACAAAAGACAAAAAATATGGCAACAGCTGGTAGATTTACATAATGTTAGACAAGCCTTCCAATATCTTAAAGAGAATAATGAATATTACAAAGAAATTAATATTGAAGAAAACTTGAAATAATTCAAGATACACAAGAAGCTGGTCAATTTGAGCTACTAGATCCTGCTACAATATCAAATACTTTAGACCATTATACAACTCATCCTTTGCACTCTAAGGACACCATAGAAGATGCACTGGAAACATACCAAATGCGTCAAACAAAGTATCACCAATCAGCATATGGGAAAAAAGTATAGAAGCACGTGCTTTTCCTCTACTCTCTCCTACTGGCAAAGGAGGAAGGTATGACGATAGACCTATTCAAATATCAGCTTCAGAATACCGCTCATTACGGATGTATTCTGAAGATCCCAGATTTAGACAAAATGTGGAATACATATTCCACCTATTCTTTGAAAGTGACTAGCAACTTTATGTTACGGAGTTGCACACATTAAAATCAGGATCCCACTTCAAAATATGACAGCGACACAATTATTACAAAAAGCGCAACAAAAGGATGAGGTTTTACAATCAAATATTACAAATCTATTAGCAAATATGCGTGGTACTAAAGAGTGCTGGTTTCGACGTCATGGAGATGTACGTTGTATGATCAGAAACCTTGGCCCACCCACTTGGTTTGTTACATTAAGTTGTGCAGAATATTGTTGGGTGTCCTGACCCACGTTTGGACTATTATGCTGCAACATTTGGTGCTGTGGGCTTAGAAAATCCAAGATGGTGGAAAAGCCCACATTTGCGCCAGAATCCAGGAGAACCGTGCAGTTTTGCGCACACCAAAATGGTCCCCTGACCTGCCACCCACCAGTGCAAAGAAAGATGGTCCTGTTCAAAACCCGTTTTTATTAATGTCAAAAATTGCTAAGATCATGGGCCCGAAACCACCAAACAAAAATCCAACTATGGTTGAGTGTTTTACTTTACTCTACTACAGATCCACATCAATGCCACGTCAAGCAAGGATCATATACTATCAAGTAAAATCCTTTCCTTTTGAAAGGAATTAATTCAAGACAGCTGTCAAAAATAGGTGCAGTACCGGCATTGGACACTGACCGGCGCTGGCGCTCTATAAATCCTGACAGGATAGCTGTCTTGCAGAACTGGGCAGTGAACAGAAGGGGGTCTTATGTAATTAAATGTTCAAAAGACTGGCCTTTCCTGAGAACTCTTAACACCCCAGAGACCCACACCAGGAGGCAGGATATCACATGGCCCTGTTGATTGAGAGGGAGGGGACTTCTCTGCAGCCTACTGGACCCAACACATTAGACCCTTGCAATTGAATGGGGTATGCTGATTTTGGGTGTGGACTGTAAACAGAGCTCTGCCTGGAAGGAGAGACATGTGATCCCTGACTCCCCCAGTTCCTAGGGGCGGGCCAGACAGGACTGTGGATTCATATTGCAGCAAATATATGTTTAAGTTAAATGCTTCTAAAATCTTGTATTAAGCTCACAGAAAGGTACAATTTGGGGGAATCATGAAAATGAAAAATGCCCTCACGATTTGAGCCCAAATTCCACTTTGTACGGTGTTCTGGGACCGAACCCCGCTATTTATTAATATTGCAGACACTGTGTTTAGGATAGAGACATAGTAATTTCCAGTAATATGCTCAGGGAAGGGGTGCAGGTCTGTGTAGATTTTGAGGAAAAACCAATAAGGCGAAAGTCACTAAAAAGCACAAAATGTTGCCATTTGTGAACCCAGGCTCTGAGGGGGATCAGAGTTGGGCGAGAGTATCTTAAATGAATCTGTGAAATGTGTAAGTAATTTCAACGACGTGTGTATCTGGAAAACCTGTTAGTTATGAAAAATTAATTTTCTAAGTAAAAGCAAAGGGGCGTTTCTTCAATAGACTGTAAGACTCTGACTCACTCTGACACACTATCCCTTCTCAAATCAGGTCACAGAGAATCCTTGACCTATCAAATCATGAGAGGGTTGGGCATGCAGATTGAGCCGACCCACCCACTTTCAAAACACATAAAAAGAGACTGCTTGGACAGGTAAGATTCACTTTCCACTTTCTTGCGGAGCATTTTGACGGACGACTTCACATCCAGGTTCCAGACTTTACATCCAGAGATCCAGAACTTAAAGCAGAGAGGCATGGACCACCAGCTAAATCCTTTTTCAGCAGGCCTCAAAATCATTTGCAAATTATTCAAACAGCCGGGCTGAGCTGTCCGATTCTGGCTAGAACCCTGTGCCAGAAAACACCCAGAAAGCAGAGCTGTATCCAGAACCAGAGACCAGACCGCTGTGCAGTGCCAAGCACTTTTGCCAGAACCAGAGACCAGACCGTTAAGTGCCGCTAGCAGACCCAGACCAGATCGCTGTGAGCAGAACCAGTACCAGAGAGAGCGAACTTTACCAGACCCTGACGGCCTATTTCAAATTCATAATGTGAGTACTCAGCCAGAACTGTGCAAAACCAATCTCTTAGCTTAAAATAATCTGATTCAAAACATTTGAACCCGTCCAGAACTGCATCATAGGAATCGTGTGTTCATTCTCCGATTTTAAACCTCTAAAGTGTCATTTTGAATCATTATTTCATTTCTGAAAAACTATCTTCATAAAATCGTCTGTATCTTTGGAATCGTAGGAACGTGGTTTAACTTTCATCTTAAAGCTAAGATTCTAAGCTTTCCAACAAGCCTAAAACTGACTATTCATTATAGTTATTCCGTAATCGCGCTCGACGCATTAGGAAAAATCATTGGTAGGGTTGACCTGAACTGATTTAAAGTATCTCTCACTCACCCTGAACCTCTAAGAGGGAATTAAAAGCATTTTCAGCATATTTTTCACTTCATTGCCACCACATTTAAAAGGATCTTGCCTGCTTTAAAATCATACCTGTTTTCCTCTAAGCTCGCTGGGGGGGAACTGGAAATTTGTATTGCATTTTGTATTCCTGAGAATTGTGTGCTCTCCTTCCATCTCCTTGTCTTGCATAGGGAGGGGGGGGGGGAAATTGTCAAAGAAAAAGTGTTCATATTATCTTTTGTTGAAATCATATCAAGTTTATTTCTGTACTGCATTCTTTCCATCATTGTTTTTCCTTGAAACCATAAAAAGCATTCTCAGCTACCTTATTCTTCCTATACTAACTCCCCATTGGTTGTAAAGAAGTGTGCTAGTGTCAGATTATCTATTGTTGATCAACATATTCTTAAGTGTGATATCAAATATTAATTTATTATAAAAGTGTGAAATAAATATATATATAGTTTAATTTTTCCAATAAATCTTTTAAATTGCAAAACAAAACTCCTTCTTGGCTCAGTGAGGTCAGGGGGATTCAAAGAGAAGGGTTTATCATCCAGAGTATAACTTGTCATAAAAATATATAAATAAGGGCTTCCCTTGAGCAATCCCAGACAAGGCACTGACTTAGTGGGAGTGCTGGATTGGAGTCACTTAACAATATGCATGGGAAGATTTACATGATTTCCTACGCATATCAAATAAAAACAAAACAAACAGATATACTAACAACAGGAGAACTTTGTTCTTTGGATCCTGTTAATGTTTCAAGATATTTTCACCATCGCTTCATTGCTATGCTTCATTTTATTTGTAATAAAACTGTTCCTCCCCTTGGAGAAGTGCAACACTTCTTTTGGAGAAAAGAATACCAAGCGAGAGGAGCACCACATATCCACATGCATTTATGGATGAAAGATGCTCCTATATTTGGTCAAGACAGTGATGCCACTGTTTTACAGTTTATTGAAAAATATGTCACTTGTGAAATTCCATCAGAATCCACAAATAGTGATCTTCATGCACAAATTTTACAATTTCAAAGACATAAATGTGGCAAATATTGTCGTCGCAAATACAAAAACAAAGGGAAATACTACACCAAATGCCGATTTGGTTTCCCTAGACCAGTTACAAATACAGGTCAAGTGAACAACCTCATGTCATCAGTTAGACATAGTGTTAAAGGCAAGTCACCTAAAAATACATATTACATAAAAAGAAAAGAAGAAAAATATATTAATGATTATAATGCAATCATTGCCCACTTTGGAATGCAAACATGGATGTGCAGTACATTGCAGACAATTCTACTGCAGTTGCACGATATGTCACAGCATACTTAACCAAAGCAGAAAAGACAGAGCTCCTAGACCTCTGGAATTACCTGTCATCAGATAAAACAGTGTCTCAGAAATTATACAGTTTGGGCATAAAAATGCTCTCCCATAGAGAATGTGGATCATATGAAGCAGCTGATAGTTTAACTGGTACTGCATTGTATGGTAAATCTGAAAATATAGCATGGCTAAGTCTTGGTCCAGCTAAATCTAGAAAAAGAGTTCTAAAATCATATGAAGATATAGAAACAATAGCCAAACATGATCCCAACAGCCAAGACATTTCAAAAAACAATTTATTGGACACATGCTACCCAAACAGAAGTAATACTTTGCAAACCATGTGTCTATACCACATAGCCCAAAACTACACATACAAAAATAATATAAAACCTGATGAAAAAAAAGGTAAATACAGAGTGACAAACTGTGAAGGCAGCTTAGTTAAACTCACTAAACCAAATTTAATTAATCATATCAAATTGTCATTGAAGACTCCTCAACATAAAGAAATATATTACATGTCCCTGCTACAACTCTTTAAACGATGGAGAAAAGAAGAAGAAATACTAGAAAACTATGACTCATATGAAGATGCTTTCAAAAGCAAATGAAAGCACTATAACTGATGTAAACTTTACACAATACAAAACAATGTTGCACAAAGAACAGCAACACGAAGAAGAACTCCAGGCACAACTAGATAAAGACACTCCTGACAGTAGTCAACCTTCTGTAACAGGAAGCCAAGAACCACTGGGAGAACCACCAATAATAAATGAGGCAGAATTAGCTATGATAGAAGTAGAAAACACCATGTGTCAGTATGAAGATAAAGACTTAACTATACTACAATCAAAACTAAACAACGAACAACATAGCATTTTTGAAGAACAAAACAAATTGCACATGGTGTATAGCATGAAAATAAAGAATGTTGCTGCCATAATTATAAACCTATACTACTATACGTCAGTGGTGAAGCTGGTTCTGGCAAAACATTCCTAATCAAAATCAGTAAATTCCTTCAACAATTGACAAACAACAAACTGTCAGCTGTTGTCACTGCCCCCACAGGTTTAGCAGCCTACAACATAGGTGGTGTCACGTTACACCGATTACTACTATTGCCAGTAGAACACCAGAACAAATTAGACCATTACAAACTTTCTGCAGAAGCTGCAATGGAACTAGGCAGAGTATTGAAACAAATGAAAATGCTACTAATAGATGAAGTGAGCATGGTCTCCAACCTAATGTTGGCTTCGATTTACCTCAGATTACAAGAAGTATTGAAAACAAACTATGAAGAGCTCTTTGCAGGAAAGCACATTATTGTTTTCGGAGATCTTCTTCAATTGACACCAGTAAAAGGTGAGCCTATTTTTAAAACATTAGGACACAAACTCTGCCGTAAAACTGTTGGCAGCATTGGAAATGTCAACCTTTGGCAACATTTCCAATACAGAGAATTAACAGAAAACATGCGGCAATCTGCAGATCTCACTTATGCCAACATCTTAAAAAGTATCAGAGTTGGTATACTCTCTAAAGAAGCAGAAACAATATTGAAAACCCAGCAAATTAATGCACTTTATGGCGATAATGCATGTGCTACGGATGTTATGGAACAATTAGCCCACACAAATGTCAACTGTATGGCCTTAATGCCAACTGTTTCAAATTCAATGAAATAATGTTAAGTAAAGAAATGCAAGCAATAATGGAAATTAGCACCACAGACAAACTAGATGTACATGGTATGACACTGCCTATGTGTGACCAAGCCACGACGAGACTAAATAGTTTAGAAAAATCAATCTGAAACACAGCAGGCTTAGAAAAGATATTTAAATTACAGAGTAATGCTTAAACGTAACCTTAACGTGGACCAAGGACTAGTTAATGGAGTACTGGGTACAGTTGCTGGCTTTCAAACATACCCACCTGACAACAAAATTCAGTTTGTCAATATACCCTTTGACAAACTTTCAGAAGTTAAAAGGATAGGACGCTCAACAGCTCGATTCCTTCTCTTCAAAAGGTATGCATGTACGCAGAGAACAATTTTCTCTAACTCTTGCATACGCAGTCACGATTCATAAATCACAAGGTCTTACCAATATCTATCATTGCTTTGTCTAGGGTTACAGTCTTTAAAGAAGGCATGAGCTACGTAGCACTATCACGCTTACGTACACTTGACGGTCTATTTCTAATCAACTTTGATGCAAGTAAAATAAACGCCGATATTCCTTGCATTTTAGAATACAATAGACTTTGCTCACTATACACTCCACATCTAAACACATTCTGTTCCACAAAAAGTAAAACATAAAAGAAAAATAAATCAAACAGAAAAGCAACAGGATGTCACTGCAAATCCTCCAAAGAGAGTAAAAGAAAGTAATACTTCAAGTACCACAAGCAAAAAAGAATGAATTAGGGAAAGTAAAGCAGGGAAAGTAAAGCAGGTACTTCTTCAAAGAAGGAAGACAGACTCCAAAAAAAGCAGTCAGATACAGAACTACGTGGTCCATTTAAACTCTCAAATATAGTTGGTGTGTAAGTTGCTACGCAAATGTAGCAATGAATATTCTATTTCAATTACCACCAATTGTTGACAACATTTACTTACACAGTACAGACCCATTGTGTTTGCAAATGTTAGTACTTCACAGAAATGCAGCAAACAATCCTGACAACATGTATAGTGTTTATGGAATAAGACAACAATTGGACTACTGTGCTGGAAAGGTGAAATTCACTATAAACTCACAGGAAGATCCACAAGAATTTCTAATGTACTTACTACAACTACTGGAAAACAAAAACATACCTATAAATGAAATCTTCTAGATTTCATACATGTGGAAACATACATGCACTCTCTGCAACAATGTGACACAAGAAGAAATCCCAAATTAACGCTTCGTATATATATCAATACCTAATTGTGAATCCATTCCATTTCAGCAACTTTATGTTCTACTTGCAATTCAGATAATCGCTCCACGTTAGTAATACAAACACATAGTAAATACGTAATACTAATGCTTCTACGTTACAATGCAGATGGTACCAAAAACAACTGCAAGCTGACTGGATTCACACATGGTCAAATATCACTTGGTAAGAAAACCTTCACAACAATAGGTATAACCTACCACGCAGGTGCCACAACCAATTCAGGGCACTACACTGCATATATAAAAAAAAGAAATGTGGATGGTTTCAATGTAATGATAGTACATTACTCTAAAGCAGAGATTACCAGCAAATCTTATAAACGCTTAATGTTCTTAAAACCAAAATTTGATAACTAAACTGTACTTAAACCTCAAGTAAACTTGTAGTAAAAAATATAAACTGTTAGAATATTCCAAAAGCTATCTAACTGCCCAAAGATTGTACAACAACTAATCAGATAAATGAATAGCACTAAATTAGAGCAAAAAAATAGACAATTAGAATACACCAATTGGTATCTAACTGTCCCAAAATTTCATAATATACAAACAAATAAAATGTTACTGCTCCAAAAAAAAAATGCAACAACCCAATGTATAAAGCATTAGCCAGAAACAACAAATGAACACTGAAAACAAACAAATAAACTGTAGCATAACAGAAAAAGGTTTTTTTTTTTTTTTTAAATCCAACATGGATTTTTTTTTCTCCCACAGACCCAATGATTTTAGCAACGAACACAGAAACTGAGCAAATTGCACAGTACTCTGGTTTGTAATCTACTAAATATGAGGGTCCAAAAAAAAAATTAAAACAAAAAAAAAAAAGATTATACAATGTAAAAAGTCATTACAAAAGACTAATACTAACATGCTATTTTCTTTTATCACAGAAATTAACAAGAAATACATGTACTCTAGTTACTAAACCAAACAGTAAGTATATTATACACTATGCCCTGGCCCTTCAACTTGCCACAGAACAATACGGACAGGGTCCCCAGAACACCGCCATTTTGTTTATTTGCGATCATTTCAGGACACCGCGAGTGTTCTTAGAACAGTTTCAGCTTGCTTGCGAACAAAACGGACACATATTGAGTCCTCAGAACACCCCCCATTCAGTTTATTTAAACATTTCAGAACACCTGTAATGTCCGCAGACAAATCGAACACAACAAGAACGTCTACCACATAAAAAAGCACATTTAACCTATCTCATACCCTTCCATCCTCCCCAAACACTCCTACACACACTACTAAATACACATTTTGAACAAACTTTCACTACGCTGTCCGCGAATCCAAGATGGCGGGCGCTACCGAAAATCTGACGCGCTTCACACTTAACACCGTCCAATCAGCGAACACGTCGCATGTCCGCGGACATCACGCAAGCCGTTTGGCCAATCAGGACACTGTCGCGGAGCGAACAGGGAAGTGTGTCCGCGGACCGAACACATATCACTAATTTTTTTTTACCTACTTTTTGGTCATTTTTAAAAAACTGGACGAATTTTCACCAAATTTGCAAAAGCACGCTTCTCGGGACCAAGCCGCTGCTCCTGATCCAAATTTGGTGAAAATCCGTCCAGCGGTTTGGGCTGTAGGCGCGAGCAAAAACATTTTCCCATTCAGTCTATGGGGGGAAAAAAAGTTTTGGGACCCCCCCTATAACTTTGCTCCCCCTGGAGGAATCCTCACCAAACTTTGCAAACAAAATTCAGAGTGGGCCATATACTTTCTTTGCAAAATTTGGTGAGGATTCGTCCAGGGGGAGCGAAGTTATAAGCCGCCCAAACATGCTAGGACAATAGAGTGATTTTGAGGGTACTCATCCTGGAAGCCAAGCACTTCATCTTAGCCAAGACAGGGATCTAAAACGAAGGGTACCTTCTGGCAAACCGAATACATCTCCTGTTAAGCTATCTGGCGAGTGTGTGTGGGTACTCGTAGGATTACGTGCTATTTGGAAAGGAAGGTGAAATATAAATCACTGGCAGCCTCAGCAAATTAAGTTAAGCAAATAAGGAGACCAGTAAGAGGGGGCTGTGAAGGACAGGGACAAGTGGAGTAACAGTAATTTTGGCATGCTTGTCGCTGTACTCAGTGGTGGAAATGGAAAAAATGTGGTGGGGGATTCCACAACACAAGGGCCAGGTGGGGGAGGAGTTTGGGGGTGTGAGGGCGGTGCCCGAGGGGGGCATGGTCCAGAGGGGCGGGGTTCATAGTGTGCATCCAGCAATGCTGGAATCCATTTAAAAAATGTTTTTTTAAAAAACCAGGATGGCAGCATTGCCTTTTACCGCCGGCTACATGTACAACTGAAAGGCATCAGTTGTACATGTAACAAATATTGTGCATTACACACCAGTGCGAAAGCCACGTAAATGGCAATGCTGCAGTCGCGGGTGTTTTAAAATTATAATTATTATTATTTATTTATTTAGTAATCCATCGTGGTCCATGGTCTTGGGCTGCTGACTCTGGCCGGATCCCGAGATCTGGCTCCATTTCTGGTGCCGGATCCGCCGAGAGCCGGCCTAATGACCAGCACTGCCTGTATTGCCTTCCATTAGGTGAGTAGGCCTTAAGTGTACGCTCAGGGGAGGTCACTACTAAGAGTGTGAAGGCTGTACGTGGCTGGAAGATCTTGCAGCACCGCAAGTCAGCTATTGCAGCGCAAAGCACAAAATGGGCCCTTACAGCAGCATTCGCTTTCAGTCCTTGCTGAATTACTGTTCAGACCGAGTTGCTCGCTGTAAACTCATTGTCATTCACGCACTGCATAAGAGGACACATTGGGTTTGCTCGCAGCAAGCAGATCGGGCTGAACGCCTCAGTGGTGGCAGACCGAGAAATAAAGTAATGAGAACGACTGGGGTAAGGAGTGTATGCATGTGTGTATGTAGCAAGAGCACGTGATTGGGTCAGAGCGGCAGAACACATGAAAAGTAGTGGGGGTGGGGAGGTTTGGGCAGACTACAGGGGTTGCAGGAGTATCCCCCGCATACGTGGAGGGGGCAAAGAAGGCATGCAAGGGAAACGTTTCCGCACAGCCCTGTGATCGGACCCGGTAAAACAGTACTCCCAGGATTATTCAAGCTTTTTCCTGATTAGCTAGCTCATCCAGTGCTATTTGGATGATACTCTAGGATGTCACGGACAATGACGACTAAAAATGCCAGAATGGTAAAGAAACAAATAGGACTGAATGCAACGATCAGCAATGCATGGAAAAGCTTGTGTGCGCCGACTGCAACGCACTAGGCGGGTTCTTCTAAAAGCATACCCTGCTGTACTGCAGTATAAAAGGCCTTGCAGCTGTAGGCTCTGCAGACCAGTCTGCACTGCTTCAAATTGTACCCTGTAACAAGAGTCCCATACAGTTGGAGCGTCTACATGTCCATCCATTTAAACCAGAGGCATGTTTCGAGGTCTCTGCCATCATTCAATGAATGATTATCTGGTGCATTACTCCAAAACTATCATTTCCAGCAAGTGTTAGATCATCAGTGAGGTACTGGACTGCTCACCTTGCTGCATGCAAGAAATTGGACTTCAGCATCATGCAGTAGCGCACAAGGCTTTGAAGCAGCAAGTCTCCAAAGCAAAGAAGACTGGGTCCTGCAGAGAAACAACATTGTTGGCCTTGCTATCATTACCTCAAAACAGCCCTGACATAAACCAGATTCCTGAGAATCCTCCTACCCCTGGACCATTGACATACCGCCATATGAGCTACTGTGGAAAAGTGGTTTAAATCTCAGCTGGAATCCTGCCTCAGGAAGAGGCAAAGTGGTGACAACTCAGGGGTTAGGGGTGTGAGACGGAGTGGGGAACCCATCTAGCATGTGGGGTTCTTCTGTAGCACTTTTTCAAATATCAGAATTATTTTGTGGTAGCTTCCTATATTACAGAGAGTGTTTGACGAAATTCTGGTGGGGCTGTGGTATTCATATGCATCAAGTCCATAATGAAATGCTGCAACCAGAACTGTTTGTTAATAGCAAGAGTAGTGAAAGTATCTTGTATATATTTGAGGGGGGCTGAATTATATGATCTTAATTTGGCATGGCCTAGTGCTTTAATTTCGGAGGTACATTTATTTCAGCATGGTTTTTCTCTTGCGTTGAACTGCATTTGTGGGATGTTTACAAATTATATTCATACAAGCAATTGAAGGAGATGCACCGCAGAGGTCGATCAAATCGCTTCCTTTAATAAAGATGCTTAAAGTGATTCTTAAGCACATGTAATGTGCATACTCAAAATGTTTGCAAAAGTAGTTTATCGTTCATCCAGATGGGGCAGGGTGACCTCCACAAGGCCCAAGCTCACCCATGTTCTGTTGTGAGGTGTTGCTGGTGACCCTTAATTGTCATCGTTTAGTGTGCTTATCCACGCTGTCCAGCTCACACACGTCCCAACTATTTGGAAGGGCTGTGTTCTGATGCGTACATCTAGGAACATGACTCTGGTAATGTTTATTCATGCGTCACCAAGTGTAAAATACGATTATCCCATTCCTTTCCCGGTCAAGTGTGTTTCGCTTTGGTTGAGCAGATAAAGCAATTTACTCGATTTGGATTTGCAAGATTTAAAATGTTGAGGCCTGTGATATATCAAGTAGTCGGATTCATAACTGGCCTTCGTCGATCGATATGAACGGTTAACTAGGGAGGAAGCCGACGGGAGCAGTTCCAAACCCCATTCTGGTTAGTCTGCAACTGTTGGTTGATGCACTGGTTAACTCAAGATGTAATGCTAAAATGAAAAGTAACTAAGTTTAGGAAATGTTTTTAATAAAACGTAAAGGGGATTTACATTTGGAAGGAAACTAGATATCTGAAGTGCATGCACTTTTAAATGTAGGAATCCACATAAATAAACTGGCCACGACAGGCTCATTCTATATTCTAATCTCTTGGTAATGAGTAACAATGCCTAGGGATGACAGATGCCAGGCCCTTACCAACTCTTGATAACAGAAAGCCTTTAACGCACACGACTAGTTTTTTTTGTTTATTTTAAAGAGAATATGAAAGAAAGTCCCCTTTTATCAATTTCATCCTTCCACAATTCCAGACACAGATTATGCCAACACCAGTTGATCTCAAGTCCAGGGCTCCAACGTAGCACCAGAGCATGGAAATGACTGCCATGTCAACTTTAGATGTGTTCCTGACTAAACACACAAGGCTTACTGAGGACACGGTATCCAATCACCAATTATTGTCCAATTCAATAAGCATATTACCCGTAGCAATCATTGAATCATCCCAGTAAAGGAATCTGAAGTAAATGCAAAGATATGCCAGAAACCTTGGTTCTCAGATGCTTGAAATGACGGCAAACTAACGCCAGTTAAGTGCAAATAGGACACATTATTTCATTTAGCATATTTTACCACTTCCTGACATGAACAGCTCGTTTTACCCAACCACTCAATCCAGGTTATCGTCCTGCCACCAACTGCCAAACACAGGTTGAAATCCCAGCAACAAAAAGAACACACAAAAATAGGCTCCCAAGGGGGTTTACTGCCATAAACATTCACAAAACAATTATTCTTTGTTGACCCAGTAGCTGCTAAAACAGATTTTAAAAGATACTAACAGTTGTACAGCTCCAGCAGATTTGAAAACTGGAACGGTTACTGTGCAGATGATGAAATCCTGCATGTAGCGGAAAAGGGGCTTAGTTTCCCTTAGTATGAATCTTTGGCTAGACCCAGGGACTGCAACGTTTGGCTCTCCATTTGTTTTGGACTATGTTCAGGTGGATTTCTGAACTTGACCTGGTAGGCAGAGGTTCAGAAGGCCAGCCTAGTTTCTTGGAAGAGGGTATCCTTCTTGACAAGCCTGACCAATCGAGGTAGCATTGGCAGGGGTCCCAAGCGTAGAGGGTGATCGAAAGCCCACAATGATCACACACAGTAAACAACCCTACAAATTACTCTCAGCCAGGTGTATATATCAAAAATACAAATATACAAATACATGTATTAGGGTTTTTCTAAAATCAAACACAAAGCAAATATCAGCAGTAAGAATTAAACCAACACTACTGTCAAACATATATACTGATACCAATGGCCTAAAGGAAGAGCACAGTAAGGGTCCACAACCTGTAAACAAAGGGGGCAAACAGTGCAACTCTTATTTAAGCAGTCCTTCCCTTATCAAACCCTAACTAAAAGGCAATCCAGTCTCTACGATGCGTGGAGCCTTGTGCTCAAAAATACTTCTCGTGCTTGTGCACGAGATCATGCAGTTCAGCCAAAACGGGGTCTCTTGCAGGTGGCTGTAGCAACTCGGGAAGGCTGGTGAGGCAGTGAAGAATAAGTTCCCACAATTTGAGGAGGGTCTCCCCAAGAACAGTAGAACAGGATCCAAGAGTTGGGAATAGCTCAGTAGCACAGGCTACCTCAATAAAGATGAGTGGCCCTCAGGGAACACTTGCACGTCAAGATGGATGCGCCAGGGGCTACCGGTAAGGGTTGCAAGTACTCACCGACCCTCAGCACACTCCCGGACCAAACTTCAGCAGTCAATTCCACTTCGGTTGTGGGTTTGAATCCTACATCTTTCAGGGGCTGCGTTCAAGGGATGATTCCGTGGCGGGACAGCAGCGATTTCCCCACTCCTGATGAAGGTATCAGGCCCATTCCGCTGCGGCAGGTCTGAGGACACAGCAGCAAGGCACCCACAAAGTTCATCACCACAGCTGTGCGACAGCGACTATGTATGCTCAGATTCAAGCATACTCTCCTAATTCCAGACCTAGGAATGCTAGGTATACGAAACGCGGCGGAAGAGTGCCTTATACCGAGAGGTTACAGTCTCCAAATGCTCAAGTGTCAACTCGAGACGGAGGCGTTCCAGGGCAAAGGTCCCGTCAGTCCACTGGTTGGTCCAGGAACACTTCTGAAAAGGCTTGCTTTCAGGTTAAGGTGGAGGTGCCGAGAATAGTTAGTCCCTTCTAAGTTCGATCAGAAACAGGGGGTCCAACGGGATGACAGCGGACTCAGGGTGCCAAACCTTCCAGTAGGTCACCAGTGGTTCCTCTGCTCTGCTTCTTGGTTTCAGGATACTTGGCTCCTATCGCAAGTTCAGTGAGAACTCAAGAGATCAACCTGGTATGGGCGTAAGGGGCCTTCTCTTATCCAAAATGAAGAGGACCCAATGAGAGATCTGCTCACAAACAGCCATGCAGACGTGGACCAAACACGGACCACGGTGGTCCCAGTCATTCAGTGCACACCAGACATCCTGGTACTCAGGCAGCTCTACGGCACTGCTACTCGAGCGGCCAACTTACACAGCCTGCCCAGGATCACTCACTTGACTGCTGGACCCTCCACACATTAGGAGCCCAGCAACAGACTACGAGCATGACTCCCTACCCTCTTTCAAGGCACCAGCTCGCTTACCAGCACCTTGGGAAATCTACACTAACCAATTTGCATGTGCTACATCTCCAAAATGGTGAACTACTCTTGGTCCCCAAAGAAATTAAGAATCTTTTACTCTACCCCGGAGAGAGATCCTGATCCCAGCACACTGAAGGGAGACCTTCCCAGTCCATTGAAGAAGGCTCTTGAACAGAATTTTGCCGAAACGTCCGGGGTTCCTCTACGGTCTTCATTGAGGCTACCCCTCACTACATCTAAACTATTTGATCTAAACCCAGACGTTGACCTTTGATTAGGCCACCCTTTTGTGCCCGGCTTCTGCAACTATGTACCTATGTAGATTGATGTAATGTGACTGATTTCCATTTTAACTGCTGTACTACACAAGTCAGTGGAGGTGAAGGATTTGCTCATTAAAGCACTCTATACCAACGAGTGTTTGCTGCCTATACCACCTACGATACTGTTTCAAATTTATAACAGCCCAAGACCACTAATAAATACTGGTCAGATTTATAAAAACCTGTGTATTAAATGCTTAATAAGGTTACAAATAATGTAGATGCTACACCTGAACTGTTCTCTAGTGTACCCCTCAGGACAAAGACATAAGTATGTTTTACCAAATTGATAGTAAAACAGTTAAATACCCAGGAAAGGACACCCCCCATGTATCTGTGTATTAGAACTAGACAGTCCAGCCAACATAATGGAGGCACACACAAGGAATGCAGAAGCCCGCGAAAGCTTTGATTTGCATGACTAAATAAGGATTTTCCCGGGTCTGCTCGACTTGGGTGAAGGCAAAGGGATAAGATGGCCAAAGGACCAAACAAAGGACCTTGTGGAATGGCCATTTTGGGGCCAAGCCACTGTCCTGGTCCAAACGCGGTAAATGTGATATGGACCTCAAGAAAGGGTTACAAATATATGAAAATTAAAAGCTGCCACCAGCTCCGTCCATGGCACATTTGTACTTCTACCAAGAAATCCTTTGAGTGTGTCCACGGCCTTAAAAATGAAAGGAAAACCCCAAGGTACTTTGTGTACTGTTAACATGTTGCTAAAAACTATCAACAAAGTGAAAGACTAAAGGGAAACAAAGTCTCCCAGTACTGACTGTCTTTAAGGGCATGTCAGTTTCCCCATAACAAAGTGAGCAAAAACCTAGCCAAGTACAGCAGAAGGATGGGCTCCACTGGCAAAGGTCAGGCTAGGATGTTCAGACAACAGCAAAAATGTTGGGGGGGGTGGAGGTTCACAACTGGGGGGAAAATTATATATACATGGAAGTCTTTCCATACAGACTACAATTTCCCATCATCCCTAGCATGGTCAACGGTGAGGGGGTCATGGGAGTTAAAGTCAAGCTCATATGTAGAACCGCATTTTGCAGACCACTGGGCTAGACAGGGTCTGCGCCCAGGTCCTACTGGACCAGTCAGCAGTGCCCGACATCCATCCTTGACTGATTTACTTGGGTACTCTTTATAAAAATATGTAGCCAATGAGATTTTACTTCCAACAATTAACTATGTATCTTACCAGCTCAACCATGACACACTTTAGCAAACTGTCTCCTTTGCCTTAACAGTGATGAGTACAAAATTAAAACAAATTATTTACAGCGTATTTTTCCCACCATTACTGAAATTACTGTCAGAGGAAACTCAATAGCCAAAACTAACTCAATCTGATCCTCCGTGATGGGGGCGTTTGAATCTCAAAAACTGGGGATTTTCCTTGATTCAGCAGTAAAACCTCAGATCCTTCTACAACTAAACTGGTTAAAATCCACCTAAAGTCATAAACTCTCCTCTTTTCCTAGCTTGATCACGTGCAGAGTGGATGTTATTAGTGCCTTGGACCATTACAAGGAATCTACCTGGGCCTACGCACGGGCCAGACGGATTGTCTGTGTGTCATATTACAAACATCTCTACTGCCTTGCTTAGTTTACAATGGCCACCAATCCTCAACCACATAATATTTAAAACGCTTAGGTACATTGTGTCATCATTAGAGAAAGATCTTCCTTTGTACCAAAGTTATCCATTTTGAGCCCTCTGTCACGCTGAAACTTCCCAATGTTCACAGGCATTGCCTATACTGAAATAGGGAAGAGGATTCCTCTTACCAGGATAATCTCCCCTGTAACAACTTGCTTTTTGAACCTCAATGCATATCCAGCCACCGGGCATTCCCCAAAAATCTCAAGACCTCAATAATTTCATCAGTGTCTTACATCGCAGACTCGAGCAGTCAGCCTCATGAAGTAATCATGACGGGGAAAGGGAACTTAAAAGTAAAGTGTTTCGTGGAGAAGTATTAAAAACTTAAGTAAGGGATCACAAACACTGCCTTGACCCATTCATTTTTTTGAGAAGAGGGTCATTTTATATAGCACAACGGAGCAGTGTAGCATTTTAAAGAGAACACAAAATGAAGATGAGGCACTTCTAACATGAAGCGCAGTGCACGGTCAAAAAAATAAAAAATGGCCACCCTACAGGACCTCTCCAAACTACTAGCACTTACCTTTTTCATACTAACCCCTTTACAATACATTCACGAATCCCCAAACACACTATTGACTGAAAGCACACCCATCATCACACCAATCAGCACAGAGCCATTGAAAGCTCTCACTACACACGCAGTCGATGCACAATTACTTCCTGCCAGATAACCCCAGTGTTCAAAACAAGCAACTCTGCAAGAATTCAGGGAGTTCGATAGTGGGCTCTTCCCCTTTAAATAGACACCCAAGTGTCATGGCTGCAAACCACCGAGCAACATACCAGCCCAAAGGATTTGGCCACTTGTTGCCTTCTCCCATTAACAGACAAGGTTGTGCAATGGCCACTCCCTCAACTACCATTATTCCCCCCTCCACTTCCAGAATCATGCACGGCCAAAATGGCAGATGCTGCGCTACATAAGAAACTTTATATCAGACCACGCCTTCTCCATCAGTCAGAAAAACATACAGATGAATAATTAAGCCAACCACCAATGGCATTTCAATTTTAAAACCAAATGAAGAATAGAAAGTAGTTTTTTTTTTTTACTTCTAGGAGTTTGAACAATATCCCAATGTTTATGCCTGATAGTCTTTCTTCGGGGGGCATTTTGACAAGAAAATAGGTGAACATATCAATTACTATTCTCCAATTTTGTTGGCAGGCTTTTAAACCCCATGAAAACAGATGTAGCCCTGGCTATTGTTACTATAGCATGGGGATGCAGCAGCCATAGCCAGGGCTTAAGAGGAGGATTCCAGCCTAGCGGGTTCGCATGACTTTCTGGTATAGCGAGCATTGGTTCAGATGAAGGGTGTACAAGCCATACTCCGTAAAAATAGGCAACTACATTCTAAAAAAGGTAAAAATAAAGAAAACAAATACTCCCAACAAAAGGCGCATAAGAGCCTGCCCCACCTCCCATACCCCCCAGCTGCAGAGATCTGTTTTGACCAGTAGCACACTTAATGTCACAGGAAGAAACTTATTACTGCCTGATCTGAAAAGATATGAATGTTGTGCAAGAATAACTAGGTGTAAAGAAATATAACAAACACATTTCAGTCTTACACTTAACATTTTCTCCTTTAAAATACCCCCTTATGGAATGGACTTGTTTACTCCCAATACTCTGAACTTAAAAAAAAAAAAAAAGTGAGATAAATACTGCCACATCAAAACCGTATCTGGAGGACTGACAAGAATTATCACTGATCTAAAAAAATAAAATAAGGGTTGGGGGGGGGGGTACATTTGTAAATGTACTCAAACTCAAGAGCCTCACAATAGCTCCAGGAACTCCCCCCTCCAAAAAGGTGAACTGCCGGAATGAGGCACAATAAAAAGGAAACAACTTTTGCAGTAGACAATAATACTACATTAGAAGCCACGAGTTTTAAAAGTGAGTGCATGATGATAAATAAGTACAAACGTTTGAAAATGGTTGTGCCAATGTAAAGTCTACCACCATCATTTGTTATGTAAAATTAACTACTTTCGAAAACTTGGAGAAATTAAGCAGTTTTCTGTAACAACGTCAAGCCATCGTCCTTTCTGTATTGCAATGAGGTCACAACTAGCTAGACAAAATACATGTCAATTGTATTAACGGAATATATGTGTAGCGCAAACCATAGAGCATTTCTATCCACACAATCTTGCATGCAAGATTAAAAGTCTCGCGATGCGGCTTACTAGACCAGCGATGCAGAGGCCAATGCTAAGTGGGGCTGTGTACTTCTTTGCACTGGGTACCTCACAGAGGAAAAAGGCGGTTGAGTCACTAGAGCGTGCGCCTGTCCTGGGCAGTCCAAGATACCCGAATACCAGTAAATGCGTGGATTCTGAAATAGTGGATATGTGTAGTATATGGGTTTTTGTACTATATTAAGCTGCGAGGCACATTCTACTTGTGAAATTAAAAAATACCAACTGAAAACAACAGGCATAAGTATGAGTAAATAAAAAAGAATTAAAAAGTCAGCCACTTAGCTTTACCAACAGATTAAAAGGCCATGTGTGCAACGTTTTGCCCACAAATGCCAACGAGTCCAACTGCCTGTCAATGCGTAGAGGTGTGGTTTAATTATGTACATCTATGCCCCTTCTCAGCAGATTGCATTACAACGTTGTCAAGGTGCTAAAGGATTTGGATACGTTTGCCAGGCCCACCAGGGAGATGGTGAAGTAGACTTAAGTTAGCCACATGTGCACTGCGAGCAGTGCCATTAATGGAATCATTGTCCACACGTGTATGCGGAGAGAAGGGGGAGGTTTATACACCTCCTCCCCTCAGAACGGGATGAGAGAAGGGAGCAGCAGAGGAAAGGCTGCGCATCGGAGGCAACGACGTAAAGGGGGGCGAGTGCAGCACTTTCCACATGTGCACGAGTACAAGGGGATGGTGCTACCTGGCACCCTAAATAAAATGCAGAAGAGGTGTTATCCATAAGAGTCTCCTGCTAGCAATGAATGAAGCCAACGCACTTACAGGCCACATAGGCGATCAGTGCCAGTCCCACAAGCAGCTTCATCATTCTTCTATTGATTACAGTCAGCAGGCGCTGCATCCGCTTCCTCAGCATCCCCGGCCTGGCGGCAGCAGCAACACCACTGCGGTACTGCCGGGCTCATGGAACCCGGCGTCACACTGTGCAAGCTAAGCAGAGAGTAGAACAGCGTTCACTGCCACTCTCATGATCATCCGGAGCAACACGCATGCGCACACTCTGCTTTCCCACAACACGAATTAAATTGTAGTCAGAGAGAAGGCGCATGCGTTTAGTCATCGCAACGTATGAAATATACGGAAGGCCTGCTGGCTGTCCACGGCACTGTTGCAGGAAGCGTGCGTGCTTACGTAGCGTTCTCGCGGGCTGACTGACACTGTGACACACATAAACATTGCTTCGTTGTTTATGGGACTGCTTCGAGGTCCTGGTTCCAGTTTTTAACTTGAAAACTCTGCCTTCGGACAATCTATCTTTATTTAATCTAAGCACGGCAATAGGAAGCTTGCTTACCGTCCTTAAAACCAAATAAGTGGGTGATCACTATCCAGTCATGTAAGGTTGGATAACGTGTTTTTGAATCATCCTGCCAAAGTTTTGCAAACGACTGGCATTCATGGTGCAACCAGGGGCGGAGCCATCCTCAACATTTTTGGGGGACTGAATGACATTATTGAAAGCTGTTTTTTAGGTGGGTCATTAACTCATTACACCAGATGTCTGCAACCCGGGCTTTAAGTGCATAGTTTCCAACATGACCCATTCCAATCTGTAGCTGCTTAGCCAGTGCTTTTTTCCTTTGCATTATGGGACTTGTAGTTCGAGTTTATAATGGGAAATGGGAAAAGATGATCTACAAATCCCAGAATGCAAAGGAAAAAAAAGGACTGCCTAAACACCTACAAATTGGAAGGGGTCATGTCGGCAAGTATGTAAGTGGACTGGGGCAGATCCCAGCAGTCTCTGAAAAATGTATCTGAAACAGGGGCTGCCGGGGCTCCCTAACGTCTCAAGTAGCTCCAGCCTATGAGGCCGCTATAGGACAAAGCCTTTTTTTTTCTACTGCCAAATCTCTCGTGAGAGCTTCCAGCTCTAAGAAAAAATCCCTTTTTCCTTCTGTAATTGAGGCGCAGGTCCCGTGTCACTGAAGACCCTCTTCTTCAGTGATCTCTACTGGGATATTGATCTATAGACGTAGACTTTGTGGAAGATTCTTTTCGGATGGCCAGCCTGTCTTAGTTTAGTGAACTTATCAAATTGGTGCAGAGTGCTGTCTTCTCTTGCCTGTTGCATCCATTGGCTTGCCACAATGTTATGTATCTTGAATTGATGCAACCACACAGTTGTTCACGTCTCACTTGTTAGGCTTATGCAATAATGGGAGTTGGACTAAGTTGTGACAAATACTGGTATGAGGGTGATTTCCTGCCTATCAAACTAAAACTAATGGTGCTCGTCAAATGTCCCAAATAAAATAGTCCTTAGCAATGTTCCCTCTAAGCTGTGCACATGTGCGCTTGCCCAGCTTCCTTCTGAGTCACGTTCAGAAGAATTTTAGCAGTGCACACAGACAATTCCCATCTTCTGAAGAAGTAATAAGGCATAAACCAGAGCCGTTATCTGGCATTTGCTTCCTCTCCTAATAAAATAAAATTATACCAACCAGTCTTGATATTCTGGTCTTGCCTATTTACATTACACTTCTAGAAAAGCGTGGCCTTTAAAAACTTAAAACAGAATACGCCCTTAGGAGATTAAAATTAATATGAAAAAGTGGCTCCATGAACATAAGATATAACTCAGATATGCCCACATATATCAATGAAGTAACCCTCCATCCCCGCTCATGACTCCTATGCTTGACTCTACCACATGTGTACATTGTACCTTCTGCCTCAGTCCACATTTAGATACTATCGGACAACCTTGCTTCTACTTATGTTGGCTCTTTGAAAGGTTATCAGATTTGTACCTAGATCCACTTGTTTTATGTTTGTTGTAATATGTATAACATTCAAGCACCAGAATTTGTGTTACTCGTGGTGCCTTAGAAAAATGATACAACGAAGGACTCCGGGTAAGTGAAGAGAGATCTCAGTTCATTTAGCAGATCCCGTGGCACACCGCCATGCCAACCAGCTCAACCGTCCTCTGAGGCGAGGCTGAAATGCTCACTACACGAAGCGAGCAAGCATTCCATCCTAGCATGCACATCACATTCTGACACATTTTCCCCCCTGGGAGAAAACAGAAATGAACACTAACATCCAAAATGGAAACTAGCAGGCTGCATGGAGCAAAAGGGAAGAAGGAGCTCCATAAAAGCACAAATGAGACATAAAATACAACCTGAAAATCACTATAAATGTGCGATAATAACTTGAAACAACAGAAAACCACTCACTTCTCCCTCCATAAAGCACAATGTGGAGACACAAAATGAGGAGCATGAAATTAACAATGAACCACAGATAATAACTTGAAGCACAGAAAATTGCTCACTCGCTGCCACACATAATCTTTCATTCTTACAGGTGGCCTGCATACCCTTGCGGGCCGACCACCCCACGCCTCTGCAGCCTGAATTTCCCCATCCCTCGACACAACACACCCTCCACCTTCATGATCATCTCCTTGAAACACCTCTCCACCACCCTTAAAACCGCAACTCTCCTCTTGCTCCACCTTGAACTGTCGTCAAGAACCACATAACCTGTCCCCACACCTGCCACCACGTGAGGAGACATTCATGCGCTGCTCCCCTTAGGAACAAACATGGGATACTTTACACAAACCCGATCACACATTTGGACCGCAACAGGTTTCCTTCCGCCCTGCTGAAGCTTCACACACTCCTTGCAACACTGCATCCTCCGCAACACCTCAGCCATATTTACTTCCGTTACTCCACCACCTCCCAGTGCAACCGTCCTCAACTTCGAACCCGCCTTCCTTCCCCCTCATTAGTTCAAAAGGGGTTCTACCAGTCATCACTAAAGGCGTCCTCCTGTAGGCCGACAAAGCCTCAGACAAAACATCCTGCCACGATAGTCCATTCGCTGTGGCCAACTGGATGGCACCGTTAACAAAGCCGTTCACCCTCTCGACCAAACCATTCGCGCTAGAATTGTACAGAGCGGTCCGATGATATCTGATACCATAATACCTTAGAAAATCTTACATTTGTTGGGAGACATACTGTACGCCATTGTCCGTAACCACACTCACTGGCACCCCTTCTCTATCAAAAATCTTCTTGAAGAAACCGATCATCCTATCGGTGGTGACACTTTTGAAAGCAGCAGCTTCCACCCACCTTGACGTGTAATCCACCAACACCAGCAAGAACCTCAGGCACTTCCACAGGATACACGGATTGAGGACATACAACTTTACTCTTATCGCTGCGTGCACAAGCCACACAATCTTTTACAACTGCTGTCACATCCTCATCCATGGCCGGCCACCAATACTCTTCCCGCAGTCTCCTCTTTGTAAGAGACCTTCCCAAATGCCCTTCATGGGCCAATTCCACCAACCTAGACCTCTTACTCACAGGTGGCACCAGTCTTTCCCCCCTTGTAACACCCCATGGCCCCTCTGCCAACTCACACAGAACATGCATGTACCCCTTGCCTTCTGTCCTGCCTTTGACTACCTTCCACCCTCTTTGCAAACTGTCCCTAATCCAACAAAGTTTAACATCCGTCACTGATTCCACCCCCCACTCAGTTTGGTCCACCACGGGGAGTACACATGCTACTTTCGTATCCACATCACTCTCCTCCACATCACCGGGTGCTGCCACGGGTAACCGTGACAAACAGTCCGCCACCAAATTCTTCTTCCAAGGGATATATTCTATCCTAAAATTAAATTCTTGCAAGTCTACCATCCATCTTGCTATTCTCGGAGACACTGACGCCTAGTAAGCACATACACCAAGGGTTTATGATCCGTCCTTATTACATACGGGATCCCCCACAAAAACGTCCTAAAATGCTTCAAGGCCCACACTGCGGTGAATGTCTCCTTTTCAATGACCACGTACCTCCTCTCTGCCTCCCTCAAGGCTCTAGATGCAAAAGCGATGGGCTTACACATTCCATCTTGCCACTGTTCTAACATTGCCCCCACTCCAACCTCTCTAGCGTCAACTGTAAGCACCGTCCTGTTTTTACGATCAAAAGACCTCAAAGACGAAGCCCCATCCACATCCTTCTTCAACAATTCAAATTCTACCTGGCACTCCCGGGACCAATCAAACTTGACATTCTTTTTCAACAGTGCACGCATGCACACCGTTTTTTCTGCGTAAGAGGGTATGCATTTCAAATAGTAGCCGGTCATGCCCATAAAGCACCTGAGTTGCTCTTTATTAACAGGAGATGGAGCCTTCCTCATGACACTCACAAGCTCCGCCCTCGGCCTCACACCATCAGCGTCGAGGGTATGTCACAAATAGGACCCCTACCTGACATTTGGACAGTTTAACAGTCAAACCACTTCGCTGCATAATGTTTATTACCTGGTGCCCCTGTCATCATGTTCTCTCTTACTCTTCCCCAAACCAAAATATGGTCCTGAAAATAACTGACACCGGAAACACCTCCAAACAACTCTTGCATGAGGTGTTGAAAATCGGCCGAAGCAGAAGCCAAACCAAATGGCATGCATCATAACCTAAAAGCACCAAACACAGTTACAAACGACATCAAAGGCCGCGACTCCTCATGCAAATCAATTTGGTGGTACGCTGACGACAAATCAAAGGTTGAAAACCACTCAGTGTAACCCATCGTCAGAAGCAGCACATTGATATTTGTCAGAGGATGGCGATTGACCCAAATACTAGCATTCAGTTCTCTAAGATCGATACATCCTCAATTCCCCATCCTGCTTCCGAGCCAGAACTACAGGTGATAACCATTCTGAAATGTCTATCTCCTCTATGATGCACGCAACTTTCAATTTTTCCAACTCAGATTTTAAACCTTCAGTGGCCAACACGGGAACCCTCCTGACCTCATGCACCTTGGGTACCGCCCCTCTCTTGAGCACGATCCGGTGCGAGAATCCCTGTAACATCCCCAGTCGTTCGGCAAACACCTCAGGGTATCTGCTGCACAGATATTGCACAGATATAACTTCTTCTGGCACCTCCTCCAACTCAAAACTGGTATCTTTTTCCCAGGATATATTTCAATGTCCAGGGCCGCCTGTTCATCCCATCCCAGCAGACTGGCACCCTTGTGCGCCACATAGAGTTTACCCTGTGTGGTGCAGCACCTGAACTCAATTTGCGCCCACTCATATCCCATCTCCTTTATAGACACCTGACCATACGCACTCGGGTTGATATCAGGGGGTTTAAAATATGCCACCTTCTTTCCAAACTTCTCCCTGTACACCTCAGGGGAAATCATGGTGTACGGAGAACCAGAATCCACCAACATTTTGAGGGATACACCATTGACAGACACGACATCTCGTGGCCCTTTCTTTGTAACCCCTACAACATGCAGGATCACACCTTGACTCATTCTGGTGCTATCAAACACATCCTGACACCATTGACCACCTTCCGAGTCAATCATCCCGATTGTCTATCTTCCCTGTGCACCGTCCTTCTCCATGTTCGTTCTGCACATTCTGGTATAATGTCCTCTGGCTCTGCATCGTCTGCACTCAACTGCTCCGGCCGGACACTCCTTGGCCCCTGTTGCATGACTGGACCAACCGCATCTATTGCATGTTTCCTTCAGTCCACCACTATCGTCCCCCTTGCTCGCCCTGTCCGATTGCCCCTCAGGCTTTTCTGCTTTCTTCCTGAAATCACTTGCACCCCTCCTGTACTACAGTAAAATTGCTTGCACCGACTCTCCTTGACCATGCTTGTCTGCTTTCTCTGTGACGATCTGGACACTGGCACGTGATTCCACTATTGCTCTGATAATTTCTATCAACCTCTCCAGCCGAGGATCTCACTCTATCCAAAGTCTCTCCCTGACCTTGGGACTGCTGGTTCTCATCATTATTTGATCTCTAATGTACTCATCTTGTACACCAGTAAAGCTGCATGTGGCCAACAGTGTCCGCAGCGCTGTAACATAGGAGTCGGTTCTTTTCCCCAACCCCTTGCACCCTGGAGAAAAAGTGATATTGTTCCAGCACCACATTGATCCTTTTCCCAAACCGCCCTTCCAACCTCTTAAGGGCAGTCTCGTAGGCGCTCACCACTCTCTCTCCCTCTCCAGCACCAGCGATGTATACCTCCTGACCCAGCAAGTGCCCAAAGATCCGGAGTCCTTCAGTCCCGATGCATTTCAAAAACACTGCCTCCTTTTCATCGTCACTGAATTTTGCTCCCCCTGCAGCTCTCATGTAAACTCTAAAAGCATCTACCCATAAGTCCCATGAGACGGGCGGTTCCCCTGGAGCCATAAGGAAAGCCTGTGGTGGCCTAGCACGGCTGTGCTGCATGACTACGGTGTGCCCAAATTTGCTTCTTTCAGCTCAACCCCAGCCGAACCAGCTATACGTGCCACCCCTGGTTAGCGCACCTTGAAAGCGTTAGTGCAGCCTCCCCACATGCCACTGCAATGCCACGACAATATCCTTGATCTGTTGCAGATTGGGCGGGATAGCCCCCGGACTCGTTGGATGCCACCAACAGCTCAGAAAAGTCAGCGTGTAAAGAGTATCCTTCTCCTTTTTTTTTTAAGAATGCGCAAGAAATACCTGTGATAATGCCCCCAGTCCACAAAAGCTCTCCCGTATTGCTTCTTCCTTCTGCCCAAAGCACTATGGGGAACGTCCTTCTCCTTCCACTCGTAGGAGCGAAAACGCCTCTGTTTACCATTGCTCGGCAACCAAGGCAATAGCTGCCTGTGCGCAGACGTGCTAGGTACTTTTTTCTAGCCACTAACGCCCATCGCCTACGGTGTTTCGCTTCCCCATACTCTGGTAGGAGGCACACTTGCACCTAATCAGCAGGCGTATTTCATGCCCCAGAGGCTCTCAATCACCCCAGCCGCTCCGGACCACAATGAAGAGAGGGAGCCAGACCTCCAGTACCGCCCCTCACTCTGCCGCTGATGCATTCAGTCCTGCACGCACCGGTCCCAACATGGGGTCTGCTCCTCCTGAAATATCCTTGTCGCCAGTGATACAACAAAGGACTCTGGGTAAGTGAAGACAGCTCTCAATTTATTTAGCAGACCCCGTGGCACAGTGCCACGCCGACCAGCTCAACTGTCCTCTCTGATGCGAGGCTGGAATGCTCACTACGCAAGGCAAGCGAGGATTCCTTCCTAGAAGGCACATCACATTATGCCACAAAAGCATCATCCACACTATATGACCCAACTGTGAGCTCAAACATCAAATACTAACTATTCAGTAAGCAGGCTACTTGGATGTTTAACCTCACCCCATGCTTCCTATTTATACATATGACACACAAGCGCTTTGAAACGGTAGCCTTGTAAGTTAATGTATTATTAAAATCAAATATTTGCCCTCTAAGGATTTTGAGTAAACAAATGTCAAGCTCAATCTCATTAACCTATAAGTGGAGAACAACATTGCAATACCATTTACTTGGCCTGTAAGGTCTAATGTGCAAGGACTATGCCTAGAATTACTCGTACATTGTATTAAGGCAACAGATATTCAGACATCTAGAATACTTTTCGCACAATCTGCCTCCTTTCCAAGTTTTCAGAGTTCCCTTGGGCATGGACCTTAAATTGTACGGAAACTCTCTGCTATTAAAAAAAAGAAATGGTTTCACTGAGCACTTGTATAATCCTACCCAAAAATATGATGGTGGGGTATGTTGCAAACTAACCTGTTTGCATTGAAAAATAACTGCGTACATGCAGATTCATGTCATTTTCATAAACTGCCCATATAATCACTGGGAGGCTTTAAACATGTTTTGCTTCCAAAGTATTGTGGGTATGCAAATATCCCAGTGAGTGTTTTACTTCTTCAATCCCTCTTTTTACCGAGCCCTTCAAAATAGTATTGGAGGCTATCACAGGAGCTGTGAAGGGCCTGGGGGGGCAGACCCAAAAGAACACTCCTTGAGGGTGAAGCACAAATTTGCAACTTTAAAAAACCAAGTCCGATGTTTCAGCAGTAAAGAACAGTTAAAGAAATGTGTTTGTTTGCTAACGATAGGAAACTCTAAAAGCAGTCTAGGAAACCACACCTTCTGCTTCGTTCTGTGCTCATTAGCAGAGGGATTTTCAATATAATCACATGTTCTGTGTTTAGTCCCCTTAGCATCCCCATGCCTCTTGTTTAACTGATAACAGTGAATTGCAGAAGAGGGGTCTCTAGTTTCAGAAGTTGGAACTCAAACTGTTGTACCTCTGAGAATGCTGCTCGTAACATAAAAGACAAATGCATGTGCTTTTCTTCCACAGGCTCCGTGAGAAACCTCAGTAGGGCCCTTGTTGATTTTTTATCTAGGCTGTAGTGAGGAAGGGATGGCAAAACCATAGGCTGCATTGTGTGCTCTGTCCTTTCACTTCCTATGTCAGGGTCGCAAGTAGGACTCTGAGATGTTACTCCCTACATGGAATCAAATGATTGTTCTGGGAGTCAAATAATTTGCTTTGCCAATGGGGATATTTTATGCCTATTAAAGATGTTCTTTCCCCTTATAATTCCTCTTGAAATCAGGCAGTAATATTAGTAGAGTTCATTCCTATGTCTTCCTATGCCACTGCTCTACTGGCCAGTTCATTGAAAATATCAATGAAGATTTCTGGGTGGAAGAAGGGTGATACATGAATATACAAAAAAGGTAGCAGGCGCCCCTCTCTAAGTGTTGGTACTCTTGTTCAAAGGAGGTTTGTCTGGCATTTCGGACAAAGACTGATTTGCAAATGGATGTTCCTCCTTTGTGAAAGTACAGTGAGCTAAATGTGATGGCTGTGTGTTGTGTTCTTTATGCTTGTGTTAATGGTGTTTACTTTCTTTATGTTTTACAGAACTTTTAATAGTATCATCATTGGGGGCCGAGCTGGGCGCAGTGCCTGTTGCCTGCTCCCTTGTACTAAAATAAAGTATTTCTTAATTACTTCATCTGGTGTTCGGCTAATCTCAACACTGGCTACGAGGAGTTCCGAAGTGTGAAGAGGAGCCGGAGAGTCTCTGCCGACGTCCATGAACCCAACTCGGCGGGCCTGAAGAGGAGGGGCATAGCTTACTTGGCCGTGAGCGGAGAGGATAGGAGACGGCACAGGCGACAGAGAGACACAGCAACAGACATTGCGGTCGCCGCTGCTCAGGTCAGGAAGGGAGTGCTGTGCAGTGGAGGCGGGGGGCGCAACAGGCCAGTTTGGGGTTCGCTCGAGCACACCCGCGAGCTGCATAGCGACAGGCCCTGAACATGGCGGCGTGACGTCTGTGCATGCGCGCAGTCGAGAATCCCCTCTGTAGGTGGTGCCTAGGCAACGCAGAGCATCGGAGAAACCAGCTACCACGTTCTGAGATCTGCATCCCTGATTGTGATGCATGTTGCTAGGCAGAGAATAATATCCTGGCAGGCTGCCTTAAGGGAGCTGAATGGTCACATACAATGAGAAGATTCGTGGCAGTATTGTGACGACGTACAAAGGAACACAAGCCCACAATACAATAGAATTATTTAGAGGATGCCTGCTGTGCTGGGAGTCCATCAGCATTCAGGAGTGGATTAATAGTGACTCTCAAATCTATCAAGTTGCAGCACCAGTGTGCCTAAGAATCTTCTCTTAGGCACACTGGTGCTGCAACTTGATAGAGCCAGGGCCACAGCTTATTCACAAATCTGTAGACACAACATCTTGGTCCAACAGAAGGAAGAGACTACCTCACTGGGCGGTCTGGCCAAGCCAGAAGCGTACAGGTGGACAGCTGAAAGGTGCCAAACTTCAGTGGCAATTGCCATACAGGCGCAGGGTGTCCATCTTAGAGATAGTGAAAATGGCTGGTGCAATTCCACCACCCTCACCTTTCTTGGCAGAGCCTGGCAACCCCCCCCCGTCAGGTGGGAAAGATGGAGACGCATGTTTGAGAATTATTTAGTTGCCATAGGTGGCAACAGGTTCAGTGCTGCCAGGAGGAAGGCTCTATTGCTCCATAACTTAGGTCTCGAAGGACGATGTGTATTTGATGGGTTGGTGGGTCGACAGGAAGGAGGTGCTGGTGATGTCGACGAATATGCTGTGGCAGTCAAGCAAATAGAGGAACACTTCGAACCCAAGAAGAATGTCACCTTTGAGAGGGACAAATTCTTTCAGCGTAGTCAAGACAATGCATAGTCAGTAGAATCCTATGTAGCCTCTTTAAGAACACCAAGCCACAAATGCGAGTTTGGAGACCTGACTGATTTGTTAATTAGGGATCAGTTGGTTAGATGTACTAACAACCTTCAAGTACAAGAGAAGTTGCTGGCCAAGGACATGTCTTTAGAACAAGCTGTGGAGCTCACACTAAGTATTGAACAAACTTCACAATATATGAAGGAGATTAAAGTTGGGAAGCAAGTGGCACAAGATGTCTGTGCAGTCGGCCCAAAGAAAAAGTCTCCAGGCCTAGGCCCCAGGAAAGAATGGTGGAACCAGAAGTGCACCAAGTGTGGGAGCTTTAGGCACACTTCAACCAATGCAACTTGTCCTGCCAGATTTGAGGAATGCTTCAAGTGCAGACGCAGGGGTCACTTTGTGAACGTGTGTAAGGAGGCCTCCATAAACACGGTGGATCAGAGAGACTACAGTCGCGATTAATTGAATCCTCCATCTGTGAGGATAGCTGCGGTGCCCCGCCCAGTCAGGGGATCCCACTGTGATGCTGGAAATGCATCGGAGGGACAGGGCCTCAGTATCCTTGTCCTTTACTGCTTTTTATCGTGTGTTCTGTCGTGTTTTTCGTGCAGGAGTTCATGTGGGACTCCTGGCAGTGCAGCTCTCTCCTTTGGTTTTGGTGAACAGACCCATGGGATACCCTTACGGCACCCATGGGTAGGGGTGCAAACCTGTGCCCCTAGTGTATGTTTTTGGGCACCTGTGTGTGACCCACAGAGCAGGGTACAGGCTGGTGGCAGCTCCGTGCTGAATTGACTGGTGTCCTGAGCTTAGGATACCAAGGCCCTGTCATTGGAATCGGTAGATTCCTGATGGAGACAAAATGGCCCCCATGGCCTCTTGCCTTTCATCGCCTGTTACCTTGATCTTCCCGAAGTCCCGGGAAGCCCTGCCTCTGTCCATTTCCCCTGACTGGCTGTTGGGTGGAAGTTCCATATATGGTAGTATGGGGAAGTGCCGACCAGACTGGCTGGAGCCTTCTCAACGACCGTATGTTGTGGGTACGCCTGTGGTGGGACCTGGGTGAATGGAGTGTGTGACAAATACGCATTCTATGTTGTGGGTGTTTAGTATCTGATGGTTGACACAATGACTGAGACAGCCTTGCCTGAAACCGGTATGAATGCCATGTGGAGTGTTGAATGGCTTGGTACTTGTGCCAATACACATAATTGTTGTGAGTATCTGAAGAGAAGTGAATGGCCTGAATGTACTGTGTGCATGATTGGCTGCCTGCCTGCATGAATGCCCTTAGTCGTGATTTGATGCTTAAGTATAACCAAGCGGAATGAATGGGAGATCAACAGTATATCTGGGGACCTCTCACTGCTATTAATCGTGTTCAGAAGCTGAAGTCCACTACGACGAGTAACTGGAGTAACTGAAGCTTGACCTTGAAGCCCGGCTCGACGAGAAGAATTGCTGTTGCTCTTCTTCACAATCTTAAAGCTGCTGTGCCTCCATGGACGGACCCAGAGAGGACCTGGTAAGGCGCCCTCTTCCCGAGCTACGAGGGACCATTGTGCACCAGCATATCTTTGCCAAAGCTCCCTGGTAGACAGACCTTCGACAGGCTGCCGACCCGAGTAGGGGACTGCCGCGGAATCACAAGGAGATGCGCCCGACTCGAGCTGCTGTGCTCCCGTTTGCCTAAGAACTTAATTGATCCAAGGATGCTCTCGTCCGCATCGTCGCCGCTGTATCCTGCCGGAGAAGGCCTGACCGTCGACATGCCGAGGAGCATCCGCCAGTGGGTTTTACGCCACCCAAAGACCACAGAGACACCAACGACTTGACGCCCTTGCTGGGCCACAGTTCTTCAAACTCTTTGCGGTCCAGAACTATCGACACTGAGGTGCCCCGCATGCCTCTTCCTTGCAGGACATTTACGCTTCCCCGTCAAAAAGCACCGCTAAGAACGAAGCTGCCACTTCACCGTCGTAGCTCACCCTGGTCTCCGTCGGACATTCGACAACCCGTGACTCCTGCCTTAAAGGGAGGGCACTCAAGAAGGGCCGTCGATTCCCCGCCGAGGAACGCTACAACGCCAGGTACTTTGGGGTTGCAGAACTATTGGGAAGTCTAGTGTGAAACAATATATGGACCAGGCTTGTATCTTTATTCTACAGGTTGTCCAGGTGGGGGGATCTCCACACAGAGCTGTGTTTAATGGTTTTGACCAGTATTCTGCCAATTGTTCAACCATCTTGCTTTCCTTCCTCTCTCTACTGCTGGTTTCCTCTTTATTGATCTGAATGACATTTTGACTGTATAGTTGATGCACTTTGATGAGATCTAATAATCGTTGTGGTACCACTTTAGAACCATATATATTTACCATTGTTGATTTTCCGAGCACACAGTGCGTTATCGTGATATTGTATATAACTTTGAATATTAATTATATAAAGACTGTGTTTTAACTGATACAGTGTGCGGACATTCCTTTGTGGGTGCTTAGTGACTACACTGTACTTAAGAACTGTGATGCTGGAAATGCATCGGAGGGACAGGGTCTCCGTATCCTTGTCCTTTACTGCTTTTTATCGTGTGTTCTGTCGTGTTTTCCCCACAGGAGTTCATGTGGGACTCCTGGTGGTGCAGCTCTCTTTCTTTTGGTTTGGTGAACGGACCCGTGGGATACCCTTATAGCACCCATGGGTGGGGGTACAACCCTGTGCCCCTAGTGTTTGGGCACCTGTGGGTGGCCCGCAGAGCAGGGTATGGGCTGGTGGCAGCTCCATGCTGAGTTTGACAGGTGTGCGGAGTATCATCCATTTTGGGATACCCCGGCCCTGCCATTGGGATCAGTTGATTCCTGATGGAAAACAAGATGGCCCCGGTGGCCTCTTGCATTCTATTACCCATTACCTTTTTCCCAAAGTCCTGGGAAGCCCTGACTCTGTCCCTTCCCCCTGACTGGCTGTTGGGTGGAAATGCCATATATGGTGTTGTTGTGAAGGCCCGGCCAGACTAGCTGGAGCCTTCCCGGTGATGTATGTTGTGGGTACCTCCTGTGGGTGGGACCTGGGTGAATAGAGTGTGTGACGAATATGCATTCTGGGTCGTGGGTGTCTAGTATCTGGTGGTTGGCACAATGACTGAGACAACCCTGCCCGAAACCAGTATGAATGCAGCTTGGAGTGTTGAATGGCTCGGTACTTGTCCCAATACACATAACTTGTTGTGAGTGTCTGGAGAGAAGTGAAAGGCCTGAATACCTCGTGTGCCTGATTGGCTGCCTTCCTGCATGAATGCCCGTAGTCGTGATTGGATGCTTGAGTGTGTCCCAGCGGAATGAATGGGAGATCAACAGTATATCTGGGGACCTCTCACTACTAGGAATCTTGTTTAGAAGCTGAAGTCCACTACGACGAGTAACTGGAGTAACTGACGCTTGACCTTGAAACCCCCGTTGGACGAGAAGGAGTGCTGTGGCTCTCCCTCGCAATCTGAAGGCTGCTGTGTTTCCAAGGACTTACCCAGAGAGGACGTGGTAAGGCCCCCTCTTCCCGAGCTACGAGGGACCATCGTGCACAGCTGATCTTTGCCAACGCTCCCTGGTAGACAGACCTTCGACAGGCTGCCAACCCGATACGGGGACTGCTGCGGAATCTCAAAGAGAAGCCCTCGGACTGTTGCCCGCCACTGTCGACGACCGCTGTCGCCGACCGGAGCCGCCGTGCTCCCGTTTGCCTAAGAACTTTAATTGATCATCGGACGCTCTCGTCTGCATCGTCATCCGCTTGTCTCCCGCCGCAGAAGGCCTGACCGTCGACGTGCCGAGGAGCATCCACCGGTGGGTTTCCAGCCACCTAAAGACCACAGAGACGCCGACGACTCGACGCCCTTGGTGGGCCACAGTTCTTCATCATCTCTTTGGGGTCCAGAACTATCATCACCGAGGTGCCCCGCACGCCTCTTCCTTGCAGGATGCCAATGCTCTGTCGTCAACGAGCACCGCTAGGAACGAAGTTGCCACTTCCCTGCCGTAGTTCACCCTGTTCACCGTCAGACGTTCGATGACCCGTGACTCCTGCTTTAAAGGGAGGGCACTCAAGAAGGGCCGTCGATTCCCCGACACCGAACGCCAAGTTCCCTGACACCTCTCGACGATCCGTGGCTCCCGCCTGAAAGGGAGGCACTCAAGAAGGATCGGTCGACGCATCGTCAGAGAACTCTACTCCCCCAGGTACATTGGGGGGGTAAAACCTTAATAGGAAGAAGTGAGACTATTGAACATATGGACTGGGCTTGTGTGATATATCTTATTTACAGGTTGCCCGGGTGGGGGGATCTCCACTCAGAACTGTGCCTCGTGGTAGGGTTCAGTATTCTGCCTACTGTTTCAACCATCTTGCGTTCCTTCCTATCTCTATTGCTGGTTTCCTCGTTATTGATCTGTGTGACATTTTAACCGTACAGTTGATGCACTTTAATGCGATTTGATAACATTAGTGGTACCACTTTAGAATTGTATATATTTATCATTCTTGACTTCCAAGTACAAAGTGCATTGTTGTGATCGTGTACATACCTTTGAATATTAATTATATAAAGACTGTGTTTTCAGTAATACAGTGTGTGGACATTCCTTTGTGGGGGTTCGGTGACTACACTGTACTTAAGAACCAGCCTGCATCACCTCCTGAGAAGCTAGGCCTTGATTTCTCGTCCATTGCTACCTTAAAGAGAATCTTGTCTGGGGTCTTCTGTGCCTCTCCTCTACCATATAGAGAGTGGAAGTACAGACACCGCCTACCAGTCTTTACAAGAACCAGCCTGCATCACCTCCTGAGAAGCTAGGCCTTGATTGCTCAACCACAATACCAATAATAGAGAATCTTGGCTGGGTTCCTCTGTGCCTCTCCTCTACCATATAGAGGGCAGAAGTACAGACACCCCCCTCCGGGTCTTTACACCCACCACGCCATGTTTTCAAGATTTCTGTGGTGTCAGGTGAAACAAGCGGTCCGATAGACGAATTTGTAGTGGATGGGTGCAGTTTGAAGATGAAAGTCGACTCTGCATCTCCATGACGATTGTATCGTAGGAGACACTCAAGCACAAAAGGTGCAGGATCTATCACCAGCCAAAGTGCAACCCTGCGGCTATGGGGAGACAGTCATTGAATTGATTGGAGAATTCCAGGGTCATGTATGCTATAAGGGAAGGGAGGGTACAGCTGACATTTTGGTTGCCAGGAGAGGTGCCTTGCTCTTAGGGTGGGAAGAGCAAAGGAAACTGGGTGTGAGAATCCAGGCAAGTGCGTTGTATCCTTTCACCATAGCGGAAGTAGACGACAAGTGGTCTAAGGAATTCCCGGAGGTGTTTATTGAGAATTTATGGAAGCTGAGGGATTTCGAACATGACATCAAATTGAAAGCAAGAGCACATCCAGTGGTACACGGAGTAAGGCCAGTCCCATTGAAAATGAGACAGCAACTACATGAGGGGTTGGTTGATCTTCTCCAGAAGGGGGTCATTGAACGTATTGAAGGAACTGAGTGGTTATCTCCTGTGGTGCTGGTGGCCAAAAGCAATGGGAAACTAAGGTTATGTGTTGACCTCAGGGAACTGAATAGTAACATCTTGGTGGAAAGGCATCCATTGCCGATCATTTCTGAAACCCTAGCCACTCTTGGAGACGCCAGTTGGTTCTTGGTCATTGACCTCTCGGCAGCTTATCACCAAGTGCCATTATCTAAGAACAGTCAGGATGTCATGGCTTTCATAACTCCTGAGGGAACATTTAAGTACTTACGCATGCCATTTGGGCTGGCTTCGGCTGCCTCAGTGTTCCAGACGGTGATGGAAGAAGTATGGAAAGGAATGAGGAACATGGCTGTGTTTCAAGATGACACACTTGTGTTTCCTGGGAGTGAAGAGCAACATGATTTGGTGTTGAAGTGTATGCTGGAGAGATTGAGGGAGGCTGGTCTCGCTGTACGGAGAAGCAAATGTAGGATTGGGGTGAAGGAAGTGGAGTATTTAGGGCACAAGATTTCGGGGCAAGGAGTTTCCTCCAAGTTCAGTTTGGTAGAGGGTATCGGTAAAGCTCCTGCGCCATTGGACAAAGAGCAATTAAGGTCCTTCATGGATATGGCCGAGTTCTACCATAAATTTGTTGACAACTTTGCCACCATATCTAGTCTCTTGAAAGATTTGTTAAAAAAAGGTGTACATTTCAAGTGGTCGGAGGAGTGCCAAGGGTCTTTTATTGAAAATCAAAGAAGGAATTGGTTGTGCACCATCCTTGGGAGGTTTTGTGGCAGAAGGACCATCCTATCGGTTGAATCTAATTTGTTAGTGTTGGGAGCCTCATTGATTCAGATTGATTCAGGGAAGGAGGAGCGTGTCATCACTTTTGCTTCTAGGCCATTAAGGGGTGGCAGGAAACATTCCTCTGTGATTGAAAGGGAAGCCCTGGCTGTGTTTTGGGCAATCAGCACTTCAAGTTTTTTCTGTGGGGCCAAGGGTTTCTGGTAAAGACTGATCACAAACCCTTAGTACAGTTGATGAACATTGGTGGTTGGGCAAATGGATCAGCCCGGATTTCCAGGTGAATGTTGGTTTACAGGCATACAATTTCCGTGTGTACTATGTACCTGGTAGGGAGAATGTCGTAGCAGATTGTCTTTCTCGCCTGCCGATAGAGGAGGTAGCTGCACCTGTAGGATTGATCTATGAGGAGGACATGGTCATTGCTAATGTGGTGGGGAGTGCCATGAATGAGGGAGAGTGGATAGCAGCGGATGGTGAGGATGTTATTTTGTCTAGGGTGAAGGAATGGACTGTTGGAGGGTGGCCAAGTAAGGAAAAGTTGGAGTGGATTTTTGACCGGTTTTCTGAAGTGAAGGATGAGTTAAATCTTTCTGAGGATGGTTGCAGACTTAGGAGAGGTTCCAAAGTTGTGCCTCCTGCAGGTGTTAGGAGCAGATTGGTTGATTTGGCCCACAAGGGACATTTAAGTGTGGGGGAATGAAAAAATTGTTAAGGCAATCAATTTGGTGGCCAAAAATGGACAGTGAGGTGGACTGTAAGGTTTGGTTGTGCAGGGAGTGTGAGTTGGGTGATGAAGGTAAAGTGGCGAGAGAGTGTCCTCTTTCTCCTGTTCAAGTTACGGTTGAACCTTGGAAAAAGATTGCAGTGGATCTCATGGGTCCCATTCAAGATCAGGGTGATGGTTTTAGGTTCATTGTGGTCATGGTTGACTACCATTCCAATTGGATAGAGTGGAGAGCCCTGAGGGAAGCCACCACAAGTGAACTGTTAACATTTTTTGAAGATGTATTTTTCAGAGAGGGTTTTCCCACTGAAATTATTATGGACAATGGGGTTCAATTCTGTTCAGAAGGGATGAAGGGATTTCTGGCACGTTTTGGGATTAATCATTTTTTCGCACAGCTCTGTATCACCCCAGAGCTAATGTTTAGTCAAAAGGGCCAACAGGTTTCTCAAAGGAGGGATACAGTTGGCACTCAGATCAGGGTTGTCATGGATGGAAGTCTTGAAAGAGATGGTATGGAGTTATTGTGTCACACCGCATTCCATCACTAAAGCTTCACCATTTGTATCTCTGAAAGGGCATTAGCCAGCCACTTGGTTGGGTCCTGGTTGGCTGGGGTTGTCAAAATGTGTGCAAGTGGACCGGTATGAAGTCATGAATCTGATTACAGAAGCTCAAAGTGTGTACAAGCGTAAGATTGATATGGAGGCAAATGTTAAGACCTTGGAGTGGTCCGTGGGAGATACCATTCTGATAGTGTGTGGAGAGCAAATTCATAGGACCCAAGAAAATTGCAGCTGTCCGTGACACGGTTGTGATTTTGGAAGGAGGTGAAGTGTGGTCAAAAGGGAGTTTGGGTAAGAGCTCCTCAGCTGTGAAGGATGAGGTGGATGATGAGGTGGTGTTGGTAAAGTGAAAATGAGTGTGGAGTTGGGGGAAGGTGAGGAGCATGACAAAGGGAACGGGTTTGATGTTCATAGCACAGATATTCCCAAGGGGAGACACAGGAAGATGCCTTCTCGTTTCAAGGATTTTTATTGTGATTAATTGTGTTCAGCATTAATTTTTTTATGATGTAACGAGGGAGATGTGTTGTGTTCTTTATGCTTGTGTTATTGGTGTTTACTTTCTTTGTTTGTTCCAGAACTATTAATAGTTCTGGAACCACTTCATCTTTGGGGGCCGAGCTGGGCGCAGTGCCTGTTGCCTGCTCCCTTGTACTAAAATAAAGTACTTCTTAATGACTCCATCGGGTGACTGGCTAACCTCAACACTGTGGACTCTCAAAGTGGGGAAAAAAACACAGGTTATCACATGCCATGTTCTTTCTAGCAAGGGGCGCCTGCTACCTTTTTTGTATTAATACATGAATATGTTAATTGTGTACTATTTTTGTTGGGCACAGTTTCCTGTTTTTAGGGAGTAAAAATGGGTGGCGGTATGCCTCTTTCCTGCAAGACGGGTTTGAGTAAGTGTTGTCACAGCTCTGTACACAGGACAATGTAGGGTGGATGCTAAGTATCGTCACAGGAATTTTTTTATCATATTCTGTGGTGCAGTTATCCTGATGCAGTGTTCATCCTTACACACATTATGTTCTCCTGGCCTTTGAATTACTTCATTATAATGGAGGTTATTTTTATTTGGCTTTATTCCATCTGCAAATATTGTGTCCGGTCTGAGCTTTTTGCCAGCCACATAAGTAATGAGTGATATTTGTTTTTTTGTAAGGAATACAACATTACCCTCTTTACCCTGATTTGTAAAGGGTTGCAGTAGCTGGGAGACTCCCGTAAACGGTTTGGGAATAATAGCTCACTAACTATGCATGCTCACAAAGTGTCTTGCCTCATTAGTCAGTTGTGCACAAGGAAAATGAGCGCACAAAGGCCAGCCATTTCCACACGTAAAGAAAATAAATTAGAGGGAACATTGCTTAGTCCAAAACCCTATTTTCTATATGGCCCTACCACTTAGAAAAAGTAACATAAAGAAGGAGGCTGGAGCAAGAGCCTTTGTGCTTGGTGGTTGCCTGGCACACTGGTTTGGACCTTTCTATAAACGGATTTAAAAGTTTGTCAAATCCTGGATCTTTTCCAAAAGAAGAAGGTTTTTAACAGTTCTCAGATGCTATAATGTCTTTTGCTTTTTTAGGGCTCTCCAAACCACTTTTGTCCTCTGGTAGGCTTTCTGTAGTGAGCTCTCGGTGGGGTGTCTGGCCGTATCTAACATGCAGTTTATTTTTGCTCCCGTAACCCTGGTGAATTTCCCAGCCTCTAATGTATCTTGACTTTCCCAGGGTCCCCAAAGCCCTATGGCCCTCAGCTAGGCTTGCTTTAGCGGGGTCTCGATTGGGCATTTACCTGTATCCAGCATTCAGGTTTTTGTGGCTCCCGTAACCCCTGTGGCTTTCCCAGCCTCTAATAACAATGTCTCCTGATTCTCCAGGGCTCTCCAAAGCCCTTTGACCCTCGGCTAAGCTTGCTTTAGTGGGGGCTTGTATACAGCACTCAGGTTTTTGTATACAGCACTCAGGTTTTCTTGGCTCCTGTAACCCTTTTGGCTGCTCCAGCCTCTCATACAATGGTTCGCCACTCTCAATGGCATTACCTTTTCAGGAGCAGTCGCTTCCCTGACTCTGCCTTTCTCTGCATTTGTTACACTTCTCATGTGAAGATTGGGTAAAAGACCTCTCCACTGCAGCCAGCTCTCTGCGTTAGCTAATGGGCACCAGGTCCACCAAAGCTTCTGTGTGGTCACACGGATGTACATGAAAAGTTTGAATACAAATTACAGAGAATGCTATTTTTTTTATTCAAGTTTTTCAACTTGAAATGCAGGGAGAGACACTCCACAGCCCCACAACATTCCTCTGGTCCTATTCTAACCCCTTACCCCACTCCCCATCTATTTTTATAATTAGATTCAGCATTTTCTGCCTCAGTATTTTCTCATTCAAAATGTTCTACGGAGACCGGTCATGCCACCAGGCGAGACGGTCTCTCTACTGTTTGTCTCTTTCATTACTTCAGATTCTTGGCTGCTCAGGACTCCAGCTTTCCAGCATCTTGCTAGCAAACATGCTTGTGCTCCACACTACATGTCTGCGGTCTAGCATGGCTCCGCCCCTCCAGGACGTCCTCCTGTCAGAGGCTCTCCTTGTGGTTTTATGGATGTCATCACTAACAAAAGTGGTGTTCCAATCCTCTTTGTGGACTTCAGGTGAGATTCAGCATTACCTGAATCCAAAGAGATTGAGGAAATGTCACTATTTGAAGAGTTCAAAACAGAAGTGACAAGAGTTTTTCTGATTCCGCGTAGTCAGATCATGTGTTCTGAACAGTTAGTTCCTTACGCGAATGGGAGTCCTTGTCCTCCAAGAGGGGAGTCAATCCCAGTGAGGTCCCACTTGCCCAGACCACTAGGGAGGATCTTACTGAGCGGGTTCAGCTCCCTTACCTCAAAGGGGGTGGCTTCCCTTTGGGGAGAAGGGTCAAATAGTCCAGATTTGTCACAATAGACTCTTAGCCTGAGATTCTTGCCAACCAGGAACATGGCCCACTTTGAAAGTGAACTCTTGTTGCTTCGCCACGAGTAGGGTCAGTCTTGAGGTGGCTTTGTTTGTTTCTCCTGCTGTTAGCATATGGACGAGGTGTGATGAATTGCCACCTGGCAAGGGTGTGGAAAATGATACAGGTATTTCCATCTCTGAAAGGGTTATCTGCTAATAAGATTACCCTTTCATAAGCTCCATGCCAAAAGCATAGTGTGCATCTGAATCTTGATTTGCAGTTCCTGCTTTACCAGTTAAACAAAGCAGGTTCAGAGTTCACATCTGCCTATTTGACAGCTGCAGTGACAGCCAAGTCTCTGCAGCACAGGGGCTACCTTTAAGACATGCACCCTGCACCATAACTATGATGGTCATAAGTGGCCTAAGCTGGTGGCAGGGTAAACTATAAATATAAGCTATACCAAAGTTAAGGCATGGTGCATGACACTACCTATGATCATTGCACCCAAATCCAATTCTGATATCACACATGTGTCAGCTCCTGTGAATCAGCTCGGCTGTGGAAGGTGGTGTGTATTGTGGCCTGACAGGCTGAGCCTGCCAAACAACAGGATAGGAACCTGAGTGGCCATGCCTCTTCTTTGATCGCTTTGTGAGGGCAGGTGTTGTAGCTGAATAGAATGTGGAATGTAGGCAAGGGAGCCTGGAGAGTGGAATTTGGAAGGTGGGGCTGGAGACAGCTGTAAGGCAGTTCATATGAGACATTAAAAGAAGTAAGACCTAATCCATGTCTCAGTGTCATCATTAATGTTATGGAAGATATGCATGAAATCAGGATCACAACAATTGGCGACGAGGAGATGACCAACCCATGCATCAGATAAATAAAACAAAAAGAAAATATGGCACAAAGAGCTGGACAATAAGGAACTAGAACTAATGATTAGCCTATGGAGGTGGCTGAAAGGACACTGATGAGCCCATGGTGATGGCTGGAAAAAAAAAGGAAAAAGGTTGCCCAAGGAAGGGCTAAAGGAAAACAGGTTGCCCAGGGAAGGGCCAAAGTTAAAAAGGTTGCCCAAAGAAAGGGCCAAGGAAGAGGTTGCCCAAGGAAGGGCCAAAGGAAAAAAGGTTGCCCAAGGAAGGGCCAAAGGAAAAAGGTTGCCCAAGGAAGGGCCAAAGAAGAAATAAAAAGGTTACCCAAGGAAGGGTCAAGGAAAAGGTTGCCCAAGGAAGGCCCAAAGGAAAAAATGTTGCCCAAGGAGAGGGCCAACGGAAAAGAAAGATTGCCCAAGGAGGGGGCCAAAAGAAATATTGCCCAAGGAAGGGGCCAAAGTGACCTGAGGAGGAGGTTGCACAAAAATATATATATACACACAAGCAAACTAAATAAATAAAGAAAAACAACAAGGAACAAGCAAAATAAAGGTGACGTGCCAAAGTTGGAAGTGACATCAGTTGGGAAAAGAAAACTGCAGCAGTCATGGAGAAGGTAAGATGTGCTGCGCTTTTAAGCCCATAGAGTAAACAAACAAAAAGGAGAAATGAACGTTATGCTGCAATGTATTAAGCTGGCTTTTATGACTTTATGCCGATGCAGCATGGTTGTGATTAATAGTAAGCTGGTGTGTGGCCATTGAAACCTGCAATTTATTAAGTAACACAGTGTATGGTGCTGTATATTCATTAATGGAAGGAGCTGCTCCATCAGGAAAGCATTTTTTTTAAAATGAAAATTGAATGTAAACAAACCTCACTGAGCGCGAGAGGCAAGATTGCAGGACCAGTGTTTTGTTTTGCATTTGGTTTGCTTGAAAAGATAATGGTCTTAACGAAGCAGAGCCACATTGAGTGAAGTCATAAAAGTTACCATGGCAACCCAGCAAGTGCAAATACAAGCAATTTCCTAACCGTATCATGAAATGAGGTGAATGAAGTTAGAAACAAAATGCTATTGTAATCTGGAGTATACGGCCCAAACAGTCAAATATTACAATATTGTCATGAAAGATAACATTTTATGATAACATTACAAGATTAAAGGAAACTGTAACATTGCATTTACTAACAGTGTTCCTGCCGACTTGAACAGGTTAACATGAAGAAAGGGAAATAATGTTGGAATACATGAGAGTCCACTGCACTCGATCATCTGGCAAATAAACAAAACGTTGAAAACTTGTCACCGTGTTTTGAACAGTAACTTGTTTTTTTTTGTTTACATTAATGCCAATACACCATTTTGAGTTATGTGTTGCCTAACTAAAAATTACAACTTTGACTCAAACCCTGCCAATGAGTGTAATCAGCATCGGGACTACCTGCTAAATAAAGAGAGGGTACAAATTGAAAACATGAGATTGCTGCAATGTGAAGATGCGGCACAGCTGGTGAATTGTTATGGACCCTGTACTGTAAAGGTTATGCGTGCTTGGTGTTAGTGTGTTCAATCTATTAATGCAGTAATCTGAAAAGTAAACATAGCAAAGTAATTAAAGGCAAAAGGTCACCTGATTTAAAATACAAATGAAAACGAAATGAAAGCAAATTCAATCGGAATAATACAAAATAAAGACAATAGTGGAGAATGAAATTAGAAATTAGAGGAAATAAATGAAAGGTGTGCGTAGCAATGCAGTGAGATAGAGGATGTAATAATGCACACCACATCAGAGCAGGAAAAGAGCGAAAGAGGATAAAAGAGTGGCACTTGCTCCTGAACAATAAAGAAGTTAATATAGCAGCACTGTTTCAACGCGGGGCAAAACTGCCAATTTAAAATGAGCAATAATGGGAAATGAAAGGAAGGCAAAGGGTGCAAATGTAAATGCTGTTGTGCAAAGAGAAAGGAATTATATCAAAGAGTCTGTCAAGGCAGTAAAGACAAATGAAAGAAGGTCTAACTACAAAGAATTTTAAAAATGGGGAAGCATGGAAAGAAGAGGGCTGCAGGTCAATGTGAAAGGTGTTGGCGTAGCAACAGGGGATGCTTCGCTCTTCCATGCAATGTTCCAGGATGAGTTGGAAGGAGAAATATCAAAAGACGGAAGAAAAAGTGATGAAATACAACTGATGGCATGCCATCTAGGTCACTTTAATAATCTCAAACAATACTTTAATAGACACAGGCTGTGCAAGGAATGCAATATGAGAAGTGCCAGCACTGAGAAGTTGAGCCCTTTCATGCCAAAGAACTCCTCTGCTAAAATACTGCACAAACACTGGAGTGCCTCACGTGTGTCCCATGCCCACTCAAAGACAACCAGCGGTTCACAAAAAACATCTACTTGGGGGAGAGGAGACAAGTACGAATGCTGCCTTCCCTTCTCTGTGTTAACTTCTTTCTCGAACTTCTATGATAAGTTTCCGAAATGTCAACTGTTGGTAGATGGAAAGCCAAATGACTCTGTTTTCTCAACTCCGGAAGATGATCTTGTGTGTTATTGGCAATGTGCTTCTCAATGGGCAACAGCCGTCTATATGCATGTTGGTATGTAATACAAGATGGATGTTCAGAATTTTGGAGATTGATTCGAAGTTACCGCAATAACAGAGTAATTTGAAAGTCGTGGAATACATTACAAAATAAAGCAAAGCAATAATGACAGCCTGCAAGAGCTCAACGAAGAAAGACTAAAAAAAAAAAGGGAAAAAGAGAAAGAAAGGGGAGATATGATGAAGTGAAGGATGCAGTGGAAAGTGTGACGGGTGCAACAGGGAGGCTCCTGAAGTCAGCAGTAATTAGTTTACAGTGACAGTAGCTCTCACAGTACTGTATGGAGAGCAGGATTTGATAAACTGTGATTGAATAACGATGACAAAACAACCCATTCCAGATACAATAACCCAGCCAAGTGGAAAACATGGAGGCAGATTAAGGAATAACTGAAAAGGAGAAATTCAGGCACAGACTGCATAAAAAAAATGCAAACAGAACTAGAAATAAGGAGAAACACATTGGTTATGCTGTACCATAAAATGATACCAAGTAAAAAGTGATGCCACGGTAAAAGTGTACAGGGTGGGTATATTGTCAGTGGAAGCACGCTGGTTGACTGTCACAGCATTAACTTTACATCGCAATGTGCCTGTGTGATGCTGGAAATGGATCGGAGGGACAGGGCCTCCGTATCCTTGTCCTTTACTGCTTTTTATCTTGTGTTCTGTCGTGTTTACCGTGCAGGAGTTCATGTGGGACTCCTGGCGGTGCAGCTCTCTCCTTTGGTTTTGGTGAACAGAGCCATGGGATACCCTTATGGCACCCATGGGTAGGGGTGCAACCCTGTGCCCATAGTGTATGCTTTTGGGCACCTGTGTGTGACCCACAGAGCAGGGTACGGGCTGGTGGCAGCTCCGTGCTGAATTGACTGGTGCCCTGAGCGTCCTCCATTTTGGGATGCCCAGGCCATGTCATTGGAATCGGTAGATTCCTGATGGAGACAAAATGGCTCCGATTATTAACACTACTCAAATACAAGTACATAATAGTTTCAGAACACCACTGACCTGCTCAGATGACAGCAGCTTTGTGACAATGAGAAATCCCCACCTGAATCGGTACAGAGCGGAGGAAAGCGTAACTCACAGGGAAACCCTCTGGGGAAAAAAACCCTTGGACTGGAGTTAGGTGCGATGTTATTTTGGAATCTCCTATCCTTTGAATCTTGTCTGGTGAGCTGGGGTTTCACCGGGGGTTAATCTCCTTCGCATAGAAGACTTCACTGAAATTGTGGCTGGATCCAAGACTCTTGTGGAATTCTATAGTATGCAATGACAGAAATAGTAAGTAGGTGACACAATCAGGAGATTGGGAAATCAGAACTGACAGCGTTCAAATACCTACATGAGATGATCTTGCAAAGCCTTGGATTTTAGTAGGCGGGGAAGGAAACTCCAGATGAGAAGCTGTCTAAGAGAAGGTTAAACAATGAGAATAGTTTCCCCGAGATAGCGTGACTTGTTTTAGAAGGGAGAAATAGAGTCAGAGCTTCCTAGGCTGTCTACCTGATCTGCAACTACAATGAAATAGTCCGCCTTCTGCGGGAGGAGATCCGAAGGGCGAGGAGCGGCTGAAAACCCTTTCAACCGCTCACGTCGGAAGATCCGCGGTGGAAGAGAGGAGGAGTTTCCCTTCGCGCGTGTGAGGCAAAGAGTGGATCTGTAGAAAGGAATCTAGCACACAAATAGCGGGTAAGAAAGGAAATCTTCAGCCAGCAGATTAACATAGGAAAACAAGTTAGTTAAGAAGGTAAGAACCCAGTGTTGAACTTACGAAGCGTCTCTCTGAAGAGTAGCGACGCGTTGTGTCCTCCCATTCCGGCATCTATATACAATCACATGATTGCGGAAGTCCTGAGCGGACATAGTCCGTAAAAGCAGGCACACTGTGATGGGCTCGTTTGGCGGCCATCTTCAGACGGATAGAAAAGGCTGCATGACAATATCTATTCCTATGCCAAATAGACCAGCGTCTGTAGTGATTCATAACAGTATGCCCCCCCTCAGAGGCGGGCACCCTGGTTTCCCGGGGTAGCGCCGAAAAAAACGGCTAATCAAATCAGGTGCATGAACGCCAGAGGCCAGCTCCCAGGAACGGTCTCCTGGAGAATAACCCTTCCAGTCCACCAAAAACTAGAGGCGACCTCTACGATATCGAGAGTCGCAAATCCCTGCCACCTCGTAATCAGGGCCCAAAGAAGTATCTACCGGAGGCGGAAGAATGGCAGGAGTCCGCCGGAAACTATCAGGGACATTAATCTTGATCTGAGACAAATGAAACACTGGATGTATTCTGGACCAGGAAGGGGGAAGCAAAAGACGGACTGCAGAAGCACCCACCAATTGGACCACACGAAAAGGGCCAAAAAAACAAGGTGACAATTTGGAAGGAACCAGATGGCAAGGAAGAAATCGAGAAGCCAACCAAACAGAATCACCCACCGCCGGCCTAGGAGCAGGCCTGCGATGTACATCTGCAAATCTCTTGGCACGGTCTTGTGCCTCAAGCAACGCCGTCTGAGCAGACTGATGACCCTGGTGTATATCAGCGAGTAATCCATCCACTCCCAGAAACTTTGTAGAAGAAGGAAACACCGCAGGCAAGTAAGAGGGATGATAACCGTAGGTACAGTAGAAAGGGCTGGTCTTCAGGGCTGCATGAGGTGCATTGTTGTAGGCAAACTCAGCCAGTGGGAGCAGCTCCACCCAATCGTCCTGGGCTGCCGAAACAAAACAACAAAGGTAAGTCTCTAGAGTCTGATTCAGACGCTCTGTTTTACCATTGGTCTGGGGATGATACCCCGAACTCAGGGCATGTCGGATGTTCAAGAGGGTACACAGGGCCTTCCAAAAGTTGGAGGTGTATTGCAGCCCTCTATCAGAAACGATGGTGTCCGGAAGGCCGTGTCGAGAAAAAATGTCAGCATTGAAGATACGCGACATTTGATCTGCAGTAGGATTCCGTGATAACGGGGTAAAATGTGCCATTTTAGAAAAATAATCTATTGTTCCGGCATCTATATACAATCACATGATTGCACAAACATGGTAGTCCTGAGCGGACATAGTCCGTAAAAGCAGGCACACTGTGACGGGCTCATTTGGCGGCCATCTTTGGACGGATAGAAAGGCTGCGTGACAATATCTATTCCTATGCCAAATAGACCAGCGCCTGTAGTGATTCATAACACCCATGGCCTCTTGCCTTCCATCGCCTGTTACCTTGATCTTCCCGAAGTCCCTGGAAGCCCTGACTCTGTCCCATCCCCCTGACTGGCTGTTGGGTGTAAGTTCCATATATGGTAGTGTGGGGAAGTGCTGACCAGACTGGCTGGAGCCTTCTCAATGACCGTATGTTCTGAGTACGCCTGTGGGTGGGATCTGGGTGAATGGAGTGTGTGACGAATATGCATTCTGTGTTGTGGGTGTCTAGTGTCTAGTGGTTGACACAATGACTGAGACAGCCCTGCCCGAAACCAGTATGAATGCAGTGTGGAGTGTTGAATGGCTTGGTACTTGTCCTAATACACATAACTTGTTGTGAGTGTCTGGAGAGAAGTGAATGGCCTGAATGCACCGTGTGCCTGATTGGCTGCCTGCCTGCATGAATGCCCTTAGTCGTGATTGGATGCTTGAGTGTGACCCAGCGGAATGAATGGGAGATCAACAGTATATCTGGGGACCTCTCACTGCTAGGAATCGTGTTCAGAAGCTGAAGTCCACTACGGCGAGTAACTGGAGTAATTCAAGCTTGACCTTGAAGCCCTGCTGGACGAGAAGAATTGCTGTTGCTCTCCTTCACAATCTGAAAGCTGCTGTGTCTTCAACGACTGACCCAGAGAGTACCTGGTAAGGCGCCCTCTTCCTGAGCTACGAGGGACCATTGTGCACAGCAGATCTTTGCCAAAGCTCCCTGGTAGACAGACCTTCGAAAAGCTGCCGACCCGAGATGGGGACCACCGCGGAGTCACAAAGTGAAGTGCCCGGACTGTTGTCCCCCACTGTCGACGACCGCTCTCGCCGACTGGAGCCGCCGTGCTCCCGTTTGCCTAAAAACTTAATTGATCCAAGGACGCTCTCGTCTGCATCATCGCCGCTGTATCCTGCTGGAGAAGGCCTGACCGTCGATGTGCCGAGGAGCATCCGCAGGTGGGTTTCGCGCCACCCAAAGACCACAGAGACGCCGACGACTCGACGCCCTTGCTGGGTCGCAATTCTTCAAACTCTTTGCGATCCAGAACTATCGACCCCGAGGTGCCCCGCATGCCTCTTCCTTGCAGGACGTTTACGCTTCCCCGTCAACGAGCACCGCTAGGAACGACACGGCCACTTCACCAACGTAGCTCGACCTGTTCTCCGTCGGACGACCCGTGACTCCTGCCTTAAAGGGAGGGCACTCAAGAAGGGCCGTTGATTCCCCGACGAGGAACGCTACAACGCCAAGGTACTTTGGGGTTGCAGAACTATTGGAAAGTCTAGTGTGAACAATATATGGACTGGGCTTGTGATACATCTTTGCTTTACAGGTTGCCCAGGTGGGGGGAATCCCCACACAGAACTGTGTCTAGTGGTACTGTAAGTGATTTCAATCCAGCACTCCAACTAAATCAATGCCTAGGATGGGATACCCAATGGAAACTCTTATTTATATATTTTTATGTCAAAGGTTTGTTTAATTCTGGATGATGTACCCTTATATAACTCCCCTCTCTTTGAATTCCCCCGGTCTCAATGAACCAAGAAATAGGTTTGTTTTTCATATTAAAAGATTTATTTGAAGAATTAAACAATATATAGATTAAACTTATGAATATGAATAATATCTGAATATCACACTTAGGAATATTTATGCAATGATCAGCAATGGATAATATTACAATATCAACAATCTCTTTAATCAATTAGGAGTAGGAATAGGAAGAATAATGTGGCAGAGAATACTTTGTATGGGTTCAAGGAATGTAATGATAGGAAAGAATGCAACACAGAAATAAAACTTGATATGAATTCAGTCAACGACAATGTAGTCACTCTTTCCCCCTGTTGTTACTCACTCCCCCCAACATGCAATATGAAGATATGGAATGAGGGCACACAGGTATCAGGAGCAACAATCAACAATTGCAGTTTCAATCCCACTTCCCCCCAGCTAGAAGAGAGAAACAGGGCTGATTTTAAACAGGTCAAAATGCTTTTAAATGTGGTTTGAATTGAATGGGAAAAATGCTAAAAATGATTTTAATTCGCTAAATGAGAATCAGAACTAGTGAGAGTAGCTTTGGATTGATTCAGGTCAACATCAGCAATGATTGTAGAATGATTTGCAGATGGAAAACGGAATTTAGAAGTAGAAAGCATGAAATAGCTATTTTACATGAAGTGAAATTGAGCCAAATGTGAAATCGCAGCAACTTTTCCGCATGCGGGAAACGCGATTACAGAAAAACTATAAGGAATTGGAATGTCGTTTTTGGGTTCGTTTGAAAGCTGATGTTCGCTTCAAAATGACATTTAAATTCCATCTCTAGTTCCAGAGGTTTTTGTGAAGGTAGATTTTTCAGAAACAGTCAAGATTTCAAAATGAAAGATGCGCTTTAAAGATTCGGAACCAATATAGACTTATACTAAGGGGCTATGAAAGTACAAGATTGTCATGACCCATAGAATTTGCCCCTTCTGGACCTCCTGGTCCTTATCGCGCCGGGGCTTTTATTCCTTGTTACTCCCAACATGGCCACAACAAGCGACGTGCCTCACACCAGCTTTCATGTCGCACACGGCACGTCCTATAAATTGGCCACGTCCCCGCGGCCCCGCGCATCTCAACGCTATCATTAGGTAGTGACTTGACGTGTGTGTGTTGCTCAGCAAATCTTCTATCCAAGATCCTGGTTTCCTTCCTCCTTCCTTCTCCCTTTCCCTCTATTCGACTCCTGGAATCCCCATTCTTAGCGACCGATAACTACTTTCCTGGACATCCTGGAACAGCGGCCTTCCCGGAACTCTGAACGCGCTCTGCAGCCGGACGAGACTCGAGCGAGTCTATACAAAACCCGATCAGTCCACAAGAGGAATCCTCCTGCGGAACAGAGCAAGAAGCGATCCCAGGTGATATGGGGGGAGATTTACGACACAGGGTACCCAACGGAACAACCACCAGAACAGGGCCTCTTCCGCTCTGATTGCTGTGTGCCAGGACACTTGACTTTCTTCAGAAAATATCAGCGCACAGATGATTATCGCTACAATTATCACAGACAATATGGTGAGAAGAATTCAGGATGGACACAAGATTCTATAATGCAGTTCTGGATAGGTTGACTATGGACAGTTCTAGACTAAATACTCACTCCTATGGCTTTGGAATGGAATGGGCCCGTCAAAGATCTGGTCAAGGTTTGGACTTCACTCGCCACCGGACAGGATCAGGACACCTGGACTCTGCTCTCAGCAAGGCACTCTGGTCTGCACAGCCTCTTGGACTGGATCTGACGGGTTGGTTCTGGGTACAGATCTGCTCTATGGGTCTGGATCTTGGTCTGGATCTTGTTTCTAGCACAAGGTTACAAGGTTCTTAGCTAGAACAGCAAAACAGCTCAGCCAGGCTGTTGGATTTTGTGGTGCCCCTTGGAAGTGTAGGGGTTAAAATCAGGTTTGCAAGGTTTTTAAAGGCCTGCTGAAAAGGGTTCAGCTTTTTGGATTAGGCCTCTGTTTCAGGGTTCTAGAGTCTGGTTCTAGAGTCTGGATCTGGAGTCTGGTTCTTCCTGCAGGGTGCTTCGCCAGGGGATCAGTTGATGAGTGAGAAAGTGTGTGTGTGGGTCCTCAACAGTCCCTATTTATCAATTTTCCACAGTGGGTGGGGAGGCTGATTGTCTATGCCCAACCTTCTAAGGATCTGATAGGTCAGAGAATTCCCTGTCCCCTGATTTGAGAAAGGAACAGTGTGTCATCATGTGTCAGAGTGGTGCTGCCATTTACAACCTAGGGAAGAATATCCCCTTTGCTTTTACTTAGAAAATCTATTTTTCCCAAAAAACATATTTCCCATATGTACAACTTGTTCATAAGACATATTTACATGATAGATTAATTAAGGCATGTCTCTGTTCAAGTCCCATGTTCCTACGAGTTTCGGTTCACAGATGATAGTTTTTTCGCGCTTTTGTTTGGTTACACATTTTCGGATCAGTACTATTTTTCACATATACATGCACATACCATCTGGTCATACTTCTGTAATGTTTCATGTTCCTAGCACAACCACACTAGCTACAATATTAAAAACATTTGTGGAGCAGTCTCAGAACATCGCACAGATTCCAGATTAGTTTTAAACTGTGAGCGAATTATTCATTTTAATAATCTCTAAATTTCATACTTTTGTCAATTCGGTACAATTTTTTAGAAGTATTTTCCTGAAACATATATTTAATCCAATGTCAAATCCACATTTTAGTCTGGCCCGCCTCCAAAGCTGGGCTGAGTCAGAGGGTCACATAGCTTGTCTTCCTGCCAGAGTAGTTGTTGTCAGTCACACCCAAATTAGCATTTTCTATTCAGTTCAAGGAACCCATTGTTTCTTGCTCAGGGCAGAAGAGGAAATCTCCTCCCCTTCTGATTAACATGTCAATGCAAAATCCTCTCCTTTTGGTGGGAAGGAACCTGGTGGGAGGTTCTCAGGGGAAGAAAGCCTCTTTGAGGTTTTAGCTAAATCAAGTTACCTTATGGTCAGTTGTGACATAGTTCCTTGTGAAAAAATACATTTATAAATTTAAAATAAACAAACATCTTTAATTCCAGTCTTTTTCAACATGAAAATCAATGTGTGGCACTTATATGCATTTGATGGAAATCCTTTATTTGACACATTTAACTTTGAAAACACAAATTTCTCCTGTCAGATTTAGAGATCACCAGCGCCTGTTGGAGGCGAGTAACGGTACTGCACCCATTTCTGACAGATGTCTTTCCATCAAGTATCTTTAAAAGTGGATTTTGTTCTGATGACATATGATTCTTGCTGACATTGTAATTGTATGGGTTCTTGAAGTAGCATGATGTGGAACGCCTACAAGGAGGTTGGATCTTTTGGGTGGTTTATGAACCATGATTTTTGTAAATTTGACAACCAATAAAACGGATTTCCAAACAGCTCTGTGTTTCTTCTCGCAATCAGCATTGCTTTTTCAAGTGGTTTCAGGCTACCTTGTGGGTAACCCAATGGTCAGTTTTGGCAGTGGTCTCCTGTGCTCACTGAGATAGGCAAAAGTGGATGGTGGCCTATTTTTCAGATTTTTACACTGCGCACTTCTAGGTGATTTTAGCGAGTGGCATGCATTCCGGCGGCCATTTCTGATGCTTCTGCTGCCAGCAATGCACAGTAATGTTGCAGGGCCTGGATCAGTGGGTTGAAACATCCCACAAGCACCCCTCGTGCGATTGGTGTTGATCGTCCATCAATGGAAACTCGCAAAACTGAGATGTCAGGCTCATCTCTTCTGATTCCTCAAATGGCAAAGTCCATAGTCTTTTCCTTCATCAGGGGTGGATCGATCGGATCTCCTCGCCAATCCTGATGTGAGTATTGAGCGATACGCCCGGCCCCTCGGATCTTTGCTCCCGGTCCCCGGGTAATCCACCCTGGTTTCTGTCTCCATGGTTTATCTCTCTCTCCTAGGATGACAAAGCAAAAACATATTTGTAGACATTTCCCCACCACTATTAATGTAGTGGGGCAGACACATACATTTTTGAGAAATCAGGACACATTTTTATCATTGTATTTTATAGACTATATATGGAATATTTTATAGTTGGAGTTTTATGGATCTGCAGTGGCCCCCTCTGGGGTTCCAGAAGACTCCTCCAGTTGCTGCAGAGTGTGCCTAGGATGGCAACACTTTAGTTGATTAATATGGACCCACTTATCTTCCCCTTCCCCAAACTGCCTTTGGGGATGCGGATCTTGTAGGCGACTTGTGAGATTTTGTCTACAATTTCAAAAGGTCCCCTCCAGATAGGCAAAAAGGTGCATTGTTTGGCCTGGTTCCTTTGGAAATTGTATAAGTAGACCCGGTCTCCTACATTGTATTATTTTCTGGTAGTCTTCAAGTCATAGTGGGTCTTCATGCTGTCTGCAGATCTCTCTAGATTTCGCTGAGCATAGGCAAAAGCATGTTGAAGGTGTTTTCTTAGATTTTCAACATGCTCATGGGTTGTGGAGGCATTGATTAATGTCTACTCTTGGGTTCTGTAGAGCAGTTGCTGGGGAAGCACCATCTTGCGTCCAGTCATCAGCTCAAATGGAGACATTTTAGTTGCAGATGAAGGTGTAGACCTGATGGCCAAGAGGTAATCGAATATCCCAACTTGGCCCAGAATCTGCCACAAACTTTTTTAATATGCTCACAATTGTTCGATTATATCTCTCTACTGCACCACTAGAGGCTGGCCTGTAAGCAATATGTAGCTTCCTTTTAACCCCAAGTATCTCCCACATCTTTGTCATTACTTCGCTGGTGAAATGGCTACCTCTGTCTGACTTGATCCTTTGGGGTAGTCCAAAACGCAAAAAGATATGGTTGATCATCAAGGCAGCTGCTGTTTCTGCCTTGCAGTTTGGGGCCGGGAGACATTCCACCCATTTAGTAAACAAGCATGTCACGGTCAACATGTACTTGTTCCCCCTAGAGGAGTGAATCACGGGACCGATAAAATCGACTTGTAAATCTGACCATGGCAGCGTCATCCCCCTCTTTTGGAGAGCCGCACGGTGTGTGAGGGATGTTGGCTGAAATTGTGCACACACAAGACACCCCTTCAAGTATTGGTCGAGGTCCTGCCCCATGTGTGGCCAGTATGCAACCTCTCTTAAGATTTCTAGTGTTGTATGAAACCCCCTATGACCGGCTGTGGCCGCATCATGGCCGTGACTTGACATCAGGCTTCGGAATGAGGTAGGAACCACCCACTGATCATGGCCAGCTAGGGATCTCCTCACCAACAAACCGTCTTGGATTCGTAACATTTTTGGATATTTCATCAACACTCTGAGGTCCTCTTTCCCAATGTAATCGGTATCCGTCAGGGGAAAGTTCTTAGGGTCCTCAATGTGTTGATAAAAGTTACCAATTATTGGATACCATTTTTGAGCCATAATCAAATCAGTATCTGGGGTCTCCTTACTCCATTGTGAGCATTTGTCTGGGACTTAGTGATAGCAGTGACCTGGATTTCCCCCAACAGGGACTCAATCTCAATGAGATCCCGTTGGATGGCCCCGGTTTTGGCCAGCTGATCAGCAAAGTCATTTCCAGTTTTGTCTGGTCCATCTACTTTGGAATGACCCTTGATCTTTTTCCAGTAGATGGTCATCCCATTTGAGGTGACCAGATCATCAATATTTTGGTTTAACTTCCCATGTTTCAAGGGTTTGTTATTAGGACATAACATGCCTCTGGTTTTCCAGTTAACCAGGTGTTCCACGAACCCGTTCCGTACATAATCCGAATCTGTGATTATGACCAGTTCGTGGAGTTGATGTTGGACAGCAGTGAGGATGGTTTGATGCACAGCCATCACCTCTGCCACTTGACTACTTCGGGGACCAATCTTGTACCCAGCGGAGGGTTCTGGGATCTCATTCACCCATGCATTCCTTACGCCAGCCACAAGTTCTTTTTCCTCGTTGTTGTCAACATGGTAAGAGCATCCATCCACATAGACAGTGGGCATTCCCTCACATTTGTCTTCTTCAAAGACTTTGTGTGTGGAATTGAGGTATGCTTCCATGTTATCCTTGATTTTTAGACTCTCGTCCTCAAGATAGTTTTCTCTGGCACAACCATGCAAGTCAGCCAGACCTTGCGCGATGGGACTCTTCTTGTTTTGGCCATATCTGACCTCCACAGGAAAGCCTTGCATTGACAGAATCCAGGAAGTAATTCGGGAATTACTCACATTTCCGGCCTGGATTCTGTCACTTTGGAGATATTGCAGAGGCTGGTGTGGAGTCTCCACTATGAGGTGTTCCCCCTGGATAAACGGGCGGTAATTCTTCAATGCCCACACCGTTGCCAGGAGTGCCTTCTCACAATCGTTGAATTTTTCCTCCACCAAGGATAAAGTTTTACTCGCATAGGAGATTACTTTATTGACCTTGTCATGCTTTTGGTATAATACTGCAGTCAAGCATGTATTAGAGAACCCTGTCTCCAAGAAGAACTTGTTGTTTCTGACAGGGTAAGCTAGGCAAGGCGCTTGTGAGAGGCTTCTTTTGATTTGTCTTTCTGTCTCGGCTTGTTCTGGACCCCATTCCCACTTGACCCCCCCTTCAAAAGACGAATCAGAGGTCTGGTGATCTCTGCGTAGCCCTCAATGAACTTTCTGCTGTAATTAGTCAGTCCAAGGAGGCTCCTTAGTTCCCGCAGAGTTGTGGGGTCTTTCAATTTCTGGAGTGCTTCCACTTTCTTTTCCTGGGGACAGAGACCCTGAGGAGTAATCTAATGCCCCAAGAAATTGACACAGGTTCTACACCACTGTGCCTTTTGAAAGGAACGTTTTGCTCCGGCAGTCCTCAACTGTGTCAGAACATAACGGATCTCCGCTATGTGTTCCTCGACAGTTGAGCTTTTAATGAGTACATCATCTACATAGGCTAGGTTACCTCTTTCACCCAGGTCGGGCATGGACATATGTAGAAAAATGTTGAACTCATTGCCGAAGTTGATGTATTCGAAGGGAGTCCGGGTCCATGTGCACTGCTGCCCCCCAAAGGTAAAGGCCAGCTTGTATTGGTCCTCCCTACTGACAGGTACAGTCCAGTATCCATTGGTCAGGTCTATTGCAGTGAATACCTGTGACCCCTGGATCTGGGCCAGCCCTTGGTCAATGTAGGGAAGAGGCCATCGGGAAGTATGGACCCGTTTGTTGAGCTCCCTAAGGTCGGCGCAGAGTCTCCACTGGCCGTTTGGCTTCAATATCCCCAGCACCGGATTATTGAAGGTGCTGTGGACTGGAGGGATTATCCCACGGGACTCAAAGTTCTTAATTATTTCAGTAAGGGACTCCATTGATGCGAGAGGCAAGCGATATTGCTTCACAAACACTGGAGTCATGCCAGGGTCCGTGGGAATTGTTGTTGTGTGGATGTCGGTGCGACCACAGTCATATGAGTCCACTGCAAAGAGATCTTGAAAATCCAAGAAAACTTTTTTCAACTTTTGCTTCTGCTCCAGAGTCTCACAGGCATCAGCTAGGTTGACTCTCTCTTCAACCATCTGCCTGAGGCCTGGAAAGACTTCTAGTTTCTCTATCTCAGCGGCCTCCTCCAGCTGGTTGGAGAAGACCCTGGTCAAAGCGTTGATTTGGACTGGGGGCTTCAGGTGGAAAGGCAGCCCTCATGGACCTGGAAAATCACCTCATCCCTCCTGAAGTCACAAGTCACATCTTCCTTACCATAAGGGCAGGAAGTGTACACCAGGAAGTTCCGCCCATGCTGGGTAAAGATCCTGTCTGGTTTTGTGTTGTCATCACTGTCACTGTTAAAACAGTCCTTGGGGATGGGTCCTAACAGTTCATTGCCTAAATCAATGGAAAAATGTCGGTCATCAACCGCCATTCCAATAAAGAAACTCTTTAAGTCGCTGTTATCCACCTCTATTGGAATGGTGTCATGTTCTATATTGACTAGTGATGTTGGGTTTACCCACAACACTTGCTGTTGGAGAGAAGCATTTAGATGAATATTAGCATCAGGGTTTTACAATTTCTGTCCTCTTTTAACTTTCACTTCCAGGGGCAATTGTCGGGTCCTTTCTGGGATGGTGACTTCCTCTCCAATCTGAATTTCAACTGCATAAGGAAGCAGTTGAGCTGACCTAAATGCTTTCTCTGGATCATCAAAGCCCATGGGATTATCCGCTAATTGGGACCAAGCTTTGAAGTGTATTAGGTCCAAACTAATGGCAAAGCGATTGAGAATGTCACTGCCTAAGTAAAAGGCGGCAGTGACGTCTCACACGGCCCAACAATTATGAACTATGCTCTTGTTGCCTATGGAGATTTTGAGCATACACCTGCTTGGCAGGAGATATTTGGAATTGGGTGTTTCCAGATCCATTTCCCATTGGTCTATCAGTTTGAATGTGGGAATGGCTGGATCTTTTGGGAGTTGGCGGAACATGGCTTCGCTGATGAAGCTCTTACCGTTGTTTACACACACTCGGGCGAGAACAGAGTCCTTCCCTTCATTTAACTGAACAGGGATGAACAACTGCTCTCCAATTTGCTGAATATCAGCCAGGCTCTGAGCTGATTTCTCATCTTTCTGGACTATAGGAGTGGGAATGTCTGATTGTGGATTGGTAAAGAATTTCAGAGTATTTCCTTCCAGTGTGGAATGCCACCTTAAACTCGAAGGAAGGTTGATTTTCAGAAATAGAGAGGGCCCGCCATCACCAGTCTGTTGTCCTACTGCTATTACTGTCACATCTGGAATTTGGTTGTTCTGGAAGTGAAATTCTACTTGGTCAGATTTTTGTTCAACCATGTGGCATGTGCCGTTTAAACTAACATGGTTGACACTCTGTTTTAACTTTATTGGTCGGCTAGTCTGGGTCCAGAGGACCTTGTTTACACAATCTATTAGGGGTGACAACTTTCTCAGGAGGTCATTCCCTAGTAAACAATGGGTGCCCTCTGGAGTCACAACAATGACCGGGTGCTTCACCTTGTGTCGCCCAATTTTAATGTCCAAATCCGCAGTCCCCTCAACAGGAATTTCCTTCCTGTCAAAGTTCTGAAGTTGTCCAAGAAGGGAGGTGAGGGGAATTTGGTAATTCTCCCCCCTTCCTGAGTTCAGTTTATCAAAGGCCTTTTTGGACAGAAGGGTAGCTTGGGATCCAGTGTCCACCAGTGCCAAAATTGTACCCTGCCAATGTACTTGAACCGAGGAATAGTATCTTCCCTCCTTCTCCGCGAGGGGGCACAGATAATGCACATTTTTGGACAACTGGTGGGTGAGTTTTTTTGTTTTGGACATTGAGAGCGAAGAGATTTGGGCAGAATTCGGTGGGAAGTCTTGCGAATCTGCAAAGAAAAGGTGGCAACTAGAGGTGGGAGAAGTTTTGAGTTCCCCTGGTTCCGGTTCTGGGCCACCCCCCCACCTCCCTTTTTGGAGGCAGTCACCAGGATGGGTTTGAACCAGGGGATTTTCATGTTGTTGGTTCTGGGAGGGGATGATGGGCGGCGGTAGCTCAGTCCCCACATCTACCCAGTCTGGATTTGAATCCTTTGGGACCCATTTTTCTTTGGGAGGAGTTCCCCCATCTTTGAAGGAGAAGATCCTTTTCCCAGGATCCTCTGAGGATCCTGCTCCTTTAAATTGGAAGATCTGTACCTCCTCCACAAAATGGGTCTGTTTGGGTACATTGTTTCTCCTACCCCCTCTCTGCTCCTTGGGTGGCAGACTTTCAGGGGCAGGAGATTTTGTTTCTGGTTCCTGGGTTTCCAGAGGCTTTTTACAAGTGGGGAAGGAAGCTCCCTCCAAGGCTTTACACCTCCTTCTCCTTGTGCCTCCTCCCTGGGAACCGGTGGGTTGTCGGGGTGCTGCCCCCGTCATTGTTCTGGAGCACCAGGTCCAGAGTTGGAGGCATTCTGTGCCGGCATGCCCATCTGAGGGTTCTGCTGAGCCCTCAGCATGCAACCCAGATCCTGTGCCATATTTTGGACCTGGCGTTCTAGCTGTGAAACCCGCTCAGGCTGATACAGGGTTCTGTTTTCTCCCCTGGGCTGATCCTGGGAAGGGTAGCTATCCCTTCTCTGGTAATACCCCGGGTTGGGAAGATTTGGGTACCCCTCCACCCTTGTCCTCCCCTCTCCCAGATTAGGTTGTCTGGGTTCAGGAAAGTGGGGAAAGAAGGATGGATTATTCTGGGGGTGGAAATTTTGTGGATATCTGGGAAAAAAGTTCTGCCCAGGATTTGGTGAATTTATGCCCTCCTGGGGGAAGTTAGGAGGGAAGTTCCCTGGGTTAGGTGCTTGGTTGGATCCCCCCCTTGGGCTGGAGGAGTCCACACATAACCCAGGATGGGTCTGTTTCCCTTGTAGCGGGGACTTACATAGTCAGGGGAGTGAGGGACCCCATTTGTGGCACTACCTCCTTGGCTCCCTGTCTGTGACTGGCCCGAGGGCCTTCTGGGCTTGGAATTATTCTGTTGTGCAGGCAAGTTTTTAGGCCCCCCATCTCCAAATCCAAAATGGGGGCAACCTTTACCTCTGCCACCTTCGTAGCAGCAGGCGGGTTGGTTGTTTTGGGGCATTTTTAAGTATTTTTTTTTGTCTATGGGCTTTTGCACCTCATAGATCCGGGTGGCCTGTTCAATAACCCAGTCTAGTGATCTTTTCTCATGAAAATCTCTCACTAGCTCGTTCATGATGTACTTTGGTAGAGCGTGGAAAAAAGTATTAACAAATTCTCTGCTGTCCGTGCGCACCCTTCTGGTAGTCTGCGCAAAGGCACACTTTAGTACCTGCACAAATTCTTGTGGGGCCTGATCCTCCCCACATTGAAAGTTGTAGGCTGCCTTGCGAGCCTCTTGGGGATTTCTGTTAACAGAAAAATGCTTCAAGATGGCCGCCCTATATAGGGACCATCTTGAATGATTTTGGTCCTCCAGCCCCACAAAGAAACTGGAGTATTCTGGTGAAAAGGTCCATTTCACATACTGAATGCAGCTACTGCTGTCTTTCAGTTGGAAAGTTTCCATCATCTGCTCAAAGAGCTCTAAGTGTTCCCAAACAGAATACTTAGCGTTCTTATGATAAGGCGTGATGACGCTCCTTATTGCCTTGATCTGTTTTAAGGGGTCCTTAAGCAAGGCCCTTTTAGCCTTATTGGCCTTCTTAATTCGGGTAATCCTGGTCCATTCATCCTCTGACTCAGAGGCACTGCTCCCGGAGGTGCCCGTCTGATCTTCTAGGTTCTCCCGGATTCTGGAGCCTGGGAATGGCTGGCAGAATGTGGGGACCTAGTCTCCTGTGTCATGGGGTGCTCAGAGGAGTCTTCTGATTCCTACTTGCTCCCAGGATTTGATGGGTACCCCCCCCCCCCACTGTCCTAACTGGGCAGAGGTTTTCAGGATGCCCTTAGTGGTCCTACTCTCCTGGAGTTCCCCACTAAGCTTCACAGTACTTGGGTGCCCATACCCAGATGCCCGCCCATCCATGCCTGGGAGGTACTGGCCTATGAGTCCCATACTTCTGACTGGATAGTAATCTGCCATCCCCGTGGCCCTGGGCTCATGTGCGCCAGTGGACATGGGGGTGGCAGTGGAGCTTGTCATTATTCTCACAGAGAGCCTCATTTTCTCTCTGTGCTTCCTGGGTTGCTTTTGAGTACTGGGCAGTCTTTGCTGCAGGAGGGTTACCTCCTGAGTCCTGTCCTTACTGGCCTGTTCCTACCTTGCCAGAGCATCTTCATCCCCCCTGGTGTGCTCTAACAATCGTGCATGCTCTTTCTGGAGGTCACCCAGTCCCTGGAGGGCCAGGTGATTTTCTTCCAGTTTCCCTTTTAAGTGACAGACTTCCTGGCCTAAGGTGTCCCTTTCCTGCACAAGAGCCTGCCTCTGTGCCGCCAGGTCGTCCCTCTGTTTTTGAAGGGCACCAGCTTCATCATCAAACTCTGCCTGGGTGTCCAGGTCTTTTAGAATGAATTTGCTGCTCTCTGCCTTCTCTCTATCTAGGTGGCTTTGCAGGGTGACTACCTGCTCTGCGCATGCCCTGTTGAACTCCAGTTGTTGCTCCAGCTTTTTCTGGCTCTGCAGTAGAGAGTCCAAACCTTTTTGGTACTCCTTCTGCAAGGCCAGAATTCTGGTATCCTGGTCTGCCTTTTCCTGTTGCAGGATACCCATATCCTCTTTTATTTTTTAACTATATACTGCCTGCTTTCATTTTCTGACTCCTGGCTCCTCTGCAGCCTCTGCATTAGTTGCCTACTTGCCAGATCTTGGCCTTCAGCATATTTGTCCTGTATGGCTCCCATAGATAAATACAGATATGCCACTATCTTGGCAATCTTATTTTGCTCATCTTTGGCCTTAGAGACCATATATAGTTCATTTAGGGCCACATGTAAGGAACCCTGATCCCTCCAGATATCTAACCAGTTTCAGTGATCCGTTGTGTGATTGCCTGCAACCACACATTCTGGTCCTGCTCAGTCCACACACCTCTCACAAATAACTTATGTAAAAGGTGTTCTCTAGCTATCTTGATGTCTATCAATGTCGCCATTTTGGAAATATTAATTTCCTTCCTGATTTACAGAAGTTTTTTATTTAGTGTTTGCAAAACAGACGGTTTCGTTAGAGCGTTCCCTTTTGAGGGGTGCTTTTACAGTGTAACACAGCGTGTTAGCCCAACAGGATTTATGTATCTTGTCAGTTAGCACACTCTATTAGGATGCACAAGTGGTAGAGCTAATCCAGAAATCCTGGCCACGAGCCCCCAATCTGTAAGTGATTTCAATCCAGCACTCCAAATAAGTCAATGCCTAGGATGGGATGCCCAATGGAAACCCTTATTTATATATTTTTTTGTCAAAAGTTTGTTTAATTCTGGATGATGTAACCTTATATAACGCCCCTCTCTTCGAATTCCCCTGGTCTCACTGAACCAAGAAATAGGTTTGTTTTGCAAATTAAAAGATTTATTTGAAGAATTAAACAATATATAGATTACACTTTTATGAATATGAATAATATCTGAATATCACACTGTTCTGCTTAATTTATGTTTGGTTCAAAATGGCGCGGGCGCGCAATGCATTCCGGGAGCGCTCAGAGCTATGTTGGATATTTACTTCACTCCGCAGTGAAAGGCTGCACACATTTTGCTGAAGTGTTAGATTCACAGTGCTGAGACAAACATGCTTTTTCAAACTTGGTATGCAGTCAAGGCCATTTCTGCTGGGAAAAGCTAACGTTGTTATGGCTTGCTACTGTTCTCCGTGGAGCATGTTTTTAGAGCAGGGAGGCCCTGCGTTCCTTGGGGGGAGCTCTCGATTGACCCAGCTGGCAACCGACGGCTGTTCCTCAACTGCGCAGGTGCAATTCCAGAAGGTTCGAGAATAAACTCCCCTTTTGTGGAGTTCCTATATATGCGGAAACCCGGAGGGGTCAAGTGAGACTTCAGCCAGAGAAGGACGCTCCGTCTGGCCTTTCTGTAAGCTGTAGCACTCTCTTCCTGGCTGCCCCCAGGAGTCTTCCAGCCTCTTCTGGACGAGATGAGGACAAGAATTATGCTCACGGTCATGTATTTCTTTTGACTTCTTTATTTCTTCTGTGATCTATGTCCATGTTAGTTTTATGAGTTATTTCTATGTACTTGTAATCTTTGAATAAATTGCCGTAAAGAGCTGATTATCTTCTAAAGAGTGTGTGGCTGTGAGTTATTGTGTCTGTCTGTTTTTGGGTTGAAGTATTTGCTCTATAATTGCATTGGTGATTTATGGTAGTTCCGTGCACTTTTCAGGGTAGAGCAATACATTATGGTGCTGTGAGCAGGGTTATTTGTGATGAAGTGTTCCAAATATTCCAGCATCTGTTTGAACGTAGATAGGCTTTGGTTATCTTGCAAACGAAAGTAAGTTGGCAGTGAGTGTTGAACTGTGTTAAGCTGTTTTTTTTTCTCTTCCCTTGCTGGTGTGTGCGTGCTTGTGGGAGTGATTACAGTGAGAAAAGAAAACAAAATAGATATAAAGAGGTTTTGTACCATTTTGCAGCAATCAATAGTTTGTTCAGGAAAAAGAGTGTTCCTGCTGGCGGTGAATGCTCTGATGTTATCATTCTAGGCTGGACTAAGAGTCCATATTATAAGTTGGCTCAGGCATGGGCCTGAGGTGCCGGGCTAAGTGAGACCTGGGATCAAGGATTGGGGGATGCCGATCCGGCTGATGTAATTGCATGCTTGCAACAAGTTTCAGTAGAACGTGGTAAAGAATGTGTGGCATTGGGCAGGCGAGGTTGGGTTCTTTTGCATGCTTATAGGAAAATACATCAGAGGCAAATGGATATGAAAAATGAGGTTTTGAGATTAGAAAGAGAGCTGGCTGCAGAACGGCAGACTACGTTAATGCAGCAGATTCAAATGAAATTGTTTAAAGATAAGGCCGACACATATCAGGCGGTGGCCGAGAGGGCAGCAGTCAGAGTAGCTTGTTATAAATGTAGGAAAAGACGGGGAGGGGTCAACAAAAGAAAGGTGGCAACTGTAATCGCTACCGCTGGCGCAGACTGGGATCCAGACAAGTGGGATGGTGATATTTTTGATTCCACCAGTCTGGAAAGTAGTTCTGCAGAAGAGTCTGACCCCAAACCAGAGGTAAAACAGAAAACAGTGGCGGCGAAGCCTGTTAGAAGGCGGCAAGCCGGACCACACCCGCAGAATCCTGGTGGTGGTATGGTGGATTTAACCACTTTGGAAGATTACACATAACAGGAGGTTGGGGAAATTATTACCCGTTTGAGGCAAAAATCAGGGGAAGCTTTATTGACATGGATGGTGAGATTGCTAAATGGGGTGCTGCAGGGTTGTTGGTAGATTCTACTGATTCACCGCGTTTTTTACCCCTGTCAATTGACACCAATGTACAGGAGGTCTTAAGAGCAGGACCGCCTCCTGATGCAAATGGTCAAGATAAGCAGGTGTCTTTGTTGCACCTGATAGCCCAAGCATGTAACCGTAAATACCCCATTACCACAGACTGGCCTAGTGAAGAAACGAAGTGGTATACATTGAGAGAAGCAATTCAAAAAGTAAGAGAGCATGCTATGAAAGAGGCGATTCACATAGATGCTCCTGATCACATGGGAGCCGTGCCCCTCTCAGTTTCAACTCTCAACATGGTGATTAGAACTGCACCACCCGCATACAAAAGTATCATTATGACTTTGCTCGTAGGTATGAAGGGCAAGGCTACTGATGAGGTAGCAGATGCCATTAGGCAACTTGCAGATTTGGGGGAGTGGGACAAGAGCGATAACAGGCCACGGGAGAGAGAGGGGCGTTGTGAGAGAAGAACTGAAGGCAGGCAGCAAGATAGCAGAGACTCCTGAGTTTCCCGAAAATACATGTTTTTGGCTTTGTTAAAAGATGCTGTGCCACATGAAGAAATTGATGGCATTGAAACCAGAGTAATGTATGACTTATACAAAAAACGAGGACTTGCAGCAAAAGAACACTATAAACAGGTTAAGAAACAAGTAGTCACCACACCACAGGGGGATGCCTCACCTTCTGCTCCTCCTGCAGAAGAACAAGATGAAGGGTCTATGGGGACACCTTCCCCGTACCAGTCGACATACGCTGATTTGAGAAAGGTGATGAGTGCAATGCTAGAGGCGGAGTCAAGTCACACTCATTTGAAGTTTGACTAGGGCTTTGGCCAAGCTCCGGCAGCGTCTGCCCGCATAAAAGTGGATAGGCGGCCTCATGTTGATGTTAAGATTTTTTGGGGGCCAGGAAATACACAAGGGGTGCGAGCATTGATAAACACCGGGGCTGAGGCCTCTTTGATTCATGGTAATCCGACACGATTTAAAGGCAAACAGTTCACGATCACAGGTTTAGGGGGAAAGGAGACCCCCGCAGTGCAAACGCGAGTGGAGATGAAAATAGGCAATTTAAAGAGGCAGAAACACCAAGTGTTAATTGTCCCGATACCTGAGTATATAATTAGCTTTGACATTTTGGAAGGGCTAACCTTGGGACTTGGCGGTAAAACTTACCAGTTTGGGGTGAGTGCATTCATTTGTGCACCCATTACTGTAGGCAAATTGAAGATGCCCCCAGTGCAAGTGCCAATAGCAAACAAGCGGGTAGCAATGAAACAATACCGCATTCCTGGGGGGCACAAGGACATTTCAGCCACCATTAAAGAGTATGTGGAGGCGAGGGTGTTACGCCCTATTACCACATCATGGAACAATCCGCTCTGGCCCATTAAAAAGGGGGATGGGTAATGGAGGATGACAGTGGATTACAGGGAGTTGAATAAACATACTCCTCACTTAGTGCCCGCAGTCCCAGATGCCATTACTTTGATTGGAAATGTCCAAAAGTTCGAGGGGACTTGGTATGCAGTGATAGATTGAGCTAATGCATTTTTCTCTGTGCCATTTGCTGATGAGTGTCAAGAGCAGTTTGCATTTACGTGGGGTGGACGTCAGTACACTTTCACGAGACTACCCATGGGGTACATGCACATTCCGACTATCTGTCACCGGCTGGTGGCAGAGCACTTAGACAAGATACCATGCAAACCTGGTCGTCCCTCTGTCTTTGAAGGGCACCAGCTTCATCATCAAACTCTGCCTGGGTGTCCAGGTCTTTCAGAATGAATGTGTTGCTCTCTGCCTTCTCTCTATCTAGGTGGCTTTGCAGGGTGACTACCTGCTCTGCGCATGCCCTGTTGAAATCCAGTTGTTGCTCCAGCTTTTTCTGGCTCTGCAGTAGAGAGTCCAAACCTTCTTGGTACTCCTTCTGCAAGGCCAGAATTCTGGTATCCTGGTCTGCCTTTTCCTGTTGCAGGATACCCATATCCTCTTTTATTTTTTAACTATATACTGCCTGCTTTCATTTTCTGACTCCTGGCTCCTCTGCAGCCTCTGCCATCAGTTGCCTACTTGCCAGATCTTGGCCTTCAGCATATTTGTCCTGTATGGCTCCCATAGATAAATACAGATATGCCACTATCTTGGCAATCTTATTTTGCTCATCCTAGGCCTTAGAGGCCATATATAGTTCATTTAGGGCCACATGTAAGGGACCCTGATCTCTCCAGATATCTAACCCAGTTGCAGTGATCCGTTGTTTGATTGCCTGCAACCACACATTCTGGTCCTGCTCAGTCCACTCACCTCTCACAAATAACTTATGTAAAAGGTGTCTCTAGCTATCTTGATGTCTACCAATGTCACCATTTTGGAAATATTAATTTCCTTCCTGATTTACAGAAGTTTTTTATTTTGTGTTTGCAAAACAGACCGTTTCCTTAGAGCGTTCCCTTTTGAGGGGTGCTTTTACAGTGTAACACAGCGTGTTAGCCCAACAGGATTTATGTATCCTGTCAGTTAGCACACTGTATTAAGCTGCACAAGTGGTAGCTCTAATCCAGAAATCCTGGCCACGGGCCCCCAATCTGTAAGTGATTTCAATCCAGCACTCCAAATAAGTCAATGCCTAGGATGGGATGCCCAATGGAAACCCTTATTTATATATTTTTTTGTCAAAAGTTTATTTAATTCTGGATGATGTAACCTTATATAACGCCCCTCTCTTTGAATTCCCCTGATCTCACTGAACCAAGAAATAGCTTTGTTTTGCAATTTAAAATATTTATTTGAAGAATTAAACAATATATAGATTACACTTTTATGAATATGAATAATATCTGAATATCACACTGTTCTGCTTAATTTATGCTTGGTTCAAAATGGCGCGGGAGCGCAATGCATTCTGGGAGCGCTCAGAGCCATGTTGGATATTTACTTCACTCCGCAGTGAAAGGCTGCACACATTTTGCTGAAGTGTTAGATTCACAGTGCTGAGACAAACATGCTTTTTCAAACTTGGTATGCAGTCAAGGCCATTTCTGCTGGGAAAAGCTAACGTTGTTATGGCTTGCTACTGTTCTCCGTGGAGCATGTTTTTAGAGCAGGGAGGCCCTGCGTTCCTTGGGGGAAGCTCTCGATTGACCCAGCTGGCAACCGACGGCTGTTCCTCAACTGCGCAGGTGCAATTCCAGAAGGTTCGAGAATGAACTCCCCTTTTGTGGAGTTCCTATATATGCGGAAACCCGGAGGGGTCAAGTGAGACTTCAGCCAGAGAAGGACGCTCCGTCTGGCCTTCCTGTGAGGTGTAACACTCTCTTCCTGGCTGCCCCGGGAGTCTTCCAGCTACTTCTGGACGAGATGAGGACAAGAATTATGCTCACGGTCATGTATTTCTTTTGACTTCTTTACTTCTTCTGTGATCTATGTCCATGTTAGTTTTATGAGTTATTTCTATGTACTTGTAATCTTTGAATAAATTGCCATAAAGAGCTGATTATCTTCTAAATAGTGCGTGGCTGTGAGTTATTGTGTCTGTCTGTTTTTGGGTTGAAGTATTTGCTCTATAATTGCATTGGTGATTTATGGTAGTTCCGTGCACTTTTCAGGGTAGAGCAATACATTATGGCGCTGTGAGCAGGATTATTTGTGATGAAGTGTTCCAAATATTGCAGCATCTGTTTGAACGTAGATAGGCTTCGGTTATCTTGCAAACAAAAGTAAGTTGGCAGTGAGTGTTGAACTGTGTTAAGCTGTTTTTTTTCTTCTCTTCCCTTGCTGGTGTGTGCATGCTTGTGGGAGTGATTACAGTGAGAAAAGAAAAAAAATAGATCTAAAGAGGTTTTGTACCATTTTGCAGTAATGAATAGTTTGTTCAGGAAAAAGAGTGTTCCCGCTGGCGGTAAATACTCAGATGTTATCATTCCAGGCTGGACTAAGAGTCCATATTATAAGTTGGCTCAGGCATGGGCTTGTGGTGCCGGGCTAAGTGAGACCTGGGATCAAGGATTGGGGGATGCCAATCCGGCTAATGTAATTGCATGCTTGCAACAAGTTTCAGTAGAACGTGGTAAAGAATGTGTGGCATTGGGCAGGCGAGGTTGGGTTCTTTTGCATGCTTATAGGAAAATACATCAGAGGCAAATGGATATGAAAAATGAGGTTTTGAGATTAGAAAGAGAGCTGGCTGCAGAACGGCAGACTGCGTTAATGCAGCAGATTCAAATGAAATTGTTTAAAGATAAGGCCGACCCATATCAGGCGGTGGCCGAGAGGGCAGCAGTCAGAGTAGCTGGTTATAAATATAGGAAAAGACGGGGAGGGGTCAACAAAAGAAAGGTGGCAACTGTAATCGCTACCGCTAGCGCAGACTGGGATCCAGACAAGTGGGATGGTGATATTTTTGATTCCACCAGTCTAGAAAGTAGTTCTGCAGAAGAGTCTGACCCCAAACCAGAGGTAAAACAGAAAACAGTGGCGGCGAAGCCTGTTAGAAGGCGGCAAGCCGGACCACACCCGCAGAATCCTGGTGGTGGTATGGTGGATTTAACCACTTTGGAAGATTACACACAACAGGAGGTTGGGGAAATTATTACCCGTTTGAGGCAAAAATCAGGGGAAGCTTTATTGACATGGATGGTGAGATTGCTAGATGTGGCTGCTGCAGGGTTGTTGGAAGATTCTACTGATTCACCGCGTTTTTTACCCCTGTCAATTGACACCAATGTACAGGAGGTCTTAAGAGCAGGACCGCCCCCTGATGCAAATGGTCAAGATACGCAGGGGTCTTTGCTGCACCTGATAGCCCAAGCATGTAACCGTAAATACCCCATTACCACAGATTGGCCTAGGGAAGAAACGAAGTGGTATACATTGAGAGAAGCAATTCAAAAAGTCAGAGAGCATGCTATGAAAGAGGCGATTCACATAGATGCTCCTGATCACATGGGAGCCGTGCCGCTCTCAGTTTCAACTCGCAACATGGTGATTAGAACTGCACCACCCGCATACAAAAGTATCATTATGACTTTGCTCGTAGGTATGACGGGCAAGGCTACTGATGAGGTAGCAGATGCCATTAGGCAATTTGCAGATTTGGGGGAGTGGGACAAGAGCGATAACAAGCCACAGGAGAGAGAGGGGCGCAGTGAGAGAAGAACTGAAGGCAGGCAGCAAGATAGCAGAGACTCCCGAGTGTCCCGAAAAGACATGTTTTTGGCTTTGTTAAAAGATGGTGTGCCACATGAAGAAATTGATGGCATTGAAACCAGAGTAATGTATGAATTATACAAAAAACGAGGACTTGCAGCAAAAGAACGCTATGAACAGGTTAAGAAACAAGTAGTCACCACACCACAGGGGGATGCCTCACCTTCTGCTCCTCCTGCAGAATAACAAGATGAAGGGTCTATGGGGACACCTTCCCCGTACCAGCCGACATACGCTGATTTGAGAAAGGTGGTGAGTGCAATGCTAGAGGCGGAGTCAAGTCACACTCATTCGAAGTTTGACTAGGGTTTCGGCCAAGCTCCGGCAGCGTCTGCCCGCATAAAAGTGGATAGGCGGCTTCATGTTGATGTTAAGATTTTTTGGGGGCCAGGAAATACACAAGGGGTACGAGCATTGATAAACACCGGGGCTGAGGCCTCTTTGATTCATGGTAATCCGACACGATTTAAAGGCAAACAGTTCACGATCACAGGTTTAGGGGGAAAGGAGACCCCCGCAGTGCAAACGCGAGTGGAGATGAAAATAGGCAATTTAAAGAGGCAGAAATACCAAGTGTTGATTGTCCCGATACCTGAGTATATAATTGGCTTTGACATTTTGGAAGGGCTAACCTTGGGACTTGGCGGTAAAACTTACCAGTTTGGGGTGAGTGCATTCATTTGTGCACCCATTACTGTAGGCAAATTGAAGATGCCCCCAGTGCAAGTGCCAATAGCAAACAAGCGGGTAGCAATGAAACAATACCGCATTCCTGGGGGGCACAAGGACATTTCAGCCACCATTAAAGAGTATGTGGAGGCGAGTGTATTACGCCCTATTACCACATTATGGAACAATCCGCTCTGGCCCATTAAAAAGGGGGATGGGTCATGGAGGATGACGGTGGATTACAGGGAGTTGAATAAACATACTCCTCACTTAGTGCCCGCAGTCCCAGATGCCAATCCTTTGATTGAAAATGTCCAAAAGTTCGAGGGGACTTGGTATGCAGTGATAGATTTAGCTAATGCATTTTTCTCTGTGCCAATTGCTGATGAGTGTCAAGAGCAGTTTGGATTTACGTGGGGTGGACGTCAGTACACTTTCACGAGACTACCCATGGGGTACATGCACAGTCCGACTATCTGTCACCGGCTGGTGGCAGAGCACTTAGACAAGATACTGTGCAAACCTGACATACAAATCTCTCATTACATTGATGACATTTTGATTCAGGGCAAGGATGAGCACAGGGTGCAAAGTCAGTTAGATGTTCTTATGGACGGATTGAAAAAGGAAGGGTGGGAGATTAATCCGAGTAAAATTCAGGGTCCTGTCATGACCACTGCTTTCAAGGAGTCAGGACCTACCCAACATCCTTGGAAACAGGCTCATAACATGCCTTATCGGCACCAGCAAGTCCCAATAGGGACCTTTTGGACCTTGTCCTGGCACCGGTGGTGCCAGGCTCATAGTAAGGACCCGTCCCGGCACAGGAAGCGCCGGGCTCATATCAAGTGTAAACGTGCTTGGGTGAACCTACCTGAAGCAGACCATGCTGCTTACTTACCAGCCAGATGATGCTTTACTCTCTTCTAACAGGAACTACTTTTCTTTCTGGGTGGGGCAGGCACCACTCCCTGGATCACTGAGGCTGGAACTCTTCTGGAAGCAGGAACTCTTTTACCTGGGCGCAGCTGCTGTGGAAGAAGACACCTAAGTACTCCTATGGGCTATTTAAACCACACCCGATTGGTACCACATGCTTCGCGTTATTCTGCATCTGCAGCAGGACGCTCACCGTGTCAGCTCCAGCGAATCTTCAGCTCCGGATCCTGTAGTCACGAAAATTACCTGCTGGGAACCAATCTTCAATCTTCAGCAGCTCCTGCAAAACAAAAGGCACAGGTTAGACAAAGGCAAAGTTAGCGCTTCAACTCACCCGATCCATCGGCAGCATCCAAGTCGTTTTCTTTTCTGCATTCCGCATCCGGCATCGGGCCTGCTAAGACAAAGAACATTGGTTAGTAACGCTCAGTTACAATACTGCTTACCTGTGTAGCGTTTGCTCCAACTTTGTTCGCGCTGCATTCCGGCACCTGTAAAAACAAAAGGGGACACTAAGGTGCATTCTACGGCCCTAAAGCAGTCTTCCTACTTACGTGCCTTCGAATTCACCATCTTCTTGTTACGCTCTCTGCCACGAATCCGGGAGAGCATCATCTTTGGCATCGACAGCATCCTAAAGGCAAAAAACATATACATAAGGAAAAAGACATTTAAAGAGAGCAATCTAAAGAGAACTTTAATACTTACAAGTCACGCTCGTGCAGCAAACGGCGGCATCGCTCTCACCTACCCTCTGCAATCAAGAGGCGGAACTCACATCCAGTGAAGTAACTGGACCCAGCGCCCCTGCACAAGACGCAGGATGGAGAGCTCAGCATTCACTTACTTAAGGTGAGCACAACAATCATCTGAGTACTACGGGGAGAAAGGGAGAGAGGGGCTAGGAACTTCTCCCATCCTTCCAGCCACTAATACCTTGATTTTCCACTTGCAGACACCTCACTCTGCAGGTCAAGCTTTCGGTGAGGAAGGGGCCAAATCCGGGAGCCAAACGAACCCTACGCCTAACGTTGAAGACGTTTGCAGCGCCCAGCCCAAGACCAGCGCCTCCGAGGGAACCAGGTGAGCGTTACAGAACGCGAAGCCTCCCAAACACTTCCCGCCCAGGCGCAATGGAGACTTCAGACATAGACCAATTGGCCCAGTTGCTCGGGGAGTTGAGAGCAGAAGTACACGCAGCACGCCAGGAAACAAATGCCCTAAGGAGAGAGCTAGTGGTTTCTAAGGAGCGAACAGACGACTTGGCTAGACAATTGTTACAAGCCCAAGCGGGACAGACTCCTCTGCCTACCCCTGGTGGAAGCCATGCCCCAACGGCTTCCTCTAATCCGGTGCAAATTAATCTACCAGGAAATGTACCTTTGGCTCCGCCCGAACGCTTTTCAGGTGATCCGAAAAGGTTTGCTGTGTTCATCAATCAGTGTCGTTTGCACTTTCTGTGTAGACCTGCCGCTTTTCCAACAGACCAGGCTAAGGTAGCCTTTGTGCTCTCATATCTTAGTGGCAGCGCCGCAGATTGGTCTATTCCTTTAGTGACTCAGGATAACCCTATCCTTTATAATTTCCAGGACTTCCAAGCTAGTATGGAAAGATTGTTCGCAAGGCATTCTCAGGGACAGGCTCTGGACAATGAACTTCTTTCACTACGACAGGGCAATCAAGATCTTCTGGCCTATATTGCATCATTTAACAGACTAGTGGTTGAAACCGGATGGCCTGAGGATAAGAGAATCACCCTTTTCTATAGAGGCCTTCGTGGAGAACTTAAAGACGTTCTGGCCCAGGTGGTGAATCCACCACAAGACTGTTCCGAATACATTGATCTGGTGGTGCAATTAGATCATAGAATACAAAATCGAAAAGCCGATCGTTCCAGGTTTGAAAATCGAGTTTTTTCAAGACCACAGAGCTCCGTTAAAGGAAATGATACCGTGGAACCCATGCAGATTGGGGTGGTGAAAGGACCTCTAACCCAAAAGGAAAGAGAAAGGAGAAGACAACTACAATTGTGCCTCTATTGCGGGAACTCAGGGCATTTCCTCCAAGATTGCCCAGTGAAACCAAAGAAGAAGACAGTAGGAGCTTCCGATAAGGGTGCCAAAGGTTCTGAGTCGGAAAACGACCTCGCCCGACAAGTGTAGAGGTCCGCTTGCCGAGCGTAAAAACCAGTTCTTTGACCTCGCATTTTACCATGCCCATGGTCCTCGTGAGTCCGGAACAACCCAATCGTATGCATGCCATTAAAGCATACATTGATAGTGGCGCAATCGGCAATTACGTGGACTGTGAATTGGCCGCCAGGATGAATCTGTCTCTTTGTCCTAAGTCGGTGAAAGACGTCATCACCACCGTGGATGGTACGGAAATAGCTTCCGGACCAGTTACTCACACCACCATGGAAGTGACGTTGGTAAGCCAAGACGGACATCAAGAGAAAATCGTGTTTGACGTGATCAAGGCTCCACAGTTTCAAGTTATCCTGGGAATCCCTTGGCTGGAAAAACACAATCCTCAAATTGATTGGCGAGCAAAGACAATCCGGTTTCCAGAATGCGCACCTACCTGCTTCCCACAGCCCCCCACGAAGCTAGCTGCAACTGCTTCTGAGAGTCCTCACCTGCCTCCTGAATACCGGGAATTTCAGGATGTCTTTCGGAAAGATCAAGCTAATTCACTGCCTCCTCACAGATCATACGACTGCCAAATAGACTTGGTTCCAGGATCCACTCCTCCATGCAGTCGAATTTATGCCCTCACAGAACCTGAAAATCTTCACCTAAGGCAGTATTTGGATCAGTACCTGGCTAATGGATTTATCCGTCCCTCGAAGTCCCCAGCCTCTTCAGCTTTGTTCTTCGTGCCAAAAAAAGAGGGAGACCTAAGAACATGCATAGATTACCGTGCCCTGAACCAGATTACGATTAAGAACAGATATCCGTTACCATTGATCCCTGAACTTCTTGACCAGGTTAAAAGTGCCTGTATCTACACAAAGCTGGACCTCAGAGGAGCTTACCATTTAGTACGAATAAAAGAGGGCGATGAATGGAAGACGGCCTTTCGTACTAAATATGGACTGTTCGAGTATCAAGTAATGCCCTTTGGGCTTTGCAACGCTCCGGCAGCCTTTCAGTATTTTATGAATGACGTCCTCAGAGAGCTCATTGATGTATGTGTAGTTGTCTATATTGATGACATTCTGGTCTACTCGTCCTCTGAGGCGGAACATCGAAAACATGTCACCGCAGTACTGGAGCGGCTCCGAAAACACAAACTCTTTGCGAAATTGGAAAAATGCGTTTTTCACGTCACGGAGGTCGAATTTTTGGGATTCATTTTGTCACCAAATGGAGTCCACATGGACTCAAGAAAAGTGGACGCTATCATTAAGTGGCCCTCACCAACGTCAGTGAAAGGAGTTCAAAGCATGTTGGGCTTCGCTAACTTTTATCGAAGATTTATCCCAGATTTTTCTCGAGTTGTCCAACCCATTACAGCCCTCCTCAGAAAGAATAAACGTTTCGAGTGGTCTACAGAGGCTGAACAAGCTTTTCAGGAACTAAAAACAAAATTCACCTCGGCTCCAGTTCTAAAACATCCTCGCCCGGAACTTCCCTATATCGTAGAGACTGATGCTTCCAGTCTCGCAATGGGAGCAGTGCTTTCGCAAAGAGACCCGGAAACAAATCAGTTACACCCAGTGGCATTTTGGTCCCGCAAATTTTCAGCTCCTGAAATCAACTATACCATTACAGATAAGGAACTTTTGGCGATTAAGTCCGCCTTTAAAGCTTGGCGGCATTATCTCTTGGGAGCCCGACACACAGTCACCGTCATCACGGATCATCGTAATTTACAGTACCTTAAATCAGCCAAAGCTCAATCCTCTAGACAACTTCGCTGGGCATTGTTTTTCGCCGAATTCGACTTTGTGATAACTTACCGACCAGGCAACAAGAATGGTAAAGCAGACGCTCTCTCCCGAATTGGAGTAGATGAACTCACGACCAATCCTGAACCCGTACCTATAATTCCGGAACAGAGAATCCTGGGTTTAATAGATGCACAATCCATTGAAGACATTGAAACTAAAGTTAAAGATCTTCTGACTCCAGCAGAAGTGCAAGACTGGCAACTCAAGGGAAATGATTTCACAATGGATAAGAACCTATTATACTTTCGAGGAAGATTATATCTACCATGTACCGATTTACAAAGACAGGTGATCTCTTGTTACCATGACTCCTTAATGGAAGGACATCCCGGCATTACCAAAACGTTGGAAAAGATAAAGAGACATTTTTGGTGGCCATCTTGGAGAAAGGACATTAAGGACTTCATTAATTCTTGTGGCGTATGCGCTCAAAGCAAAAGCCAGAAGGAGAAACCAGCAGGCCTCCTACATCCAATAGACGTTCCTCCATATCCATGGCATACTCTCTCCATGGACTTCATCACGGATTTACCACCATGCTCCGGATTTAATACAATCTTAGTGATTGTGGACCTATTCTCGAAAATGGCTCATTTCATCCCATTGAAAGGGTTACCTACAGCTCCAATTTTGGCCCGAGAATTCCTCGAAAACATCGTTCGGTTGCACGGCTTTCCTTCAATTTTAATCTCAGATAGAGGGAGTCAATTTATTTCCCACTTCTGGCGGAGTTGTTGTCGTCTAGCCCAAATTGACATAAGGCTTTCGACCAGCCACCATCCCCAGACTGACGGGCAGACCGAGAGGACCAATCAAACCTTGGAACAGTATCTACGCTGCATGTTACAACAATCAGAGGGCACTTGGAAAGACATTCTCTGGATTGCGGAGTCCGCTTATAATAATTCAGTCCACACCGGAACAGGAAAGACTCTGTTTTTTCTTTCATATGGAATACACCCTCGCACCTCAAATCTTGACCCACCTCAGACTCTTGGAACACCCGCTGTAGATCATCTGCATTCGACAATCACTCAAGCCTTTAAAGAGGCCACATCTCACCTTAAGCAGGCCAAGGAGCAATATAAAAAGTGTGCGGATCTACATCGAAAGGAAGCTCCTCAATATCTTGTGGGAGATCAGGTCTGGCTATCCACCAAACATTTACCCCTAAAAGGACCGCGTACTTTCAATCCACGATATCTGGGGCCTTACCCAATCACTGCCATAATCAATCCAGTGGCGGTTAAATTGGGCCTACCTGCTCATATGAAAATACATCCAGTTTTCCACGTTTCACTACTGAAACCCATGCAACCTGGAACCCGTTTGACAAAATCTCCAGACCCTATTCTTGTGGACGGAGAACTAGAATTCGAAATACAAGACATATTAGACTCCAAGATTTCCAAATCTAAATTATACTATCTGATTGACTGGAAAGGTTATGGCCCCCAGGAACGATCTTGGGAACCGTCGGAACATGTTCATGCACCCCGTCTGGTTAAGAAGTTTCATCGAACTTTTCCTGATAAACCAAAACCCCCGGAGAGAACAAATTTGGGAGGGGCCTTGAGGGGGGGTGCTGTCATGACCACTGCTTTCAAGGAGTCAGGACCTACCCAACATCCTTGGAAACAGGCTCATAACATGCCTTATCGGCACCAGCAAGTCCCAATAGGGACCTTTTGGACCTTGTCCTGGCACCGGTGGTGCCAGGCTCATAGTAAGGACCCGTCCCGGCACAGGAAGCGCCGGGCTCATATCAAGTGTAAACGTGCTTGGGTGAACCTACCTGAAGCAGACCATGCTGCTTACTTACCAGCCAGATGATGCTTTACTCTCTTCTAACAGGAACTACTTTTCTTTCTGGGTGGGGCAGGCACCACTCCCTGGATCACTGAGGCTGGAACTCTTCTGGAAGCAGGAACTCTTTTACCTGGGCGCAGCTGCTGTGGAAGAAGACACCTAAGTACTCCTATGGGCTATTTAAACCACACCCGATTGGTACCACATGCTTCGCGTTATTCTGCATCTGCAGCAGGACGCTCACCGTGTCAGCTCCAGCGAATCTTCAGCTCCGGATCCTGTAGTCACGAAAATTACCTGCTGGGAACCAATCTTCAATCTTCAGCAGCTCCTGCAAAACAAAAGGCACAGGTTAGACAAAGGCAAAGTTAGCGCTTCAACTCACCCGATCCATCGGCAGCATCCAAGTCGTTTTCTTTTCTGCATTCCGCATCCGGCATCGGGCCTGCTAAGACAAAGAACATTGGTTAGTAACGCTCAGTTACAATACTGCTTACCTGTGTAGCGCTTGCTCCAACTTTGTTCGCGCTGCATTCCGGCACCTGTAAAAACAAAAGGGGACACTAAGGTGCATTCTACGGCCCTAAAGCAGTCTTCCTACTTACGTGCCTTCGAATTCACCATCTTCTTGTTACGCTCTCTGCCACGAATCCGGGAGAGCATCATCTTTGGCATCGACAGCATCCTAAAGGCAAAAAACATATACATAAGGAAAAAGACATTTAAAGAGAGCAATCTAAAGAGAACTTTAATACTTACAAGTCACGCTCGTGCAGCAAACGGCGGCATCGCTCTCACCTACCCTCTGCAATCAAGAGGCGGAACTCACATCCAGTGAAGTAACTGGACCCAGCGCCCCTGCACAAGACGCAGGATGGAGAGCTCAGCATTCACTTACTTAAGGTGAGCACAACAATCATCTGAGTACTACGGGGAGAAAGGGAGAGAGGGGCTAGGAACTTCTCCCATCCTTCCAGCCACTAATACCTTGATTTTCCACTTGCAGACACCTCACTCTGCAGGTCAAGCTTTCGGTGAGGAAGGGGCCAAATCCGGGAGCCAAACGAACCCTACGCCTAACGTTGAAGACGTTTGCAGCGCCCAGCCCAAGACCAGCGCCTCCGAGGGAACCAGGTGAGCGTTACAGTCCAGCTGAAACAGTGATATTTTTAGGGATTCAGTGGCATCATGGGCTTCGAGAGATGGTGCCTAAAGCTCGACAGAAAATACTTGAATTCACCACTCCAACGAACAAAAAGCAAGCTCAGCAGTTTATAGGACTGTTTGGGTTTTGGAGACAGCACATTTCGCATTTAGGGCAGATATTGGCCCCCCTCTACAAGGTGAAACAAAAGAAATATGAGTTTCAGTGGGGGGAAGAGCAGCAGAGAGCCTTTGAGATGGCGAAAGACACCGTGCAGCAGGTGCTTGATTTATGGCCCTTGAAGGAAGGCGAAGTGGAATCAAATGTGTCTGTGCAGGACAATTATGCTAACTGGAGTGTGTGGCAGAAACAAGACAGGAAACGTGTGCCATTAGGGTTTTGGAGTCGTAAGTTGCCCGATGCTGGTAACCCATATACTCCGTTTGAGAAACAATTGCTGGCGTGTTATTGGGCTCTTGTTGATACTGAGCAAATGACGGTGGCCCATGATGTATTGATGAGGCTAGAAATACCAATCATGCAATGGATACTGAGCTCTCCTAAAACACATAGAATAGGACATGCTCAAGAAGCCAGCATAATTAAATGGAAATGGTACATTCAAGACAGATCCAAATCAGGAAAGGGTGGAGTGGCAAAATTACATGAGCAAGTAGCCAACATACCACCGGAAGTGCCTGAAAAACGTGAGTCTCCCGTGAAATGGGGAGTACCTTACAGCGATTTGACCGTGGAACAAACAGATCATGCTTGGTTCACAGATGGTTCAGCCCGATACGTGGGAACTGAGCGATACTGGAAAGCAGTGTCGTACAATCCCAAAACCAAAAAGATGTTGACAACGACAGGGAAAGGAAAGAGCAGTCAGTTCGCAGAACTTTACGCAGTCTACCAAGCATTGAAACAAGAGGCCCTGGTCAATGTTATGTGTACACAGATTCATGGTCAGTGGCGAATGGATTGGCAGTGTGGTTGCCAACTTGGCAAAAGAATGGATGGAAGATTCATTCAAAAGAGTTGTGGGGAAAAGAACTGTGGCACAATATTGCAGAAATGTTGTTACAAAGTGAAGTCACAGTATATCATGTGGACGTGCATTGTGCCACAGATTCATTAGAACGTTGTTTTAATTCTGTTGCAGATGAACACACCAAGATTGCCTCAGTGGATGCAGAGGCTCGGGAAGATGATATGGAGGGTTGGGCCCATCAGAAATGTGGGCACCTTGGAGAAAAGGCTACTATCAGGTGGGCAAAAGCTCGAGGCATCAGTCTTCCTTTAGAAGTAGTGAAAACCATTATTTTGCAGTGCCCCGTGTGCCAACACCAATTGCATAGACCTATACCTCAAATTGTTCGAGGCACATTGAGAAGAGGAAAATTACCAGGTCAAATTTGGCAGATTGATTATATCGATCCTATGCCAATCAGCAGAGGTTGTCAGTATGCATGCACTATTGTAGATACATACTCGGGATATTTGACGGCTTTGCCGTGCAAACGTGCAACCCAATTGAACACCATCAGATTGTTAGATCAGATCATATTACATTATGGAGTGCCTTTGCAGATTCAAAGTGACAATGGGTCACATTTCAAAGGCAAATTAGTCCAGGAGTTTTGTCAGGAAAAGAGCATTGAGAGGGTATATCATATTCCCTACCACTCAGCTGCAGCAGAGCTAATTGAACGAATGAATGGGTTACTGAAAGAACAGTTGTGTAAATCTGGAGAAAGCAGTTTGGCAGGCTGGCGTGATTGTATGTTTGATGTGGTGCAAGTGTTGAACAATAGGCCTGTGTATGAACATGAAACTCCTTTGATGCGATTAATGACTCCTATTTTGCAGATTCAACCCAATTCAGTCAGAGAAACACTGTTATACTGGGAAATTACACTAGGTTCTTTAGCTCCCTATCGAGCATCTCCAGAGTCAGCAGGGGTAGACTTGCAATCTAATGAAGAAATCAGATTAGATCCAAGAGGAATAGTTGCAATTGAAACAGGGATTGGAGTACAGATTCCCCCAGAGCATATGGGATGGATTGCCCCTAGATCTGGCCTAGATCTGGCCTAGAATTGAAGGGAGTTCAAGTGTTGGGAGGGGTAATTGATGCTGATTACCAAGGTGAGATTAAAGTCATCCTATTGAATAGTGGGGATCAGTTATTATCAATCCACAAGGGTGATAGAGTGGCCCAATTGATAGTCATTCCCATTAAGTTGTCTATGATTAAGAAAGATGAGCCTCCTACAGTGTTAACTACCCGTGGGGATCGCGGTTTTGGCTCTTCAGACAGCATGGTACCGGGTGCAAAGGTGTGGGTGGAACAGCCAAGTGGTCCACCAGTGCCAGCAGATGTCATTGCATCAGGCAAAGATCAAGTGGTTTTAGTAATGGAGCCTGGTAGAAGGAAATGGCAATATGTTCCCGCAGACAAATGTTACCTAAGAGAGTGATGTACAGCACTGATATCTCTTTTTTGGGTTTGCTTTGTAGATCCTGGGTCTGGTTGGTGTGACTGTGGCACTAAATGGACTCCATTTGGACGGGTTAAGAGGTCTTCTGTCACCGGCAAAAAATGTCACATCTGTGCCAGTGATCACGGGGATACTAATAGTGATGAATAATGTTGTCCCCAAGCAACCCTATGCCAGTGCCGACAAGCCCGCCAGACCCGAAGACATGGATCCGTGAATTGCGACAAACACATCAGAAGCAAATGGAAACAACCTTGTTGCCAGTTTGATCAGGAGCCCTTTGTAGGACGGAGGAAACACTCTCCTATGATTACTCAAGAAGAAAATATGTGGATCTATTTAGCACAGCAAGTACTGAATATATCACACTTTTGTTTATCTGATGTGCCCAATGCTGAAGCTTTATTGACTACATGTTTAGTAGCGGTGCCGACGCCTGTTCCGGTTTTAAAGCATATTTTCGGCGTTACACATAATGATTCTATTACAAGACCGGAGGCGAGCATTATGCTTATTCTTCTTTAATCTGCTTAACCACAGCATTTCAAATCTTCCATTTAATATAACTTTTTTCTTTTTTTTTTTTTTTTTTTTTTTTATGAGCCCAACTGGCTTAAAAAATAACAAACAAACAAAAAACAACATGACTGGCTGAGTCAAATTCCTCCATGTCCCATGATCCTTATCTTGGCTAGTAGTCCTAGCCTCCATCCTGTGCACCAATGAGGGCTCCTTCCCTAGTATAAGACTCTGCCAGTCTAGGTCCATTCCTCTTCTTTTTTGCTGCTTTACTACAGCTAAGTCCCTTCATGTTACTCTTGTATAATGTGCATGCGAGATTTCAGTTGTAGCACTTAGCGCGCGTAGTTTCGCAAGGTAAGCGAAGCGCGAGGTGCGTAATACAGTCCGTCGCTGCACTGGCGGTTCGTTTTCGGTACGCGCCCCGCGGGCGACCTTGCTCGCGCTAGGGGCGGGGGTCGCGTTACTATTATAGAGTAGGATTATTAGTATATCTATCCTTGGATTGGTGCGCACACGTCCACGCAGATATACGAGGCCCGGGGGAGGCACGATCACAGCGACGCACCTGAAGAGGCGCGCATGCGCGGTGTCAGATCGGAGCTACGCATACGCGGAAGCTCCGATCGAAGTCAGACGTTTCGCGCTGAGAGCGCCCAGGAAAGTACGGCGTTCCTCCTCATTTAGAGGCTGCGAAAAAAAAAAAAAAAAAAAAAAAAGGGAATTCCCCTTTCTACAAGGAGGGACGCGCGGCCTAGCTCAGCTGATTTAAAGCAGGCCAACTTACAGAGCGCAAGCCTGTGGCTGCAGTACCCCCAGCAAGTATCCCCCCCTCCCCCCTTCTGAGGGAGGTAGCCATGGCTTCAGACAGACCCGAGGAATACTGGGTGCAGTATCATGACCAGGAGGCAGACATACAAGAAGGCATGGACCTATCCCTGAGCTTTAAAAAGGTTCTGGGTGATTCCCTGGTCAAAGCAGTTGCACAGGGGGTGCAGCCCATTCAGGACAGACTCATGGCCCTGGAAGAATTGTTGGGCACCAGAGCTGGCACATATGATGATCCAGGTGAGGGTACTTCCACGTCGCAGCCTCTGCAAGACTACACTAGGGGGAGTTCTACCGCCCGGAAGAGAAAGATCTCTTCTACCCCCCCGGGCAATATCACGGGGACTTCACCAGCGCCCCAAGAGGCGGCTGATGCCTTCAATAGACTTAAGAGAGCCTTCTTGGCAAAAGCATCAGCGGTGCCCAGCCTCGTACCCCTTACCCCAAGGGCTGATAATTCAGGGGAAGCTCCATCATCCTCGGAAGAGTCGGGACAGGAAGGGCAGGAAGAGGATGACTTTGGCCTCGATAAAGAGGGAGTGCGGGAGCCAAAAGCGAAAGCCAGCTTAGTGGAAGACCCTCAAGACGAGGATCCCCGAGAGGAGGACACCTCGGATATGTTTGAACCAGACTTGATCAGGCACCCCAGGTCCTCAGAATGGTCCCCTTCACCAAGAGTTGCGGCTTACATGTCTCAAAAATTGAGGAAGCCTTTAGATAAGGAAGTAAGATATAGACTCAGAGCGGAGTGTCCCAGACCGGATCTAGCTGGTAAAGTGGCAGAAACACCGGAGCTGGACCAAAAAATGCTCACATTTATTACGAAGGCCAGCAAGGACGCCAGGCGAGGAATGGATAGAGCATGGCGATCCTGCCAAGATAAGATACTAGATCTCTCGGGTCCAATTGCCAAGATAATGGATCTAGCAGAGAGATCCAAGGACACAGGAGAACCAGTCGATCCGGTCCTCTTAGCGGCTTGGGCCCAAAGGGCAGTCTGCCTGTTAGGGAATGCTAACTGCGCCATTTCGGCCGAGAGAAGGAGGTCCATGTTATTGAAGATAGACAATAAACTAGGAGATCTAGCGTCATATGAAGCGGGCGAGACCGCTCAGGGACTCCTATTTGGCGACATGTTCGTCAGAGAAATGAACAAATTCGTAGGCACTTATACAGCGCTAGAGAAGGCGCAAGCTTCGATTCGCAGAGTCTTTCCCGGTCGTGTTTTTGCAGGGGCTGGTCGCTTCAGGGGTCGATCGACCGGCCGCTATGGTTCCAATAGAAGACCTCAGGGCCCGAGAGCCCAGTATTGGGAGTCTCGTCAGCAAGACGTCTTCTTCCCCAATAGGAGTAGGGGATTCAGAGGTCGCCGAGGAAGAGGATACCCCAGGCAACACGGCAATAACTCAGGTGAGAGAGCTAGCAGCGACATATCCTCCAGTAGGGGGGAGAACCTCGCTTTTCATGCGCAAGTGGCAAGAGCTTTCGTCAGACGCGTGGGTGTTGCAGACAGCGCAGGGTTTCCACCTAGAGTTCGTGAGCACTCCCCAGCAGTCAGCTCCTCCTCGGCGCATTCATTCGTCGCAGGCAGAAAGGCGCTTATTAGACCTAGAGATTCAGGCGCTAGCGGACAAGCAGGCGATAGAGAAGGCTCAGAACCAATCCGCAGTTTTCTTGAGCAGCATGTTTTTGGTGCACCGCAAAGGCAAGGTGCGGCCAGTGATCAATCTGAAAGAGTTGAACAGCTGGCTGATATACAGACACTTCAAGATGGAAGGAATCCATCTGTTAGCAGATCTTCTGCGAAAGAACGACTGGTTAGCGCGTATAGACCTGAAAGATGCCTATCTAACCATTCCCATAGCGGCGCATTTCAGGCAATTCTTGCAATTCAGCTGGAGAGGCCAGATATGGCAATTCAAGTCCCTGCCGTTCGGCCTAGCGTCAGCTCCCTGGGCCTTCACCAAGCTTCTGAGGCCTCTAGCGGCCGTACTAAGAGATCAGGGTATCCGGATGATCATCTATCTAGACGATATCCTATTTATGGCAGAGGACAGCGACAAACTGCTGAGTCAGGTGCAGTGGGCTACCTCACTGATTTCGGATCTGGGGTTCCTCGTCAGTATGGAAAAATCATCTCTAAAGCCCTCCAGGAAGCTGGAGTTTCTAGGATTTTCTATAGATACCAGAAAGGCCACTTTAGAACTCCCTCCAAGCAAAATAAGGGCGATCAAGAAGGAGTTGAGGTCAGCTCTGAGGAAGACAGTGATATCACTCCGCAGTCTGGCCAGGATAGTGGGCCTCCTAGCAGCGTCTATTCAGGCGATATTCCCAGGCCCCCTCCATTATCGAGCCCTGCAGAGGCTCAAAATCAAATATTTGCAGAAAGGATGGAAATATCATCGATTAGTGGCCCTAGACAAGGACAGCAGGACAGAGCTACGCTGGTGGCTCCACAATATGGAGGCCTGGAACGGCCGGGCAATCTTCGGAGATATGCCAGAGATGACCATAGAATCAGACGCCAGCAGATCAGGTTGGGGAGCCAGATGTGGTCCCACGGAGACAGGAGGGAAGTGGTCGCAGGAGGAGTTAAAACTCCACATCAACTGCCTGGAACTTCTAGCGGGTTCCTTTGCAGTCAAAGCCTTCACCAAGGACAAAGCACAGTGTTGCATCCTCTTAAGGATGGACAACATATCAGCGGTGAGGTACATCAACAAACTGGGCGGAACGAAGTCCAAGATGTTAGCCGAGCTGGCCAAAGACTTTTGGCACGCTTGCATGGAGAGGGAGATTGTGGTCAAAGCAGAATACTTGCCGGGAGCGAGGAATTCTGTAGCGGACTGGAACTCCCGATATCTAGTGGACTCCAGCGATTGGAAGCTCCACAAGTCGGTGTTCGACAGAATTCAGCAGAGATGGGGTCCTTTTCATACAGATCTATTCGCATCGAGGCTGAATGCACAGCTCACAAGATATTTCAGCTGGAGACTGGACCCGGGAGCGATAGGGACGGATGCGTTCCTATACAGCTGGAAAGGGCACATACATTACGCGTTTCCCCCATTCGCAATGCTAGCAAGGACACTAGCGAAGGTGCGCAGGGACAGGGCGGAGCTAGTGATAGTGACACCAGAATGGAGATCGCAAGCGTGGTTTCCAGTTCTGATGGAACTTTCTACGGATTTCCCTCAGAGAGTTTCTCACAGGCTGGATCTCCTTGCAGATCCGATAGGAGCCCCTCACCCGCTAATTCAGGACCAGTCCCTGGTTCTTCTGGTCTGCAGAATTTCAGGCGCAGATGGTGTTTGCCAGGCCTTTCAGAGCAGGCTACAGAACTTATCAGAGTTTCATGGGCTCCGTCCACAATCAGGAGCTATAATTCCGCTTGGCAGGCTTGGGAATCGTGGTGCGGAGAGAAAGGTTTTTCTCCCATTTCAGCTCCTATAGTACAGGTTATAAACTTCCTAGCGTCTCTGACCCTAGCGGGAAAGGCCTTCCGAACGATAGGAGTGTATAGGTCGGCGATTTCAGCAGGTCATGATCTAGTGGATGGAGCGCCTGTGGGAGAGCACCCGGGTGTCGTGCGACTACTTAAAGGGGTGAAAGTGACCATTCCGCCGCTTCCGAAGTATTCATCACTCTGGGATGTTAACAAAGTACTTCTCCTTTTCGATCAATGGCCTAGGAACGATTTGCTATCGCATAAACAGCTGTCAGGGAAGCTAGCCACGCTGTTATGTTTAGTATCTTGTCGAAGAGTGTCGGATGTTAAAGCGCTGGAGGTGGACAGAAAGATTTTTTATCCCGAAGGGGTGGCTTTTAATATTGCGCAGCGTACTAAGACTAATTCTAGAGTCATAAACTATCCCTATTTTCCAGATAACGGCAAGTTTTGCGTAGCTAGATGCATAAAAGCGTATGAGTCAGTGACAGCAGAACTGAGACCCGCAGGGGTAAAGCAGCTGCTTATAGCGCGCAGGAGACCTTATAGGGCAGTAGCGCCAGCTACCATAGCTCGGTGGGTGAGAGAAGTTATGGAACTAGCAGGAATTGATATTTCAGTGTTTGGGGCCCATTCAACTAGAGGAGCGATGGCTTCCAGAGCTTTTGCAGCTGGAGTTCCGCTGCATGAGATCATGAAAGCAGCAGACTGGTCTAATGACTCCGTATTTAGGACCTTCTATTTTAAGCCAGTAACGAATATTGCGTCAGCGGTCGTTCAGAGCTTTGAACAAGCATAATGCTCGCCTCCGGTCTTGTAATAGAATGAAGATTACCCATGCGGATAGCGCAGGAAGTCTTGATTCTATTAAAGACACGGAGGCGAGCATTATCCCACCCTCTGGGAATTCGGTGATTTGTAGATTGTCCAGTTGTTATAAAAAAAAAAAAAAAAAAAATGAATGTTTAGTGACTTCTATTTAGAGTTAATAGCGAATTCCCCTCCCTTACACTGTTGATCTCTTTCCGCTAGGAGAAGAGCAGAAATCTTCACGAGAATGAGAAGTCAGCTCACTTCAGGGAGCATCAGAGAAGACAGAGTAGAAGAGCTGGAACAGTCGGGTACAGGCTGGAATAGAAGTTTGACCAGTTGTGAGGTTAAGTGGAAAGTCAGCCAAAAGAAGAGGAATGGACCTAGACTGGCAGAGTCTTATACTAGGGAAGGAGCCCTCATTGGTGCACAGGATGGAGGCTAGGACTACTAGCCAAGATAAGGATCATGGGACATGGAGGAATTTGACTCAGCCAGTCATGTTGTTTTTTGTTTGTTTGTTATTTTTTAAGCCAGTTGGGCTCATAAAAAAAAAAAAAAAAAAAAAAAGAAAAAAGTTATATTAAATGGAAGATTTGAAATGCTGTGGTTAAGCAGATTAAAGAAGAATAAGCATAATGCTCGCCTCCGTGTCTTTAATAGAATCAAGACTTCCTGCGCTATCCGCATGGGTAATCTTCATTGTTTAGTATAAGACTCAGACATTAGACAATCTTTTTCAGTCTACGAGTACTGCCGGTTCTGCCAAGAAACCGACAAGAAGTGGAGAAATTTGACACGTGTGATTGCGTACAACATAACCCAAGGTGATGTGTGTTATATTATAACGTGCAAAGCACAAGAAATGCAGACAAATAGAGTTCACCGATCAATACAATCATACTACATTCACGAATGTCACGCAAATGCACCGGTGTAAATAACACTATGGGCCTCATTACAAATCGCCCAGTATGGAAACAACTGTGGCGGTAAACCCGCCGCCACCGTTGTTTCCATGCCGGGCGATCACAACTCCTGCAGGCGCGAGGTGATGTTCCCGCCAGGTCTGACCTGGCGGGTTTAACACCGCCCGCCTGCAGGCGGACGAGGAAACACTGGCAGCATTACGAGATGCTGCCGGTGTTTCCATGATCCCCATTCCCATTGAGTCCCATAGGACTCAATGGGAATGGGGATTAACACCATTCCGCCTCCGTGATTCCCGGAAAACCGGGGTTGTAATGCCCCGGTAATTCCGGGAATCACGGAGGCGGAATGGTAATACGAGTCCGGCGGTAACCAGGCGGATTTACCGCCTCAGTTACTGCCGGACTCGTAATGAGGCCTTATGTCTTGCAATCATACAGTGATAACTGCTAGTCATTTGAATCATGTGAAACTTCCAACAGGATGGCTCTTTTCATGTGGTAACATTACATATACTTATATTCCAGCTAACATTTCTGGGGGTCCATGTGCTTTGACTCGATTAGGACTAATGATGTTTCCTTTACACTCAGTGATAACTCGAGGTAAAAGGTCAACCTTTGAATCTATGGGACTATCTCCTGACTGTGATTCACATGTACATTTGCTGTCAGAAGCTGAGGTTTTAGCATTAACCCTTTCATTAGTAGGTGTTTGGGGTTTAGCTGCTGGAGGTTACAAATCTTTGATGAAATTAGCCTGTTTAGTAGTTAAAAGTCTTAATCATACTTTGCAAGCTTTAGAAGAATTACTCCTTGATAGTCAAGTTATTAGAAAAGCTACTTTGCAGAACAGAGTGTCATGATGCCTACCTCTAAGGAGCCAGGCCGGGCCCAGCAACCCCAGAGGCAGACATCATTTTCCCCAGGGAAGTCTCAGCGGGCCCAAGTCGGGGCCCTTTGGACTCAGTCCTGGCGCCTTAGGCGCCAGGCTCATAGCGGACCCCAGTCCTGGCGCCTTAGGCGCCAGGCTCATAGAAGAGGATATGTGTTTAAGTGCTTGGGTGCACACTTACCTGATGCAGACCTTGCTGCTTCATCCAGGCCCTCTTGAGGCCTGAATGGGGCTACTTAACATGTAGGACTACTTCACCACCCGGGTGTGGTCGGGGAAGGATACATACCTGATTGGTGGAAGGATACATACCAGGAACTTCTTCCAAGGCTATTTAAACCCCACCCGAACAGCCACACATGCTTCGCGTTGTTCTGCACCTAGCAGCTGGACGCTCACCGTGTCAGCTCCTGCATCCTGACTTCAGCCACGCCTGCCAGCACCCTGGAACACCTGCAAGGGGAGAAAGGAAGAGAATAGGAGAAGAAAAGCCCTTACCTGCTAAATCTGCATCCTGGAGTCATTTCTCCAACGGCCCTGAAAAGGAAGACATCATTTTAAAGGCATTTCGTTTCGATCGCTGCAGCGCTGCATTTTACTCACCTTTGCAAGGCGCTTCCATCTTCAGAAGCGATCTTCCGGATTCAGCTACGCCCCGGCGCCTAGAGGAAAAAAGACAAGAACAAAGGTGAGAGGGAGAAAAGGAATAAGGAAAGCTCAGTTTCCTTTTAAGTCTTACCTGTTGGATTATTCCCACTGCATTTCGGGTCCTGCCGCTTCCTGGCATCTCCGGACCCCGGCCCCTATGGGGAAAAAAGACAAAGACATTGAATGAGCGAATGCAAAGACATTACCTGAGCGCTCATCCAGAACTGTTTCACTTCGGGTCGGCGCCATATCTCCGGCACTCCGAACCCCGGCCCCTAAGGGGAAAAAGACATAAGCATTAGCGCTTGCTGCAATTAGACAACGAACATTATTATTAAGCTTGAACTTTTGAACAGAACTTTTACAGCGCCTTACCTGAACAGTCAAGCTTACGTGAACTCCCATCAATCCTCAATCCAGTGAAGTAACTGGGTTTCAACGCGCCCCTGCATCAGAAGCAGGATGGAGAGCTCATCCTTCCAAACCCTAAGGTGAGGCTTCACGGGGAATCGTGGAGGAGGTATCGTGGAGGGTTGGAAGGGAGTGGGAGGCTTGAGCATTGTTCCACAGTTGGTAATACTCCCTTTTCACGCACAGGAGGGTATCCAACGAGCCAGGGAAGCCAGAATAGAGGGGCCCTTCCTGTCCATCTTCAGAGTTCTGCGCCTTCGACGCCGCGCCTCCGTGGGAACCAGGTGAGCGTTACAGAACGCGAAGCCTTACCACAATTTCCCACCTGGGCGCTATGGAGACTTCCGAGACAGATCAGCTGGCCCATCTTTTAGGGGAATTACGGGCAGAAGTGCACTCAGCCCGCCAGGAGACTAATGCTCTCAGAAGGGAACTAATCCTATCCAAGGAAAGAACTGATGATCTGGCCAAAAGGTTATTGCAGGGCCAGGCAGAGCACACTCCTTTACCTGTTTCCGGAGATATTTCTACAACAATGGGTTCGAATAACCCGGTACAAATCAATCTACCTGGACACATGCCTTTGGCCCCGCCGGAACGTTTTGCGGGGGATCCCAAGAAATATTCTGTTTTTATGAACCAATGCCGTTTACACTTTTTATGCAGGCCCGGGGCCTTCCCCAACGACCAGACCAAAGTAGCCTTTGTACTATCTTACCTCAGTGGCTGTGCTGCCGATTGGTCTATTCCATTGGTAAATCAGGATGATCCCATTCTCCGGGATTTCCAGGGCTTCCAGGCCAGCATGGAAAGATTGTTTGCTCGACACTCGCAGGGACAGGCCCTTGACAACGAACTGCTATCCTTACGACAAGGTAATCAGGATCTTTTGTCCTATATCGCCACCTTTAATAGACTAGTTGTGGAAACCGGATGGCCTGAAAATAAAAGGATCACATTGTTTCATCGAGGCCTGCGCGGAGAGCTTAAAGATGTTATAGCTCAGATAGTAGATCCACCCCAGGCCTGCACAGACTACATAGACTTAGTGGTTCAACTTGATCACTGACTTCAAAATAGAAAAGCAGATCGGCTCAAGTATGAAACCAGAGTACCTATCAAGACCCACGTTAACTCCAAGAGTACTGACGTTTCCGAACCTATGCAAATTGGCAGTGTTAAAGGACCATTAACGCAGAAGGAACGAGAGAGAAGGCGACAAATGCAACTTTGTCTGTATTGCGGAACTTCCGGTCACTTTCTTCAAAGTTGTCCAGTTAAACCACCCAAGAAGGTGGTTGGAGCCACTGATAACGAGTTATTGACACCTGGTTCGGGAAACGACCTAGCCCGACAAGCGTAGGGGTCCGCTTGCCGAGCTTGAAAACAAACTCTTTGACCTCGCATTTTGTCATGCCAATGGTGCTTGTGAACCCAAAACAGCCTCAGCAGTTGCATGCTATAAAAGCATACATAGACAGTGGAGCTATTGGAAATTACATAGACTTTGAATTGGCTTCCAGGATTAAGCTTCCTCTCCGCCCGAAAGTAACCCAAGATGTAATTACTACAGTTGATGGAACCGAAATAGCCTCAGGGCCTCTAACGCATTCCACAGTTGAAATCACTCTGGTGGGTCAGGACGGACATCAGGAAGCAATCGTGTTTGATGTGATCAAGGCCCCACAATTTCAAGTACTTCTTGGAATCCCTTGGTTAGAAACACATAATCCGAGAATAGACTGGCGAGCAAAGAAGATAACTTTTCCTGATTGTGAACCAACCTGTTACCCAAGGAATCCAGCTATGGGTCTAGCCTCTGTAACTTCCACCCCTGTACAGCTACCATCTGAATACCAAGAATTCCAAGACGTTTTTCAGAAAGAGCAGGCTAACACCTTACCTCCCCATCGATCTTACGATTGCCAAATCGACTTGGTACCCAATGCACAACTACCTTGTAGTAGGATTTATGCTCTTACTGAACCTGAGAACCTGCATTTGCGCCAGTATTTGGATCAATACCTGGCCAATGGTTTCATTCGCCCATCAAAGTCACCAGTCTCTTCCGCTTTGTTCTTCGTACCTAAAAAGGAAGGAGACCTTAGGGCCTGTATTGACTACCGCGCCCTAAATCAGATAACGATTAAGAATCGTTACCCTTTGCCCCTGATACCTGAGCTTATCGACCAAGTAAAAGATGCTCGTGTGTACACCAAGCTAGATCTCCGAGGAGCTTACCACCTGGTACATATAAAAGAGGGCGACGAGTGGAAGACTGCATTCCGCACCAAATTTGGGCTCTTCGAATATCAAGTAATGCCCTTCGGTTTGTGCAACGCACCTGCCACCTTTCAGTACTTCATGAATGATGTTCTTCGGGAACTTATCGATGTTTGTGTCATCGTTTATATTGACGACATCCTGGTGTATTCCTCCTCAGAATCTGATCACAGAAACCATGTTAGGGCAGTTCTTGAGAAATTGCGCCAGCACAAATTATTTGCCAAGCTCGAAAAATGCGTTTTTCATAGCACAGAAGTGGAGTTTCTCGGATTCATCCTGACACCTCAAGGAATCCGAATGGACTCGCGGAAAGTGGACGCCATTCTCAAATGGCCATCTCCTAGCTCTGTGAAGGGAGTGCAAAGCATGCTTGGCTTTGCCAATTTCTATCGAAGGTTCATCCCGGAATTTTCTCGAACTGTTCAACCCATCTCAGCTCTCCTAAAGAAAAATAAACGCTTTGAATGGACTCTTGAGGCTGAACAAGCCTTTCAGGACCTGAAAACCAAATTCACCTCTGCACCTGTATTGAAGCACCCGCGCCCAGATCTCCCTTACATCGTGGAAACCGATGCATCCAGTTCGGCCATGGGAGCTGTCCTGTCGCAAAGAGACCCAGAAACTAACCAACTACACCCTGTAGCCTTTTGGTCCAGAAAATTCTCTCCACCTGAACTCAATTACGCAATTACCGACAAAGAACTACTGGCTATTAAATCAGCTTTCAAGGCTTGGCGTCACTATCTTCTCGGTGCAAGACACACCATCACCGTAATTACGGACCACAGAAATTTGCAGTATTTAAAGACGGCCAAAGCTCAATCTTCGCGACAACTCCGATGGGCTTTATTCTTTGCGGAATTTGATTTTGTAATTACCTATCGCCCTGGCTGCAAGAATGGTAAGGCAGATGCCTTATCCCGGATAGGCATGGAAGAACCCAATTCGAGTTTAGAACCTGTGCCAATCATACCGGAACAAAGAATTCTGGGCTTGACTTCATTGCAAACCATTGAGGACATCCAAGCTCAAGTAAAACAGCTTTTTGACTCTTCTGCCTTACTGGAATGGAGTCAAAAGGGTCCTCACTACACCGTTAAGGATGATTTACCCTACTTCCAAGAGCGGTTATTTCTGCCAAGTAAAGAATTGCAGGAACTTGTCATTACCCGTCATCATGAATCATTAATGGAAGGACACCCCGGTATCGCGAAAACAGAAGAAAAGATCAAACGCCACTTCTGGTGGCCTTCTTGGAGAAAAGACATAAAGTCATTTGTGTTGTCTTGCGGAATCTGTGCCCAAAATAAGAGTCAAAAGAAAAGGCCAGCGGGCCTACTTCAACCTTTGGACATTCCACCAGCACCTTGGCACACCTTGTCAATGGACTTTATAACTGACCTGCCTCCTTGTGGTGGTTACAACACGATTCTCGTAAAAGTGGATCTATTCTCCAAAATGGCCAATTTTATCCCTTTAAAAGGATTGCCGTCAGCTTCCACCTTGGCCAAGGAATTTATGGAAAATATAGTGCGGTTACATGAATTCCCTTCCATATTAGTCTCAGACCGTGGAAGTCAATTTATCTCCCACTTTTGGAAGAAATGTTGCCAACTAGCACAAATAGACGTGCGGTTATCCACCAGCCACCACCCCCAGACCGACGGACAAACCGAGAGAACCAATCAGACTCTCGAGCAATATCTGCAGTGCATGTTACACCAATCCGAGTTGAATTGGAAGGACATCCTTTGGATTGCAGAATATGCATACAACAATTCAGTGCATTCTGGAACCGGACAGACTCCTTTTTATACCCTGTATGGTCACCATCCTCGGACCTCTGACCTAGATCCACCTCTGACCCTGGAGATGCCTGCAGTAAATCACCTACATTCCACAATAACCCAAGCCTTCAAAGAAGCTACAACCCACTTACAGCAAGCCAAGAAAAAGTATAAAGAAAACGCTGATTTGCACCGAAGTAAAACTCCTCCTTACCAAGTAGGAGATCAAGTATGGCTAGCAACTAAACATCTACCCCTCAAGGGTCAGCGAACTTTTAATCCCAGATTCATTGGGCCTTACCCCATCAAAGCTATTATCAACCCAGTGGCCTTTAAACTCGATTTACCATCCAACATGCTGATTCATCCCGTTTTTCACGCATCTCTTCTAAAACCAGTACAACCTGGAACCAGACTGTCTGAGCCCCCAGGCCCTGTCCAAATTGATGGAGAATTAGAATTCGAAGTGAAAGACATTTTAGATTCCAAGATAGTTAAGTCGAAACTCTTCTATCTTGTTGATTGGAAAGGATATGGACCTCAGGAAAGATCTTGGGAACCCAGTAACTATGTTCACGCACCACGATTAATTCAAAGATTCCATCGAAGATTCCCGCACAAACCAAAACCCCCGGAGGAAAAGACCTTGGGAGGGGCCTTGAGGGGGGGTACTGTCATGATGCCTACCTCTAAGGAGCCAGGCCGGGCCCAGCAACCCCAGAGGCAGACATCATTTTCCCCAGGGAAGTCTCAGCGGGCCCAAGTCGGGGCCCTTTGGACTCAGTCCTGGCGCCTTAGGCGCCAGGCTCATAGCGGACCCCAGTCCTGGCGCCTTAGGCGCCAGGCTCATAGAAGAGGATATGTGTTTAAGTGCTTGGGTGCACACTTACCTGATGCAGACCTTGCTGCTTCATCCAGGCCCTCTTGAGGCCTGAATGGGACTACTTAACCTGTAGGACTACTTCACCACCCGGGTGTGGTCGGGGAAGGATACATACCTGGTGGAAGGATACATACCAGGAACTTCTTCCAAGGCTATTTAAACCCCACCCGAACAGCCACACATGCTTCGCGTTGTTCTGCACCTAGCAGCTGGACGCTCACCGTGTCAGCTCCTGCATCCTGACTTCAGCCACGCCTGCCAGCACCCTGGAACACCTGCAAGGGGAGAAAGGAAGAGAATAGGAGAAGAAAAGCCCTTACCTGCTAAATCTGCAACCCGGAGTCATTTCTCCAACGGCCCTGAAAAGGAAGACATCATTTTAAAGGCATTTCGTTTCAATCGCTGCAGCGCTGCATTTTACTCACCTTTGCAAGGCGCTTCCATCTTCAGCAGCGATCTTCCGGATTCAGCAACGCCCCGGCGCCTAGAGGAAAAAAGACAAGAACAAAGGTGAGAGGGAGAAAAGGAATAAGGAAAGCTCAGTTTCCTTTTAAGTCTTACCTGTTGGATTATTCCCACTGCATTTCGGGTCCTGCCGCTTCCTGGCATCTCCGGACCCCGGCCCCTATGGGGAAAAAAGACAAAGACATTGAATGAGCGAATGCAAAGACATTAACTGAGCGCTCATCCAGAACTGTTTCACTTCGGGTCGGCGCCATATCTCCAGCACTCCGTACCCCGGCCCCTAAGGGGAAAAAGACATAAGCATTAGCGCTTGCTGCAATTAGACAACGAACATTATTATTAAGCTTGAACTTTTGAACAGAACTTTTACAGCGCCTTACCTGAACAGTCAAGCTTACGTGAACTCCCATCAATCCTCAATCCAGTGAAGTAACTGGGTTTCAACGCGCCCCTGCATCAGAAGCAGGATGGAGAGCTCATCCTTCCAAACCCTAAGGTGAGGCTTCACGGGGAATCGTGGAGGAGGTATCGTGGAGGGTTGGAAGGGAGTGGGAGGCTTGAGCATTGTTCCACAGTTGGTAATACTCCCTTTTCACGCACAGGAGGGTATCCAACGAGCCAGGGAAGCCAGAATAGAGGGGCCCTTCCTGTCCATCTTCAGAGTTCTGCGCCTTCGACGCCGCGCCTCCGTGGGAACCAGGTGAGCGTTACACAGAGCTGCTATTGATTACTTATTGCTGAAACATAATTTAGGGTGTAATGCCTTTGAAGGTATGAGTTGCTTCAATTTGAGTGACCACTCACATCCATTGAAAGTCATATTCGAGGTTTGAGGGATCTCATTTCTCAAGTGTCTCAAGATCGTAATAAGAACTGGTGGGATTGGTTATTTTCATGGATACCTGATATTGGGAGTACACTACGTTATATTTTTGCTTGCATTTTTATTATTCTGTCTATTGTAATTGCTTGTTGTTGTTGCCTTCAATGTGTTCCCAATTTAGTTTTAACATTTCGTAGGTTTCAGAGACCAGTTCCAGTGCCACCTGGCTACGGAAGATAAATATCCAAAGGGTGGAAGTGTTCTGCTTAATTTATGCTTGGTTCAAAATGGCACAGGCGCGCAATGCATTCTGGGAGTGCTCGGAGCCATGTTGGATATTTACTTCACTCTGCAGTGAAAGGCTGCACACATTTTGCTGAAGTGTTAGATTCACAATGCTGAGACAAACATGCTTTTTCAAATTTGGTATGCAGTCAATGCCATTTCTGCTGGGAAAAGCTAACATTGTTATGGCTTGCTACTGTTCTCCGTGGAGCATGTTTTTAGAGCACAGAGGCCCTGCGTTCCTTGGGGGAGCTCTCGATTGACCCAGCTGGCAACCGACGGCTGTTCCTCAACTGCGCAGGTGCAATTCCAGAAGGTTCGAGAATGAACTCCCCTTTTGTGGAGTTCCTATATATGCGGAAACCCAGAGGGGTCAGGTGAGACGTCAGCCAGAGAAGGACGCTCTGTCTGGCCTTCCTGTGAGCTGTAGCACTCTCTTCCTGGCTGCCCCCCGGAGTCTTCCAGCCGCTTCTGGACGAGATGAGGACAAGAATTACGCTGACGGTGATGTATTTCTTTTGACTTCTTTACTTCTTCTGTGATCTATGTCCATGTTAGTTTTATGAGTTATTTCTATGTACTTGTAATCTTTGAATAAATTGCCATAAAGAGCTGATTATCTTCTAAAGAGTGCGTGGCTGTGAGTTATTGGGCCTCATTACGAGTCCGGCGGTAACCGCGGCGGTAAAACCGCTTGGTTACCGCCGGACTCGTATTACCATTCCGCCTCTGTGATACCCGGGATTACCGGGAATCACATTACAACCCCGGTTTTCCGGGAATCACGGAGGCGGAATGGTGTTAATCCCCATTCCCATCGAGTCCTAAGGGGCTCGATGGGAATGGGGATCATGGAAACACCGGCAGCATCTCGTAATGCTGCCGGTGTTTCCTCGTCCGCCTGCAGGCGGGCGGTGTTAAACCCGCCAGGTCAGACCTGGCAGGAACATCACCTCCCGCCTGCAGGAGTTGTGATCGCCCGGCATGGAAACAACGGTGGCGGCGGGTTTACCGCCACCGTTGTTTCCATGCCGGGCGATTTGTAATGAGGCCCATTGTGTCTGTCTGTTTTTGGGTTGAAGTATTTGCTCTATAATTGCATTGGTGATTTATGGTAGTTCCCTGCACTTTTCAGGGTAGAGCAATACACACACTCAGGAATATTTATGCAATGATCAGCAATCGATAATATTACTATATCAACAATCTCTTTAATCAATTAGGAATAGGAATAGGAAGAATAATGTAGCAGAGAATACTTTGTATGGGTTCAAGGAATGCAATGATAGGAAAGAATGCAACACAGAAATAAAACGTGATATGAATTCAGTCAAAGACAATGTAATCACTCTTTCCCCCTGTTGTTACTCACTCCCCCCAACATGCAATATGAAGATATCGAGAGAAACAGGGCTGATTTTAAACAGGTCAAAATGCTTTTAAGTGTGGTTTGAGTTGAATGGGAAAAATGCTTAAAATGATTTTAATTCGCTAAATGAGGTTCAGAACTAGTGAGAGTGGCTTTGGATTGATTCAGGTCAACACCAGCAATGATTGTAGAATGATTAGCAGATGGAAAACGAAATTTAGAAGTAGAAAGCAAGAAATAGCTATTTTACATGAAGTGAAATTGAGCCAAATGCGAAATCGCAGCAACTTTTCCGCGTGCGGGAAACGCGATTACGGAAAAACTATAAGGAATTGGAGCATCGTTTTTGGGTTCGTTTGAAAGCTGAGGATGTTAGCTGCAAAATTACATTTTACGGTTCAAAAGTTACAGAGGTTTTTGTGAAGGTAGATTTTTCAGAAAAAGAGTTAAGATTTAAAAATGAAAGATGCGCTTTAAAGATTCAGAACCAATATGGACTTATATAAAGGGGCTATGAAAGTACAAGATACCCAACGGGACAACCACCAGAAAAGGGCGTCTTCCGCTCTGATTGCTGTGCGCCAGGACACTTGACATCAGAAAATATCAGCGCACAGATGATTATTGCTACAATTATCACAGACAATATGGTGAGAAGACTTCAGGATGGACACAAGATTCTATAATGCGGTTCTGGATAGGTTGACTATGGACAGTTCTAGACTGAATACTCACTTCTGTGGCTTTGGAATGGAATGGGCCCGTCAAAGACCTGGTCAAGGGTTTGGACTTCACTCGCCACCGGACAGGATCAGGGCACCTGGACTCTGCTCTCAGCAAGGCACTCTGGTCTGCACAGCCTCTTGGACTGGATCTGACGGGTTGGTTCTGGGTACAGCTCTGCTCTATGGGTCTGGATCTTGTTTCTAGCATGAGGTTCTTAGCTAGAACAGCAAAACAGCTCAGCCTGGCTGTTGGATTTTGTGGTGCCCCTTGGAAGTTTAGGGGTTAAAATCAGGTTTGCAAGGTTTTTAAAGGCCTGCTGTAAAGGGTTCAGCTTTTTGGATTAGGCCTCTGCTTCAGGGTTCTAGAGTCTGGTTCTAGAGTCTGGATCTGGAGTCTGGTTCTTCCTGCAGGGTGCTTCGCCAGGGGATCAGTTGATGAGTGAGAACGTGTGTGTGTGGGTCCTCAACAGTCCCTATTTATCAATTTTCCACAGAGGGTGGGGAAGCTGATTGTCTATGCCATGGGTGCACAACATACGGCCCGCGGGCCAGTTGCAGCCCGCCATGCCCTTTTGACCGGCCCGTGAGGCACAAAGACTTTCCTAATGGAGGGCGGGAAAGTCTTTGTTGTCTTGCGGGCCGGTGAAAACTCTGGCCCTCATTGGCTCAGCACACACACGCATCACGTCGCTCCTACGAGCCACGTAATGCGTGTGTGCTGCACCAATGGAGGGCCAGCACTACGGCTGGCGTGGTCCATAAGGCTTGATGCCGGAAGGCATTTCAGCCTTGGACCATGCCAGCCGTAGTGCGATTCCAGCGACTTCCAGCTTACCTGCCTGCCTTCCAGCACGTCTCCGGTAAGTGGTCTGTTTGTGTTTGTGTGTCGGGTTTGTTTTGCTTTATGTTTGTGTGTATGAATGTTTGTGTTTGAATGTATTTTGTGTGTATGTTGAGATGCGGGGGTGGGGGGGTGTGTCGGATGTGTATGAATGTTTGTGTTTGAATGTATTTTGAGTGTATGTTAAGATGCGGGGGTGGGGGGATGAGTCGGATGTGTATGAATGTTTGTGTTTGAATGTATTTTGAGTGTATGTTGAGATGCGGGGGAGGAGGGGTGTGTCGAATGTGTATGAATGTTTGTGTTTGAATGTATTTTGTGTGTATGTTGAGATGCGGGGGTGGGGGGTGTGTCGGATGTGTATGAATGTTTGTATTTGAATGTATTTTGAGTGTATGTTGAGGTGGGGGGTGTGTCGGATGTGTATGAATGTTTGTGTTTGAATGTATTTTGTGTGTATGTTGAGATGCGGGGGTGGGGGGGTGTCGGATGTGTATGAATGTTTGTATTTGAATGTATTTTGTGTGTATGTTGAGATGTGGGGGGGTGTGAATGTTTGTATTTGAATGTATTTTGTGTGTATGTTGAGATGCAGGGGTGGGGGGCTGTCGGATGTGTGTCGGATGTGTATGAATGTTTTGATTTGAATGTTTTTTGTGTGCTGAGTTGGGGGTTGGGGGTTCGGGTCTGTATGGGTGCTTGTTTGAGAGTTTGCTGATTTGGGGGCGTGGGGGGTTCGGGTCTGTATGGGTGCATGTTTGTGTGTGTGCTGAGTTGGGGGGCTGGGGGGTTCGGGTCTGTATGGGTGCATGTTTGTGTGTGTGCTGATTTGGGGGGTGGGGGTTTGGAGTTGGGGGGTGGGGGGTTCGGGTCTGTATGGGTGCATGTTTGTGTGTGTGCTGAGTTGGGGGGTGGGGGTTCAGGTCTGTATGGGTGCTTGTTTGAGAGTTTGCTGATTTGGGGGCGTGGGGGGTTCGGGTCTGTATGGGTGCATGTTTGTGTGTGTGCTGAGTTGGGGGGCTGGGGGGTTCGGGTCTGTATGGGTGCATGTTTGTGTGTGTGCTGATTTGGGTGGCGGGGGTTTGGAGTTGGGGGGTGGGGGGTTCGGGTCTGTATGGGTGCATGTTTGTGTGTGTGCTGTGTTGGGGGGTGGGGGTTCGGGTCTGTATGGGTGCTTGTTTGAGAGTTTGCTCATTTAGGGGGGTGGGGGGTTCGGGTCTGTATTGGTGCATGTTTGTGTGTGTGTGCTGAGTTGGGGGGGTGGGGGGTTCGGGTGTGTATGGGTGCATGCTTGAGTGTGTGTGTGCTGAGTTGGGGGTGGGGGGTTCGGGTCTGTATGGGTGCATGTTTGTGTGTGTGCTGATTTGGGGGGTGGGGGTTCAGGTCTGTATGGGTGCATGCTTGAGTGTGTTTGGGGCATAGTGTTTGTTTGGGGTTGGGAGCCATGGGGCATAGTGTTTGGGGGTGAGGGGGCCATGGGGCATAGTGTTTGGTTGGCGGTGAGGGACAGGGGGCATAGTGTTTGGTTGGGGGTGAGGGAGCCATGGGGCATAGTGTTTGGTTGGGGGTGAGGGGGCCATGGGGCATAGTGTTTGTTTGGGGGTGAGGCACAGGGGGCATAGTGTTTGCTTGGGGGGTGGGGGCCATGGGGCATAGTGTTTGCTTGGGGGTGGGGGCCATGGGGCATAGTGTTTGGTTGGGGGTGGAGGCCATGGGGCATAGTGTTTGGTTGGGGTGGGAGCCATGGGGCATAGTGTTTGGTTGGGAGTGAGGGGGCCATGGGGCATAGTGTTTGGTTGGTAGTGAGAGACAGGGGGCATAGTGTTTGCTTGAGGGGTGAGGGACAGGGGGCATAGTGTTTGGTTGGAGGTGGGAGCCATGGGGCATAGTGTTTGGTTGGGGGTTAGGGGGTGAGGGGGCCATGGGGCATAGTGTTTGGTTGGGGGTGAGGGGGCCATGGGGCATAGTGTTTGGTTGGCGGTGAGAGACAGGGGGCATAGTGTTTGCTTGGGGGGTGAGGGACAGGGGGCATAGTGTTTGGTTGGAGGTGGGAGCCATGGGGCATAGTGTTTGGTTGGGGGTCAGGGGGCCATGGGGCATAGTATTTGGTTGGGGGTAAGGTTCAGGGGGCATAGTGTTTGCTTGGGGGGTGAGGGACAGGGGGCATAGTGTTTGGTTGGGGGTGGGGGCCATGGGGCATAGTGTTTGGTTGGGGTGGGAGCCATGGGGCATAGTGTTTGGTTGGGGGTGAGGGGCCCATGGGGCATAGTGTTTGGTTGGGGGTGAGGGGGCCATGGGGCATAGTGTTTGGTTGGGGGTGAGGGGGCCATGGGGCATAGTGTTTGGTTGGGGATGGGAGCCATGGGGCATAGTGTTTGGTTGGGGGTGAGGGGGCCATGGGGCATAGTGTTTGTTTGGGGATGGGAGCCATGGGGCATAGTGTTGCACTCCAAGAGTGAACTCAATAATAAAGCTAAAACAGGCACAGTTAGGAGATGTACATCCTTTGCTTTTTTGAGGAAACCTGACTCAACGAAGGCCATACTCCTCTTGGGTAACCCAAACAGCAAACTATAGCAGTCCAAAATAACGGAATGTCCAATCAAGGGTCAATAAAATATATATAATTTAATTAAACAGACAATATACAATAACTAAATCGAAATAAATGATAGCAATGGAAAATGTGTAGTACAAAATGTAAGTTTGAAATGCAATAAAAATCGTTACCCCTCAAAAACATATCTTTTTCCATGTGTTTAATACAAATTGGGGGTTGAAAAAGCCTCCTGACATGTCCCGCCTACCGCCCCGCCCACTTTTACTTTTCGGCCCACTATAGCCCTCATGTAAGGTACTTTCGGCCCTCTGTCAAAATCAGTTGTGCACCCCTGGTCTATGCCCAAACCTCTAAGGATCTGACAGGTCAGAGAATTCCCTGTCCCCTGATTTGAGAAAGGAACAGTGTGTCATCATGTGTCAGAGTGATGCTGCCATTTACAACCTAGGGAAGAACCTCCCCATTGCTTTTACTTAGAAAATCTATTTTTCCCAAAAAAACATATTTCCCATATGCACAACTTGTTCATAAAACATTTTTAAATGATAGATTATTTAAGGCACGTCTCTGTTCAAGTCCCATGTTCCTACGAGTTTCGGTTCACAAATGACAGTTTTTTCGCGCTTTTGGTTGGTTACACATTTTCGGATCTGTACAATTTTTTACATATACATGAACATACCATCTATCATACTTCTGTAATGTTTCATGTACCTAGCACAACCACACTAGCTACAATATTAAAAACATTTGTGGTTCAGTCTCAGAACATCGCACAGATTCCAGATTAGTTTTAAACTGTGAGCGAATTTTTCATTTTAATAATCTCTAAGTTTCATATTTTTGTCAGTTCGGTACAATTTTTTAGAAGTATTTTCCTGAAACATATATTTAATCCAATGTCAAATCCACATTTTCAGTTTGGCCCGCCTCCAAAGCTGGGCTGAGTCAGAGGTCACATGGCTTGTCTTCCTGCCAGAGTAGTTGTTGTCAGTCACACCCGAATTAGCATTTTCTATTCAGGTCAAGGAACCCATTGTTTCTTGCTCAGGGCAGCAGAGTAAATCTTCTCCCTTTCTGATTAACATGCCAATGCGAAATCCTCTCCTTTTGGTGGGAAGGAACCTGGTGGGACGTTCTCAGGGGAAGAAAGCCCCTTGGAAGTTTTAGCTAAATCGAGTTACCTTATGGTCAATTGTGACATAGTTCCTTGTGAAAAATTACATTTATAAATTTAAAATAAACAAACATATCTTTAATTCCAGTCTTTTTCAACATGAAAATCAATGTGGGGCACTCTATATGCATTTCATGGAAATCCCTTCTTCGACACATTTAACTTTGAAAACACAAGTTTCTCCTGTCAGATTTAGAGATCGCAAGCGCCTGTCGGAGGTGAGTAACGGTACTGCATCCATTTTTGACAGATTTCTTTCCATCAAGTATCTTTAAAAGTGGATTTTGTTCTGATGACATATGATTCTTGCTGACATTGTAATTGTATGGGTTCTTAAAGTAGCATGATCTGGCACACCCAACAAGGAGGTTGGATCTTTTGGGTGGTTTGTGAGCCATGATTTTTGTAAATTTGACGACCAAGAAAACGGAGTTCCAAACAGCTCTGTGTTTCTTTTGGCAATCAGCATTGTTTTTTCAAGTTGTTTCAGGCTACTTTGTGGGTAGCCCAATGGTGGTTTTTGGCAGTGGTCTCTTGTGCTCACTGAGATAGGCAAAAGTGGATGGTGGCCTATTTTTCAGATTTTACACTGCGCACTTCTAGGTGATTTTAGTGAGCAGCATGTTTTCCGGCGGCCATTTCTGATGCTTCTGCTGCCAGCAATGCACAGTAATGTTGCAGGGCCTGGACCAGTGGGTTGAAACATCCCACAGTACAGGGCCAGCATTCTGCCAATTGTTCAACCATCTTGCTTTCCTTCCTCTCTCTACTGTTGGTTTCCTCTTTATTTTGATCTGTGTGTCATTCTGACTGTATGAACTTTAATGAGATCTGATAACGTTAGTGGTACCACTTTAGAACTGTATATATTTACCATTGTTGATTTTCGGAGTACAAAGTGAGTTATCGTGATATTGTATATACCTTTGAATATTAATTATACAAAGACTGTGTTTGGGGACTACACTGTACTTAAGAACCAGCCCGCATCACCTCCCGAGAAGATAGGCCTTGATTGCTCGACCATAGCTACCAAATAGAGAACCTTGGCTGGGGTCCTCTGTGCCTCTCCTCTACCATATAGAGAGCGGAAGTACAGACACCCCCCACCGGTGTCTTTACAGTCTGGTGAGGAAGGAACTTTCATAAGAGAATAACAGAGGAGATTCAGGGACACAGGAATGTGAGAGGCCTGGCTCTGATGGTGTATTTTATTTGCAGAGCACAAATTGTGTATTACTGAACGGTCTATTAGTGAACAGAAGTAGGCTGTGAATTGTGGACACCCTAAACAGTTGGGTATGATGAATTCAGATGATAAGTAAGGGGGGGTGTTGTAGCTGAATATAATGTGGAATGTGGGCAAGGGAGCCTGGAGAATGGAATGTGGAAGGTGGGGTTGGAGACAGCTGTAAGGCAGTTAATATGATACATTAAAAGAAGTAAGACCTAATCCATGTCTCAGCGTCATCATTAATGTTCTGGAAGATATGCATGAAATCAGGGTCACAATAGCAGGTAACACCCTCTGCCAAAGACAGCCACACAAAAGGCAGCTGTCCTGGGTCCAGGCATCAAAGGAGCACATCCATTCAAACAGAGTAGCCTCACACCAGGGTGCTGCATTTCTGAAGGCCTTTTTCTTAGCGAGAGGGGAAGGGTAGGGGTTAGACTAGGCAGAAGGGTTCTCTACAGTGGAGGAAGACTTCCACCATCTTGTTTCTCTCTGCCTCTCTCCTTGCTTTCACTTCCACTTCGTCTAGAGAAAAACACTTTGGGTTTGATGTCCAAAGAGCAAAGTCCACTTCTTTCAAGAATAAGGATTGGACAACTAAGGTAGTTTAGCTTTAGTTGAATCACTTGCAGACATTTACCTTTTAAAAGAAGGAGTCTCCACAATTTCTTTGAATCATCTTTGAATCATCTGTTGGACTCCAAGCCTTAAAGAAGATTTCATTTGGACCCTGCTGGGAGAGCAGTCCTTTCCAGAGTCCTCCACTTGTGAGGTGAAGGCAGGTGTTCCAAAAAAGAGGCAAGCTCTGTCCCCTAACTATCCACGGGGAACATTGGGTGAACCTGCTGCTGGATCAAGACTTGCCTCTCTGCCAGCATGTGGTGTGGTGGAGAAATGAGTCGGACAAAGAAAGGGGTGACATGGTTTAACAACTTCTATTTTAAATATAAAGAAATGGTCCTACCTCTCCCTATTTTTAAAAGGGTTATTCCTGTCTAAACAAATATAACTCAGGTGCTCAATGTCCAGATATTTGTCCAAATGAAAGGGGCTGTCCTCTGACCAAAGACGTACTCTAACCCTACCACTAGTTTACAAAGAGTTCAGCATTGTAATGATAAATTATAAAACAACAATTTTTCGGCGACCATATTGCGGGTCGCTGGTCCGAATGTGGTGCATCAGAGATTGTACCCTCCCTGGTTCACTATTAAAGACATCAGGAAACTGTGATCACTGATCTTAAATGTCACATTGTTGCTGAGGTGTTGCGTCAGGGGGGACCAAGTTGTTTTCTGCTACTCCTTTAGTTAAAAGCATAGCTATGGTCAATAAGGTGGTTTCCAAGGGATCCACTTTCCATTCTTTCAGGTGATTTATATGGTAAAGCTGAGCCTTGGTTCTTTGAGTTGGGCTATAAGATAGTTGTGCTGCCCTTTTTTCTACAAAATGTCATAAGACCCTGTATTGCTCGCCCAGAGTGCACAGACAGTCATTAATCACCAGCGCAATTGCAGAGCCAATACTTTAAACGCAGGTAGACGACGCAATGACTTACAACCACACACACGCTTAGAAAATAACGAGCACTTATACGGCTATTTATTCAAAGCTTGGAAGCAACAAGTGATAACACAGAAATAAATCACAGAAAAGACAGATAATTTAAAAGAAAATACATCACCGTGGGCGTAACTGAATCCCTCATCTCGCCAGAAGCGTCTGGAAGACCCCGATAACAGCCAGGCCGAGAGCACAACAGCCCACAGGTATCCCAGACAAAGGCGTCCCCCATCCGACTGAGGACCCGTCTGACCGTTGAGGGGTTCCGCATATATGCACTCCTCAAAAAGGGGTGGTAATTTCTCAAACCTTCTGGCAACGCACTTGCGCATTGATGGGCAACTGTTGGTTGCCAGCTGGGTCAACCGACAGTAACCTTAAGGAGCAAAGTGCTTCCCTCCTCTAAGAACAAGCGCCATAGAAAACAGTCCCATAACTCATAACAAGACATAACAAAGCCAGCTTTCCCAGCAGAATGTTCTTGACTGCATACCAGGTTTGAAAAGCATGTTTTCTTTAGCAAAGTAAATTCAGCTCTGAGCAAAATGAGTACAGCTTTTCACTGTGGCATGAAGTAATATCAATTATAGCTCTGAGTGCCTCCAGAATACACTGTGCACCAGCACCATGTTTCAGCTCAAGCATAACAGGCCCATACCACCATTGAAGCAGTTTTTGATCTGAAGTGGGCAAAAGAAAAAGTACCTTTGGCCTTTAGAAAAAGAGCGGTGAACAGCCTTTTGATTATATTGAGCCTTCTGAGTTTCCTGGGCTTTTTCTAGATGTTTATCGACTATCTCCCTTACAATAGTCATATGTTCTTTCGAACGATGGGCAGTTTGGGAAATAGGAAGGGCTGCTTCCTCTCTCACCTCCCAGGTTTCTCAGAACTTATCTAATACATCCCATGGGTCATGCCCATAAAGAAGTTTAAAAGGGGAAAAGACCAATGAAGCCTTTAGAGACTTGTGTATAGCAAAACGTACCCTATGGATCATCGTATCCCAGTTGTACCCATCAACTTCAACCAGCTTTTAAAAAATATTTTTCAAAGTCTGGTTAAAGGGCTCGACTAATCCATCTGTTTGTGGATGATAAACAGAGGTACGCAATGTTTCGATCTGGAGTATCTCCTTAAATTCTGCCATTCATTTTGATATGTAAGTGCTACCTTGGTCTATTAGAATTTCATGAGGGGACCCCACCCTAGACCGGGAGGGAATCAGATGCTTTAGAATCTGTTGATAGGTGTTCTTAAAAGGAAAAGCTTCAGGGTAACGGGTGGCGTATTCTAATGTGTGCTAACATTAACATAACTAGGTTCTACCAGTCTTAAATATGCTTCCAAGGTAAAAAATCTTGGCTGTATTTGGCAGAGTGATCTGGGCTGTAATGGCCGGGTCTCAGCCAAAGTACAGTCAGTTTTCTACAACATACGTCCCTTACGCCAAGCACCACCCTATGTCCTGGATATCGATTGTGCTGTGGTTGTGGGAGCTGTAGTCAATTCTAAATTGGATTATTGCATGGTGTAAGATTGGTGTTTGGCGCAGCCAAAAACATTCCGATTTCAGGGCTTCGTCGGTCACTGCATTGGTTAGCAGTGGAAGACCGTATACAATTCAAAATAGGGTGTCTGGTGTACAAATGTATCAATGGGTTGGCACCAATGTATCTAATAAATAAACTGAAGCACCATCATCCGACCCGGGCCCTAAGGTCGGAAGAACAATGTCTACTTACTATTCCCAGGACCAACTGTGTCTCAAAAGGAGATCGTAGCTATTCAGTTGCGGGACCAAGACTGTGCAATAGTCTTCCATTGAATCTAAGAAGGGCAAATACCCTATCACTCTTCAGAGTGAGTCTAAAGACTTATCTCTTTAAGTAGTCATGGTTTCTATAGGGTTCATTTGTGAATTTTGGTGGCATCAACAGTTATAAGGCTGATTTCCTGTCTTTTCAGCCTATTGTTCCATCTGCGCCAGGATTCAATTGAGTTTGTTGTGTGCGCTATATAAATAACTCAAAATTCAAAGTTTCTACTATGTCCATCCCAATCCCAGAGATGAGTACCTCAATAATTGGGAGTAGTTTCAAGGGAGCTAGTGGCACTACTCGGGCAGCTTTCTTTTGACCTAACAAGTAGCAACAAAGTTCTTCACGTCCACATGTACTCCTGTCCCTTAAAATTTGGGAATTACCCTTCCTTGGCTTTTCGCAATTCCCAGATGTCAGATACGAATGAACCATTTCTAAGACCACTCATCTATGGCTGCGAGGCATTACAAGCTGTGTTCTAGATATACCCTTGGACGTCATATCCCATTAATACAACAGCCCATGTTTAATGAAAAAGAATGATCCTTTCTGTGATCTACCTTTGGCCTCTGCAATGACCTTCGAAAGGCTTCTTTTAAAATCGGATCATTGCGTTGTGCAAAGGCTAGATCAGGAATAACCTCTGCCTCTTCAGATACGGGTCTTACTGTCTCTGGATCTATGTCAGCTTCCCCAAAACCCTTTCTACCTCAGTAAGATCTTGCTCCTGGACTTCAACAGGTATGCGACAGACCACATTTTCCAACATTCCTTGTGCGATTTTCTCACCAACCTTTACATGATAGGCATGTTTTCCATTATTGTGAATTAGTATTTTGATGTCACCCCGGTAGTCGGGATCTATCACACCGGCCATGACATCCACGCCATGTTTCTAAGCCCCATCTGGATTTTGAAACTAATCTGATATAGTTGCCTTTTGGGGCTGATAGAATTAGGTCAGTGGGAACTAATTGATGTTCACCTACTGCAATGGTAATGTCACTGCTACTGTAAAGATCAAAACCGATAGAGTCGCAGCAGTTGTATTGGAGTTTTTAAGAGTATGCTTGCTAAACTTAAGGGATCCCCAATTGTTATCAGTTGAGGATCCCACTACTAACACCATATGCAGCGTGGTGGAGTAAGGAGTTGGACAAAGGGGTGGCATGTTTTAATAGGTATTATTTTAAATATAAAGAAAAGGTGTGCAGCATCCAAATGAAAAAATAGCACCAGGAGAATAACTTCCTTCTCCTGTTGAATTGGCTCAGTCTTTATCTCTTTCCCATCAATCTTTTGCTTTGGTTCCTGATTCAACAAAGAGAGTCCAATCAGGAGAATGGTTCCCTTTTCCTGACCCATCTCGCATAGCCTTCAGGCTTCCTTTGAATATTCTTTGACAATAGTCCTCAAAACTCTCTTCACTTCCTCCCAAGGGCTTTTGAAAGCTTGCTTTACAGTTATAGCATTTCTTCTCTATCTTACGATGTTATGCAGATTATCTCCAGATCGAATTTGTTTTCTAAGATCCTCTTTAACTCTACTTGGTTTACTACTGTGACAAGAGAGATTCCTCCTGATTCACTCTTGGTTTTTAGACCTTTGGCTATCACTACTGTGACGAGGGAGATCACTCCTGAGATTCTCTTGGCTCTCTGGGTATCACAAATGTGATGAAGGAGATGACTCCTAAGGCTTTCTTGACTCATGGTTCTCTGGGTGTTACTACGGTAACAAGGGAGATTACTCCCCAGGCTTTTGTGAGGGGTCAGAAATGTGAGGCGGACAGCTTGGTAAAGGTTTTTCGTAAGAGGCCGTTTTATTAACTCAAAAGCGTTTGACAAATGCCTCACTGTCCCTAGCCTGAAGAGGATTTCCCTGCATATCAAAATAAACTAAAGGAAACACTAACAAAGTGTCAGGATTCACCCCTGGAAATTATGGAGTGCATGGCGACTCTAACAATTGCTCAGTCTACCTCCCGGTCTAGTCCTCACCCAGTATGGCTACTTACCCTTTAAATCAAGACCACGCCCACAGCTCTGCACATTGTATCTGTTGTCTACTCTGTTGCATTCAACGCTGCTGTGCTTACTCCTCAGAGTGCTCCTCTCTACGAACCTGCTATTTGCCTTCCTGGCCTTTTGTCCCTCCTGAACTACTTAGTTTCTTAGTGCTCATTTCTCTCGCTTATTTTTTTCTTTCATATTGGGCTTTCGCTTCTTAGACTCCTCCTAGTTTCCACCTGTGCTTCGTTCCTTCCCTATTCATTCTTTTGGGGTTTTCTTGCCTTCCTTTTTGCTCTAGCCGCCTGTCTCTGTCTTCCGCGCTGCACTCTTGTGGTGTCTACGTTTCGCTCGGCTTTCCTGACTTGTTGCTCCTGTTTGCGGTCGCGGAGCTGTTTACACTTTCGCCGTGTCCGCGGCTCTGGTGCTTCTATTCACCCGGTCTCTGCTGTTTCTCAGGTACATGGATTTCTGGCTACTGTCGCTTTAAAGACTTTCACTCTACATTCATATTAGGCACTATCTTTATAGCCCTTAGCACCCTCCATTCCCCTTATTGGGAAATGCTTTTTATTTATGCGTATTTTCTCAAGCCTTCCATCTTCGCTTACCTTATCTCTTGCAATCTAAGCACCACACACCCCAGTGTACGTTGGCTATCCGATCAAGATACAGGCTTCAGTCCTTCACCACCCTCTTCCTGCAGATCCGATCAAGATACGGACTTCAGTGATTCACAACCATATTCCGGAATTCCAGGTAAAGAAAGAAGGACTGTTGGAACTATCAGGGTTTTTTCTGCTAAAGAGGCTTTCTCCCTGTGATCTGGGGTTTGGCTCCTTGGAGGTCCCCTTAGGCAGGTTCCCCTTCCTGTCAAGGTGGCCTCTGAGGAAGCAAGGCCCTACTTACATGTTAAAAAGAAAAAGTCTCTCAAAAAGAAGATGACAACTGACTACAAGAAAGCTAGGAGAAAGCCAGCTGCTGAATCCAAGGACAATTCATCAGAAGGCCCAGGTGAGGAGGAGGTTGGGGAAGCACAAACCCTATCTGACAGTTGTGACACAAAGGGAATCTGTCCCTAACCCTTATACATACAAAAAAGTATGAAGGGAAATATATGGCAATTCAGATATCACAGAAATAACAGTTATGTTCAACATAAACCTGATGACTGTTTCTCCTTGTAACCTCTGTGAAATCGTCTTGCCCAGATTTAAAGCAGGATTTTCAATCAATAGTTCAAAATAGGAAAGTTCTGTCTGCTACAAAGTTCTTAAAATAAAGTTCTCTCACTTGGAATTTGATCAACAGTTCAAAATGAATGATAAGTCTTTATCTCTCCACATGTAGCAAAGAGTTCAACAAACTTCTTAAAGAAACAAAAACACTTCCACAGTTCATCTGTATCAACAATAATGATTTGTCAGGATGATTCCACAGCAGTTCACAACATACTTCATTGGTCTTGCCACTTCTTATTAGGGAACAAAAATACTTTCACTATTTCTTTTATGTCAACAATAACATTTTGTCAGGTTGATTCCACAACAGCTCACACAGTATTTTAGTGGTTTTTGCACTTCTTCTTCACAGTTTTTAACCACAACACAGTACATCAATGACTTCTTCCTGGTCCACTCATCTGCCAGGGCTACTACTACAAAGTCCTTGCCTTGGGATACGTGCATGTCAGGATTCAAAAACCTCTACTACTAGTACAGGCACTTCTGTGGTAAAGTTGTATTTCCAACAACATCAGTATTGATTACTTCTTCTGGGACAACATGAAACACAGTGGTGTTGTTTATTCCACACTTGCGATTGCCACATGCAGTGCAGTTTATGCTACTCTCCTTCTGAATACTTTCTATTAGGAGGGCTGCTCTCCTGCCACTCTTGTTTTGTTTTCCCACTTCTACCTCAACCAAGTGCTGATACTGGCTTCCTATTACACTTGCTTCTCTCTGGCTTAGACAATGCTTGTATGGTTCTTTAACAGCTCTTGCCTCTGTTTCTCTTTGGCAACATGGTTTATACTCAGCTTGTTTCTGAATTGCCCTCTCATGACTTTAGCAATGATGGTTTGTGTCAACTGGTTCTAGTATTGCTCTCTCTTGGCTTTGTGAATATTGGTTCTTCTTCACCCCTCTTAACCTTTTAACTGCCATGGGTTTTCCCCCACAGTGCCAAGGCCTTTTCTGGTGATTTTGGTATTTCGCCATTCAATGCCTTCTAACGGTTTCTGTTTCATTAACACCTTAAGTGCCAAGGACGAGTGATCTCTTCCTTGGCAACAGGGAGGTAATCCCAAGGATGAGATACCTCGCCCATGGCACTTATTGCCCTATTTTGTCTTTGGCGATTGCTTCTATGGTTATAAGTATAATCACACCCTTCGTGTTTGTTCCCAAAGTTCTTAGTCTGCCACTTTAGCTTCTTTAGATCAGTTTGGTATTCTTTTTCTTTTATTAGTCTTATTTTTCTTATTGTGCATTTGGTTAAGAAATAAAACCTCAAGCACACATTTTTATCATGTGTCTGTACTTCTTATTGACCTGTATAGACAAAGCTCCTGTCTGAGCGTATAATAAATAAATAAATATATGAATACATAAATAAATAAATAAATAAATACAAGAAAACATTAGAAAATTACTTTGACAATCCAACAATATAATAATAATAATTCTAGAAAAGATATTGAAACTACACATCAATTACATACATTTCCATCTTAAAAAGCCACATACTAATCAGATTTCATACTGGAGACTTACAATTTAGGGTGGCTTAAAATATCTCATTCGATCTTGCTTATTTTTGGGATCGTGTTAGCTTATTGTACTAGGCTTAGAGAGCCATTCAATTCCTTTCTACTTATTTGTTCAACAGTAGTTTTACCACCTCAATCCATACAAAGTATCCCACGCCCGTTATGGTCAAAGAGGTGGCACCAATTAAGGTGCCACCTAAATTGATGTCCCTCTATATTGGCCATCTCTGTTACCATAGAGGCATAGGCCTTTTCATACTGAGACTGTAATTTGGGGCATTGTGTCATACGTCGAGCGGATTCAATAGCATTCTGGCTAGTTTGGTATTCAAAGTTGTTATTCGTCTGCCACTTTAACTTCTGTAGATCAGTTAAACATTCAAATCTATAACTAATAGCCAGCAGGCTAATATGTAGCGTTCCGGGGTTACAAGTTATCAGTGAACTCACTGGTTGCTGCATACGCGCCCGCTTGCTCCACTGTCACTGTGACTTCTGCTTTCTCTGCTTCCTTCTACAGGGCAACCTCTCCTTTTCACTCCCTGTGGCCCATGCTGGTCGGGAGAGGAGCGTTCCCCGTACTTGGGACACTCCGGTGCTCCCCTGCATTAGAGCCCAACTTACAATGGGGAAGGCTTTTCAAAGTAAGGCTTCCCGCCGCTCAAACTCTGCATACAATGGGCCTCATTACGACCCTGGCGGAAATCGAAAAACGATGGCGGAAATGCAATACCGCCATCGAATAGCGCTCGGTGCGACTATGACCCGTCACCGCAAAGTACGATGCCATTAGCGACACCGTAGTGAACGCCAACGCTAACTGCACCAAGTACGCGCGCGCGCGCCATGCCAAACCGTAAATACCACCATGGCGCAAGGGTACGCGAATTCCGACCCTAGCGGACATGTACCTAACGCCATCAAGCACGGCGGAAAGTACCATTCCGCCATGGTGAGAAGTACGGCATCGCGAATCAACCGTAAACGGCCCCACTGAGTGCCTGTACACCGCTCCCTGGCCACATAGTACAACTCCCCGTAGGTGCAATGAAGTCACAATGCAACCAGTGAAATGTACAAGTCACCCATGCATGCCAACGAACAAAAGAATCTCAAGAGGGGCCAATGGGAGCTGCAGGGCACAGATGGCACGAATACAGAAGCCATTCCAATGGACATGACCTCAGTCCCCCACCAAGAAACGCATGCAAACACAGGCACCTGTGACCAGCAATATTCCGAAAATCACATCATTCCACCAGTCCACCTGGCTGACCGGCATCTGTTACACAAAACCTAATCCCCCGCCCCTGAGCATGACATCATTCAAACAGTCATATTGGCAGCCCTCATCCCTGACCTCACTGGGCTTCGTAGGCAAACGCGCCCAGCACAGTACCACGCAACTATACTCCGAAGCTGGAACCCAATGCAGATCTCCTCACAATACATCGCTCCCCAAATAGGAATATGCCACATCACTTGCAAAGAAGAACGCTACACGGCCCATATCAGAATAGAAATTTAATGCACAACAAATTCACCAAGCCCATACAGCCATTAGGCCATGAACTCCAAAACACATTTCACCATTGTGGGCTGCATCCGCAAGAAATGACCAGCTACTTCTTGTGTGACGCCCTGTTCCTTCATGGTACACAGGGCCACATTCTCGTACGAAAAGGCAACATGGAAGCGCACAGAACCGCAGGGCCGTCCCAATGGGGAGGCACTAGTCCAGCTGAAAGGCCGAAATGTTGCTCCGAGCCACTAGTACTGCGTAAGGGCATGTGGCCCATTGGCGATCGTCCCATAAGATCGTAATGCTGCTCCACTGATTAACACGAAGCAGCAGGTGTCGGGAGTAAAAGCCATCTGCAGGAGTGGCATACAGATGGCAGTGGCAAAAGGGGAGGAGATACCTGTCAACCAAAAGAAAAGAAAAAGAACAGAATGGCCATCAGAACTACATTCGAACAACTCACTTCAATGATCACACTAAATCCACAGCCATATGCATGCTAGCCCACTCAAAAGGATCATCACCACCCCAAAACCACTTGCGACTCATAACTATCTATATCGAGGTGTAAACACCATCACAAACGAGTGTACCTGTGCATGCGTCTGTGAAAACAGAATCCATCAGATGGGATTGGTAACGTGCATGGACACAAGTGTCTGAGGGCGCGTCGAGACAGGGAGGGCTCAACAAGGCCAGATAGACGATGGTCCCACTATGGTAGCCCTGCATCACATAGCGCAGGGGAGGCGGACAGATTCCAAGAAGCCCTGTACATGGCAAACACTGTATCAAATCATCTGTCCATGCATCCATTCATCATTCCCTCATCCCGGTATAAAAACGCCTGAATATTTACTCACATAACATTAGAAATATCCATTGAGTCTGTGCGTTATGCAGCCTGCAAAATCCACTGTGCCCCAGCCCGTAATTCCAGTGTTGTGAAGTAACATGTATTTGGGAACGTCCGGCCTCATCGTCCACTTCGCTATTGCGCATCCCAAACTATTCATATCAATCATTGCATCCTCGCCATGGCCCCTGTCCCAAGGACATTGAACAATAGAACGTTATATTTGCAGTCAGACCTGTGGGCATCTCCTCGCCGCTAGCTGATAACCGAAAGCGCCGCCCTTCGAATTCCTCATTTGCAACATCACGTCGAAAAGGCATCTGTGGCCGCTTGAAATCACAAATTAATCCATCTAGTGCGGCTGTGTGTGAAAATGGCAACTGCCTTCACTCACAAATGGGACGCCCCGCCCGTCGTTGCAACTCGGTACAGTGATGCATGAGGGTCCACCGTTACTCGAGTACTACGTTCCACTGACCCTTCACAAGTCTGTTCGCGACTGCAAAGATTGTATGTGAAACAATGGGACCATAGCCGAATGAATATATCAACCAATGTTACACGGCCATCGGGTACAAATACATGATTGTAATAGCAAGATGCCATTCCTCGAATTGCAGCGTTGTGTGCGGGACGTGCTCGGCCAAAGGGGAGAGCAGCTTGCACAGGTGGAATGAATCACCACAGGTGGAGGCCATACAGCCTGAAAACACATAAATTGCACACCCAGTCTCCTCCCACAACCACACCCACTCCGAAATGCTACCGGCAGGACTCGCGATGTTGGCCCTGGGGGACCTGATAGCACTGCAAGTACTCCAACTCCAAGAAGAAGACGAACACCAACTACAACCGGCCGCACGGAGGAGACGCAGGAGGAGGAGGAGGGCAAGGCAGGGCCAGCAAGGGCCGCCAGCACAGCCACTACCACCACGCAGGCAGCCCGCAATCCCACGCCTCCGAGCACATCCGTTCAACCTCACTGATGAGCAGATCCACACCCTCTACCGTTTGGACCGGGACACCATAGCCGCCATTGTGGACATGACACAGGCTGACCTTGTCAGCATGATAGATAGCCCAACCGCCATCCCACCCCTACTGAAGGTGGTGTCTGTACTCCACTTCCTGGCCACAGGCACCTACCAGCACACAGTCGGACAGTTGCATGGCATTTCTCAGCCACTGTTCTCACGGACACTATTGCAAGTGCTCGATGCCCTCCTGCAGCACGCAGACGACTACATCTCTCTACCACGCTCGGAGCAGGAAATTACCAACACAAAAGTGGGATTCCATGCACTTGGCGGCATACCGGGTTGCCTTGGTGCCATCGACTGCACCCATGTGGAATTGGTCGTCCCACATGCCATGGAGGCCCAGTACCGCAACCGAAAACAATTTCATTCTCTGAATGTACAAATGGTGTGTGACTCCAACAGGATCATTACACATTGTTGTGCCCGATTCCCTGGATCAACCCATGATTCTATGGTCTTGAGGAACTCAACAATACCACGCTACATGGAGCGACACGCAGGGTACAGATCCTGGCTACTCGGTGAGTCTCATTTCATGCATGATGATGTGGGGTATGTGATGCGGCAATGACCTGGCAGGAAGGGGGGGGGTGCGTACGTAGCAATGGCATTCCACATAATTCGTTTATCGTCCACATACAGGTGATGCCGGATATCCACTGAAGAGATGGCTCCTCACACCAGTCCGGAACCCACGGGACCAGCATGAGGAGGACTACAACCATGCCCACTCACGTACCCGTGTAGTCATTGAACAGGCATTCGGCCTACTGAAGACTCGTTTCCGGTGCCTCAGCAGGTCTGGCGGGGCACTCCTGTACCGCCATGAGAAGGTTGCAAAGATGGTGATGGCATGTGTCATGCTCCACAACATGTGCGTACGTAGAAATGTGCCCATGCCCCCTGACGCAGAACTGCAAGCACCTGATGATGGTCATGATGAGGGTGGGGATGTGGCAGCACCTCAAGGAGTCCGCGAGGCACAGGAGGGCCGTGACATTCGTCAGCATCTCATTGATGCATGCTTCTAGCACTCACGCCTGGTGGCTGATACATGGACACGGGACTCGTGGCACTGTGTGTGTCTGGTACATGCACAATATGGACTGTACGCCTATGATGGCCTAGTACACAAAGATCATTGTCCACACATCTCATTGGTTGATCGTGCATTGTTTATGGCATATGTGATATCATGTTGAACACCCTATCGACCCGCCACCCAAGTGAGCCCAACACACCCCCTCCACCCTCCTACCTCCCCCCCGAACACCAGTGTCCAAAGATGCTCATTGTCAGTGGGCAGTCGCTATTGCAAGCCCCCTCTGCGGGTATCAGGGGCACCCCTGCCTGTGGAGCGCAGGTTCCTCCCAGATCTACGTTGGGGGCTGCCCTGGACGGAACTTGCAACGGATGATGTCTCTGCCTGCTCACGTCCATGCATGTCCCTAAGGGTTTGTGAGAGTTCAGTGAGCACACGGCGCACTGCGGCAAGTTCGGCACATACGTTTTTGGACGTCGCATGCAGTTCCCCCCTCAGGCTCTCGGTGCTTCTCTCCATTTGGACTCTCAGGCTCTCGGTGCTACTCTCCATTTGTACTCTCAGGCACTCGGTGCTACTCTCCATTTGTGCCCTTAGTGTCTCTGTACTTCTCTCCATTTCTGCCCTAAGTGTCTCAGTTGATGTTTCTATGTCTGCCTTAGTGCCCCCACATTCATCGGCATGGTCCTTGAGGAGCGTGGCCAGTTGCTGCTGTTGCACGATTAACTGGTCGAGGGACTGTTGCCTCTGCTGGGCCATGGCCATTTGCGGTGGTGTCACAGAGTGGCTGTTCGCCTCATGTTGCCTTGCCACAGGGCTTGTGGGGGATGGCCAGTCGTCGTCTTGTGGGTGCCCCTGCGTGGTATCCTCATGGTGTACGGGATGGAACAGACAGGGGGATTGGGACAGGTCATGGATGGATCTGACTTCGACATCCCCGTCTTCTGTGTCGGAGCATGCTGCCATTAATGGGGTGTCACCTATGGTGCTGCTGCCACCAGAGGCAGTGCCTTCTGTGGCATCCATTGGGGGGACCTGTGGTGCTGCTGTTGTGGGCATGCTGGCTGCTGGGGTGCCTGTTGATGTTCCCTCCTGTGTGCTGCCACTTGATTTGTGCTGCTGCCGTGTCTTGATGCGTGCAGCTGAGGTGGAGGGTCTTTGGCCGTTGGTCTTGGCCCTCTTTGCAGGTGTGCTGGTAGGGGTGTCCTGAAGCTCGTCGTTTGGATCGGACCCTGTGGTGGAGTAAAGGAGGGCGAGCGTTATTAATGGGTCTGTGGGAATTGGAATGGCAATGTATCACATGCATTGGGGTGGTACCTGAGGGTGATTTGGGTCGGGGCCTTGGAGGTGCTTTCATTTGTGTGTGGAGTGAGGGTGCAGTTGTTTGGCAGCCTGCAGTTAGGGTGTGCCTGCTGCACGTGTAGTGGGTGTTTTTGGGGTTTTTAATTATTTATGTATTTATTGTGAGTTTTAAAGTGCGCTATCAGGCCAATGTGTGTGGACGTTCTCCTGGCCATGTGTTGCTGTTGCGCTATGTGGACACATGTGATTCACATGATTGGACATTGTGGATTTGGCATGGTTTTATTTGGGCCACCTACCGGATTCTCCGGATGTCTGCACTCATTTCTCCATCCCTCCGACTCCCTCTATGCTCTCCATTCCAATGGTGGAGGCACAGATTTCTTCCCAGGGGGTCAACTTGATGGGTGATTCCGATCCTCCCCCGGTGGCTGTGGCAATGTTGCGGTTGGCAGAAAGTATGCTACGGACGCGTATCCGCAGGTCGTCCCATCGCTTTCTGCATTGCTGTGGGTTGCGGGGTGCGGTCCCCACCGCACTTACCCGCTGTGCCACCAGGGCCCATATGGCCTTCTTGTTCGCAAGTGCCGTCCTGGTCATTTGCGTGGAGAAGACGGCGGCGGCATTCTCCTGGAGGGTCTCTGTAAGCACGGTGAGTTCCTCACGGGAGAAGTGGACCTGCCGCTTGCGGTCGCACGCTTTCTTCGCTACTTTTCCCATTTTTCTTGGTTTCACTAGGGTGGATGACGGGTTGGCATGTGTCTCAGGGTAGTGTTTTTAGTGGTTGTGTGGATTTTGTGGTTTTATAGGTGTACGGCGTGTTGTTTCCCGTTCCGGGCCCATGTTTTTACTTCCGTTTCCGTATATTTACGGTCACCGTACTTTCCGGTTGGCGCTCACTGCGGTGTCCGCTAAGATTGGTGGCGGTATTGCACCTAGGGCGCCGTACGGCGGCGGTGTGGGCCGTTTTGGGGTCATTTCCGCCATCGCGGACTTTGCACTTCCGCCATGCCGTGGTGCTCGTGCCCGATGGGTCGGAATGGGCCGCACTTTGCTCCATCGTGCAATGGCGGAAACGCTATTTACGCTGTGGCGGTCCGGTCAGTCACTTTCCGCCAGGGTCGTAATGAGGGCCAATGTCTTCAAAGGTAGAGACCCTCTCAGAACGAGCATCCACTCTGCAATTAGTGGTGGCACTGGCGTCTCGACTTTCCTTCAACTTCTGCTGCCACTGTAACGTGCAATTACGACAATCACCCCACCTCCTGCTTCTCCTTATGGCCTGCACCTGAGGAGTGGGTCATTAACATCCCTGGGCTACACCTTGCAGTCCAATTCTTCTACATCCCTCTTCCTAGTCCGAGTACTTTGGGCATTGTGGGACTTGAAGTCCCCAATGTTCAAATGACCCCTTTTACTCTGAATATTGGTTCCAAATTTACCTACTCCACTTGTATACATAATTATATCTTCCGAAGGAATTTTAGAGGGACTCAATGAGGGTTTCTGATTTAGGGGCGGTGTATGTTTATGAGTACTTAAGATGTTAATGTTCTGATTGATTTTAGCAGTTTTCACAACTATCAAGATAAGTAGCCTTGGGAAGGGAAACCTCACTCCGGCAGCAGGCCATTACATATTCTGACATTGCTGCCATCTCTTCCTCTAAGGAAGACAAATATTGTGTCTTTCCTAACAGAGTCCTCTGTTCCCTTAAGGCCCTTCTCCTCCCAGGTGGTCCTCCTGGCTAATACCACCCACAGGGTCAGGAAGTGGCTGCCTTCCCTTGGCCACCTGGGAGGAGACTTTAGTTAGAGTTTTTTTTTGAGGATTCCCCATCACTCTTAATTCTCCCCAGACTCCACCTGGGTTTCCCGCAGTTCTCGCGAGCAGTTTGCTGTTGGCTCGTTGCTTCCTTCTGCTTCACCTGCACCACTACGCGAAGGCCTGGGGATGATGGTCTCTACGTTGTTGTTGGACAGAGCTGTCCACCTCCCAGAGGTCACACCACCAACATGACTTTCCTGACGCTCGAGTGAGTCGGCTTCCTGCCGGCTCACGGGATTCTCCTGCGGCTTTCACTCTTCTGTCGCCTCTCTTTCGAAGACTAGCTTCTCTGCACATCTGACAGCTTCCCCGGTACGAACTTCCTGGGCTTTATTGGCTCCTGGCCGGCTTCTTTCTCTTTCCTGCATTTCTCATTGTTGTCAAGTCTCAAGGAAGGAAGTGTGGGGGGGTTACAGTATCACACAGTAGCACTTTCAGTTACACTCTGCAGAGTTTAGGGTTTTTACAGATGTAAGGGCATGGGGTTTAGGGAGCTGCTTAACATAACAGGAGTCCTTATCCCCACGAGGGGAGCCTATCCCTGTGAGGTCCCACTTTCCGCCACAACTAGGGGGACTATTGGGTAGTGGTCTCCCCTCCCTCGCCTCACAGGGAAGGGCTCCCCCTGGGGAGAACTGATGAGACCTTGTGTGTGGATCATACAAGTAAATGGTCATTGTTGCCCCTGAACCAACCAAGTGCTCTTGTTATTCCCTTATTAACAAGTTGAATCTATATTTGTGCATTAGTTCCAGTCTTTATAGTACAATGATTCAGGTCCATAAATCATCTTCTCCATAGCCACGTTAAGTGACCCAGTATATTTATTTCTTCATAAAGTCCACAAGTGTCCTAAAGCCAATGCATTTCAGAGCTCGGTCCGTCTTCAAGGTTAAACACTGCAAATGGTTAAACAGTTGTGCATATCTGGGTAATTCCAGTAACCTGCATAAGTTTAATGGGCATTTTCTGCACTTGACATGTAATAAATGCACAAAACTAGTACAATGAATCGAAGCTGCAAAACCGTTTGACCCTGTGAATCGGCACACAGCCACACTGGTACCCAGGACCTCACTATTTTAAAGGACCCCTGCAGTTTTTTTTACCAGTCTCCACCATGTTTGGGAGCACACAAAGAGGACTCATCTTGTCCCCTGAGCCCCTGGATTGGGACTCACAGCACCATAAGGGCAAGGAAATCTCTTCCAATTGTTCACACACCGCCAAGAAGTCTGGTTTGGTGCTGGCGGACCACAAAGAACTGCCCAACTGTACTATTGGCTGCTAACTGCCCGCTTGGCGGTCTATTTGTGAGCCCTAGAGACTGGTTCGGTGACCTTTATCCTGTTTGCAACCAAGAACATTTACTTTCCTTACACCCCTGACTCATTACTCAGAGAGCTACATCTTGCTATCTTTGCTTTATCTGTGTTCTTTCCATAGCAGTGGATTTTGTATAATTTTATCCTGTTTGCAACCAAGAACATTTACTTTCCTTACACCCCTGACTCATTACTCAGAGAGCTACATCTTGCTATCTTTGCTTTATCTGTGTTCTTTCCATAGCAGTGGATTTTGTATAATGTTTTTCTAATTGGGTATTATTGTGCATGGCGAGTTTAATTAAAGTATATATATTTTTATAGAAATTTTATTGGACATTCCTTTATTTTGGACTGTTATACTTGGAATTTTGGTTTGCTACTGAACCACATTCACACCACTCTTGAGAGTATTGTAAGGAACTCATGGTGGCAACAGTAAAGACAGACACAAATTATCACAGTTCTAGGGTGTTTATTAAACTGTATGCATGGGTGAGAAAAACACCTAATCTAAAGCTAAGATGGGAACAAGCTACAACCATCAAAAAATAATAAGGCAGTCATAGTAGCGTATTGTCAAATAAAAAGGGCCTATGCAAAAAAAAAAACTATTGCCAATGCTTACACTAAGTAACAAAAGAGTCTGGGATAATGTTCACAAGTAAAGAAAGAAGTGTTCACAAAATGATAAATCAGGATCGTATGGCTGGGTCTCCCTTCCCCACATTTTAAACACTGGACAAGGTTGAACTTCTGAGCACAGCACACTCCTGGGCCTCTTCTGCACGGGGCTCACAATTCCATTCAACGATACCAGAAGCTTCAGGGGCCAAGTCTCTTTTCTACAAAGTCCCTTTCCTTAGAAGACCTGCTGGATCAAAACAACAAACAAACAAAAGTTCCTTCGGAGGTCTTGCACCTTGGGCAATTCCTCTTCGCCCCCTAGGATCTGCCTCCGCCGGGCTAAGATCCTCCTTGCAATGTGGGCCTCCCTCTGCTGGGTCCACTATGGCCTTTTACTCAGAATATCAATACTATCAAGATGCAGGATTTACTTCTCTTAATTATCGCCTTGGCATCCTTCCGTCAGGTTCAAATAACCATCTTTAACACAGTTCATGAATTTCTAATACAGTTCATGATTTGCTTCATCTCATCAGAAAGCATGGTTTCCTTTTCTCTAGCTTTCTCTTGGCAATGGGTCGGAGACTTTTGAGTGTACAAGGGTTTTGACGTGACCCCTGTAGGGCCACTCTGACAATTCACGTCGCCCTTTCCTAGGGTCTTCTGGTACTTGCAGTTGTAACTCAAAACAAAATGAGCCAGCGACAGTCCTTTGAATGAGCACTCCTGTGGCACCTGGCCACTCTGCAGCTGTCGCTTCTCTGGGCTTTCCAAAAAGTTCAAACACAAACACGTTTTTTGTCCTCAAGTTCCTTGCGTTCATTTAATGTTGCCACTTGCAAACTTGCGCTCAAAACAGTTAGTTTGCTATCAGCTCCCTCCAACTCACCGGTTGTGCTGAACCTGTTGGCTTGTCTTGCTTCTGGAGTCAAGGATGGTTCCACGGTAGCTAGTGTGCTATCAATGCCAGAGGCCCCCATGCACTGACATCTGTTCGCCACATGCTAGCTGTAAATCCGGTCTTATGATTTCCCTCTTGGACTTTTCGTGGGTCCGAGTTGAAAAGGGGAAGGGCAGTTCCCCCTTTGTCGTCCATCCAGGTCTTGCTGCATTTCTCCTCCGTTTGAACTGCCGGTCCGGTGTAGCTGTTTCCTTGTGCGTTCGTCCTTGCTGGTAGTATTCTCTCGTGCTCTGTCTTTACCTTCCCCTTTGATGAAGGTAAAGGCCCGTCAGGTGTGTGTGTGGTTATTGTCAATTGCCTAACCCGTGTGTTGGGAAATGTCAGGTAAATGGCTCTGGTGTTCGTCCGTTGTATGTCACGGTGTAAGAAAGTGTTTGTGTTGGAAAAGGGGGGGTAGAGCTTCTAAATATCCTACAGGTTAGGTTGGGGAAAAGGTGTTACAAGGAGGGACTACCGCGTCTCAACCTTCTGTGTCCCACTTCCACTCCCTGAAGACCCCTCATCCAAGTGATCCTCCCCACTGGTCTACCCCCAGGAACTAGATCCAATAGCGATGGCTGTGTCCTGGCCACCTGGATGACAGATCTCCGGGGACTAGAGGGTGAGACACCTTCAGGTTTCTCACAGTATAGCCGTCACTCCACCCACATTACCACAAAAGGCAAAGGAGGTATATCTCTTAACTGGACAAATGGGGCTGTGGCATGGGAAATGCGATGGCAGTATCTTTTTGTACTTGGAAACAGGGGGTTGATCTCTTTATTCACAGCCACAGTAGATCAAATAATAATTGGACTGTTTAGGATGATTGCAATATTCAAGACCACCTTAAGAAGTGCCATCCAATCACCTTAAGAAGTGCCATCCAATGGCAGGAAAGTATTCCTATCACTATCAGTATGTAGCATGCCAACCAACCAGATAGTGCGGTAGTAATGTTATTGTAATGATGACTATGTTTGAGGGTTGGGACCTGGGTGGGGTTATAGATAATGGATTAACCAATGGTAGACTCCAATGTATAGGGATCTATAGGGGTTTCAGTTAGTGTATGGAGTTATTATGTTTGAAACTGTTGCATATTCTTTTTCGCACCTTCAAATCCACAACCAGATGTTGAGTTTTTTTGTATTTTGCTTTACTGCCGGCCAACACTTTGTTAATTTCTCGCACATGGCGCACTTCCTTATTTCTTGTTAATGGACTGGTTTTGTGTGCATTCTTACATTTGGTGACCACGAAGGGGCTCCTGCGTCCTCGGAAGGCCGAGAGCTCCTCGTCGCCCTCCTTGACCAGCAGCATTGGCCTTTTGAGATTGATTTCTGTGCGTAGAAACAAGGGTGTGAGCCGGCACCGAATTCTGTGCAGGCCCGCACTATCCTGCAGGACGCCCACTGAGCAGGGTGAGGCAGGCATTTGCAAGAGGAGGCTTAGCATAGTGGGCCTCGGAGATACATGGAATGTGAATTTACCTGTGCATGAAAAATGAATCGGCGTAGAAAATTGTGGTTTTATTATTGAGGAGGAGGAGGAATTATGCATTGAAAATAATACTCCCAGTAAATGGGGAATACCATGTGGTATAGTTATAGTGTGTTTACAGTGAAATATTAAGGAAGTGAATACGCCTCTATAAGAGCAAGGGCAGCATTGCATAGACTATAGGGGGTATTGTAAAGATGGTTTGGTTTTCCCTCTATAACGGTAAGGGGGCGAGAGGAGTTGTGGATACCCTCGCGTTATAGAAGCAAGGAGGTGTGGTTTCCTTCCGTCCCTGGTAAGGGGGCTGAGAAGGTGTGGTTACCCTTGCATTTTAAAAGGTAGGATGTGTGGTTTCCCTCTGTCCCAGTTAAAGGGGCATGAGGGCTGGTAGTAGAATTAAATTGTGTTCTTTTTGATACATATGTGTTGTATAATATGTGTTTTTTGTGAAAATATACTATAGGTTGTGGTTTATTGGTGGCTTTGAAAGTATTTGGAGTGAAAGATTTGAGTGTGGCGTGTACATTAATAAGTGCTTTGGGTAATAAGGATGAAAATGTGTTTTATATAATATAGGATGACGAAAGCTGAGGGTATGTGTAGTTGTTCAATTCAGTACCCACGGTTAAAGTTTAAAAAAAAAAAGATTTTTACAGCTATAGTGACTGTCAAGGTTGAAACTGGCCTTTCGATTGCCATCCAGGTCTCCCATCCATGCAGTAACTAGGACAGACCCTGCTTACCTTCAAATTGAGCAAGGGGCCAGCTTCCTCAGGCCATGTTGCCGATAAATGAGAAATGGGCTGGCCCTTTCCTTGCTCTGAAACTAAGCAGGGTCAGTCCCAGTTACTGGATGGATGGGTGACCGAATGGGCATCCAACTTATCATATTTTTTTAAACCGTACTACTGTCAGTCCTTGAAAGTTTTGCACTCAGAGACCATTTTTGCCTTTTGCTATATTGCATTCTGGTATTTGTAGTCTCCCAGTCAATAATGAAAAAAGATATATTTTTACAGCAACGGTGGGTTTCCCATACCTGCAGTACCTGGCACAAACCCTGCTTAGCTTCAAAGCAAGGAAGGAGTCAGCCCCCCAAGGCCATTTTGCCGAATAAATGAGCCTACATTACAAGACCACTTACAGAAACATGGCCTAAGGGGGCTGGATCCTTTGTCGCTTTCAAACTAAGCAGGGTCGTCCCGGTTATTGCATAGATGGGAGATAGTCCACAGTACTGAATGCCATGTGTTTTGTTAGTTTTAAATATCTCATAACACATGGCATCCACTACTGTCAGTCCTTGGAAGCTTTGCACTCAGAGACCATTTGTTTGCCTTTTGCTGAATTGCATTCTGCTATTTGTAGTCTCACAGTTAAGATGGGGGAATAATGCCACAATTGTACACTTTTTGCCTAACATAGTTCTATAAGGATTTATATATCTGAGTGATACTATGGAATATGTTCTTTTCAAGTTAGCTTTATGAAGCAAAGCCAGACATGGGGGTGAAGAGGGGAAATGATGGGAGGGCAAGTAAGTCATGAGTATTTGCCCATGATGTGGCAAGGGAGTTTGCCTTAATGGACAACGGTGCAGTCATTTCACCCTAATTGTAGCTGTTTTTCAGTGCACCAGTAAAGGACAGTATAATTTATTTTTAGAGCGTGGATGTTACCCCTTATTTTGTTTAGTTTGGCAAGCTTGCTCAAGTATTTGGCTACCAGGATTTTACTCTGTGTGTCATGTTCCCAGTGCAGACACTACTCACAAGACCACAAGCCCTTGTCTCGTATTGGGATTTCGTTTTCCAGGGAATATTTCAGGACAGATTGCTGGGCTTAAAAGTTCAGCCCCTTTTATACTTTGCCAGCATATTTATTGGAACATTTCCTCTCCCAAGTTATTTTTCTGGTTTTCATTACTTTTTTTTTTAAAGTCCAATGCTATTTTGTCTTGCCCACTTTCTTCTAAGGGAAAGGTTAAATGAACTACATTTGTGTATTTCACTTTAAGATATTTGTTCACATTCTCCCGCTCACATCATACCCTGCTTACTGACAATCATGAGATTTATTCAGAGACACTGGCAACCAAACTACGGCTATGGGCTAAATTTCCAATGTCGCTATATGGGAGACTCTCCTTGCTCAAAAGAGTGGTAGTCCCTAAATTACTAAATTACTTTGGTAATATTCCTATATGGTCTGGTAGTACGTTTTTTAATAGATTTCGAGCGCTGACTACTGAATATGTATGGGGGGTATGTGTACCTAGACTGAAATGGGAAGGACTGGCCGCGCCATTTGAACAAGGAGGCTTAGCGGCACCTGATTGTGAGCTATATTACATAGTTTTGCAATCTCAGTATGCTGGCCAATTGTACTCTACTGATGGCAACCCGAACCGTCAGGCCCTGGAGGCATATAGTGCCACACCAAAACATTTGAAGTCAATTATATTTGGTAACCGACTGTAACGAGTGCCCTCTGTAAGTTCCGAAATAAGCACACTGAGACTGAAAGTAGGTGTTATGTTTGTTTCCGAAACAACTTTTATTAAAATTAACTTTCTATTCTTTTGTTTTCTCTTAGGAAAAATAATACGTGTCTTGACTCTTGGAAGGTCTTGAGATGCCGGAAGACTTCAGCCAATACATATAGGTTATACTCAGGTAAGTCTCTGACCAGAATCTTTTCCCCTTTTTAAAAGTACTGTATATAGTTTATTCTTTGGTTCTGTTCGGTTCACGTTTAAACCTCTGTTCCTTAGGCTTATTCTCTTCCTTTCTTCCTAACACAACCGCTTTATTCAATCTATAGTCTCTGTATCACTATTCTTTCAATTAGTTCTCTTGCTGGTCTTTCTCTCTTGTCTCTTCTTTAGACTCTACAATTGCTTGCTCTTAGTTTTCCATCTTATATGTATGTGTCTGCTTCCTTATGACTTTATTAACGTTAACATCTTTTCTCCCTTTACAATATGCAGTCTTTCTTTGTTCATTTACACATTCAATCTGTCTTTCTAATATTTCCTTTTCAAATAGCCTCTCTGTCTTTACAACACTTGGATTTCAAACAAGACTCTTTGTTTCTCTCCTGCATACCTTCTTCACTTCACTCTTCACTTTCCCTCACTTACACGCACCTTCTTTTCCAACGTTACTTTTCCTGCTGGATTAGGTCCTAAAAAAAAGGTTTTGCGCAGTTTCCTCCGCGCGATTGCCTGATCAGCTGTTCAGACACACACAGCATCTCTTCTCCACCCTCCTCTAACTGATCGTTACTTCGCAGCGGTCCTGTGTGGACTCTGCCCCTCCTTTACCAACTTTGCGGGCAATGAGTCATGCCCTCAGCGCTGCTTTCTCTTTCTCTCTCACCTTCAGTTGACGTGAAACACTGTTCGGGGTTTCGGAAACCTTAATGAAGTGCTCCTCCTCACACTGTTCTTTACCATACATATCTTGATCGTGTCTTCGTCATCCGTGGCTGACTTTCCATTCTCCCCCTTCAATCAGCGTCACAAACCCGTCGGCATCTGACTTCCGTAAACACAGAAATATGTAGCGACTTAGGCGATCGCTTTAGAGGGAAGGACTAAACTGTGAAACAGCGCAACGGCGCAACAGGATTTCTTTTCAATTAAACTTTAATCTCTCCTTCGTATCAGGTGCTCAGTACGCCATTCATAACTGTTGTTTTTCATCTCCTCCGGCTCCGTCTCCTAGCAACCACAATACAAACAAAACAATGACTTGTTGACAGTAGCATACAGCTGGAAATAGAAGCGAGGCTTTGATCGGTTAATTGCTTTGTCAATTACTCCTTTCCCACCGACAGCCAGGGTTAACCCTTCATATGGCAGCTTGCCTAGTATTGTCAGAGCCTAAACTAGAAGGTATCCTCTTTGAATATATTACCTTAGATTTATCACACCGACACAAGGATTTGTGCTTGTTTGACCCAGTACACACAACAGTAAATGTCAGGTCGAGATTGTTTCAAAGGCTTGATGCGGTAACCCCATTTTGCAGATCTATCCCCTTGTGGAATTACCCAGGACTTCCCCCAGCATTTGACAAAGACATTCAAAATATGTGTGATATTGGGGAAGTGATGACATTAAGCGATCTGTTCCCGGACGGGAGGTTTATTGCACTGGTGGAATTTGTGGCCAAGTTGGGTGATAACCCAATCAGATCACTTCAATACTTACAGATGAGGGCTGTGGCACATCGGTGATGGCCTTCGTTTCCTTAGGAACCAGTCACTTATGAACCCGTAGAAATGGTAGTCTGTAGTTGTGATTCCAGGAGGCTTGTATCTGGACTCTACAAGTTGTGTCAGGCTAATCAGATGTCAGACAATAGGGCTAAGGAGAAATGGGAGAAAGACTTACGCATTGTAATACATGAGGAACAATGGTTGCTCTGGTGCTGATTGACAAAAAAAAGTTTCCCTACATTCCAGTTAGTACAGTTAAAAATACTAAATCAATTGCATTATATCCCTGCACGCATTTCAGGATTTGCACCAACTATTAGTAATGAATGTATGAAATGTGTTAGAGCTAACACGGACTCCTTCCATATGTATTGGGACTGCCTGTTGGTTGCCCGGTTTTGGCAGGAGGATGCAGACAACTTCTATGCTATTACCAAAATACCACTTGTACTCCCCCCTCCTTAAATACCTGCTGGGAGACATTGGAAAGGTCAATGGAAAGGTTTGTAGACTCTTCAATCTGAGCTGTATAATTGCTAGAAAATGTATCTTGAAATACTGGAAATCCAGAACAGCCCCTAGTGGAACGGAATGGCTCAAGGAGCTAACCTATGCTTACGAAAGGGAGGAGGATTATATTGCAATGGTTATTTCTAGATTTAGACCGAAGAACATTGGGGTCCTTTGCGAGATTACCTTTTATGAACAATTGAAGGAGGGGGTACGGCTGGACCGACCATATAGTGCTTATAAGTGTATGACAACTGAAAATATCCTGATAATAAGTAGCAACTAAATATTTGTATTTCATTATGCTGCTCTCTCCAAGTATACAAGGTTTGTCAACAAGGTTACATGTCTGCCAATGTGTTTAAATAAATGTTTTTTTAAAAAAAGATCTTACTGTGCGTATATTCATGGGTGCCAGCTTTTAATTTTCGCTATGGGTACAGAGAGTACCTGGACATATGTTATGGTCATTGTTCCCCGTTTTTGTGCTCCTTAAATGTGGTTAATTGGTGTTTTGCGATGTATCACAAAAGTTACCAAGAGACCAGCCATACAATAAGGGGCTTGGAGAACTCTGCATGACCAAAGTGTGTGGTCCATGGCAAATAATTTAATCTCACTGTGTATTGCCTAAAAACATTGTGAGTTCTCAAAGCCTGCAATCTTGTACACATTACAATACCACTGTCAAAACAGGACAAAATCAGTGTGTGATTGATGAATGTCTTTGAGCTATGGGTTGCAAGTGTTTTAAAATATAGAGTGGCTGTGTCATGAACCATCGAACTCGCCCCTTCTGGGCCTCCTGGTCCCTGACACATTGGGGTTTACACTCCATAGTACTACCAACATGGCAGCAAGCTAAGAACGCTGCTCACCAGTTTTCACGCTCTACGCAGTGTGCTCTATAAAGAAACCACACCCCGCGGCCCGCGCATCTCAACGCTGCTGCTAGCTGTGACCAGACGTGTGCTCCGTTCTCTCCCTTGTACTATTCTGCTGTTTCCTGGTTCCTGGATCCCGTTCTTCCAATTACCTTCCCTCCTTCTTTTCCTGCCTTTCCCGGAATCCCTCCACCGCTACCGCGTGCACCTCATCCTCTTTTCTGAATTCCTGGAGTTTCCCTTGATCCTAGACATCGAAGCTGAACGCAATCTGGAAGCCGAGGACGGCCGAGCGGGCTTGTATAAGACCCGAACCATACGAAAGAAGACTCTGCCTAAAGAAGTCATCAGGCAACGAAAACAGGTGAGAAAGGGGTACCTGTGCCTGATTGAGAGGCCACCTGACTGAAGTCGATATCGACATGGAGGCGGCCATCCAGGATCTTATGCGCGGCATGCAAGAACTAACGACCGAAGTACAAAACTTGAAAGCTGAAAACGCAGCGTTAAAACAATTGGTACTATCCCGTGACTCTGCCACAAAGGACAGTGTGCTATTGGGCGGCATTGTTGACAAATATGATGGCTCTGCGAAAACCCTACGGGGATTCCTGGATTCTTGTTTGGTCCACTTTACCTTTAATCCTTATTATTTCTCCACCCCCAGGCCTAAAGTGGGCTTTATTATTTCTCACCTTTCCGGGAATGCATGAGCCTGGGCCACACCATTAAGTAATTCTGGAGATGTCCTTTTGGATGATTATGATGGATTCATTCAAGCACTTAAAACCATGTTTGACCGCCCAGAACAGGTCTTTAGTGCTCAAGAAATTTTACTCGATTTCCAGCAAGGCTCTCAGGACATGCTCACCTATGTAACTCGATTCAAGCAACTGGCTAAAGAAGCAGGTTGGACTTCTGAAGCTTGCTTCACTCTCTTTCGAAGAGGGCTAAATGAAGATATTAAGGATGAATTAGCCAGGGTGGCACGTCCTAGTTCTTACCAGGCACTTATGGATCTTGCTCTACAGATTGATTTTCGCATCCAGGAAAGGAAGGCAGAGAAAAGAAAGACCAAGTCACCCCTCCATAAGAATCCCTTAGAGACCCCCTCAAAATCCAAAGATTCTTCTATTCCTACAAGCAAACCAGAACCCATGCAACTAGGGGCCTTCCGTGGACCCATATCCCCCCAGGAAAGGTTGCGAAGGATCCATACTGGCTTATGCATGTACTGTGCTCGGACAAGCATTTAGTCAGAGAATGTCCAATAGCCCCTCCGCGGCGTTCGGGAAATGCCAGCTCCTGATCCTAGATGGAGCTCAGTTTCGGGAGAGAGATGCAGGCTCCACATCTACACCATCCTTGAACTCTCCTGGACAAAACTCTCTGGTAATTTTACAGGCCTTTCTATTGCCATCCAAGAAGGAATCCTACCCCATTCTGGCACTAGTGGACTGTGGGGCCATGGGAATATTCATAGACCAAGAATGGGTCTTTAGACATCATATTCCCTACAAATCCCGGACTGTCTTGCAACTTGTAGAAGCAATTGATGGGAGACCTCTCTCCTCTGGACCCATAAGCCTTCAGACCAAGGAAATCGAGCTTGCAATAAACTATCATCGAGAAAACATAAAGTTTGACATCATAAAATCTGCCCATTACCCAATGGTATTGGGAATGCCCTGGCTACAAAAACACAACCCATACATCAATTGGACAGCAGGTTCCCTGTTCCTAGGTTCTGAATTTTGCATGTCTCATTGTCTACTCCTGGATCCCTCTCCGACACCATCGGAAGAACGTTCAACAACCCGGCAAGGTCCTCTCATGGTCTCTAACCTCGTCCAGGTTCCTAAAGCCTACCAGGAATACGTCGATGTGTTCTCTTCTGCTATTGTCCAAGCCTTACCACCCCATAGGCCAGAGGACTGTGCTATTGAAACTGAACCTTCAGCTGTGATTCCCTTTGGAAGGATGTTCATTCTGTCTGAACCCGAGAAAAAGGCCCTTCATGAATACCTAGATACTAACCTAGAAAACGGCACCATACACCCATCCAAGTCTCCAGCTGGAGCTTCATTATTTTTTGTTCCTAAAAAAGACACCAAAGAGCTCAGACCTTGTCTTGATTATCAAGGTCTTAATCAGTGCACCCTTAAGGATTGCTATCCATTACCCTTGATATCAGATACCCTGGAACCTGTAAGAGGAGCCGTAATATTCACCAAATTGGATCTCAGGAGTGCCTATCATCTGATCCGTATTAGGGAAGGAGACGAATGGAAGACAGCCTTCAGAACACCCTTTGGTCATTATGAATACTTGGTCATGCCCTTTGGACTCTCTAATGCTACGGCGATCTTCCAACGCTTTATGTATCGGGTATTTTCGGATATGCTATTTCTTTTCGTCATCGTCTACCTGGACAATATTTTGATATTCTCTAAAGATCCTCTCAAGCATGAAGAACATGTTAAGGCAGTATTACAACGGCTATGTGAACACAAGCTTCTAGCAAAATCAGAGAAGTGCCTTTTTCATGTTTCCACTGTTCACTATCTAGGATTTGTCCTTAGCCCAGATGGCACAGGAATGGATCAATCCAAGGTTAAGGCCATACTATCCTGGCCTACTCCGACCACCGTAAAACAGATCCAGTCTTTCCTGGGCTTGGCCAATTTCTATCGGAAGTTCATACCATCCTTCTCCGAGATTGTTCAACTGATTATTGCCTTGTTGAAGAAAGATACTCCCTTTCATTGGACATCAGTCCAGGAGAAGGCTTTCCAACGCTTGAAAACAGAGTTTACACAAGCTCCCATCCTGGCTCAACCTGATATAAATCGACCATTCCTAGTGGAAACAGACACCTCTAACTATGCCATCGGAGCAGTTCTGAAGCAGGAACTCAATGACGGCCTGGAACATCCCATTGCCTATCTTTCACGGTCCTTGACCCCCAGTGAAAGTCATTACTCAGTTTTAGAAAAGGAACTGCTAGCCATCCGTCAAGCCTTCACCGAGTGGCGTCATTTGCTTCTAGGAGCTAAACATCCTGCCAGGTTCGCACGGACCATCGAAATCTCCAAGTATTACAGGCCCTGGAATGCAGGAACAGCCGTCAGGCCCATTGGGCCTTCTTCTTTGCCCAATACCAGTTCCAGATTCATCATGTTCCTGGAACACAAAATATAATCGCTGACGCCCTGTCTCGGGATCCTGACTATGAACCTCCTGAAGACCGACCATTTCCTAAGATGTTTCCCCATACAATATTTGTAGCCCAAGCAACCAGTCTCCTAGATGAAGTCCGCATTCAAACACAATCCTCTGAGCTCTGGAAAGACATCTCGAGTAAGAACCAGTGGAATTTGAAGACTAAGCATGGATACTTGTTCAAAGATAATGCCTTGGTCATACCAACACAAAAACCACAACAAAGGATAATAAACCTCTGTCACGATACCCTTTACTCTGGACATCGTGGTATTACCAATACTCTCTGACTAATTTAAAGGCAATTTTGGTGGCCCGGAATGAAAGCTGACGTACAACTGTACGTTCAGGCATGCTCTGTCTGTAACCAAAACAAACATGACAACAAAAGACCGGCGGGTCTATTGCAGCAACCTCCACTTCCAACAAGGCCTTGTGAATGCATAGCTACAGACTTCAATGTGGAATTACCACCTTCCAGGGGATACACAACCATCATGGTCACCATTGACTTGTTCACTCATATGGCTCATTTTACACCTCTGTATAAACTGCCATCCTAGTCAGAACTTGCTGGAATTTTCCTGGAACACATATTCCGGCTACATGGACTCCCTTCCAAGATCATATCGGACAGATGGCCTCAATACATTTCTCAGTTCCGGAAACATCTTTGCCAAATACTAGGAATTCAACGTGCCCTCTCCTCAGGTTATCATCCCCAAACCACTGGAGTTACAGAGCGTGTAAATCAAACCTTGGAACAATATCTCCATTGCTTCACTACCAAAGTCCAGGACGATCGGTCCCTTTTAATAACAGTGGCTGAATTCGCTTATAATAATTCGGACCACTCGACTGTTAAGACCAGCCCTTTTTTCTGTAGCCAAGGATTCCACCCTTCGGTTCTACCTTCTGTCTTCCACACCCTACACCAGTCCCCACAGTCAACGCCTGGATTGAAACACTCATTAATGTACAAAGAGAAGCCAAAGAACAATTAGAGAAGGCCAGTACCCAGACCAAATTGTACGCAGACTCCAAAAGAAGACCAAGCCCCACCTACACAATAGGGGATAAAGTTTGGCTATCCTCGAAGCTGCTGCCACGGCATCTGCGACCAAATAAATTGGCTCCCTGGTATTATGGGCCATTCCCTATAATGGAAATCATCAACCCAGTGGCCTTCCGACTCAAATTACCAGACTCTTGGAAGAAAATCCACCCGGTCTTTCATACATCCTTAATGAAGCCATACGTCCAGACCTCTCAAACTAACGTCCGCCTAACCCAGTGCTCGTCAATGACCAACTGGAGTATGAGGTCTCCAGGATTTGTGATTCTAGATATAGACGTGGCAAACTCCAGTACCTGGTAGAATGGAAAGGATATCCCCCCAGTGAACGCACTTGGGAACCTATCTCAAACTTAAATACCCCCAGGTTACTCAGAAGGTTCCATCTCATACACCCGGACAAACCCGGTGGGACGGGTTTCCGGAGGGGGCATGCTGTCATGAACCATCAAACTCACCCCTTCTGGGCCTCCTGGTCCCTGACACATTGGGGTTTACACTCCATAGTACTACCAACATGGCAGCAACCTAAGAACGCTGCTCACCAGTTTTCACGCTCTACGCAGTGTGCTCTATAAAGAAACCACACCCCGCGGCCCCGCGCATCTCAACACTGCTGCTAGCTGTGACCAGACGTGTGCTCCGTTCTCTCCCTTGTACTATTCTGCTGTTTCCTGGTTCCTGGATCCCGTTCTTCCAATTACCTTCCCTCCTTCTTTTCCTGCCTTTCCCGGAATCCCTGCACCGCTACCGCGTGCACCTCATCCTCTTTTCTGAATTCCAGGAGTTTCCCTTGATCCCGGACATCGAAGCTGAACGCAATCTGGAAGCCGAGGACGGCCGAGCGGGCTTGTATAAGACCCGAACCATACAAAAGAAGACTCCGCCTAAAGAAGTCATCAGGCAACGAAAACAGGTGAGAAAGGGGGAAACCTGTGATAGGCTGTGCCCACCGGCCATGACTGCAAGCAATGGCTAGTTGTTTGGTAATGTTTGACCGTGCCCACCAGGCTTGGCCAAATCCAATGGCTCCTGGTCTGGTAACATTTTAAAATGGACAGTGACTGACCATAGCCAAAGACCATGCTAGTGGTCTGGAAGCGTTCTAAAAATCTATGGAATAACAAAACACTTGAAATTCAAAGAAATAACTTTAGTTGCAGGGATGTTATAAAGTGAGAACTTAACGCAACAAAACCCCTGAAATTCAGCTAAAGACACCTTATCGTCACGCCCCCTGTTGTGCAGACTATGACCAAAATGATGGCAGCACCGATCACATCACTGCTGACAACACTAATTACATTGTATATAACTAATTACATCAATAATGGAATTAGACATAACATAATTTCAAAGTTAGCTCATGAAAACTTTGACTACCGTAATAACAATTTAGATGTTAAATGTTAAAGGTATTTGTACCACGCACCATCACCAACGGAGTTGGTCCCCAGGTGCTCTGGGGTGATGAGGGAGTAGGGTAGTGAGAGGAGTGGTGTTCTGTTGGCAGCTTCAACTCGGTATGCACCGAGTGCTGAGCCTTGACCTAAGTATGCCAAAATGTTTAGCAATTTTTTGGTTAGTGGGTGATATGATATTTAACATGCTAACATTCACAATTCTGTCTACGTGTGGCACCTGCCAACTCTCACAATCCGATGAAGAAGCCACTCAGGCTAAAGTTCAGGATTCTATTCAAGTGTGGGACATGCTAATATTCCCAAATCCATTAAGTGTTGCACTTGGTAATCTTCATGATTCCATATATGTGTGGCAGCATGCTAACATTCACAATTACATCCATGTGTGGCATTTGCTAGCCTTCATCATTGCATCTATGTGTGGCACATGCTAACATTCATAGACTGATCTGAATGCGACACAGGCTAATGTATACAATTCTATCTAAGTGTGGCACATGCTAACATTCACAATTCTATCTAGATGTGGCGCAGACTAATGTTCACGAGTATAACGGTGGCACTTGCTAACCTTCATAATTCCATCTAAGTGTGGCAAATGCTAACATTCACAATCCTGTCTAGATTTGACGCAGGCTAATGTTCACAGTTCTATCTAAGTGTGGCACATGCTAACATTAATAAACCTATCTAGGTGTGACACAGGCTAAAGTTCAAAATTCCATCTAAGTGTGTAATTTGCTAACATTCACAGTTTCATCTAAGTGTGGCACATGCTAACATTCATGAACCTATCTAGATGTGACGCAAGCCAACGTTCAAAGTTCTCTCTGGGTGTGGAACTTGTTGACATTGACAAGTATGCAATGCAAGGCAACATTTACAAATCTGTCCTGAATAGATTCAGGCTGGTGTTCACAATTCTTTCTTAGTATGCACAGGGTAGGTATATGGCATTATATGTTATGGAAAGGTAAGGTACAGTGGCAGGGGCTTTCTGGAGTAGAGCTCTGGGGCTGGGGCAATGGGGCACTCACCTTGCCTGGGAGGGAGGATGGAAAGGTGCAGGAGCGTCGCATACACCAGCTCATTAGGCCAGTGTTTTGCTTGGGTCTGATGGACCAATCACGATGTGTGGGAGGCGGGATCAAGAGCTCCAGGAAGCAGGCAGGGGAGAAGGGGGAGCCGTGCGCACTACTCGCTCCACGTGCCTTGTAGGCACACAATTTAAATTTCAAATGGCCAGGCTCTGGGTCTGGGGTATGGGGGCACTCACCTTGCCTGGGAAGGAGGATGGAATGGCGCGGGTGCGACACATACACCAGGTCATTAGGCCAGTGTTTTGCCTGAGATAGACCGATCACATCATGTGGGAGGCGGGATCAAGAGCACCAGGAAGCGGACAGGGGAGAAGGGGGAGCATTCTTTAGCTCATCAGAAGAGATCACAATAGGAAGGAGCACAGGTAATTATGAGATGAAGAAGTGTGACAAGCAAAAATATATTTATATAACATGAATGTAATGTAAACTAAAGACAAGAGTGATAATACTCCATTTACCCATTTATCATAGATGGGATATCTGAACTTGAGGAAGAAAATAGACAACTCCTAAAGAAGGGGATAGAACACCCTGAAATGCGTAGATACATATAATCCAATATCGGATGTTGAATAAGAATTATTATTTATTTATTTATTTATTTATTTATTTGTTTTAATCAAACTAATGATTTTTACAAAACTTTTTCTGCTGTCGTTGTGTCATGTTGGTTTCTTAGTTTAAGAAGATTAAAAGTTAGTTTGTTCAGTTTCTCTAGAGTCTGCAGCCAGCTAGTGTCCCTTTTAAAATTTGTCGTCCTATGCTGGATTGGTTTTCAATTTGCTTAAGGCGTACTGAAGAATTTTGGTGGTAGCGGTTTGCCAGGTTTGTCTATCTCCACTTATCATCCTTGACCACCAGCATAGTTCAGGTTCAAGCAATAGCTCGGACGTAAAATGTTGCATATAGCTGAACCTGACCTTTCCAATTTCTGTGCAATTGAGGAGAAGGTGCCTTACTGTTTCCTTTTCGTTTGGCTTCCTACAAAGTCGACAGTCCCTGGTCTCTTATAAACCTCTGATAAATTTTATCTCGTTTGTAGGAAGTAAATTTAACCTGGCTCTTAAGAGACAGTTTCTAGCTTGCCTGTTCGGAAATTGGTTTAGATAGGCCTGCAGTTCATTCAGTTTTTTTGTATTTGGAGGCAGGTGTAACGTTAGTTTATTTTCCGAAGCTTTCTCCAACGTCAAGATCCAATCAAGATCTTTCAATTTTCTTAGAGTCCTCGTTGGGTTTGACAGCAGCTCCTCTTCGTCGCTCTCGGTTGATTTAAGGAGTGTCAGCATCCTTTCTTTCCACGTCAAAAGCAATTTGTTGGTGCCCATGTCCAGTTCCGTCTTTATTAAGTTAAACAAGGTAGGGCTCGTTGTTATCAGACATTTTCTGAACAATTTAAGAGAGCTACAGTTTACTGATCCTAGCAGAGACAGCAAACTTAGCTCCCTACGTATTGAGGCAACAGGCGTAGAGGAAGGCAATCCCAGAACAGTTCTCCAGTAGTAGGCTTCGAGTTTGTGCCAGATGGTAGTGGGGAGTTGTAACACAGCTTCTACTCTGTGTGTTATCGAAGGCACTACTTTGGATTTGTAGAAATTCACCGCTGGTATCATTGAGAATCGGCCAAATTTTCTGTCGATTGCCTTACCTTTTGAAGCTAGTTTCCTCATTTTCAAATAGAGTGCTTCTTGCATGGCAAGATCTTTTTTCGAGTTGTCCAGTGTCACTCCTAGATATTTGAAACTCTGTACTTTTTCAATCAAGGAGGAACGATAGTACCATTTGTTGTTAGCTGATTTCTTCGCAGTTCTTTCCAGGACAAGAATTTTTGTCTTCTCCTTGTTAACTTCTAGGTTTTTTGCTGTTACATAGGAGTCCAGGTTGTCCAGTTGCCGTTGCAAGCCCACTGGGGTCTGATCAATAAAGATTAGATCGTCCGCGTATAGGAGTCTACTTATTTTTTGCGGTCCCAGTTTGGGTGGAAAAGATCTTACCGACGATTCTGTTTGCTGATAGTCCCCGATGTAGGCCAGAAAAATTGACGGCGCCAAAGGGCACCCTTGTTTGAATCCTCTATTTGTTGCGATGGCTGTAGACAGGGCTCCTTTACCATTTAAACAAATTCTGACCGAGGTGTTCGTGTGGAGGGCTTTAATGGGGTCCAAGATTTCGGTTGGGCATGCCCACGCTTCCAATTTTTTCCATAGAAGAGATCTATCAATTCTGTCAAAAGCTTGGGTGAAATCGATGAAGGCCAAGTATAGCCCCGGACCTCCTTCCATCGTTCTACTTTTTAGTAAGCTCAGCGACAAGATGTTAACTGTGACACCGGTGTTCTTCTTAAACCCAGATTGGAAATGGTCGTAGCACGGGGCCCCGTTGGCCCACAGTTGAAATCGCTTCAGAAGAAGGGAAGCGTAAACCTTTCCGATTGGGTCCAACAGGGCTATGGGCCGATAGTTTACAGGGTTGTTCGTGTCTCCTTTTTTATAGATGGGCACTATAATGGCCGACGTCCATGAAACAGGGATCGATCGCGAGTCTACACATCTAGCAAAAACTTCGCTGAGGAATGTAGTCCAGGCTACTGGATGGGCTTTCAGATCAATGTTGGTAATGCCCTCTGGGCCCGGCGCTCTCGAGTTTTTTAATGACGATATTAACTTGAAGATTTCATCTTTGTCATTCAGTCTGTCCCACGAGCTAACAGGTTCCTCAGAGTTAGTTGGTTTGTTGTCAAGAGGAGATTTAAATGTTTTTTCTATATGATTTTTCCATGTATTTTCTCCTATTGTGTTTTGAATACTACTGCGGGACGTCGTTGTTGATGCGTTTAACAGTGACCAGAATTCTTTTGAGTTCTTTGTGCAGATGGATTTAATGATCACCTCGGCATCTTGTTGGTGCATGTTCAGTCGATGGGTGCGCAACCATTGGCAGTAAGCAGTTTTTGCGTTGCGCTTTAGTGTTGCTGCGTTAGCGCGAGCTTGTTTTGATGCGTTTCTCACGGCTTTACGATAAATCCGTCGTTTTTCGACTACCTGCATATCGAAGGTATGGTTTTTTAGGTTTGGCGCTGGGCAAGACTTAGTACTGGGCCTCTTGTATGGTATAAGTAAAGGACCGTAGTCAGTCTTATTGGACTGGTTTTTGAGTTCGAGGGTTTTATAATTGTCTGTCAGCTCCTTGATGTTATCTGCGGAGAGACGGAGTCTGTTTCCTTGGTTGTTGACTTCCAGTTGACAATCCAAGATGTCTATAGGATCCGTCAAGGTTTTCCAGGTGACTGCCAACAAGTTATGGTCGCTGAATTTTGTTTTGATTACTTCAAAGGTCGAAATCAGATCCAAAAAGGCTCTTGAAGTAAATATATGGTCGATAGTTGTTTCAGTCTGTCCATTTGACCATGTTGCTATGCGATCCGCATTCGGAAAAACCAGGTCAAGTTTGTGCAGTTCTCTAGAGTTCATTAGGTTCTGCCATAGTCTTCCTCTCTGGTCCGCGAGCGTACGATTTCTTTTCAATGTTTGCGACGGAGTAGTTGAATTTAAGTCTCCGCAGATTAACAAATATGATATTTGGTAGGTAGTCAAGATTTCGTCGATGGCCCCTTCCATTTCCTTCATGTAGGTTCCAGCTTCTGTTTTGGCCGGGTTCCAGTAGGTATTTAAAATAGCCACCAGAGATGTCTGCTCTTTATCATCGTTTGCATGCTTGTGGGTCCATATTAGGAGCACAGTTAATAAGGACTGGTTTGCCGTTAGTATTTTTTTCAGCTTTAATCCGTGACCTATACGGATTGCCGTCAATAGCCCAGAAGAGGGACGGCCTTTGATGCTCTTTTTTGCCGGGGCTAAAGTAATTTCATAGCCGTCTAATCTCGGTGAGTTGGTGAGCCAAGTTTCTTGCAAGCAAAGGATATCAAAATCGCCCAAGTTCACATCTCCTGAAACAGTTAAATGATGAAAGCCTCTGGTGTTCCAGGAGCCAAGTCTTAAGTTAGTTGAAGTATTTGGTCGCCGCTCCTCGTTGATCTCTATAGGAGACCTGTGTTGCTATGAAGATTTTTTTGTTATAAGGGCTTTTGGTAGCCAGGCCCAAAGACTCGAAACTGACGTAGGTTTTGAATTTAACTTTTCATCCCCGGAAACCTGTTGCACTTCCTGTCTGATTGTTTTCCCAAATCCAAAGGGAAGTGGCAAAGCTTCTGCCAATCGATGCGTAGTTCCCTTGTTTATTTTTGATCTGGACTTTTTGTTTTTTGACGTGGGGCTCTTCGCGGTCGTTGGTGGTTCATGCAGTCGGTGCCGTAGTCGTGGGGACTCTACTGTTTGCCGATCCGGAATCTCTGCTTTGGCCGGTGTTTTGCTTTCGTTCAGGATGGTGAGGTCATAACCTAGTCGAAGCAACTCATCGGCTTCTTTTATCAGAAGGTTTTTTATCGTTTCCGATGAAATGTAAAGGTAAGTTTGTGCTCTGCCATTTTTATGGCTGGGGTCCACGATCTTCAGGTCGTTGGTAGTTATTACTCTTAAGCTGCGAACGTGATGAAGCAGCGTTAGCACTGAAATCCTGTTCAGAACTACTTCATCAAGGTTTTCTTTGATTTGCTTCACCTTTACTTTCCATCGCCATTCCGTTTTCGGTTTTCGATCATTGCGATATTTTTCCGTCTGCGAATGGTATCTGAGATCTGAGGCGTGTGACTTTTGCGTATGCGGCTTGGGTAGCCAATTTCTTGTCTTTTTTTGTTGCTTCGATGATTGTTTAGGCGATTCGGTACTGTAGTTTAACCGTTGGGTTTTCTTTATTGGGGTTTCCTGCACTGGCGATCGATGTCTTTTTTCTGAGAGCTGTTGGCCAGTGTAGGGTTTTTGTTTAGTTCTTACTCCTTCTTTTTCGGTCGCCGCCTTTGTTCTAATAACTTTATTACGGCGTTCTTCAAGCGTCAAGAAGTCTCTAGGACTATGGCCCATGTTAGTGTTTGAAGGAGTCGTTGAAGGACTGTCCGAGGAGAGTTCAAAGGTCACTTTTCGAACTGGAGACAGATGGGGCTCGTCCAACGGGGCTAGCCCATCGTAATCTTCTAAGTGTTGGGATAAGTTCATTAGGCTTTCGTTTCCCATGAGTTCATCCACTGACTTTGGTGAGTGTGTAGGTGAGATATGAATTTTGCTTGAGGACTGCTTGAGAAGGTTGTTATCCTGCGCTCTCAAACTTGGTGGGTAAGAATCTGACAGGGTTTTCTTAGGACTTGTTGAGGCAGCTTGAGGCTTTTTTGGTCCTAGAGGTTTCCTCTCTGGTAGCCGCACTTTTACTAGGTCAGAACTCTTTTTTGCAAAGATCTTGAATGGTTGGTCCGTAGTGTTGGGTGGTGAGCTGTTAATTTCGTCTATAATTAAGAGAACTTCCGTACTTCTACAGTTTTCTGCTGCTGTTAATGAAGACTTAGAGTTACAAGGTAAAGTTTGATGGCCTGTGTTAGTTATATCGATTTTAGGCATTTGTTCTTGGGGCTTTTCCTTTGCTAGTTGTTCAGCAAGGAGCCGTTCTTCGATTGATCTGATGACAAGGGTGGGGACCCAATTTGTAGGTTCTTCTGAAGATTTTCCTCAACTTGTTTTTGCCAGACAGACTGAGCCATTACAAATTCTTCCAAGTACGTTAATTTTGTCAGCATTGAAGCCTGGAGTGACGTGTGATCCTTTAAAGTCTCGTTCATGGACTCGTAGAGTTTAGTGAACGGCGCTAATGCGATTGTAAGAGCTGACATGATGGTAATGAAATCATTTTTTTTGTCGGGGTCTCCTTCACTGGAGGTATACCCTGAACTGGTATCTTTCTCGGTGTGAGAAACAGAGGGTTTGTCGTGCTCAATGGTTTTTGTTGCAAACTGTTCAATGAGTTGTCAAGGGAGAGCCCTCGATGGAGGGGTCGTTGGTACTGGCCCGCCGGACGTTCTTCCAAACCATCACTCCTAGTGTTCCCTGGATGACAGATAATTGGGACCATTATGGGTGTAGAATCAAGGGTGGGAGAATAACAAGTGGTCTCTTTTTCCCTGACTTCGGCCGTCCTCTTTTCCGACGGGTTCAATGGCGCTAAGGTTTTGTTGGATGGATTTGTAGGTAAGGGGTTTTTGGCTGGTTGCTCGTCTTTTGAGCTAGGGTCAATAGTTTTAGGAGCCGGCTTTGAAGTTTGTTTTGTTATAGCAATGCCGGAGACATCCTCATCCGTTTTGCTCTGATCTTTGTCGCGTTTAGAGCTAAGAGTTAAAGTTTTAAGCTCTTTTTGAGGTGCACAGGCTGGTTCAGAGTTCTGGAGTTTCTGTACCGCTAGAGGCGGTGAATTGCTTTCCTGCTCATGAGTAGGCGGCGATATGTTCCTTCTGTCCTGCAGGATCTTCGGGCTCTGAGAGATATGTGGCTCTTTTGCGCCCAAGTTAGTTGACTTTATTAACAAAGATTCCGGGGCAATCGAGCGTTGAGGAGTTAATGGCGGAACAAAAGCCGCTTGTCGATCCAACCTCCTATGCTTGGATAGAGGTGGATAGTCTTTGATAGCATCCAATATTTCCAAGTCAGTTAGTTCAACATTTGGGGAGAAGCGGCCGACGCCTATGCCTTTAAAGAAGCTTATCAAGGACGGTTGTGAAGGGGATTTTTCGCTCTCTTTCCCCTTTTTCGAGTTCAAGGTTACGGGCTCTCTACCAGTGCTTTCTTTAGAGTTTTTATTTGTCGGCAGTCGGCCCTTCCTTATAAGGTGTTTCTTTCCTCGGAAGGTGTTTATTCTGTTCTGGGGTCCGAGGTCCGGTGCCCTTGATCTTTTCTTTGCGTTGTTTAATGACGCCGAGTCGGTTGGAGATGGAAAAACAGGGCTCAAGGGCCCGGCGTCTTTGCTGACTCTACGGCCCGCCTCTATAGACTGGCCCACCTCCTCCCCTTCCACGGGCAGTGCCGGGCACGCCCCCAGCAGCGCCGGTTGCTCAGATCCCGTGCAGCTGTGGATCTGAGCCTGAACGGCTACGGGGGGAGACGGGTCCACCACTGCCGACTCCTCCCTCGTTTCCACAGCCTCGGTCTCCGGCTGGTGCCCCGCGCTGACACCCACGGGGGCGGCCAGCGACGTGGCATCGGGGGTTCCGCCAGTCAGTCCACTCGAGTCTGGGACTGCACCACCAACCAACGCCAACGTGAACTCCCCTCCGGGAGTATCAGGTAAGCGGGCCAAGGGGTGGGAGTTTCCCAGGTTCATCGAGGTTGATGTTGGCGTTACCGTGTTTGATGTAAATAAGTTCTTCACTGTGTTTAATGGGGGGTTTGAGCTTTTCCTTAACTCACTGCCGGCCGCGGCAATCGCCGATGGGGAGTTGAGGAAACTTTCAGTTGCAATGTCATTGGAAGATTTAAGCAAATCATGCTTGTTGGGTCTTCCTCGTTTCCCTTTTGGGCTTTTCACGCCTGCAGTTCATTTGGTATTTGGCACGTCCAAAGGCGGCGGTTCCTCTGAGTCCCCAGTGGGACGTGTGCTTCGCAGCCGGCGCTTTTCCTCACATGGGGGGGAGGTGAGGGCGAGTGCAGCTCCCGCAGCCACGACAGCCATGACTGCAGGACTGCCACTCGCTGCCACTCCGCGTCCGCTCCGCGGCTCGTGCAGGTTCTTGAAGGTAGACTGGTGCAAGGCTCCTCCTTCCAAAATGAGAGGCAGGGAGGACAGACTCTGCTTTCTGGGACTGCAGGGCTGCCACTCGCCACCACTCCGCCTAAGTGTGGCAAATGCTAACATTCACAATCCTGTCTAGATTTGACGCAGGCTAATGTTCACAGTTCTATCTAAGTGTGGCACATGCTAACATTAATAAACCTATCTAGGTGCGACACAGGCTAAAGTTCAAAATTCCATCTAAGTGTGTCATTTGCTAACATTCACAGTTTCATCTAAGTGTGGCACATGCTAACATTCATGAACCTATCTAGATGTGACGCAAGCCAACGTTCAAAGTTCTCTCTGGGTGTGGAACTTGTTGACATTGACAAGTATGCAATGCAAGGCAACATTTACAAATCTGTCCTGAATAGATTCAGGCTGGTGTTCACAATTCTTTCTTAGTATGCAAAGGGTAGGTATATGGCAGTATATGTTATGGAAAGGTAAGGTACAGTGGCAGGGGCTTTCTGGAGTAGAGCTCTGGGGCTGGGGCATGGGGGCACTCCCCTTGCCTGGGAGGGAGGATGGAAAGGTGCAGGAGCGTCGCATACACCAGCTCATTAGGCCAGTGTTTTGCTTGGGTCTGATGGACCAATCACGATGTGTGGGAGGCGGGATCAAGAGCTCCAGGAAGCAGGCAGGGGAGAAGGGGGAGCGGTGCGCACTACTCGCTCCACGTGCCTTGTAGGCACACAATTTAAATTTCAAATGGCCAGGCTCTGGGGCTGGGGTATGGGGGCACTCACCTTGCCTGCGAGAGAGGATGGAATGGTGCGGGTGTGACACATACACCAGGTCATTAGGCCAGTGTTTTGCCTGAGATAGACCGATCACATCATGTGGGAGGCGGGATCAGGAGCACCAGGAAGCGGGCAGGGGAGAAGGGGGAGAATTCTCTAGCTCATCAGAAGAGATCACAATAGGAAGGAGCACAGGTAATTATGAGATGAAGAAGTGTGACAAGCAAAAATATATTTATATAACATGAATGTAATGTAAACTAAAGGCAAGAGTGATAATACTCTATTTACCCATTTATCATAGATGGGATATCTGAACTTGAGGAAGAAAATAGACAACTCCTAAAGAAGGGGATAGAACACCCTGAAATGCATAGATACATATAATCCAATATCGGATGTTTAATAAGAATTATTATTGAAAAAAAGAGGAAAACTATCTGATATTCATGATATGTATTTGTCTATTCGAATTGTATAAAATTAAGAACAAGTACAGAAGTTGACACTGAACAGGAAATATATTATTGTAGTTTGACAATGTATACTTGAATATAATATTCATTCACTATAAATTGGTTTATGAAACATAACATATGTGTGATTATGAATATGAATTGAACTTATGAAAATAGATTACATTTGATTGTCTTCACAATTGTTGTTGGGTGTGCAGGGGACGGGAGAGATCCACAAGGTTGTGGACATCTGTTGTATTTTTCTATACATAAAGCTTGTCAAGTCTTGTGAGTCTGGGAGTAGTGGTACTGAGAAGAATGCGTTCTTCAAATCAGTGACCTTGAAGCAGGCATCTTCTGCGGAATGCTTCACAAAATTGTTGCTGGATTCTGCTTCTACAATATGGTTAGAACGCCTTAAATCCTGTATGAAACTCCATGATCCTGCTTTTGCTTTGCGCACAGGGTACACTGCAGTGTTATATGGGGATTCTGATGGTACAAGAATGGCTCTCTCATTTAGGGCTGTTATTGTCTCATAAATGCCCTTATCTGCTTCTTTGGTTAGGGGGTACTGCTTACTCTTGGTAGAATTACTCCTGGCTTCAGCTTGATCTTCACTCCCCCTATGCTCTTTATGCAACCCACGTCGTAGGGACTTGTAGTCCATAGGGTGCTGGGTACCTTGGCCATGTCTTCCTCCCAGAATGGGGGCGGCGCCGCCAGCGCCATACCATTCTCTATGGCACTTCCCTGTAATTAATCTGTAACCAATAAGTATCACTCATTTCGAACACCATCTCTATTTCTAGCCTATCTTCCCTGAAAAGCTCTTCATCTGTCACTGTGGTCAGCCTTCATCCCTCTGCCACTGCAATCACTGTTCTCCATGCCCGTCCCATGTCATCCAACCTGTGCACTGCAATCCGGTCCTCTCTTGCAACCATTGCCTCTATTTCTATTGGCACTATGGTTACCTCTTCTTCGTCCATTGATGGCTCAGGCTGGAACAGGTACTCGTTTGGAACTCGCCACATCCTCCCTGCAATTGCTGGAAGACATTCAATGGCAATGACAGTTCCATACTGGAACATTTCTGGGTCCACTGGCACCCCCCCCCCCTCTGTACCTTGCGTCCACAATATGCTTGAACAATCTGTCTTACATTGAGCATGTTTATGCCTGGTGTGGAGCACACTATTCCCTTGTTTGTGAATGAGATTGTCATTTTCAGTCTGCTCATAATGTCTCGTCCCAGTATGTTTGCAGGTGTCTGTTGAATGTATAGTACGGCAGTGATAGATCGAGATCTCCTATAGAAAGTCTGATGTTGTCTGTGAAAGGAACCTCCCGAGCCCCAGAAAATCCTTGAGTGTTCATGGCATCGCCTGACAATGTAAATGCTCCTTCCCTAATGCAGGACCTAGTCGCCCCTGTGTCAACAAGAAAGGAAAATGTTTTGTCATCCATCGCCACCCCTATGCAAAGTTCCTCCACAGGGATGGGTGTGATCAACAGGATGGGACACATCAAGTTAGACTGTGGGCTATCCTATTGTGGGTAAAGGCACATCGCATTTCATTGTAAAGGGGTTGTTCCCACCATGGTGACTCCTCCCAATTGTCTGACGGGAACTGTCACCACTGTGTCCACGTGTGCTGGTGCATCATGGTTCTGTGTCTGTGCTGGTTGTTGTGTGTTCCCTCGAATCGTTGGTGCTTGTAAATACTGTGATACTGGTGCTGACATCTGTGGTACTTGCATTTTCCTTGCTGCTTCTGGTCCTGTGAATAATAATCGTCCTGGTCCCCTTGATAGGACTACTGGCCCTCCCCTACCCAATTCTGCTGTACCCCCCCTTGAAATGTGTCCTGTCTGCCCCCAGGTCCAACACTGTGGTGGCTCCCTGTCTTGCTCCTGGAACCCCCCCCCTCCGTTGCCCATAGCCTTAGAACTCCCCTTGGAAACCTCCTTGGTTGTGATGCATCTGTGGTCCAATGCCACACCCTTTCTGTTGGCCCCCCCTTCCACGGAACCCTTGCTGTGGGCCACCCTAATCCATGAACCCTCCACCATCGGTGGTACAAACTGCTGTGGTTATGGCTGCTGCTTCTGTGCCTGTGGGGCGGGGCTGGTTATGACCACCCCCTCCATTGCATACTTTTTTCTGTACTAGTTTCGCTTCATCTATGTTCCTGTCTTCTGCCTTCTTCTTAATCTTTTCCTGCCATAGCTGACAATGATGAACTATCGTCAGCTGAATTCCTGGCCATCCCCTCACTTCCATTTTTACCAGTTTCCTTAAACTCTTCTGAACAGGTTCTGGCAGCCCCTGTACCAGTATGTGATATAATATTGCTACTGTTTTGTTCCAAGGCTCTCGAGTTTCAGGGCACCAAAGCTCTTGAATCTCCTGAATTTACTGCACAGGATCTTCGTCTTCCCTCATTTTTCATAACGTAATCGCCCCAATGTCTGACGTGTCTGGGTATTGTGTCCTTAATGCTTGCCATACTGTTGCCCTGCAGTTTGCAAACAGCGAACCATCATGTGTTGTGTTTTGTGTCGTCACCACTAGAAAGGCCGCCCTTTTCCATACGTAATCAGCTGCGTCTCCTAAGAGTGATACTAAAAGTCCCTTTACAGCACCCACAGCTAACCTATGCCACGCTGTCATTTTCTCCATCTCATAGATCCATTTCCCAGCCCCTGAACTCAACGATGGCAGTCTACACTTCACATTCTCTTTGTCAGTATGCTTCCATGGTGTATAGTGAGGTTGCACCCCTCCTCTCTCTAGTAAGGGCATCTGTTTGAATGCTGCCTCTTCCTCATGCGTTCTTCTAGTCAGTCTAACTTTTCGGTCCCCTGTCTCGCTCTCGATGCCTGCACATACGTCTATTGGCACTAGTATGGGCACTCTCCTGCTGTTGTCATACCTCCTTCTCAGTTGTCTCCTTGAACAAGCCACTGCTGTCTCCCCTTTCGTTCATCCTGGGATGTTTCTAAGCCTATGTATATATGTAGTGGTGTCGTGTATGGTGTGTAAATCACTTGCCAGTCATGTCTACTCATTTGAGCTGCCCTCCTTCTCTCCCTGTGTGTGTCCTAAACTCCCATGACACCCGTTTGTCTGACCCTGTCCCCGTTGACTATGATTGGAACTGCTCCCACTGTACCTGTCCTCGTTGTCAGAACCTGTGTCCATATTACTACAGAAATCGTATGCAAAACTCAGCCTCCTCAATGTCAAGTCAGTGTTAGATTTTGTACTAAGGTTGATGTCCCTCAAATCAGAGTTGCTTCCTCCTCCCCAATCCCCTAGGCCTACACCTTCCCTGTCTAATGTGCTCCTGCCTTGTGAGCTTGTGCTGTCTGGTTCTTTCCATCTGTCCCCCTCAAGTCTGTCATCTCCCCTGTCTTAAGCTCCCTGTGTCTTTACTGCTCTTATTGCTCACCCGTCCTTCTCCCTGTGTGCTTGCTCTCTTGCCAGCCTGTCCATTTGTAACTTCCTCTGTTCCCACTCAGCTAATTTGCATCTGTCCGGCTCTGCTCCTTTTCTTCGCCTTTCGATCTCTTCTGCTTCCCTGGTCCTTTTATCCTGCTGCTCTTGCTCTGCTCTCCTCCTTTCCTTGAGGTCTCTTTCAACCCTCTCCTCTTGTTCACTTTCCAGGTGCTCCTTCTCCTCCTCCTTCCTTCGCTCCCTATCCTCCCTCTCCAATCTCTCTTCTCTTCTCCTCTCCCTGTCCTCTCTCTTGAGTTCTCCTCTCGTTCTTTCTTCCTCCTATCCTCCTCATCCATTATCTCTACCCAGTCTGCTCCCTTGCTGCTTTTTTTCCAGCCCGTCCATGGTCTTAGTCGCCCCTTCTGCCTCTCCATCTTTTTTCCCTTGCAGTTTCAGAAGTATCTGCCCTTCTATTCACTTGTTTGTTGCTATGCCCTCAAGCCCCTCCCTCACATCCTTCTGTGCCTCGCTGCTCACCTCTTGATGAATAACGAGCTGGCTGCCCTGAGCCTTTCACCTCTCCTCCTTAGTATATTGTGGTAGCTTATATGTCCAGTTTGAGTACCCCTCTTCTGCCCTTAATTCTCGCATTGGGTACATCCCTTGCTCATCATCTGTGTCATCGGATGCTACACTTGGAGAACATGGGGAGGTGCGGAGGGATGAGTCCCTGGCTCCTTCACTTCCTGCTGGCTCAGCATCCACTGATGCCTCATGGCATCCTCTTCACCCTCCTGAAACATGTGCCACAACTCAAATATGCCCATGCGTTTTGTTAGCTTCTCCCCCTTATAGGCATCCTATATGTGTGTCAGTAGTGATTGCTGCACATCTTTGGAGAAACTTCCACAAGGTGGCCACGGTTTAGATAATTTTCCCTCAGTACTTTTGGACCATTCTATGCTACATTTGCAGGTTTTTTCTCTGTAAGGCAGGAGTGTCTTACACAAGTGCTGAAGGGACGTACCCACCCCACCCCCACACTTCTGATACATGTTCAATACCTTTTACCTGACTTCAAGTCGAGGGTTTCAGTAGTCCGCTGTCAAGGGAGAAAGGCACAAAATGATGGCAATACTTTTCAGTTTCTACAAGCCTCTCATGCTCCACAACCTATCTGGCATCCTCCGTGCTCTTCCTCTCCTTCACAACCACTCAGGCCTGGACTGGCCCACCGGGACACCGGGAGTTTCCCCGGTGGGCCTCGGGACATAGGGCCTCTTTTCTTGGGGGAGGAAGGATACATAAATGTGTGCGCATTTTATGCTTAGCTGGCTCCTTCAGGATCTGACAGACCTGCGTGAAGGTCCTCATGTGAACGGAAGGGGCCCGGAACTAAAGATGAGTCACAGGACACAAGTGTCGGCACAATGGGCTGGCTGGAGGAGCTGAACTCGCAGATGTGTCCCTGCTCGTACTGCTCTCCTTGCGCCCCAAGGGTAAAAGCATAAAGCGTGCTGTTTGCCCTGAGCCTGCAACGAGTTTCCTCCTCTACAATGAAATAGTCAAACTAACATTGTCTCTGACAGCTTTATTATACATGTGATAAGGCTGAAATAGTGCCTTCCTCTGTCCCACCTAACGACGCACCGTAGCAAACGTTAAATCCGGAGCTTGCAGGATGTTCAAGCAATGGCCAGCGGTAGTGTGTAAAGCCCGGTGCAAGTCGGTATAATTCTTTGCGTTGGACATTTGGGTTAATAATGTATATTTTAGACCCGTGCAAATGTGGGAGGGCATTCCAGTAATGAGCATGTGTTTGACTAAAATGAAAGAACCCTCTATGCATTTTTGGGAGGTCAACGCTCAATCTGCCGAAAAGCCCAAGACTTTTTCTGTGGGATGGGTCAGTTTCTGCACTGCAATTTACCCCCCCCCCCTTGTGCAGACATGAAATCTTTTGGCATATACACATCACGCTGCTCACATGTCTGGTTCCTACATTGCAGGAGTGCAGGCGCTTTGCTTGGTGCTTGGTGTTGCTGATAATCACAGCACACCTGGTGCAATATTTTTCTTTGTTACAAACACATCAAATGCAAATGGAATTTAAGAGCAATTCTTAAATTATAGAAGCAGGCACGTACTGTGGTGTGGGGGAGCAGCACACGTCCCACACACCAGGGGGTGGATTATAGGGACAACATGTATACCAAAGATCAACAGTGGCACCTTGGCAGCAATGCGCGGGCTAATGCAATGCTCACTTAAGAGTTCACCTCCGTTGTTGCGATTAGGCTGAATTTCGTTTGTGTCTCCAAAACTACATACACAAAGAACGCACTTTCTTGAGGTGGTCGTTGTGTGCAGATCCCTGTAACAGAAAACCTGAAGTCAATATGCTAGAAACGGCATCTGTGCAGCCGCATCTGTGCTGCCTGTGGCTGCCTGTGTTTCTATGTGCTCTTCAAATGAAGTGTGCATGGAAAACAGCTCCCTGGATGAAGCACAGAAAGTCACGGATTGCATCAACGCTGTTTTATAGATAACAGGATCTTCTGCACTGAATATGACTATTGGCTTCCTTCCATTTTGCTTTACTTTTCCTTTGGGGTGTTCCTCCATTTACTACCCCATATCCCTCCCTAACCAGTTTTTCTGTTCCTCAGCTTTTCCTATATATTTTACTTGTGAGGCTCACAATCTCCCACACCCTCCACTGCCGAACCACAACCACCAAGTGCGCACATGGGCAAAAAATCCCTTTTTAGTGCCTCAACTGCACAGAATTGCCTCCCAATGTGGCCCACATTCTGGTGCCTAACTGCTCCAGTGAGACGAGTGTTTAGTGGATTTGAAAGTTTGCATGGCTTGCATGCATTTTCTGGGAAGTAATGCACTGGGGAAGGGCCCTCAATGGTGGCCCTTGTTTGATGGTGGGCATGACTACTGCTTGACCTTAGGGAGGCCCACGGGGCGCTCTGTTTGCTATGGGCTGGTTGCAACTTTAGAGGGTATCTGCAGAGCTAGGACAACGTTTGACAGTGGGAAGGGTGGCCACCGGAGTGGGTGGTCAATTTAGAAACATAAGTCCCTGTTTTACACATACAACGTTGCGTCTGTCGATGTACTCTCACTTTGATTTTTGATGAAACACGTATTGTTTACTTAGAGCGATGTAAAAAGAACACGCTAAAAATCGAGATTGTGCAGTGTAACTCACTTTTACAAGGACCATGCCTGCCCTTCAGGGAGTTACTTTCGCATGCATTGCAAAAGTTGGAGGCTGAATCTTCTCCCAATGACTTGACAGCCTGGAATAGATCTTGTGTTCAGTGGGGGGCACGCTTCAGGCTTTCAACTAGAAAGCGGAAGCCAAAGCATTCATACATTCCAAGTTGCGCCTAGGGTGCCCTGACATTGAAATCCCGATTACTCCAAAACCCTAATTGGAAGAGCATTGCAGTGGGGGAATGTTTCAGAAGAAAACAGGCAATTGTTTTAAACAATGGAGAGTAAACTGTGGGATAGAACCATCAAGTGAGGGCCACACAAGAGCCATGTTTTTCTGGTTAAAATGCAGATTGAAAAGTTTGCAAAGTGTTTTTAATATTACCAGTTTATCTTTCAGCTCATGTATCTAAACACGGCATGTGCTGCGGTTTATACATCCAACCAATTTCCTCATGAAAAATTCTAGCTCCCTACATTTGTAAAAGAAGCAGAGCAGGTGCTTTAGATGCTTTCTGTACACTTTACGTGGTGGGGTGTTTTTCTCTATTATAGATAGTTAATGGCACAAGGAAGTCGACTGGTACGTCCCTAGCAGTTAATAGGTTTAAAGAAAACTGTCAGACATTCCATTGACTGCTGGTGATTTCATAGAGGGACTCTTATATTATTTATGCGCTGCCCTTGGATACATAATGTTAGTGAAATGTAAATCAACCAGTGGTGGATTGGCCTACAGGGAACTATGGAGATTTCACGATATGCATATGCGCCCTGCTCCCTCATGTGCTACTTTTGTGTAGGGATTTCCAAATTTTCTCATAGAAAAAGGATCCAGTTTGCTCAAAATGTGTCAAATGTGGTCACTTTGAAAATTATTTCCCGGGCCTCCCTTGGGTCCCAGTCCACCCCTGCAACGACTGCTGCCTCCTCAGGCACACCCACAATCTTCTGCATGTGCCTTCTATGCACCGCCGCTGGTTCACCTCGTCTGCCAATCCAAAGTTTCCAATACTAGCTCCTTACCGTCTCAAGCTCTCTGTGTCCTATGTGCAAACCTACGGGTGACGTCACCAAGCTATTGACCTAGGTAGTGCAAATAAAAAAATCAAATACTGCGCTCACACTATAATGGCTCATTACTCCCAAACCATACAAAAACCACACAGCTGTCTTCGCACCTCCAGAGTATGCCAATATTCTATTGTGATTGAACTGTACCCGCAGTGTCTCCTCGCGTGCAAAACTTCTCACTCCAGGAGACTTAACCAGTTGACTCACCTTCTGGGATCTAGGCCAGCGCCCTTGCTAACCCTCACGGGCCATCATCTATGACCCGAGCTAAAAAGCCCAACCCTCAGATATGCCAATATTTACATATCTTCTGTCATCTGTGCCCTTGAGTCAATAGTGTAGGTTATTCACCAGAACGTTTTACCTCTAAAACTGAATGTGCCCTAAACGTAAAAACGGGTGTATATCTCCGATCTTGTCCCTACTACTTTGACAATGCTAGACTATACTTTGACAATACTCGACAAGACTAAACAATATTTCACAATACTCAATACCCTCCTTCACACCCACAGTTGCCGTTAGACTGGGTCAATACTTACACTCCGTGGTCTGCTGGTGCTGCTCGGCTGTCGACTCCTGCTCAAGGCGCTCACCTCCCCGTCTTGGTCTGCCTGGACTGCTCGCTGACTTCGGCAGGATGATTTCCAAGGGGCTCCTAACGGCCTTTACACGGGCATGCGTTTTCCCATCTTCTAGAAATATGCTAGAGTTCTGCAGCCTCTCAGGTTCAGTGGCGAAGGAGACAACCTGGTGCCAGGCTGGCACAGCCAACCATCACCTCTGCTACCAACTTGTTGAGGAGGACCCCCATGTATGTCAGAGGGACACTGAAAGTCTGCAGACTTGGAGGGCCCAATTCCCTACCCCAGGATACAAGGAGGACTCAGTTGACTGCAAGTTCAAACTGTGGTTTATTACAGGCAAAACCAACAATTAACAGCACAGGAACAGAGATAATCCATGCACATCTCGCTCTTACTCGGTTTGCAGGCTGGTTTTAACACCCAATTCCATCAGCATGACCTCACAACATTGGCCCTTCTCCAGAAAACCTATCAGACCAAGGGATTGGGTATTGAGTATTCTACCACCTATAATGGACATTATAGATGTTATTCTACTGGCCATTGCCCTTGATCTCAGATATCCTGGAAGCAGTAAGAGGAGCCGTAATCTTCACTAAATTGGATCTCAGAGGTGCCTACAATCTGATCCGTATTAGAGAAGAAGACGAATGGAAGACAGCCTTTAGAACACCCTTTGGTTACTTTGAGTACTTGGTCATGCCCTCCGGACTTGCAAATGCCCCAGCGGTCTTCCAACGCTTCATGGATCGGGTGTTTTCAGATATGTTGTTCCTCTTCATCATAGTGTATCTGGACGATATCTTAATATTCACTAAGGACCATCTTAAGCATGAGGAGCATTTTAAGGCAGTGTCACAACGGATACGTGAACACAAGCTGCTGGCTAAACCCGAGAAGTGCCTTTTCCAGGTCTCTACTGTTCACTATCTAGGATTTGTCCTTTGCCCAGAAGGTATTGGAATGGATCACTCCAAGGTAAAAGCCATACTATCCTGGCCTGTTCCGACTACCGTGAAACAAATCCAATCTTTCCTGGGCTTGCTAACTTTTACCAGAATTCATACCTTCCTTTTCCGAGATAGTGCAACCGATCATTGCCTTTTTGAAAAAAGTTACTCCCTTTCTTTGGACAACAGCCCAAGAAGAGGCATTCCAACGGTTAAAGACAGAGTTTACACAAACTCCCATCCTGGCTCCACCTGACATCAATCGACCTTTCCTAGTGGAAACAGACGCCTCTAACTACGCCACTGGAGCAGTTCTAAAACAGGAATTCAAGGACAGCCTGGAACATCCCACTGCTTATCTTTCATAGACACTAACTCCCAGTGAAACCCATTATTCTGTTTTGGAAAAGGAACTGTTAGCCATCCGTCAAGCCTTCAAAGAGTGGCGTCATCTACTTCTTGGAGCAAAACATCCTGACCAGGTCCGCAGGGACCATCGGAATCTTCAAGTTTTACAGGCTCTGGAATGTAGAAATAGCCGTCAAGCCCGTTGGGCCTTCTTCTTTGCCCAGTACCAGTTCCAGATCCATCATGTCCCTGGAACACAGAATATAATTGCTGATGCCTTATCCCGGCATCCCGACTACGAAACGCTTGAAGACCGGTCATTCCCTAAGATGTTTCCCCATACAATATTTGTTGCTCAAGCAATCAGCCTCCTGGACGATGTTCGGATACAAACCCAATCCTCTGAGCTATGGAAGGAATTTTCAGGAAAGAATCAATGGAATCTGAGAACAAAGGACGGATATCTCTTCAAGGACAAGGGTCTAGTCATCCCCACACAGAAACTACAGCAAAGGATAATAACCCTCTGCCATGATACCCTTCACTCTGGACATCGTGGCATCACAAACACCCTCCGTCTAATACAAAGACAATTTTGGTGGCCGAGAATGAAAACTGACTTACGACTGTCCATCCAAGCCTGTGCAGTCTGCAGTGAAAACAAACATGATAACAAAAGACTGGCGGGTCTCCTACTTCAGCCCACACTACCAACAAGGCCCTGGGAAATTATTGCTACGGACTTCATTGTGGAATTACCACCTTCCAGGGGGTATACGACTATCATGGTCACCATAGATTTATTCACTCATATGGCTCATTTTACACCATTGTATAAACTACCATCTTCCTCAAAACTTGCTGGAATCTTCCTGGAACACATATTCCGACATCATGGACTCCCTTCCAAGATCATATCAGACAGAGGACCTCAATACATTTCTCAATTTTCGAAACACCTTTGCCGGATACTAGGAATCCAACGTGCCCTCTCTTCAGGGTATCATCCACAGACTAATGGGGCTACTGAACGTGTGAATCAAACCCTGGAACAATATCTTCGTTGCTTCACTACCATGGTCCAGGACGATTGGTCACTTCTAATACCTGTGGCAGAATTCGCCTACAACAATTCGGATCACTCAGCTGTCAAGGCCAGCCCCTTTTTCTGCAGCCAAGGATTTCACCCTTCGGTGCTACCTTCCATCCTCTCACATTCTACACCTGTTCCTACAGTTGATTCCTGGATCAAAACTCTCATCAATGTACAGAAGGAAGCTAAAGAGCACTTAGAAAGGGCCCAAACTCATGGCAAGCCTTATGCGGATTCCAAGACAAGACCAGGTCCCTCCTACGCAGTAGGACATTAGGTCTGGCTATCCTCAAAACTACTGCCCCGACATCTACGACCAAATAAACTGGCTCCCCGGTATTATGGGCCCTTTTCCATAAAAGAAATCATTAACCCAGTGGCCTTCCGACTCAAATTACCAGACTCCTGGAAGAGAATTCACACAGTTTTTCATATGTCTCTAATCAAACCATGCATCCAGTCCTCCCGGACTACCCTCAGGCCCAATCCTGTACTTGTCAATGACAAACTGAAATATGAAGTGTCCAGAATATGTGACTCCAGATACAAACGCGGTCAACTTCAGTACCTGGTTGAATGGAAAGGATACCCTCCCAGTGAACGCACTTGGGAACCAATCTCAAACCTAAACACCCCCAGATTACTCAGAAGGTACCATCTCATACACCTGGGCAAACCCTGTGGGACAGGTTTTCGGAGGAGGCATGCTGTCATGAACCGTCGGATGCGCCTCTTTTGGACTTCCTGGTCCTTGACACATCGGGGCTTACACTCTGCTGTACTTCCAACATGGCCATTAAACACAGAACGCTGTCTACCAGATTTCACGTCAGACGTAGCACGTTCTATAAAGAAGCCACGCCCCCGCGGCCGCGCGCATCTCAATGCTACTGATTGCTGTGGCTAGACGTGTGCTCCGTAGTTCGCCTTCGCTGAACTCTGTTGTTTCCTGGTTCCCGGACCCTCGCTTCCTCCTTCTATCTTCCCTTCCTCCTTATCCTGTCTTGCATCCTGGATTCTGTGTAACCGCCTCCGAGTACACCTCCTTCGTTTCTTGGACTTCCTGGAGATTCCCATTGATCCTGGATGTAGAACGCTGAACGCACGCTAGAACCCAAAGACGCCCGAACGGGATTGTAAAAAACCCGAACCGTATGCAAGAAGACTCCTTCCAAGAATTCCAGCAAGCATCGAACTCAGGTGAGAAAGGGGGAAACCTGTGACAAAGGGGAGGAAAGGGCACCCTAGTGGCGGTTTGACTTGCTGAGTTAATGTGAGCCCATACCTATCAATCTGCATGTGCCTTATTGTCTCTGATGACTTAATGGAAATTCAAATGTGTTGCCCCGATGGGTCGTGGCTTGTGTGTATTAATGTTTATAACCACCAATGTACTTCTCCCAATATTTCTCTATTGTTATTGTTGGAGGAAAGAATAACTAGCTGGAGGGAAAACTTCCTGCGATAAACAAAAATAATTTTTGTGGGGACTTAAACCTCCAATTTGAGCCGCTTGACGTTATGACAGGGCTTCAGGAAGATGAGGACCTCAGATGGTGTGTGGGAGAATTGGTGGCAGATCACTGGAAGGCCGCATAGATTTGCAAGTGCTGCAGCAAGTACGTTTATGGCGCTTGGCCTTATGGCTTGTACTGGCTGATTCCAAGGTGATCGGCCAGCGAGTAAGACCTAGTGTATGTATACTAATTGTAGTCTGATAGACTACATCTTGGTAAATGTGGAAGCCTTGGGCCATTTGCAGGACTTAAGCCTACTGAAGAGGCTGCAAGGTGACCATAGTCTATAATACCTCTGGTCAATGGGTCCCTTTTTGGAGTAAAACGGGAGGGCCCCAGGCACACATCATTTCGATGGAGTCAAAAGGTGAAGTGAGGTGCTCTATCAAATGGCATGCACTGGGCCTTGAATTGAAAGTACCAGGTATGTATGCAACCATTCTGCCGTTATTGGAGTCATTCTGTCTTAGTAAGGGGTCCAATGTGGATTATTTGCTGCAAGCACACAAATGCATTGTGCGATTCCTGGGAAACAGTTTGAGCAAACCTCTGCCTGTTATTGGCCGTAGGGCTAGGAGTAGCACACCTTGGTACTATGGGGCTTGCCGAGTAGCCAAATAGGGGCTAATTGAGTGTGCTAGGTGCCCTAGGGAACAGGGTTCGAGGGCCCTTGTGGAAGCAAGAGCATGTTATCGAAAATTACATAGGGAACAAAAGTCGCAACACGCTGTGCAACTCTGGGACAATCTTTTCCAGTCCACCACCTCTGGCGATGCCAAATGTTTTTGGCATAATGTTAGCGCAAGGATCTGAGCCTGCCTGGGTCTCATACTTTGGAACCCTCTAGATGGGGACAGAGTTCCCAATGGTCTGGGATCGGAGGTTGCCCCGTATAGACCAGGCGAGATGGTTCCTGCTCCATTGGTGCTGTTGATACATGATATTAAGGTGACCACACTGTCCCAGAAGCCGGGGAATGCCCCTGGCCACAATTTAGTCCCCATCGACTGGTTTAGACAAGAGTTGATCATATGGCTCCCTTACTTGTACATGCTTTTTAATGCCCTGTTGGTTGCGAACAGGGTCCCTTATTTTTGGACCAAAGCAATCCACGTCCCCATATTTAAGAAGGATGACAGTGGTTGCCCAGCTAATTTCCCGCCCATCTCCCGCCTCAATGCGGTGGGGGGTGTTTGCATAGGCGGTGCTGGGCCACCTGGAGGCCTGGTGCCAGGAGGTATGGGCAGTGCATCACCTCCACGCTGGTTTTCAGCATGGTGTAAGCATGGTCGATCAGGTCCTGGGACTTTCCCTGTTAGTCCTGAAGTACTGTGTGTTCAGATCTATGAAGATCAATGCGGTCTTCGTGGATTGAATACCGCTTTTGACAGCGTACCGAGGGCAGGCCTGTAGGCCGTACTGTCAAACTTGATTTTGCCATCAGGCATTTTGGGTGCAATCCAGTCATACTACAACAATGAAGCAGTTATTAGGTATTCATCTGATGTTCTAGTATCCTCCAGAGTAAAAATTGAGGCCGGAGTCAGGCAAGGAGGTGTTCTTGCGCTGATTTTGTTTTGGCTTTTTGTTAATACAGTGGGCCTCATTACAACCCAGGCGGTAAGTTCCCTACTTTACTACCATGGTGTAAACTGCGTTTACACCATGGTAGATGGCGGATTTACCGCCCCATTCAAAGGTGAGTGGGGCGGTAAATCCCCCTTCCCCATTTACCCTTCCCCATTCCCATTTTTGCCCCATAGGGCATAATGGGAGTGGGGAAGGCGCTAATTACGGCACCGTAATTTACGGTGCCGTAATTAGCACCAAGGCGGGTTAGCGCCTTGCATTTTAACGCCTGCTAAAAGCAGGCGTTAAAATGGTAATCAGGCGTTAAGGGTTAACGGCGCCGACGGCGCTGTTAAACCCTTAATGCCTGGGTTGTAATGAGGCCCAGTGATTGAGCTGTTGTGGGCCAAACAAACAGATGCTCCATTCTTGGCACTGGAGAGAATCCCAATCTTCTTATTCGGAGATGATGCAGTGTTGCTCTCTATGACTCCAAGTGGGTTACAGAAGCAGCTGGCCGTTTTTCAGGGGTTTTGTGTGGACAAAGGACTCAACATTAATTTACAGAAAACTCAGTCCATGATGTTTAGCAAACCCCGGCCCAAGAAGTCTCCTCACCTGAAATTGGCTTTGAGTTGTGTCCCATTAAGCAGGTTGTGAATTTTGTTTAATAATGGGTTTGCCTGATGGCCGATTGTGCATGGACGGACCAGGTGAAGCGGGCTGGTTTATTTTTTTCCAGGAGCTGTGCAGCCATATCTAGATTCATACAGACTCACAGGGTGGGTCCAGTTAGTGTAACCTTGCAAATGTATAAGAGCCAGGCAAAGCAGGCAGCTCTGTATAGGGCCGAGCTATGGGGTATTTGCAACTTAGTAAGTCTTCGGGCCATGGAGCAGAAAGGACTCAAATCAATATTGGGACTTCCAGTGAATGCGCCAAATGTCCCAGTGCTTTGGTATTTGGGCTTGCAGAGCATTGGGTTCATTTCTCAGACGAGGCCGGTGTTCCTCTGGGCTAGATTGTGGTCCAATGGCAAACTGGACGACTTTAGGAGAGTGGTCAAAGATGTCTTAAATTGCTCAGGTGGCCAAAGTTTGCCCTGTTTCCACGTTATACGCAGGGAGCTGTTTGCGGTGGGGATGGACGGTTATTGGCTGCAGCCTGATTCTATTCCAGGGATCTTCAAAGTACTATTTAAGAAGGCCCTAAGGGACAGATGGGAGAGAGTCACTAGAGTGAATCTTGTGCATTCAGGCAGCCTAGCACTTGTTGGGAAGAAAATTTAGCTCTCCCACCCCTGCTAGGTGCTTTAGGGTAAGGTGAATCCAATGCCTAAACTTGCGATGTACTGCGGGAAGGTGGGCGTGCCAAAAAACCCTGCATGAACACAATATTACATGAAATACAAATGCGTAGACTTAGTGCGCACATATAAGGAAGCGCCACATTTGTAGTTATGGTAGAAACATTGAGCCTGTGCATGGCTGCACGGTAAACACAGACCCAAGGAAGAGACCCAAACAGGCCCAAGCGCTAATGATAGAGAAAGACCCATGCTGGTAACTCTCATCGAAACCTTTCCCTTGTTCCATAACTGTTGCAAAAAAGGGTTATCCTAAGAAGGAATGCACCCTACGAGGCCAAGAGACAGTACCAGGTGCCTTGCAATGCACGCTTATCACAGCCAGGCCAAATGCAAACCTTCACCCCCTACCCAGCCCACCACGAGTTATGACACCCACAACTGCCCCTGTCCAAGACCCTTGAATTCCGTGATATTAGGTGACCTCAGACCACCGACCATAAACCCAGTGGTCATAAAAGATCTAAAAGAACACGGCTATTCCACCTTAATTCATAATGACATATTTGTAATACGAGGTACAGGGTGGAAGAAATTATAGTCCAAAGCGAGGGTGGAGAGTGTGATATGGACTGAGTGAAGAATGTGTGGGTCAGCATGATCTTAAGCCTCCCCTGTGCCAGTCCCTGAGTTGCCCAGGTGCACGCCACAATGATAGAGTAGCATTGTCTTACATAGTTACTAATGGCGTACTCAGCCTTGATTCCCTGGAGATGAATCCAGCTGACCCTATGTGATGGAAGACAGACGGGCGGGGCTGGGACCAATAGCAGCCTGGTATCCCCTATGGAGCTGGCCGCCCAAGTATAGGGTCTCACCAACCAGCCACATAGGTTTTTACTGTACATTTAACTACATTAGTGACGATGTGTTTCCTTAAAAGATTCTGCTTGTACTATTTTTCAGCAGAAAGTTCTTGAGCAGCAGATTTCTTTGCTGGCCAACCTATTTTGTGTGTGATTAAAAGTTGTTATCCTTGCAAGAATCTCTTGGCATTTTTTTCCCCTAGTGGGATGTATTTATTCTGGCATGAGCGTTTGTCGGTGCGCCTTCATTTGGTGTTCCCGATGTGATCCAGGTGCCCCCCCGTACCTGCGCAGTTGTCCAGGCAGCCTCTGCAAAGGGGCTGTGCCCACTTACAGCCCCCAGTCCCAAAAACACATAATTCCGTGTGGCCGTACAGGAGCCGTCTTTGCAGAATCCTGTCTGCTCTTTGGAGTGGGCCACGGCTACGAGGAGAAGTGTATGCTGCTGTTGTTGGAACCCCGTAACGAAGGAGTTCAGGTGAATGCGTGCATGTGAGTATAGCCTTGCAAGGGATAGCAAGTAGGGAATAGATGTATTTTAGAAATGGAATGGTAGGGAGCCTCCCCGAGTGAAGGGAGAAGGTGGCGCCTCTCATACTGTATAACGAAGAAAAAAGGAAATTGTTATTTTAGCTTGTTTTATTGGTGTTTTTATTTTGTAGGGTGGAGGCCCAGTAGGGGGTGTCATTTATGGTATATTTGAGTGTGTGTAGTGTGTGAGCAATAGTATGTCGAGGAAGAAGGGTGGAAAGAGAGGGCGGAAGAAAATAATATGTTTAGACTTTTTTGACAGGAGGAGGGAGTGAAAATGTGTTGTTTTTTGATAAGCCTGTAATACTGCATGCAGTGTGCTAGTACAAGCATAAGGGCAGTGAAGTCGCAACCACCCCAACATGGGAGGAGAAACACTGATAGAGTATATGTGTTGTGCCCTACTGATATATCAAGACAGAATTGAGAAGTACCATAAGAAGTGAGTGACAGAGACAAGAGTTGGGGATGCCCCACTCATGGCCAGAGCAGGGCTCCAACAAAAAGGGTATGCTAGAACATATGTCAATTTTCCTAACAGCCAAATATAAGGGAAAGCAATTACAAAGATGGAAGGAAATATTAAATCTCTGGAGGATGCTCGAAGACCCTGAAGAGTGTAAGGGAGTGGAGGGACAGGATAGTAGCAAGTGTGAGTGCCCAGGAAGAGAGGCCGGGGCAGTGACAGAATGCAGAGGGATATACCCACTGGCATCTCACCCATGCTAGGCTATACCAACCCGACCTATGTATCCACATAGGCGACAGCTCCACCGCCCCATATGCATCCGCTCCGGAGGCTTCAGGACATGCTGATGTTAATAAAAGAGATTTAGAGGTGTCACTGGCCTCAGCAAGAGCAGAACTAAACACACTACAAACAGTGCAAAACAATATAAAAGCTGACAGACAGGTAGAACAGGCACCAGATGGATAGACAGCAGGGGATTTCCTATTCAGGGTGGCTAATACACCGATAAGAAACATACATGTGGAAAAGGAGGGAGAAGGAAGTGAGCGGGCTGATAGCTTGGGATATGACAATGCTGACGGGTGGAGTACATTCAACATGTTCGAAGATGACGAGCCTAAGGAAGCAGAGCAGGCACCCGAACAAACTCCTAGGGTGGAAAGTTTATGGGATGGAGGTTAAGGAGTAGGTTTGGCTGGATGGCGGTGGCAAAGCAAAAGGGAAGTGGGAAAAAGAGCAAAGGGAACAAAGCACAATTGCAAATGCCTCTCATACATAACAGGGCTGACAGGCCTCACTATGTGCCATATGCACAGATGGACAAAAAACATCTTATAAAAGCGCACCTGGCCTTTACGGCAGGTGCAGGCAAATGGATCTATGCATTCGAAAAACAAATGGTGAGAGTGCCCCTCGCAGTAGGTGACATCAAGAGCCTACTATTGGAGATCAGGTTGTTGATGTGTGGGTAAAAGCGGGGTAACCAGTCGTAACTCTGGGAAACGATGCACATGACGGGGCTTCCTTTAATAAGATTCAAGCGAAAATATGGGACGCGTTGCAGAGAGCATTTCCTGACACACCTGACTTACAATCTATCATGCAATGTACTATGGGTGATGATGAATACGCCACTCAATATATTCTTAAGGTTCAAGAGATATGAAGAGCAGATACAGGTAACACATGGGACCAATCAATGCCTTTTTTCTATTTTATTGTTAAACAGGGCCTATCCAAGGAAGTGCAGAAGGCACTAGACGGAATTATTGGTGTTGAAGCGAAGGGATGGCCTGAAATACAGACCATAATCATGCACCATTGTAGATGAATAAAAGAACATGAGGGGGAAACGACTCAGAGGCAACAAGCAGAGAAAGCAAAACTAGTACAAAACAAATTAACTAAAGTAGCTGTGGAGGCATCTGTGTCGACGTCTGCCCAGACGGAAATGGCAGGGTACACTCCTAATTTTGTGAATGCCAGAAGAGCCACCAGGTACACACAATATCCCGGCCCGCAGTGGCAAGGAGGACAGCAGCGAGGAAGAGGTGGGTTCTGAGGGTGAAGGGGATAGCAGCTTGGAGAAATGGAACCCCAGGGAGGAGGAATGGGGCACTGTTGGAACTGTGGGAAGATGGGGCACTTCTCAAGAGAGTGTAGAAGCAGAAATAGGTTGGGGTCCAGTTATGGTCAACAAAATGATGGTATGCCCCTTCAAGGTGCACTGCAGGGGCCAACTCCCAGGATGCCTTCCATACCCTATGAAATACACCAGTTGCCCCAGCCGATACCAGGCCCTACCACACAGCAACAACCATAGAAGATGATGCAACAATACGTGCCTCACAACAACTTCCAGCAGACAGGAAAGATGAACCCCTTTAACGGAACCCCTATTGGCACAGTAGCCCCGTTCCAGTACGCAACACTGGTGGGGGGAAACCCCTTCTAATTTCTGGGGACAAATGCCTACCCTAGCTAGGACAGCCCACAGAGAGCACTTGCATTACCGGTCCTGTCTATGACCCTCAACCCAAAAGAGGAACCCTTGGTGGTGGTAGAGATAGGAAACAAGCTATTCATTTTCATGGTTGATTCAGGCACTGAGAAATCACGCATCAGTGAAGGGGACTTCCTGTTATCTGGCAAAAACACACAGGGATTCTCTGGGGCTATTTCTTCGGTTCCATACACTAATCATTTGGATGTAAAGGTATGGGGAAAGGTAGTATGCGCTCCCTTACTGTATTCTGAGAGTTTTCATGTCAAATTCCTCGGCAGGGATCTGCTCAGCAAGTTGAACCTGATCTCATTTACTGATCACAGCATTGTATGCGCCACGTCAGGGATGTGCGCAGGGAGAGCGATGGTCTTAATAGACGCCATGGCACGTGAGGTAGTAGTGCAAGGAATGCCCTTCAATGTCAGGACTACCTATAGGTTCACCCCACAGGCACATGCCCCCTCAGCTTTCAGTAGTAGGTTTGCCCAAGCTCACACCTTCAGCACGTTAAGACACAAGAGGATGGGTTTGGTAAAGACAAGTTGGTCTAATTCCTGGCACGCCCGGTGCCTTTCGGATGCCCCCCATACATGGTAGGGATTCTATAGTCATGGATTACCTATGGCACACAGTTATTGCAAGGGTTAACTTCCTGGTATACTAAGATGGCTGTGCTATAGGCCATGGAAAGCATTGGACAAGGGCTTTCCAGTTTCTGGCAGTGGCTGTCTATATAAGCCAGGCCCAGACTGGAAATCATGCTTTTCGTTATTTCTGCTTGCTTTAAGCAGCGTAACGCATACCAGCGGATTAAGTCCTGGACCCGTGAGACGTGGAGCAAACTTCAAAGAACCTGAAAAGCCCTATGAGCTCCTCCTTTGTCACACGTTTCCTTTGAGACCTCCAGACAGCCTCAGCGTCTATCTAGCTGTCATCCGGCTCACGTCCACCTCCATCTTCAGTCCCAGCTTCTCAGATGACCGTAGGCTCATTGCTGCTCCAGCTCCTTCAAAGAAAACAAAACAACATAAAAACCAGGCAAGCTTATAACACGGCGGTCATACAACGCGCAAGTAAACCAACTGCGCATTCATTAATACAAACCCCAAACACGCTGCAGCAACTCTTGTTTCTCACAACGTGCCGTAAATCGCTGCTTACCATCAGCGTTCCAACAGCTGTTCAAGTCACATGCAGAATGCTTGCGTCCACTGGCAGCAGCACATGTGTTTTACTCTCAACATCCAGGCTCTGACAACAGCGCTATTTGCGCAGGACAGCAGCAAAACAAAAACAGAACTTAAGAGGCCATCTTGCAGGCCACAGACAATACAAAGAGACACACAAGGTGCATCCTAAGCCACAGCTGGTCTGTCCTGGGGTACCAGTGAGGAAACAGGTGCACACAAATACATACCAGTGAAGGAACTGGTCATATAGTATACCAGTGAAGAAACTGGTGGTGTTGCATCCCATCCATACAGAAGATTTGCACCCCTGCAGACAGCAGGATGGATAGCTTATCGTTATAAAACTGCAAATGAGCAGAGCACTCCTGGGGATTCTAGGGGGTTCAAGGGGAAACAGGGAGGAGGTGGGTAGGTTTAGGAACACGCAAGTAACACCAATCCTCTTCCCTCAGGTGCAGTCTCCGCAGTCGGATCCCAACCAGCCCCTGAGGCTCCAGACGCTCCCGCAGAGACCAGGTAAGCATAACAGAATGCAAAGCCAAAAAGAATAGAATCTTTGCCTGAGTGCTATGGAGTTCTCTGAAGTTGATCACCTATCTCAACTGTTAGGGGAGCTGCGGGCTGATGTTCACTATGCCTGAACCGAAGCCAATGCATTATGGTGAGAGCTGGTTGTGAACAGAGACTGTACTGATAAGCTGGCTAGGCAGCTGCTTCAGACCCAGGCTTGACAGGCCCTCTTACCCAGTGGTGGCACCCCTCAAGTTCCTCCAGTGGCCCCAGTGCATGTGGTAGTACTCAGGGCAGTCCCTTTGGCCCCTCCTGAGCATTTCACTCGGGATCCCAAAAAATTTACTGTTTTTATGAAACAGTATCATCTGCATTTCCTTTGCAGTCCTGGGGTATTCCCTACTGACCTGTCCAAATTAGCCTTCATTCTGTCGTACTTGGGAGGGTACGCCGCAGATTGGTCTATCCCTTTGGTAAACCAGGATGATCCTCTCGTACGCAATTTTCCAGAATTCCAGCAGGAGCTAGAGAAGGTGTTTGCCTGCCACACTTGGAGCCAGGCCCTAGATAACAAGTTGTTGTCCTTGCGTCAGGGCAATCAATACCTCCTCGCCTATATAGCTAGGTTCAAATGGCTGGTTGCTGAAACCGATTGGTCTAAAGCCAAATGAACCACCTTGTTGTTCCGGGGCTTAAGGGGATAATTAAAGGATGTCCTTGCCCAGGTGGTCAATCCCCCCCGAGGGTTGCGCAGAGTACATCGACCTGGCAGTGCAACTGGACCACCGATTACAAGACCACGAGTGGATCGTGCGTGCTCAGAGGGAAGGGCGTTATACGTTCACACTAAGGAATGCCCCCCACACCATCGCAAGACCCACCCTGCACCCATGCAGATAGGAGGCGTGCAGAGCCCACTCACTATGGAAGAGAGAGAGAAAATGAGACAACGACAATTGTGCCTTTACTGTGGGAAGGTGGGCCATTTCCTTTGAGACTGTCCTGTAAAACCACCCAGAAAGACTGTGAGAGCCCTAGATAAGGGAGAGAGCAAGAAGGCGACGGAAAACTCCAAAGCCCAACAAGCATAGAGGTCAGCTTGTCGAGCATAGAAAAGGCAACTCCGACCTCACACCTAGTTATTCCTGTGATTCTTATCTGCCTCCAGCAACCCACCAGAATGCATGCTTTGGAAGCATATGTGGACAGCAGTGCAATAGGCTACTATATGGATCACCAATGGGCAAACAGGATAGGGGTCTCCATTCGATCCAAACCAGTAGTGGAGAGCGTCACCGCAGAAGATGGCACTCAATTGTTATCCGGGCCCATGACCCAGTGCACGGAAGAAGTCCAGTTGCTTTGTCAGGATGGACACAGAGAGCGTCTTGTGTTTGATAATACAACCTCCTAACATTGCGACACTACAGTAACCAAAGGCCCTGAGGCCCAAAGGGAAGAATAAGCTTTACTGTTGTTATATCGATTTCTCAAAAGCTTTTGATTTGGTTTCTAGAAGTAGGCTGTTGAGTAAACTAAAAGACTGGGGCATTGACCCAGATCTGCTCTAGTATATCCAACTGCTGTATACAAACACATATGTAGCAGTTCGTCTTAGTCAAGAGGGGTGCCTCTCAAAACATTTATCTAAATATCGGGGGCTAAAACAGGGTTGTGTTCTGGGACCTGACCTGTATAATCTTTATATAACTGACATGGAACTGGCCTTTAGGGCTATAAGAAACTTTCGCCCGCACATAAATGGTGTCAAAATTATTTGTATGTCATATGCTGATGAAATCATAATATTCGATCAGAAAGAGATTGGCCTTCAGCGCACATTGGATGCCCTAAGTAAGTATGCAAAAGAAAATCATATGATTATAAATAAAACAAAAACAAGAACTATGTGCTTGGAGGGCTTCCAAATTGCCTCAAGGAAACGACAGTGGTATTTGGAATGTATACGTTTAGTGAATGTAAAAGAAGTGCTGTATTTGGGCTTTCCTATATGGACTAGACCATCTGCCTCTCATTATGAGAAATATATATATAGATACAAAAATATGGTAAAGATGGTTGGCCATAAAAATCTATATTGAGCACCGTGGCGGAAGCAATATAGAAGGATTTATGCAAATGTACATAGATAGCATAAGTCCAGCATTCTTTATGCCCTGGAGGTCTTGCCAGCTACAGATGTAATTTGGCTAGAGAAACTAGAGGCTAAATTGCTAGGCTCAATTATCAATATCCCTAAGGGGATCCCAGTGGAAGCCCTGCGATTAGAATATGGTTTGCAGTCTCCGTCCTCATGTTGGTCGATTAAAAAGGTATTATTATATTTCAAATTAGTCAAGAAAGACTCCAGCTCGAACAGGCAAAGACCTGCAGAAGGTCCGCCCGTATAAGTTTGTTCAAGATCTTTATATTTTTACAAAAAAATACATGTTCAAATTGGTACTTGATCCCGAAGTGATTTGCGACCGCCCTGACTTTGAAACACTCATAAAGAGAAAAGCAATTGAATTGGATATGGTCAGGGGGATCGACAAATTATCAGGCCTCAAGAGATACAGAGAATATGCTTCTCAGGGTTTCAAAGGCTACCTAACTAAATGGTTAAATCGTGAGCTCAGGAGGTTCACAATGCAACTTTGATTGAAAATACTCGGGACAAAAGAGTTCACAAGTAAATGGAAAAAAGAAGAGGGCCAGGATGAAATGTGCAGGCTCTTGCAAAGTTGAGACGAGTAGGCACATACTGACCGCCTGTGCCGCACTGACAGACCTTTATACAAGAGGGTATGGAGGGTTTGTGAGATTTTTAGAAAATATAAGTGGGGAGCAATTTTGGGCGGCACTGATGGAGGCTGAATCGATTGTCATGAATGCAACAGCTTATTATATTTGGAAGCAGGCAGTGAAGTAGGTAACAGTATGCACAAATAGGTATTTTATATGTTCTGAAAACATCTAAAAATAAGCATACATATCATGAATTTGTTGTTTTTAGGAGGGTACACCGTTGATGATCCCATTTTAGGTAGAACACGGTGTATATGTATGGAGGCGTATTTTTATTAATTGGTATTGTAATGTACATTTTATATTTATTTTTTTCTTGTGAATTTTTTAAATGTGCAAAGTGTTTTCTTGTATTGGAAACATAAACTAAAAGCACAATAAAAAGTTTTTTTTTTAAAAAAAAATAAGAGAGCTGGTAGATGCCACAACTGGTCCATTCCAGTGAAAGGGTGCAAGGGAATGAAGATGGCAAATGGTTGGTGATTAAGCAGAGCGACACATTCTCAGTAAACAGATCAGCAATTACAGCACATGGTAAGATGGAATGAACAAGGGTGAAACCCTTAAACACGTTTACCATGGTAGTGATGATGTAACTTCACCGGACCTGACATCCAACCTAGAAAGGTCAGGCAAAAGTACTTGTACCGTAGGAGGGCCCTAGTCTACTGAGGGAACCCCCCCTAAAGGGCTGGATGGTCAAGAATGCTGCACCAGCTACAGAATAGGAGGAAAGAAGGGGGCAGACAAGGAAGGTAAGGAGGAGGATAGGGGCAGGCCACAGGGAATGTGTGAGCGGGGCTTTTGGGAAGTTAGGTAGGCACAAGAGTAAAGTGTAGTCATTTGCTAAGAGCTTGTGGACTTGGAGTCTATATGAAAAGGCTATCCAGAGCAAGTGGGTTTTCGCCACAGCTATTGACAGTTTATGGTAATCTCTACTGTCCATTGTCTTGCTCGGAACACTATCCCACACACATACATCATTTTAGCCACCATGTCTCTGCATATTTCTGATGACTTATTTATGATGTGCTGTATTATGGAACATCCACATGGATAAGCTGGAATGTTTGTATTCAAAAAAGTCTGTGATTGGTTATTTTTGCATTCTCATCTACTTCAAAATGTGCCCCTCACCTTTCAGGTCCTCCTTTGTTATTCCCTCCCACTCCACCTAATCCCATACTGTGTGGCCAATGAGCAGGGTTTGTTCTGCAAACGAATGCGTGTATAACTCACCAATAAAAAGATACAGTAAAATAAAATGGATGTAAGGAGTTTACAATTGGGATAACACTTCATACAAGTTCGCCTCGCCACGTCTCTGGCTTTCCTTTTGAGGCAAAAATCCTGGTAGAAATGGTCACAACCAGCAGTAATAGTACAGCCAGGCAAAGGCACCTTTCAAAGCCCTTCATTTAAGCTTTAGATCTTCTAGGGGTACGACATCTTCCAATGAACATCAAAGAACTCCTGAAAACCTGGACCTCACCTGCCCAAAAGCAGTGGTCTGCCTAGACCTCTTAGCAGATTATGACACTGTGGGCCAATTTATCCTCTTGCTCCTTCTGAGCAGTCAATGGGGATCACTGGAACAGCACTTGCCGGGCTGACCTCATTCCCCAAAGACATATGGTTCTACGTGTCATTGGGCAGACATGCTCTGAAGAAAAAGCTCAGAACCTTTTAAACAAAGACTGAAATCCTTAAGCGTGGCCTTACGCGTGCCTTGAATAAAATTTAAAAAATTGAAACTTTCATTTATTCAGTCTCCCTCACTGAGCACTCCACTGACATCAGGAAAGACTGCTGGAAGCCTGGAGCTCATTTATTACTCAAGGGAAAGTGGTAGCCAGGAGCACTCAAAACCAACTGCAGAAACTTCATAGAATCCTCCCCTTCCTTGAGACCTGTCATAAGGTTGAGGTTGTCCTTGCACTCATCTTGTGTAGAGTGGATTACTGAAATGGCCTATATGTGAGTGCACCCAAATGTATCTTTAAAAACCAACAGTGTGTCCTAAATAGTGCGGCATTGATGGTCCTATGCTTCAAAAACAGGGACAAAATCAAACCAAGCCTGAAAGGAATACAATGGCTCCCCTTGAGGCAGAGAGAATAATTCAAACTCCTGTGCACTGTTCCCTGGGGCCATCTGAAGCATTGGCCCCAGCTATCTGGTGAGGGATCTGAGTTGGTGCTTGCCATCTGGACACCCTAAAACAGCACACACATTTATACTGTGTGAGCCCAGAGTGAAACAGGTATTGGGCTAATCATAATGGACCTCAAAATCTTGAACAAGTAGCCTCTGAACCTCAGACTCGAGGAGGACCACCTCCATTTCATAAAAAAAGCTATATATAAACCTCCCTCTTCTTGAACGCCTTCTCATAGTGACCAATACCTACATGCTGACTAATCATTAATCAGCAGGGCTCTGAACCAACCAGTTACATCAGATACAGATTTGGTGGTCATGGATCCAAATGAAAGGCCAGGCTCTCCTTCTAGCGTAGCGACTCTGAATTGACCACATTTACTCACCATATATTTGTTAGGGGGATCCTTCAGAAAAGCCTAGATCCCAACCAGCAAATGAGTTATTGCTATACCACACCAGATTTTCCTGGACCAAGGACACCTTTTTGACAAACCTTGACACCTTTCACCTAATACCTTACTAAAATGGCCCACAGTCGATGACAGCTCTGCAGGGAACTCTCACTTCCTCCCTTCCTGGATGCTCTGGGCCCTCACCAACTTGGAAAGGACTACTGAACCCCCCCAATCTTACCTTTAGCTCCCTGGGGTAGTCGGACCTTCAGGAATGCAGACTATGGGCTTGTCATGAATGGACACTTCCCTGCACACCACATCCTCACCACTTTACCTCTGACCCGGTTTCACCAATTTGCTTTTCCCTTCTTCTCTCTTAGCCTTCTGAAGCAGTTTGTTGCATGTGGTGCTATATGAAACATCAACAATAAAGAAATAATGGCCTGTGTTAAAGGCACCCTTCCGCTTATCTTCAGGCCAAATTATGAGCCCCTCAGATATCTAACTTCAAGAAGTAATGGTCTGTTCTTAACTGATGCATTAGCACCGAGATGAAAAGTTGTGGATATCACAAATGACGAAAGTTCTATTTGGGGTTTAGGAAAATAGATCAGAGCGTCTGCTGCTGCAGAGGTGCATGCATGTTTATACCTCTGGTTATTAAGCGTGTTATTAATAACCAATTACAATTATGAATAACCAATTACAAAGTACTTGTAGAGCTCTTGAATGCTGCATGTAGTAAGCGTGAACATGTGTCCAGGTGGAACTGAAGTCCCTGAGATTAAATATATGGAACAACCGGAGATCCATTGGGGGAGCAGAATCTCTATCCTTTTCTCTGTCTTGAGATGGTGCGCATTGGTAATGAAGTATATGACCGATGAATTAGTGGTCAATGTGGTACAGGTCAGCTTTTGTAGAAGTATGTGGACCTTACTCATTAGAAATGTTTTTAATAGATGTTATTTTCAGAACACATCATCTTCCTGTTATGATCACGCGTAGGATTGTGTTTTTAAAACCAAGAGGTGCCAAAAATGAATGGTAAATCTGTAGAGTCAATGCCACTGAACACCAGCTTCTTGATATGCCCATTTTGGGCTACCATCAGAGGACGTGTAATGACTTCTCCAGAACATAACAACTTGCCATCAACGCCCACAGCTGCAGGTTTATTTTTTACGGGCATGTTTACTTTTTAATAAAAAATATGTTTGATAAAGCTACCTAAGGTCCCAGTTTCTGGAGGAATGAAGGCTGCTAAAGTTTTCTACTGTAACTTGAGTAGAGCATGTGACAAAAAACCTGAGTTATTGATGCCTGACTTTGCAATAATTCTTTGGCTTCACCTTGGTTTGCCATGCCAGCTGTTTGGACACAGTAAAAACATAAATCACAATCGACGTTGATCTTTTTCCATGGGCAGCAAGGTTCTCCTTAGTTTGCCAATCTGACTGGATTATTTTGAAGGAGCAGAGGAGCCCTTTGTATCTGGATATATATGAGGTAGTGTCCGCAAAAGTTAAAATAAAATGTTCACTGTTTTTATCTCTTTTTATTGTTGTATTGTATTGTTTGTTCATTTATATGGTGCTCCCAACCCTCAGGTATCTGGGTGCAGTACAGTTTAAATGGTTACAGGCATGGTACAATAAAACAAATGACATTAACACTTTACAATATTTACAAATTCTTTACAGCAGAGGTTATATATACAGAGACAGATACATTACTGTCATACGCAAGGTCATACCTAATGGTCACGGGAGCACAGCCTGGCTTTTACATCGTTCTTAAAGGTTGTAAAGGACGGTGTAGCTCTAAAGTCACTGAGTTCCATAGTTTGGCTGCCATGACTAGGAAGCTCGTCCCTCCTGCTTTTTTGAGTTTAAATGTAGGGATCCTAAGACTGTTGGTTTGCGCCATTCTGATGGGGCGTTCTGAGGTGTGTTTAGTAAATCTCTCTAATAGGTATTGTGGTGCCATGTTGGAAAGACATTTGAAGGTGAGATTTAAGGATTGGAACTTTATTCTGTCTTTTATAGAGAGCCAGTTGGTGGAGCGCCTAACGTGGGAGATATGGAGTGTTTTCGGGATACCTAGGGCAGTTCTCAAGGCATTATTTTGGAGTGTTTACAGTTTGTTGATGTTGTGTTTGCTGGTACTGAGATAAAGATAGAGAGCATTGCAGTAGTCCAGCTTTGATAAGATGAAGGCACGAGCTGCCATTAAACAACTCTCAATAGAGAGGAACGGATTTCATGCGTAGATCAGTTTACATGTGTAATTGGTAGCGGAGGCTGTCGTGTTGACTTGCTTATTGAGGTTCAGAGTTGAGTCCAGATAAAATCCTAAGGTTTTGACCTCCTTTGACACTTTGACATTTATTCCTTCGATAATGAAGGAGTTATATTGGTGGGAGAGTTTGTTTAGTCTATTGGTTGACCCAATGGTTAAGCGCTTGGTCTTTTCATCATTGAGGCAGAGGCCCTGTGTGGCCATCCAGGTTTGTATGATCAAGTAGATTTTGTTGATCAAAGCTACATCTGTGTCGTATTCTCCTTGGATAGGGATTAGAATCTGGGTGTCGTCAGCATAGTTGGTATATGAGACACCCACCATATCAAGTATATCAAACAGGGGCTTGGTAAATATGTTATACATAGTTGGCGAGACGCAGGATCCCTGAGGCCCTCTGCATGTGATGGGTACTGGGTCCGCTGCAGAGGTAGGAGGGAACACTCTCATGGATCGGTTATCTAGGAAATATTTTATCCAAGTGGTTGCCTCCTTCAAGAAATCGGCAGCAGATTTGAGGTGGTTACACAAGACTTTATGGTCAACCAGGTCAAACACTGCCCATAGGTCCAATAGGAGGAGAATGGAGGCTTCTCCTTTGTCCTTCCATTTGTCCATTTGGTTCTATAGGTCAATGAGGGCAGTCTCAGTTCTGTGTTTCGGTCTAAAGTCCGATTGATGGGTACCTAGTAAGTTGTTAGCCACCAGATAGGATTGAATCTGGAGGTAGGCAGCCTTATCTAGGATTTTTAGGAGAAATGGTACAGTTGTTATTGGCCTATAGTTTGTGGGCACAATTGGGTCTAGGTTAGCCTTTTTTAGAAGATGTAGAACCCAAGTGTCTTTAAGAAATGTCGGAACTGAGCATGAATCAAATGACAAGCTGTTTAGTGTGGTAATGAAAGGAGCTAGGTCCCTAGCTGCTGCTTTAACTATAAGTGCTGGGCATGAATTCCCTAGGCATCTGGAAGTTTTCAGAGATGTGATGATATTTTCTGCTTCTATTATAGAGATAGGTTTGAATTTAAACTGGTTATTCGGTTTCGCTTGTTTGTTGGCGGCTTCCTGAAGTATAGTTTCTTGTGCCACTAGTACATTCTTATGGAGCACATTATTTTTGGCTATGATTTTCTCTTGAAACATAATTATTTTGTTACAAAGGGCATTTTGTATGTTGGTGCACCACGTTTGGTTTTTGATGCACGTATCGATAGGAGTGAAAGGGGACTCTAGTTCTCTAAAGATAGAGAATAATTCCCTTGTACTGGAGTTTGCTTTTTCAATTCTTTTGTTAAAGGTGAGTTTTTTTGTTTGGATGATTTCCTTTTTATATCTGTCTGCAAGAGTATTTAGGTTATTTGTATTCAGTTCAAATGGTTTATATCTCCATTGAGCTTCTGTGTGTCTTTTTTTCATTTCGTAAGGCTTTCAGACTAGGAGTAAACCAGGTGTTCAAGTGGGCCAGAGGTTTCTCTTTGCTGAGTTTCAGCGGTGCATAGTCGATAGCTCGGTTAATAGTAATTTTGTACAGGTCAACAAACGAGGTAGAATCTGTGGGGAGGTTAGCCGTATTGTTGATAGGTTGGATGAGGGGTAGGATGTTGCTGACTGTTATATTTAATTTATTTCTTGTTAGGGCTGGTGGGGCCATGACTTTGACTGAGTTGATTAGTGGGTTATCTTGTATGGAGAACAAGATCAAGTGGTGATCTGTCCATGTACAAGGTTCGATTGCGGTTATGGAAGATTTACAGTTAATATCTGCAGTCCAATGTACAGTCTTTTATGTGCATAGGGGCATTACGTCTGAGGGTAAGGCCAGCTTAAGTAATTCTATTTGCTAAGATAGAAGTGTTAGCATCGTTAGGGTCATCCAAACCTAAGTTGAAGTCCCTGAGTATAGTGGTGTGTGACCCAGGTTTAGTATTGGTATTAAGTAGGGCTGTTATGTCTTCATCAAAGTACGCAAATGGCCCAGGGGTTCTATGAATGAGGTGCATGGTGATAGTATGTGAGGCTGACAGGGGTAATTTGACTGAAAGGAGTTCTGCAGAGAGTAGTGGCAGCTGTTGTATAGCCCTCAATCCCAAGTTGGTTTTGGTGATGAAGGTAATGCCCCCTCCTCTAGAGGTTTCTCTATCTACCCTAAGGATAGTGTAGTTCTCAGGGACAGCTAGTGATAGGGCTGGGCCAGCCGCTGGATGAAGCCAGGTCTCTGTGACAGCTAAGAAGTCTAACTGATTGACCGAGATGATATCCGCAATGTCTGTGGCATGGGCCATGTCAGGGCTGGAGCAGGTATGGGTGTAAATGCCCTTGTGATGGGTTCTGGTGGGAGAAGGGAAGCTAGAAAGCATTCCACCAGGTATTCTAGGCGTGTTCTCCACCCTTTTTGCAGGACCGTGGTCCAGGGATGGAGAACAGCCCGGATACTACGATTCCCAGCAGGCCGTGCGCAGCACGGGCCTGCTGGAGTGAGGATCGCCACGCCCCCGACAGCACCCGCATCAACGCCCATGCACGAGCCACGCCCATGGAAAGCTGCTTGCAATCCTGACCGGCGTACTGGAAGGACGTGCTACTGTAGAGCTCCGGTTGGCAAGCCTTTGCGGGGCATCAGTCCACCGCCTGCAAACAAACCCCAGGCCCCGCGTACATGTTCAGATAAGTGTGATTTACTTACTTTATGCGCAGACAGTCCCGCAGCACCAGAGGGAACCACCTTTGGGAGTCGCACCTATACTCATCTGCCTGCAGTCAGCAGGAAGCGCGAACAGCCTAGAAGGGGAACGCTAGATGTTCTCACATTAACCCCGCATGAGACTTGAACTGATAACTTCTGCATTTGTTTTTAGAGACAAATCTGTTGTCGCATGAATCTGAAGCAGCAATTTCACAGCGCGGAGTAACCAATACTAAGAACTACTACTATTAGACTTCTAGACTCTGTCACGCATAGTGTGCGCGCCCGTATTGACATTATTCTTGCTCCTTGCAGAGGCATTGAGACTGGAGAAAGCACAGTGGCCAGCCAACACGAAAAGGCCAGAAGAACCATAGGTCTCAGGCAGAAAACCGAAGCTAAGTGCATTTCAGGTTTTTACCTTGGGGGAATTGCCACTGGTTTACTGCATGAAGTTAATGCAGAGCTGTCATTCCGCATGCTGCAATGTGGGGTCAAGTCTAAAGCCTTACATGAGTTAATGTAGTGGCGATATCATATATATATATATGTCCTGGTTGCCGGGCTCCAGTCAGTACAAAGGCCCAGGTTGAGCTCTGGCATATTGTGAGTGTGTGAGAGCAGGAGTGGAAGGGCGGAGTACTCCAGGAGCAGGAGCCGAGGAGCATGTGACCCTACTTCCCCCTTCCCAATCCAAAGCATCTCTGTATCCCTCTTCCTGGTGTTCCTAACCTCTCCTGCCTATCCACTCGACAGACCCTAACCCTCTTTCCCCGAAGGGTCAAAGTGGCCTGTGTTACCATCTCCCAGGTGCTGAGACCTAACGGGGAGGGAGGCGTTTGTGCTGCCTCTGCGCCAGGAAGAAGCAAGCTCTGACAGGCCACTAAAAATCTTGCATTGATTAGTGCTCCTTTAATTCCGTAGGGTTTCTTATCTAAAATGTTGTCTGGGCCGTTAGGGTGGGGGAATGGAGCTCTGTACTCAGCAGAAAATGCGAGTTTAGTGTTCCTTATTTGTGGTTTAATGGGTGTCTAATTGTTACATTTGTTGGCTGTTGATAATGAGAATTTGGTGAGTCTGGAGCCTAATCTGATGTTTCTTATACTATTAGGGCAGGGTTGGCTAGGTTTGGGTCTCCCTGCCAATTTCTGGATCCATTGGGCTAGTGTCATGGTATCAGGTAAGGATTTGGTAGTCATTGAGACCAGAGTTGTTCCGTCCTCTATAGGATAAAGAGGTGGCAGGAAGTACGTAGGGCACATTTGGCTGGAATGAGGTGGAGTTCTAATCAGAGAAGGCAGGAGGTTCATGTTATTGCCAGATCTAATCCCACCCTGAAGTAGGGGGGGTATAGCCATTTAGTTCGCTGTGAGGGTCAGACGAGGCTGAGTGATAGTAGAGCAAAGTACCAATAGTTTAACAGCGACCTTTAGATGAGCATATAGCATGATTAGAGTTAGGCGATCAATACAGTTTTAGGTATAGCCAGTGGTGGGTCCCGGGTATGCCAGGCTAACATAAGGTAAGATTAGTAGCCTAGACCTATTGTTTGTATAGTGCGCTCTGGATGTCAGCTTAGAGCTGTGTCTAGACACAACATAAAGCCCTCTACAATGGGTGCATCGTGAGAGCCTGCTGTAGTGGATATAGTATGAGACCCTTCTACAGTGCAGGGCTAGATACAGCATGAATACCATTTACAATGTATGTGACAATGAACCCTAACTATGTGCATGGCTAGATGCAACATGAGTAGTAACGGCTGTGGCTGTAGCATGGAGACCTTCTACAGTGCAGAGCTAGATTAGCACATTATAATGAATAGCAAAGCAGTTAATCAAAAGCTATGTAGTCAGTAGCAGTACAATAGTCATGCAGTTAATGGGATTACAATATAATCAATGTCAATGTAGTAGTCATGCACATTATTGTCAGTAGCAACACAGTTGATCAATAACAATGTAACCTTCTATATCGTACTATACTACGATGCAATGAATAGTAGATAGCTAGTCGGGCAGGCACGTTAAGGACTGCAGTTTGGTCGATAACAGATTGGGCAAGTTGATGGTCAAGTAGGCATGTTAGAAGTACAATACGTTCAGGGGAGAGCGAGTATGTGAGACTAACAATTCCATCACGTAAGGCAGATATGGTCAAATGTGTAGTATACAAAACTACGACCAGTTTGATAAATGAGCGGTGCACATTTAGATTAAAGGATGTGTTCAGCGACAGATCGAGCATAAAGTAGTTGGTATACGTGGGGACATTGAGTTGGATAATCGCCGATAGGTCCGCTGGCCACCAGAAATACAATTTAGCCATATCATGACTGTGGGATATTGAGCAATAAAAGCATGAGTTATATTAATATTAACAGAAAGGGTGAGGGTGTATAATGTCACAATGGGCAGTATCAAATAATTGTTTTCAGATGACGTAATGCGCTGGATGAGCACTTAAGGTGACGGCCCTCCACTCAGTATTATAGGATGTCTTAGGGTTGCAAAGGTCAGGTATACAGATAGATTTTATCCTATGGCAGGATAGATGCGGTAAGCATGTCCTGTCGGATGCGGAGTAGATGCTTTGTTTAGGCATCCTGCGGCCACGGGTCGGCCCGTACAGGCACAGACAGCCCTGTGCCTTTAAAAGTGTTCCTTAAATAGGCGTGCTGGCTCGCACCTTCCAGCAGCATTGTAGCCGGGATATAGAAACAAGGAGCAAGGGGCAGCAAGGCTCTTCCATAGTGGTTGCTAGGAAATTGTTGATTGGTTTGCATGGGCAAATCACTCAAATCTATGGAGATGATACCTCCATAGATAACAATAACGCACATGACAATTCATCAGGTAAGCCGTGGTAAAGGCAGCAGCTGCAGACTCATTGGCACATGATAAAGATCCTGAGAACCTTGTTTTAATGATAGCATTTCATACTAGACTGCGAGGATCTGATGACATCTTTTGAAAACTACTTTAAGTTGATGGTAGTCATTGATGGTCATTGACGAGTATTAGCTATCAGCAGAGTGCCCCATGCTGTGGGAAGATGTGATCAAAAGAAACTTAACAGTAGAGATATCCATCGGGAATTGATGATGGCAATGCAAGAAATGCAACTCACATGTTCCTATGACAGTCTGAAACATCATGGGGTCCCTGGTACATGTCCTCAGAAGTGTTATGTCAGGTGAAGCTATTCCAGCATAATTGGAAGTAATAATGCCTCCATTGTTAGGGGTGGTGTGCTGCTGGCAGGTGCAGCCAAATCATTATCAGGGAGGGGTGCCAGCCAAAGGTAGAACTCCTGGAATGCCCTTGGGTGCCAAGAGTTACTTTGGCATGTAGCTTGGCAAATGATTCCAGAAGAATAGCTTTTTCAGATTTAGCTACCTTAAAATCATATTGGCTCTCAGCAAAATCCGAAGCCATTTTTAAAAAATGATTAGAACTGTGTACCATACCAACCAGTTAACAAACAAGGCCTCACAATCTTTCCAGTGTTTATGCTCACGGCTGTGGTGTCCTAAAGGTTACAGTACTGGACAATGATTTGAAACTGTTTGCAACATATACTGGAAATGAGAGAATGATGGGAAAGGGTTGGAGAGCCTGGAACACTCCAAAGAAACAAGAAAATGGTTATCACGCAGAGCGTGATTATACATTTACATAATCCAACCCTCAAAGCCTCCTTTACTCATTAGACTGCTAAAGTGACGTGGTCCAATTGGGAAGTGGTTGTAGCTGACTGGAGAAAGCAGTCTGCACAATGGAAAAGAAAACAAAGGAAAGAAATAATAGAAATCCAAGTGTGCATAACCCAAAAATACAAAGTTATCTGTAGTGTATCATGGATAAGGGTGATTCATGCCTGATTGTCCACCTTGACAGACCGGCTGCGTTCCACACTACCAACCACTGCATCATCCTCTTCCTCCTACTAGACAGGATGGGCATTTCTGGCAAGCTCCTGAATTGGTTTATCTCCTACCTCTTGGGCAGACACCAGGCCATCCAAAAGAACTAACTGCATTAAAACTTCACCCTCTAGCCAATCCTTTTAACCTTTACATGGAGCCTCTGGGCACTCTCTTCAGAAATCCCAAAATAGACATCCACCAATACACGGACGATACTCAGTTGTACATGATAGTTAATAGCGCACAGGACATCACTTGTCTCTGTGATAATCTAGCCATCATCCAGCCTAGATGTCGATTGTCTACCTCAAACTAAACCCATGCAAGACTGAAATCATCCTCATTGGTCCGCCTGATAAACGACTTGTCCAACAATGGCTCAATGATATTCGCCTAGAAGGATTTGATGCATGGCTCTCGACTCAGCAAAATCCTTAGGCTTCACAATTGACAGCAACCTGTCCTTCGGAAACACATAGCCAAGAACGCCCAAACAGCTTGGCTCCGAATCTCTATCCTTCGCAAGATCAAACCCTTCATTGTAGTGGTGGCCCTTGTGTTCTCACACATCGATGGGGGCAATTCCTTCCTGATAGGGCTCTCAGCTACTCACTTGGCTCCCCTAAAAATAGTCCACCACATTGCAGCATGTCCTATTATGGGTGCATGAAAATTGACGAAATCACCCCCCCCCCCCCCCCCCCTCCCACGCGAACTACATTGGCTTCCTCTCCAGGCCAGGATACTATTCAGGACTGTGTGCATCATCTACAGAGCCAACACAAGTTGCACACCAGCACACCTGGCAGCTAAGCTCTTTATATCTGGTGGCACATGCTCCTCATGGAGAACATGACCAACCAGCTTTAATCACAACTCATCCTCAAAGAGAGGACCCACAAACAATCATTCTTTTGTAACACACCCACCCCCTGGAACTCAATCTCAGTAGCAGCTTGGAATGCCCCCACAATTCTCCAATGTTGCAAATCTTTCAAAACATGGCTTTTTCATCAACACCTGACCAAGGACCAATTCCAATCGATGCACATACCGACGCACAGACCTCAACTCACAGTACTGCACTACTGTTAAAAGATGCTAGACCATAGGCTAGCTATCAACACTCTGTACAGTGCTCTGCGCTTTAAATAATAAAATAAAATAGTGTACTGACCATTTCTGGAAAGGTAGTATGCCAATCAGATTCCTCTTTCATAAGCTCCATGCCAAATGCATAGTGTATACCTGTGCCCTGCTGCATCACTATCCTGATCTACAGCGCCTGCTCTACCAGTGGCACAGTATACACACACGTAAGGTCGTCCCGTAAAAACAATTTACTACACAGGCTCTGTGGGAAACCAAATACACACACACATGCAGACAGTTGATCCTGCACAAGCTATAATGTATAGTAGTTAGCTATTAGCATCTTGAGAAAGTCAATACATTTTCAAAAATTACATCATATATTTATTTAAACATTAGTGCACAATAAATACAATACATTTGTTGATGAAGTGTGAGAATATAAAAACATACTAAAATAAAACCTTCCTAAAAAAGCCTCCCTTGACACAACAGTACCAAATAACCACCTTCCAATCACCACTGTCCCATTCCTCTTAAAGATCCTGGAAAGGGCAGCCTAAAACCAAATCCAGCCCTTTCCAGAAGTGAACAAAGTCTAGGGACGCGCCAAACTGGATTCCGGACAGGTCATGGCACAGAATCTGCACTGTTAGATCTAAGAAATCAACTGGAAAACTTCAGAGTCGAAGGAAAGACAGCCCTACTCCTCCTACTTGACCTTGATCAGCCGCTTTTGACCTTGTGGACCACAAAACCCTTTGCCACCAGCTCACATCCACAGCCAATTTCTCCCAAGAAGCCACGACCTGGGTAGCCTCTTTCCTGGAAGGAAGATCTATGACAGTCTTCTCAGAAGCGGCCAGTGCCCCCCTCTGTGCCCATTCGTTGCAGCGTCCCACAGGGCTCACACATCTCCCCAACCCAATATAATATATTTACTAAGCCACTATTTGACTTCCTTGACAACATTGGCATAGCCTACACAAACTATGCCAATGACACCCACATTTTCACCCCACTGTCGGGGAACTGATTAACAGAATCTTCTCGCAATCCAAGCTTGGATGGCCTCTAATCATCTCTGCCCGAACGATGATAAGATGGAGATCCTCGTAGTAGGTTCACCAGCAATGTGAAAAAAGCTCTCTCCCACTACTCCTCTTTCACGATTGATGACATAAATATTCCAGTCTCAGCTTCGCTTAAAACTCTTTGAGTGCACCTAGATGCCATGCTCTCCCTCACAAAACAAGTCAAAGCAATCGCATCTTCAGCGGCCTAAACCACCAAGCACCTCAACGCAGCTAGACAATTTCTCACACCGGATAGCTGCCTCACTATCGTACAAGTGGTTACAGAAGCAAGGCTCAGAAGCAAGGCTTGATTACTGTAATGCCCTATTTGCGGGCACAATCCAAAAAGAATAACAGCAAAATGCAGGTAATCCTAATCAATGCGCTATGCTCAGCTCTCAACATCCCAAGAAGGGACCACATCTCAGCAGCAAGAAAGGATGCACACTGGCTATCTATCCAGGAAAGGATCATCTTCGAAGTCCTTTCTATTACGCACAAATGTCTCTCACACAAAGCTCCAGAATATCTGGCTCAAAGAGTCATCAGATCGAACACCCGCAGACCGGTAAGGTCAGCCCATGGTCACTGCATCACACCACCTAAGGTCAAAAGAGCCAGAGGAGTGGGCGCCAGCTTCCCAGCAGTAGCTGACAATCATTGCAATGCCCTCCCACCATCTCTAAGAGCTGAAGGATCCTACTTGGCTTTCAGAAAATCGCTAGAAACGTGGCTCTTTACCTAAATCATTGACCTTTCTGGAGCACTCAGTCCCTGAGATGCTCTCCTGAGTCTCCGGCTCTACCACTGACACAATGGGCTTCATTACGAGTCTGGCGGTAGCTGTGCCGGTAAAACCAGCAGGCTGGCCACTGGAATGATTTTTCCGGCGCCTGGCTTCCAGTAATTACCGGGGTATTACGACCCTGGCGTTCCAGGAAGTCAGGTGCTGGAAAAATGGTGTTCCCCATTCCCATTGAGTCCTGTAGGACTCAATGGGAATGGGGATGACGGAAGCACCGGCACCGTTCATAACAGTGCCAGTGCTACTGTGAAAGTCTGTGAGCGGTTGCCGTTCCGCCCGTCAGGTCAGACCTGCGGGCGGGCGGTCATCCGGCTCGCAAACGTGTACTCTGCTGGTCCGGTAACAACGGTATCGGTAAGCCTACCGGCACCGTTGTTACTGGACCGGCAGGGTCTTAATTAACCCCAATGTAATTTCCTTGCAAGTATACGTTATGTGCACCCTGATGCCCTTGGGTTTAGGTGCTTTACAAACGTAAAAAATAAATAAAAAAATAAATACATATTTCATTAAACATATACAATCCTAAAATGCTTGCATGAAACTACAGGCTGCTCTCAATTTTTGACTCGACTGCTAAACTGTTTGTTTCTCTTCTACTTGATGAATTACAAGCATGGGTGGACAAAGTCAATATCCTTGATAAGTTCTAAAGTGGCTTTAGGCAAGGGTATTCTACCACCCATAATCCTTTGGCGATGGAAACCATGCATACAAGAGCACATATAGGTGGTAATCCTCCTTTGTATGTACTATACGTGGACTTTAGAGCAGCGTTCGATTCAATTCGATTCCGAGGTACAGGCTTTGGAGAACATGGGCTGTCTGGAGGGGTTGCTTTACTATCTGAGATAATTGCATTTAAATACTTCGGTTACACTCCGATTGGACTTAGAAGGGCATATGGACAAGGTAGTCCAGAATATGGGAGTGAAGCAAGGATGTGTCATTGCCCCTCTTATTTACAATCTTTATGTCCACGACATCCCTGAGGCAATTAATGCTGCTGAAAATTGCCCGCCCAGAATTGGTTTGGCGCCTTGTCCGGTTTTAGCTTATGCGGATGATTTGGTCATATTTGACCATACCTTTAGTGGGATCCGCAGATATGCCCTGGCTCTTTGGGAGTATGCAAATAAAAATGGTCTTAGCATTAATTTGGATAAAACACAATTAATTTGATATTCCAGCAAGGCAACTGCTCATCTAAGTCTTAAAATACATGATGCAGAAATTAATTATGCTCCCTATTACAAATATCTTGGAATCGAATTTGAACCCAGTGGCTACTATGTCACATGTAAGCGTACGTGCAACATAAGCGCGGCTCAGGTCACTGCGTTGATATATAAATTCACCAAAACACATGGGGGTTTTACCTGGTGGGCTACTCGTCAACTATATATACAAGTCTTTTCCCCCATGGTTGTGTATGGTTTGGAAGCTCTATTGCATCTAGATTTTAACTGGCTCCCAGGTACTGGAAGGGAGATTTTGGCGGAAGATTTTAGGCCTACCCCCGGTGTTCCAATGGCCATGATTAGGTTAGAGTTGGGGCTGCTTTCCCTTAAGGCATGTCTCTTAAAGAAAAGGGACATCTCTTACTTAAAGATGTGTTCCGGCACTAAGACTTTATTGTTGGAAGCTATTTTCCAGGAAACATCTAGGAAGCATACTACCCGTTTATTGAAAACCGCTATGGATAAATTCTTTGCAGAGATTAATTGGTCACCTAGAGCAGGGATCCATTCTGAAGAAAGACAAAAGGCTAGTAAGACTCATCGAATTGTGGGACTGGATGGAGAATTACACCCATCTGAATACGCTTAAAATGTACCAATTCGTCCAACACAGATCTTATACGTTTAAGAAGACCCAGGGCTATCTCGACCTTTGCCCTCACAGAGGCTTAGACGGTTTATACTGTTACTAAGATTTGCCTAGCTCCCCACCTTGACGGTGACAGGACCTGTAAATAAGGTACCTTTGGAAGAAAGGTCTTGCCGTCTTTGTAAAGATCCTGCAATCTTAGAATCAGCTAAACATCTACTGACTGAATGCCATATAATGGCTAACCCTATTGAGTATTATCTGGGCAAATACGCTCACAATAGGGAAACAATTGGGGAAATGTCTTACTGGCTGTATTGCACCAATACAAGGAGTATGCTCCTATTAACCGTTCTCTATAACATCTGGTTAAGGCTTGAAAATAAATTAAGCATCTCATTATGAGGGCTGGGATATATGATGACTGGTCCCACCATCACTTGGAGAGTTACTGGGTAGAACCTGTGTAAAACTGAACCTATGCTGAGTATGTTCTTGTCATTGTTCATAGGCTAATTGGTAAGATTCAGACAGAGCGTCTAAGTTGTTAGGAAGTGCCATGGATTGGTGATAGATAATGTATAGACTGGAAAATTGCAGCCCTCTGACAGTTTGATGCCTACATTTGAAACTGGTGTTATTTTATTTTTTCTTGTCTTATTTGCATAAATGGTCTTATTTTCATTATTTTATTTTTAAAACTAGGATTTCTTATTTTTCAGTCATTTGTATTTTACTATTTTAAATGAAATCAAATCTTAGGTATTTGTTCTTTTTTTTCTTCTTAATGTTTTTGTTTATATGGATTAATTTTATGTATTATGTGTAAAGTTTGTAAACTAAACTATATCACATTATAAATAAATTAAATTAAAATAATTAAAAATGCTTGCATACTAGCACCCTCATGACACAACCACACCATAAGAGACGATACTTACAACACATAACCGGTCATATCCAGTCATACAATGCACACAAATCTAGCAATTTGTGCAAACAACACACGTATTGACCAGTATTAATTATGGTCAGGCACTCTATATGTATCCAACTATGTGCTACTGTTTTAGAATATGCCTGCGGCCAGTTGCTCAGCACCTAGACCTGGTATTAGTTAGGCAAAAATCAAGTGCTAGTGAAGTCTAGCAACATTTTCTTCAAAGCCAACTTGAGTTTCGGCCTAGTGGGTAATTATTTTCATCAACCCAGACTTCCTCAGGGCTAAACTCCAATTCCCATACCTATGAAACAAACCATAAAACCAACTTGTACTAAATTGAGTCCTCAACCTGTGGCACATATCCACATACAGTGCCGTTCAATAATGAACACTATCAGTGTCAAAAAGTTCTAACCTTTTTATTTGTTTGAGCGATGATTCCAAATGTGTGGACCTAATCTCTCCCCCTCGGGTGCACCAATCCCAGACCAAGAGACAATGGTACACTGGGTTCAACTCAGCTCATATTTTGTATATATTTCACAGTCACATACCAAAATCAAGGAAACCATCCTTACTCATAACGCTGAGAAACTGCTATGGCCTCCACCGGACACCTACAAGCAAAGGATATATTGCTTAGTTCCATGGGCCCTCAAAGTCTTCTTTTGCAAAAAAACAAACAAATCATGACTGCTCCTAACCTACCAGACAGTTACAAAAGTGTGTGCGTTCCAAACAAAGCTTGAATGCATCCGACATCCTATTTCCATAAGGTGTCACTTTCCTATTGACTCCAAAATTGTTAAATCCACCGCAGTGGCCCTACTCCCAAAGTACAGACCGCTTAGGCTCATAGACACAAAATTACTAAATTCCAAGTCACAGAAAGCCCATTTCGGATCAGTATTGCACTTACTGATAAACGGACCAAACATAGCCTGCTGCTGCAACAAATCGTTACCGTAGATTTCACTGAATACCATTTTACCTAATGAGTTTCACCAGATTTATTTCACCGAAAATGGTAAATAAAGTGGTATATGTTTAATGCATAATAGGTTGGGTAAGGGTATAAGTTTGGGTAGGGAGAGGTGAGGGGGGCCTGCTCACGTTTTATTAAAAAAAAGAAAAGTATAACGTTTTTTTCATTTTTCAGTTAAATGGATTCACTGAAATCTCCATTGGAGAAAATATTTTCAAAAAAATCACACACATCCCCACGAATAACCTTTGGCGTTCGGCTCCTGCTCCAAACCGTTCAAGGCCATATTACCTTTCTAAGGGACGTCCCACATATATGAACACTGCAATGTTAAACACAGTACCATGCTACTGGCTGGCGGTCATCTTGGGTGGATTAACGTCACTCTACTTGATTGGTACACTTCCACTTTCGGTTTATCTGTGTATGTGGGCCGGCAAACTCCTCGCATCATTGTTGCTTTGTGCACAGGCATTGAATGAATTTAATGTACTTATCCTAATGGCCATTTTAAGATGCTATTGACCACAGTTCAGCTCCATTACCTTCTAATATGTTTATATGCTGACACGATGTAAATTGTGTTCAACAAAAAAAAAAATGGATGCCATGTGACGTCCCAAGAACTAAAATCACAGGAATTACTTGTTTTTAAAATGTAGTGGAGCTCAACCCATGTCAGTTGTCCTATATGCGTGATTCTCATATATGCATGGTTCTCATTTCTCATCTCGCATGTTAGTAGAGAGAACTTGTCACGTCCTAAAGTCTGAATAATCAGATTTGTCACTGTGCAAGTCTCAACCTGATGATTCAAACCATTATCGCAGCTTTGAGGAACTCTTGGTGGCAACAAGTTAGACAGACACATGTGATCACAGTTCAAGGGTGTTTATTGAACAATGAATGCTGTATGCAGGTTGGAAAAATGCCTATTCTAAACCTAAATCTAGGATGGGAGTAAGTGTGACCATCAAATGAAAAATAAGGCAGTCCTAGTGGCGTTGTGTCAAAATAAAAAGGCCTATACTAAGAACCCTCTTGCCAAACCTCACAACTAATACAAAAAGGGGTGTGGGATAGTTCTCAAGAAAAGAAAGGTGTGTTCTCAAATAATATGTCAGGATGGGGTAGCTTGGGTCTCCCTTCCCCATGTTTTGGACACAGGGTAACATGGGAGCTCGGAGCACAGTACAGTCTCAGGCTTCTCCAGCACGAGATGTCAGTTCTAATGGCAGCTCTCAGGACACACTCTTGAGCTTTCAGTTATCAGGGCAGTCGATGGCCAAGTCTCGTTTCACTTGAAGGTCTCTTGCCTTCCAGGACCTGACGTGTTCAAATAACAGAACAAAAGTTCCTTTAACAAATTAAAGGTTTGTTTCCAATATTCACCGGATGATGGGTTCACCGCTGGGTCCCCCTCTTCTGGGCATTGACCCTTCTCAATTGTTTATCACAGTTTCACGTACAGTGATGGCTTCACCCCTGGGTCCCCCTCTTCTGGGCGCTGGCACACTGTTTCATGGGACTTTAGACTTTGCCCCTCCTGGGATTCACTTCCCTTGTTTCTTCTCACTCCGGGATTCACTTCCCTTCCGTTCACTTAGTTTGCAGATCAAAATCTTTTGATTGTGTGGGGATTTTGCTTGACCCTCAGAATGGCTACTTTGACCTATTCCACTGGCTCTCCTATGGCCTTCTGGTATCTGTCGTTTCTCTCATATGGGTCTCGACCAGAGTGTCTCGAGTTAGCACCCACGTGATGCTCGTTTTCCTCTGCAGCTGGTCTCCCCCTCAATAATTGTTACAGTTCTTTGCACAGTTCCTTGAACTTGGTTCAAATGTGCTCCTTTGCGATTCTCACTCAACACAGTTCGGTTCTTATCATTTTCCCTTTCGACTCACCGGCTGTGATGAACCGCTTGGCTCTTCTTCTTAATTGCAGTTAAGGCCGGTGCCATGGTCGCGGGAGCTTCCTTCGCTCCTGCTTATCGGTGTAGGCTTGCCCTGTGTACCATTGACATCTGCTGCAAGACACTTGTGCTATTGTTCACAGTCTTAGGCTCTCTTCCACAAAGGTTCCACTGGTCTGGGATGAATAGGGCAAGGTCACTTCTCTCCTCACCACCCTCTCAATCCCTACCTCCTTTCTCGTTCGTTTGAACTGCTGTGTCTGATTCGCTGTCTCGTCATGCTGTCAGCAGTGCTCACCTTGCTCGTACTGTCCTCTCCTGCTGCACCTTTCATCTCTGTGGGGAAAAGGAAGGACCGCCAGGTGTGTGCGATTTAAGTCAATTGCCTCACTTTGCCTGACCCTTATGTGGGGAAGGTTTGCGAAATGGACCAGAATGACCGGGATGGAGAACAGAACATAGGTGATTATGGGAAAGGTAATACTCTGTCACAGTAGATTGGGATTTTGGAAGATGATAGCGGGACGGGATTGGTAGGTTTTGTGAAGCAAACAGGGTATGAACGGAAGGGATTGTGGGAATCCCAGTGTTCGGTCAATGCAGTATACTGGGGTTTTGGAAAAGAATAATGAGAATGACTTGAAGGAGCATGATTGGGAGTATTTGGATAGGGAATAGGAAAGCAAGGATTCCGAGAAAGTTGGTTTCTGAATACAACGGGGTGTGCAATAGATTCAGCAGAGGCGTAGGGGATTGTGGCTTTTGGAAAGGGAATTTTATCAGGTGGAAGGGAGGTCAATTTACTACAACACATAAAAGCGTCAGGGACCTCGTCCTCCTCGTCCCTTTCTGTGGTATAATACCGCATCTCACCTGGGGCATTTCCCAGAGTACAACCCTTGGTTCCCCTACCCAGGTTATCCTCCCCCACTAATCCACCCCCAGAAACTGGATCCAACAGCGAATGCTGTGTCCTGGCCACCTGGATAAGGGATTCCTGGGCTCAACCTGGTAAAATACCTTCAGGTTTCTCAACCGTGTTGGGGCGCTGCGATGAGGCCCCGCGAATCATGCCATCCTGCTCCCTGGCCGCGATTGCGACTGCTGAGGGGGTGCGGACCTGCCCTCTGGCCGGGATCGCGGCTGTCGAGGCGTGCAAGCCCGTGGCCTAAGCGGGCCCCTCGGAGACCGGAGCTGCTGCGGCCTGTGTGGCGTGGACCGCTGCTGCACCTCGCCGGCCTACTGTGGCCTGCGCAAACCAACCTGAAGGTGAGGTGTCCCGGGGCTTCCCCTGTATAGAGCAGCCCGGCTGCTCCAGCCCTGTGCATTGGGGGCACTTGTCGAGCTGTGCTGGGGTGAGCGGGTTCCGGAGAGACCCACTGCTAAACTACCTGCTCAGAGACACTTGTCACCCTCCCAAGCTGCCGCCTTGGGGGGAATCCGGCGGGCAACGGGACTGGAGCGGACAGCGGGGCTGCTGGTAATTTAGGTATCTGTGGCACACACTCAGGAATTGTAGCCCCCCCATCTCAAGGCCAAGTGGAAAAAAGATACTCTTGGCACCATCCACCTACAATACTCACCATTCAAGGGATCACAGAAATCCATCCCCTAAGTGCGGGCTCATCTGACCCCGGACGGACCCACAGAACGGAGGGCGGGCGGTGCGCGCACTGCAGACTCCACTGAGCACTACTCCGAATATATGCGCATTCTCCAGCTTGTACCCTGGTGACGGATCACGGATTGGCATCTGCAAGTGATATAAGACACACCAGGCCTTAACAATCGACGAAGCCCTCATTCACACAAATAACTCGATACACAACACAGTTATAACCGCCTGAATCCTAGTGCAACCCTGGCACCTCTATTTTACTGTGGTTAAGTTACACAAACCCGGCACGAACAGTGAGTAGGGCCAACATCACTATCCGCCAAATACCACTTACGACTGCTGGACAATACCACACCGCTGGGTAGTCGGACTTGGGAGAACAAAAGCCACTCGGCTCTCCATATGGGCCGACAGGACAAGAAGGGTGTGGGCTCCAAAACGGGTCCAATGGACTCCTACGCCAGCTCCCAGCCTCATGGGTCGATTACATCACCGCAAACACTAACGGATAGCCCTCCAGAGTCCCTTGGGGACGAGAGAGTTAACCGACTAATGACAATGGTCCAAACCGGCTTCCTTGCAGTCAAAAGCAAATTGGATGACATTGTGGCAACGATCAGCTCTCTGAAGGCGAGGGTAGACAAAGAAAGCACATGTATTAAGGAGGCGGAAAATAGGATCAGTATCAATGAGGATTCTATAACACAACATAGCCGTGACATCGCTCAGCTGAAAGGAGACCTCCAAAAGACTCTAAATAAATGCGAGGACCTCGAATCAAGGTCCAGAAGGAATAACATCCGCCTAGTGGGGGTGGCAGAAACCTTTGGCAGGGGTCCATGGAACGCCAAGTGGAAACCCTCCTGAAAACCCTTCTTGGCGCAGACTCCTTTTCAGACCACTTCCTTGTGGAACGAGCCCACCGTGCCCTGGCGCCTACTCCCAAGCCTGGAGCACCACCCCACATGATAATAGCCCATCTCCTCAACTATAGGGACAGAGACGCTATCCTGAGAGTATCCAGGGAAAAAGTCACCCTGCACTACCAGAACAACAGAATACATATATATCCGGATTTTTCAACAAATGTGCAAACACTAAGAAGGTCCTACGAACCTGTTAAGAGACAACTCAGACTACGTCAGATCCCCTACGTGCTCATCTTCCCAGCAAAGATGAGAATTCAACATGGTGGTAGGGCGCACTTCTTTGAAAATCCTACGGAGGCCATGACATACATTGAATCCTTTATCCCTCTGCCCCCCCGGAGACCGGGCAGTAAACCGGAACCGGCCACCGCGGCCCGCTGAGGAGTTGGATGACCCTGCAGGCTGATGGGCCACAGTCCGCTCTGTACTCGATATAAGTCTAAACCATTTGGTGGTGAGGTGGCCCTGACCACTATTTGTTTGAAGTAGGGCTGTGAGCCCCCTCGGTCAGCAGCCATGTGAGTACAGCTTATACCCCCAGGAGACTTCCAAGTTATTGTTAATGGAATACATCATCTAGTTGGGGTTGATGATGCGGGTGGGGGGAGAATCGAGAAAGGGTAATTCCTGGCAGTTGGTCAAGCCTGTTTGGGGCTGTTATAATGTTAAAACCAGGGAGCTGTTCTATGGCGGGGACCCAACACTGCACAGAGATGCGGCAGCACAATGTACAAACAGGCAATTTCAGATATGGCTATGACACAGGCTAACAAAGGCTTAAATATTAAACTACTTTCCTGGAATATCCGAGGGCTTAATAGCCCGATAAAAGCCAGGAAGATCGCAGCCTATATAACGCGAAATGATCCCCATATTCTTCTTATACAAGAAACACATGCATTGGGCAACGTCAATACCAAATTCCTGCCACGATGGGGACCCCATAGATACCACACGGAATATTCGGCCCAATCTAGGGGAGTCCTGGCGCTTATACATCACTCTAGTAAGATAGACCCACAAGGTAGATATGCACTAGTATGGGGGAACTAGCAGGGCGCCAGATAGTAATAATTAACACACATGGACTAAACGTAGACAACCCTGAATTCTATTGTACAATACTGGATATGCTGTCCACAACACGGGAAGCACAAATAATTTGGGGAGGAGATTTTAATATAATTCTTGATCAGTCCCTAGAACGCTCATCGACCACCACCAGAGCCCCCTCTAGGGCCGCGCTCGCTCTGAAACAAATAATGGAACAGACGGACGCAATAGAAGCTTGGCGTACACTATACCCATACGAGAAGAAATTTACCTTCCCTTCTATTCGTCTGTACACGACACCCACTCGCGTATAGACTACTATCTTATCAGTTCATCCCTTTCTGGAACAGTCACTGGCTGCGAAATACACCCCCGTACTCTTTCAGACCACTCGCCGATAGCGCTTGAAATCAACCTAAGGGATACTCCATCGCCTGCTAGAAGATGGAGGATGCCCCCCACAATCCTAAGAGACCCCCAGATATGTGAAGCTCTTCATACCGAAATTGAGGAATTCCTTGAACTCAATGAGGGATCGTTGAGCACTTACGCAACCCTGTGGGATGCATTTAAGGGGGGCTATCCTAGGCAAATCCACCGCTATGCTGAAATCTGTGCGAAGGGAACTGGGCATAACTGAATCCAAAATAGACATTTTACAAATTGAATACAGTGCCACACTTAACAAGGAAACCCTATCTAATGTCCATACCACACTAAAAGAATTTAACAAACTAGCCAATAAGGAGGTCCTGTACATGTCTGCCTCAGCTAAGGCCTGCAGATATGGGGAAAGTGATAAAGCTGGCAAGTACCTGGCCAATATGCTTAAAGCTGATAGACATCACACTCCCATCCCCAGTATTCCGACAACTCTAGGGATAACAGTTAATAAAGAACAGGGCATCAACGCTACATTCACAGAATTTTATTCCTCCCTATACTCTAACCACGATGTGAAGTCCAGGGAAGACACAATTAGGTACTTGGACGAACTACCTACACCTCCCAACACTAACCCCTGAGACACGGAAAATACTTGACCAACCCATCACAGTTGAGGAAATTGTTTCAGCCATTAAATCTCTACCCTCTAGTTGGGCCCCTGGCTCAGACGGTCTGGGCTCCGAATTATATAAAGAATTTCATGATAAATTAGCCCCTTTACTCTTGAAAGTGTGGGAGGAAGCTATGGACCGAGGCTCCCTCCCGGAGTCAATGCGTGAAGCAATTATCACGGTCCTCTTGAAACCCCGTAGACCGGCACAAGATATGGCCTCCTATAGACCCCTATCCTTAATAAACATGGATGCGAAGATCTTTGCTAAAGTACTGGCCACCAGACTCCTTCCATATATGCCAATCCTAGTACATCACGATCAGGCCGGCTTTGTCCCAACCAGATCCACAGCCCTGAACCTAAGGCGCTTATTTGGCGTGATGGCACAGATCGACCCGGGGGCGAAGGCGGCCATAGTGGCTCTGGATGCCGAGAAGGCCTTCGACTCGGTTTCCTGGGCATATCTTTTCTTGACGGTTCGGTCTCGGCGAATATTTTGTCAAATGTGTTTGGTTACTATATACATCCGGCGGCCAGAGTTCTGACCAATAACACCTTTTCCACCACATTCCTGTTACACAGAGGAACTCGACAGGGCTCCCCCTTTTCACCTATCCTATTTGCACTTACCATAGAGCCTATGGCCGAATATATCCGTCAGAACCACTCGCACAGAGGACTCAGGATGACCGGTCCCCCGCAGATCATATCACTGTACGCGGACGACACTCTACCGTATGTCCGAAACCCACAGGAGAATGTGCAACATATAATGACAGACATACATACATTCTCTGACTACTTTGGATACAAAATTAACGTCCCCAAGTCTGAAATATTCCCGTTGACCCCGAGCACTGGAGATCTCACCGGGATACAGGGATTTAGGCCAGCCCCTATTCAGATACGATATTTGGGTATCATGGTAACCAGTGACAAACAAACATTATATACACTAAACCACGGGGAGCTCCTACTAAACCTGACGACTAAGTTCCAGTTGTGGTCTAATCTTCCATTATCCTTATACGGTCGAGTAGCACTACTTAAAATGGTGGTACTCCCCAAACTCCAATATTACTTCCATAACATCCTGATTTGGCCCGGCAAGACCTTTTTTACTAAACTTCAATCACTTACCTCTTCCTTTATTTGGAATGGAAAGACGGCTACGCTTGGGTGGGCTAAGATGCTGGAACCATTTTCACAGGGCGGCGTTGCTGCCCCTGACTTTGAACTATACTACTTAGCTGCAGAGGCACAGTTTGTGAAGCACTGGTTCGACCCGAGTGACACAGTTACCCACATATTCCTGGAAAAGCATGCCGCCCGTCCCAATGACATACGTTCTGTCACCTTCAACTCTACCTACAAAGACACCTGTCCATTTGACCCGGTACGAACCAGCACAAGTGCCTGGTCCAGGATATACAAGAGAATTGGCCTTGAGACCCCATTCAACCCAGATATCCCCGCCTTTTTTTTTTTTATTCCCTTTTACCCACAACCATATATTTAATTGTTTAACCCCCCTAAAAAAAACAAAAAATTATGAGTTTTTTTTCCAAAAAAAAACGGCGATGAAAAAACCCGCGATGAAAAATACTGTGGTGAAATGCGTATATACCCTATGGAACTTCCCTGGCATTTACCCCACTTTCGACAGGGCTCTCCAGCAGTCATGGGATCCAGATAAACTCTTCAAAATGCGGGACATGTTTCTGGATGGCACTTTCTGTGAATTTACAGATTTCATTGATGCAGTGGGTGGGGGCCAGCTCAAACGCTTTCAATTTCACCGAATGAAGGCAAGCTGCTAGATGGCCAACATTTCCACTGGAACCCCTGACGCATGAATGTATCAGAGCTGTGGTATCTGGGGTGGCCATGGCAAAGGGGTCTCAATGTTGTACTCTCTGGTGCAGACACACTCCATCACACGCAACACAATCAAAGAGACCTGGGAGCGTGACACAGGCACCATGATCGATGACATTACATGGTCCCGCTATTGCCAACTCACCAAAACTGTCTCGATGAACTCTGGGCTGCGGCTAATACAATTCAAGATTTTAAATCAACTACACTTCTCTCCTGCCAGATTAGTCAAATTTGTTGAGAACTGTACAGGAACCTGCCGAAAATGCGATGCTCCAGACGCTGGAACATACCACATGTACTGGTCATGCCCGTTGATCGCAGATTTCTGGCAGGAGGTCGCGGAACTCCTCGAGGAGATCACCACGATTCCAGCTACCACATCCCCCTTAAAATACCTGTTTGGGGATATCGACAAGGTGAAAGAAACCACTAGGCGACTGTTCAATATCTCATGCGTCACCGCCAAGCGATGTATCTTGAAGTGTTGGAAATCCTCGGCGAGACCAACTCGAACTGATTTTTTGAAAGACTTATGTATGGTGAACGATAATGAGGAACTCTTTGAATTGTCGGTGCCTACGCCTTGCCGCCCCAAGGACATTTGGACATTGCTGCGGCTGTACTTGTGTAATCTACTGCCCGAAGATGATGTAACACTCCCATCCTCCCCATTAGTTCATGCACCTACCTACCTGCCTCATATATATATGTAGCAGAATCATGCCTGAATGTTTATGTAATGTTTGTCTGATGGCCCTGCTGTGAAGCAGCTCTCTCAATAAATAAAAGTTTTTAAAAAAATGCACACCCATTCACAAAAGGGCACCCATTCACAAAAAGCTTGGTCTTGCACCAGGGGGGCTGCATACTTAAAAATGTTTGATTCTATTGAGAAGGGTTAGTGTAGATGGAGGAAGCTCTTTAGTTCCTCCATCGTGTTTCTTGATTGGGACTCAGAGCAATCAGAGGGCCAAGACAGCTAGGAAGCCTGTGTTCTCCAGTCAACTACTTTGAACCGTGATTCAAGCCCATTTGATGTCTTCAAACCTTAAGGACCCTCTGGAGCTGCTTGTAGTCCTCTACCACCTCAAACTGCTGTACTGTGTGTTCGGACCTGTTGGTCTGCTGCACCACGCCAGCTAAGCATGTCATTGCATCGGCTCAAACTAGAAGACACTTGTTGCAGCCACCATCCACGCATATTTGTTGCCAATCTACATCAACAGTCGGCCACACCCTGGGGGACAGCGATCTTCAAACTCTGCATCGAACTGCTCAGACCAATGTGGTCAATGACCCTGGCACCCATCACGATTTCTATTCCTTCGGGTACTGTTTTCAAACTCCAACGTACTTCTGCTTGACTCAGCTCGACACCTGCATGCCACCTGGAACCACGCAGCTGCCTCCCTTGAACTGGTCGACTCAAAGTCCTTGCAATGGTCGAACAACCTCGACGCTGCATCATACCTAACTGAGCAAGTCACCAGCCTGGCTTAAATCAACTGCTCGAAGACGGACATTGGCTCAAACCAGTGGGATGTTACTTGCTGACTTTGTCTGGCTGTTCCCAAACAATTCAAACCCACTTGACAACAAAATGCTGCCTCCTTGAACCGCACAGTGCACATTCAGGGTCACAGCTTCAACCCCATTTGGGACCTCGACTGCAGGAGTATCACTCATCGACCCTAACAAGTGGTTACCACGTCTTGAACTAGTTCAACTTCAACAGAGACCCCAGCAGGCAGCCACATGTTCCAAACTGCGTTTATTTCTGGGCAGCAAAAAAAGAAAAAAACACGCAGAGCATCGTGCACATCGAGAGTTCAGGCGCCGTCTTACCCGGGGCTGGCTTGCAAGCCAGCTTTGTAATCACACTGCAGGCTGACCTCACAGAATTGGATCAGCTCCCAGAAACCTATCTCCTCCTGCTATTGGCTGCTAAGTGATAGGTTACCTATGTAGCCCTTATAGAGAGCCTGACAATTGGATGTTAGCCTTTTGCGTCAGTGGGTTGGTTTAGCTGTGCCAGCCCCCCATTACCTAATTCTAACTTGTTGCATTATGACTTTGTTCCCATAACTTTTTAGCTGAAGCAAGCAGTTTGCGCCTGAGCTCTGAGCGCTTATTGGCTGGGCTGAGCCATTCTTGTTACAATTATGTTTCAAATGTTGTGAGAGTCTTTGCGAAAAGGTCTTTCTTGCCCAGAAAGAAAAGAAAAAAAACACACTGGGTTGCTGTGGTTTATTCGCATTTGTGGAGAATTAAAAATGTTTGTCTGCAGAAAGCAATCTTATCTTGAATGCGCGACCTTGGCTGCTCGTGGGTTTTGCGAGGAGCATTGCTGAAGGCTTCTGCAGCCAGTGTTCAGTGAAAGAAATGAACTTGGCTGTAATTTTCCTGAAACATGGCTTTACACTGTGCAATTAGACCATGTTAATTCATATAGGCATTTGCAAGCCTTTGAACAGGGATTTTTGTGTTTGTAGATTCGGATATTGCAGCATTGATTCTAATGTAGCATGGAAGTTGCACTGTTGGTGAAGTGGGTGTGTTTCAGCATATTTGTCAGCCATGGGTGCGCTGGGGCCTGGTTCAGATGATAAGTGCGCTCCTTGTTCTTCCTGCTCTTCTTCTATATATGCGCATGGGGTGAGGGGGCATGGGTTTGATCTCGATTTTCCCTCTTCAATTGGGTTGGCTCTTGGTTTGTAGAAGTGTGAGGGCTGAGTAGGCACTTTAGCCTCTACTCATCCTTGTACTGTTACAGGGCAGAAGTGAATTTGTCAATTGTACCAACTTGATTATGACTGTGCTGCTCCCGTTGGAATGACACACAGAGATGAGCAATGAGTAGTATATGCCACTGTACAAAACTGAAGAGCCCGTCGCCCCCACTTGAGTGGGAGAATGCTAATTGAGCAGCAACAGTAACTATGAGTCTAAGTGTATCTGTGCTGTTTTACCATGAATGCTGCCAGATACATCAAGACAGCAATTCAGCTTCAGATGGTGTCCTAACCCTGCAGTTTCCTTGGCATGCCCGTTTTTTGCTGCAGGTTCGTTTCATGCTTACACATCCCAGAGCCACTGAAAAACCTGAACAGAAATTGGAAAGGTGGGAAAACAAAAACAGTTGTCGAAATACACTTCTCAGCTACTCAACAATGGCCTATTTTTTGATGAAAGGATAACAGAGCCTTAGTAGATGCCATTCTATGTGCCTTAGGCACTGTCCTGACTCAAGAAGACAAATGGCTATAACCATACAGTAGCCTGTGCCAGCACCTCCCTAAACCTTACTGAACAGCGCTACTCACAGATAGAAAAAGAAGACATTGCAGTACTCTGGGGCATGAATCATTTCCATTTCTACAACATGGACTTTCCTTCAAGATCATAACAGACCACAAACTGCTGCTTGTATACTTCACTGATCCACTCTAAGTTCTCTACTTTCATTTCAGAAATGGCTGCTGCAAGAGTATGATTTTATCCTAGAGTTTCACCCTGGAATAAACATCCCAGCAGACTACCTGTTCAGACACCACACACATGCAATGGCCCCATAAGGACAGGAAAGCCCAGCATAAGGAAGTACAATTGTGAATGTTTATTGAACTAGCCCTTGACAAGGCCATCCCAATGATAGAAATCAATGAGGAAACGGACATGCACGAACAACTGCAGGGCGTCTTAGGGGCAGATGCGTCAGGACAGTGGGAAAACATTGTGCAATCTAAAACACATTGGATGGAACAAGACTAGCAGCCATCAAGGCCATATGTGAAGAGCTTTCCAAGTCAGAAAAAAGATTAATTCTCAGAGGAACCAGAATTGTACTCCCTTACCGAGTGGTCACACTAGCCCATGAAGGGCACCACGGCATAGAGAAAATAAAAGCCTGACTCAGGAAGAAAGTATGTTTCCTGAGCATTCATGACTGAGTGCATGTCCTCATATCTAAATGTGTCATGTGCCATGCAGTGGCTGCTCGTGACCCGCCACTCCCATATGTTGTCAGGAAAGGGGCAGTTGACAGTGGGGCAAAGTGAGTGTGGACTTCTGCTCATTGACCAATGGAATATATTGGTTAGTAGTGAGCAATGATTTTTCAGGATACTCAAAGGTCAAATTCAGATGGTACAAATATGAGACACTGGGCCTCATTACGAGTTGGCCGGTAAAAATACCAAATTACCGGCATGCTGGTGCAACCGTGTCCGTATTGCACTGCTGCCGGAATCAACAGTTGATTCCGAGTCTGCGGGCATGCGCATACCGGCATGCCGGTAACGGCTGCACCGGCATGCCTGTAAGGCCCTCCAAACTCCCAATAGCGACATCATCCATGCCACAGGCACAGGTACCGGCATTCCAGATGCCGTAAAGAAGTACTGTTGATACCGACATTGTAAATACCTGCACCGGAAGTGGCGGTACCAGAAACAACGTCATCTCGCCGGAACGGGAAATGCACCGGTGGCCATCTTGAAAAACACAATCCATTGCAATACTCTGCCTAGAGGAACTGAATTTGCAAACTGTGTACACTGCCAGCAGGAAGATGACTAAGGCTACCCGTAAAGGCACACCTCGGCTGCATGCGCCCCGTTTTAGTGATGATGAGCTAAACATGCTTTCCGACACCCTGGTCCAGCATGCGGATGTTGTGTTCTGCCCAGTCTGTCAGATACCAGATTTGCCCTCGTAGTGTAGCCGATGAATTCTTCTTCCCAATGTGCCCCTCTTGTTTTGGTTTAGAAAGAACCAGAGCGGTCTACTGGAGAAAAGAATGGATGCCGATGGAAATCCCGGGGTACCAATGGAACAACACAGGTCGAGATGCTGTATGTCAAGGGAGGACTGGAGGTGGATAACACAACAGCAATTTGAGGCCGGACCTGCAAATGTGAGATATAACAACACACCACAGCAGCAAGGTTTGAGTTTGCGTTGTGCCAAAAAGATTCAACAACCAAGCAAGGCAAAAGGGGAGTTCCAGTAGTCGTACCCCACAAGTAATGGTTAGCATAGGATACAAAACCCACCTCCCTTCTTCCCCCCAGACTTAACACAAAAGGTTTGCCGCTTATCGGTGGGTCTGTCCCAGGAGAGGGTATGCACATGTAGACAAGATCCAAGCAATCCACAAGAAGGCAGTCCAAAACTTAACCCAACGGCACGAGGACGCCTAATAACACCTTGACCCGACGGCACGAGGACGATAGTACACACAGGGAGTCTCTAGTCCGTGTACCAATTCTAAACTCCAAAGTTCCAGATAAGCGAGAGAAAACCAGAAGTTCGAAGGACCATCCGAAGGTGGGAAAGCGTATGCAGACGAGGTCTGGCCTGAAGTAACATGGCATCCAAGGAGCAGGCAAGGGAGTTCCAGTAACGGTCTCTGATCAAGATACCAGACGAGGTAAATCAAGGCAAGGCGATAAGGAAGAGCAATCCAATCAGCAGTCCGCGTCGAGGAGCCAAGGAAGTCAGAAACTGAAGGGGGAAAAAACAGGGTAACAAGGACAGGAACGGAATGAACAAGATACAAGGAAAACTTAGAGCAGATTTCGAAACGCCACTAATCAGCGATCAGAAGCACCGATCTAGGGGGAGGAGGTGCTAAATAAGGAGGCAAGTCACGTGACAACGCGGCGCGCTACTCGGCGTGGACCGTGGGAGGAGTAGAGCGGACGCCAGCGTTGCCTTGCCAGTTTCCAGGCACCAGGTTTTGCGCTTCTTAAAGGGACACGAACCCGTAGTTTGGAAAGGAACGAGTGCCCACACATGACACAGACCTGCGCCACATGATTCCACAATTGCAAACACAAGCAACATAGGCATGCACACATGCATGCACACACACATCTCCATCACCGTCGAGAAGCAGGCTTCACCACTGTGCCCTCTCAATGGATGGTTCACACATCTCCAATACTGATTGCACACATAATACACAACCAAACAGCACATGGCACACAGCCCCTGAGGCATGGCTACAGCACGCAAGCCACGACACACCTGTAGGCCACCAGACAGACACCATGGACATCATGGCTGCACCAGAAGGATGCCCAAAAAATACACCCCCCCAACTCCTGTATGCACCATGGCAGCCCCTCCAACATGCACAGGGAAATGCACATGACTCGAAATGTACTAACATCGATGTATGTAAGATGTACGTTCACCCTTGACTGATGCCCTGCCTCTCCGTCCCCCACAGGCATGGAATCAGACAGCGATGCGGAACACACGGCAACTACCAAAAAAACACCTGCGCGCATGAGCAGAGGGGGCGATGACGCCACCAGGCCATCGATGTCAAGGGCTTGCCCAAGGAAAACCACTGCTCCCAAACCACAGCCCACCAGCCAACAGGGCACACAGGCCAAAGGCCAAGAGGAGCAGCTAACTCCGACACATAGGCAGGAGCCCCAGCCCAGACACATTGGTGCCATCAAGTCACGCATGCCAAAAGGAACACCGGCCCCAAAGGTCACAGCCAGGAAAACTCCGGCCCCCCAGCAGACTCCTAATGTGAAGGTGGATGCATCACCAGTGGCCAGTGATGTCGAGGGGCTGCAGTCATTGGCCACGAGTGACATGGGTGAGGTGGCACAATCTGCCCAACATAGCCAGAGGAGGATGAGGAACAGGATGAGGCGGACACCACAAGCCTTTGCATGTCTGAGGAAATGCCACACACCCCTACCATGCCGTCTACACCAGTGTTCTCCTCCGAACCTGGCTCTGATGGGCACAGCTCTACAGAGGATATGCCTGTGGTAGCATGCATCCCTGGAACCATGCAGACACCACCACTACCTCCGTGCAACCACCAGCTGTGGAATCAACCCGGGATTTGTAGGGGCGGTTAATCCACATGGAGTAGCGCCAGCAGACCATGCAGGATATGGTCAGACAGTACATAGTGGAAGGGGAAGCCACACACAAGGCCATGCAAGATAACATGAGGACAATAAGCCGTGCCATCTACCATATGGCCCGGCGCGTGCATGCGGGCCTGGGAGCAATGACAGAGGCAGTCACCCAGTTGCAGAGCCCAACCCACAACGCCCCCTTGACCAGCTCACAACCGGCGAGTTCCACTCCGACGAGCCCGGTGCACAGATCAATGCGCTGTCTGCGCCGGCCAGACAGACAACCCCCTCCACCCAAAAGGGGGCATCAGTAGCCTGACGCAGTTGAACTTCAAATAGCTGCAGGGGGCGGGGGGCGTGGGTCTGTGGGGATGTTGGGGGGAGAGGAATGGGGGTGTGGGTGTTTGAGGATGTTGGGGGAAGAGGGGTGAGGGCATGGGTTTGTGGGGATGTTGGGGGAGGCGGGCGGGGGTAGTTTGTTGCACATTAAGGGCTTCCTGTTCACTGTAGATAGCTATGAATTATTTAATAGACCTGGTGTGCATAAGAAAAACCCATGACTGGACATTGCTCTGGACATTGCTTTTTGAGTGTGTGTCAATTTATTTCTTAACAGTGCCCAGTGCTCAGTGTCCCCCATTCCAAGTGCCTTGTCTAACCCAGTCCATCAAAAGTAATGGGCAATCAAATTTTGGCGTACTATACGTCCTTCATTCACATTGTGCCGTGGTCGATATACATCTTCTCCGCCATCATACTCCTCTTCTTCTGGTGGAATCTGGTCCGTATCAGGGGACAGAGGTATGTTGCGCCGGATGCACATGTTGGGCAGCATGGCACATGCCAACACTATCTTGATCACCTTCTTAGGCCTGTATATGAGTGCCCAACCTGACCTGCTGAGGCAGCGGAAACGGGCCTTCAACAGGCCAAAATTCTGCTCAATCAAAATACGAGTGCGTGCATGTGCACGGTTGTAGTCCTCTTCGTGCATGTTGACTGGTTGCCTGATGGGGTCAGGAGCCAGGGCTTCAGAGGATACCCAGCATCACCTGAACAGGAGCAATGGAAAGTGTATTTGTGAACATTGTTGTCATTCTGTGTGTGTAATGCCTGTACAGTGTTCATGGTTACATGCCACAGATTCATCATGACTGCACTTGACATTTCCTCATAGTGAGACCCAGGTAAGTGAACTTAGGGATGACCCATGCTTGGGGGGTATGTTTGCCATTCACGTCTAAGGGACCTTTCCATCAGGTGAGGCACTCACACAAATGAGTTGATAATGACCATCATCTGCCGACATTGTGGTTTGCTAATCATGTACACGGCTACTTGATGTCACCATGTACTTGTCCATCACTGCCTTCCCCCATATGACCAAGGGCCAATGGCAATGGTGGTATGATCCGCCAGTGACAGCAAACATTTCTGTGAGGGGGCTGGGTGTGTACTGGCATGGTGGAGCAGAGGTACTGTGGATGGGTCGTGCGCCACTCACTCATATGTTAGTGGTGAGAACTGATCAGTGATTACATAAGTTTCCTTGCTTGCACCATTGCAATTGTAAGTGTTCCTTAGAGATGCCTGGGCCGGTATAGCAGTCTGCGGTGTACCTGTGGGGTGGGCGCAGTGACAGAGATTTCCATTTGTGGTAGTTGGATTTTCTCCAGGCATGGATGGATTTTGCTCTGCTCATGTATTCCAGGCATTGTGCCTGCAGGGTGGTGCATCGTGGTACCATGTCAAGGCCTTCTATATCAATCTCAGACTCAGACCCCACTCCAACCTCCTCACCTGAAGAATCGGGCTTGAGTGTTCCCGTCTTCTTTCTTTCCCGGATGGCAGATTTCTTTTTATGTAGATATGGTCAACCGCGGAACGACGCCACCTTGGTTTCCGAATAAAACCCCGGTTACCAGGGACACCGGGTCCGCAGCCGCCTAAGGGGAAAAAGCCTCCAAGGCATAAAAAACCTGTACGCTTTCCGTTGGATGGATGCTCTGTTCTTTTCAACGTGCAGGTAAGGGAACCAAATAATCGAGGAAAATTTCTCAGGGCAGTACACAGCGAAGTATACTGCAGGAACCCTGAAAGCGAGTCCATAGCAGGTAAGGAAGGGAGAAGCGGGGAAAAGATCCAGAGGAAGCGAAGGAGGGAGCGAGCGGGGAGAAATCCTAGAGGAGAAAGCCAAGGAATGCGAGCCAGAGCGAGGAGAGGGGAAACAGAAAACAGTACCTGAAGAGGGCGCCAGGAGGTGGAGAAGGAAAGCAGGGCTCAGCGGAGCCAAAGGAAATCACTGGGAGCGCTGGCAACAAAGCGAAGGGAGAAGCACAGTTGCAATGCGAGCGCCGTCGGTTGCTAGCACCAGAAAAGCCAGCATCAGCCATGTTGGAAAGAAACATTAGACTGCAAAGTACACTGAGGCTAACGTGATGGAACATTACTATGGCGGCCACGTCTCCATCGATCCCATAGGCGTGCATAGAAGGGGCGCATGACATACCCATGGTTCATCATGTCCAATGGTGTGCAAGCTGCTGGGGTGGGTGCTGTGTTTGTTGCTTGCATTTATGCTCAGCTGTGTAGGCATGCCACATCTGCATCCTTTGGCTGTGTTGAACATTCTGTCGAGGTGATTGGGGTCACAGTTTTGCCACACAGGTCTCTGTATTTCCCCCCAGCAACACCCCTCATACCCCAGCCAGCAGACAGGTTGCCTATGCTTGTGGTCCCCCTCCCCAGGAAATGCCCCTCATTGCCCTGTTGTTGGAGTTACCCAGCATCCAGGTACATTGTGCAGTCCATCGTGTCATGTAGCGGGGAAGCGTGGAGTTGCACGGCACCATGGCATCTTGTGTGGATCCCGGGAATCTTGCACAGCAATGCGTAATTAATTGCCTTGCATCGCACACCATTTGGACATTCAGGGAATGGTAGAGCTTCCTGTTGCGGCACACTACCTCCTCGGCATGCCGGACTACCAGCTCCACATGGATGCAGTTGATGGCACAAATTACTTTAGCCATGCCTGCCAGTGCATAGAGTGCTATTTTGGTATAATTCACCTCCTCCACAGTCCGTGGTAAATATATGTGGTCCCTTTCATGTTTCAGGGGGGCATCTAGCACCTGGTTGAGCACACGGGAGAAACATGGTTGTGAGATGCCATGCAGCTGCTCCACAGTGTGCTGGTAGGTGCCTGTGGCAAGGAAGTGCAGCACAGACACTACCTTGGGCAAAGGGGGATGCCTGTCCTGATGTTGACAAGGCTTACCAGGTCGTCATGGATGAGGTCAACTATTGTGCATATGGTGTCCCTGTCCAGGCGGTACATGGTGTGGATCTGTGCAGGGGTTAGGTCAAATGGACTGGCCCTTAGGTGAGGTACTGGTGTCTGCCTGTGGGATACAACTGTCTGTCCTGGTGGTTTGTGCTGGCCCTGTCTCACCCTCCTTCACCTCCGCTGCATTCCCTGGTTCAATGCCTGCTGGAGTAGTAGCAGTGCAGGCATGTCCTCCAGCCCCAGTATTGCAGCTGCTAATGGTAGCATTTTGTGTTTGGAAGGGGTGTGGTTTTTGCTGTGCCAGACTCCATTGCCTCCACCTGTGCTCATGGTGTGCACCTGTGGCAGGTTTCAACACAGCAGATTGCTATTAACGGCTCCCCTGCGATGCCTGTGTTAACGGCATCATGGTACCCGCTCTTGCAGGCTCTGTATGCCGGTAAGTGCATGTCCATGAACCTCATAATGTGCATTTACTTAAGGCATGCCGGTGTTACTGGCATGGCTGCCGCGTGCCCGTGCCCATTCCAGGTAGGTGCTACACGGTCAAAACGGGTCCCTGCAGATGCCGGTAGCACCAGCATCACGGGTCATGATGCACCGTTCCGGTAAATAATACCGGTATTGTTATTACCGGACCGCCAACCTTGTAATGAGGTCCACTCTATTACCCAAATTGGAACAGATCATCACCACCCTCGGCATTCCCCATGAGTTGAAGAAAAAACTGCACCATTCCAAGCAGTCTTATGAGAGGCCCACTTATACCAATGAAGAGAAAAAGTTAATAAACTGAGTAACTCCAAGTGCACGAGAAAACCCAGCTTTATTCAGATATGAACGGCCGGGAAATGCCGTTAGGAACAATAAAGTTTTTAAGTTAGACATTTTTTATAGCTGATGTCATAAGTAATTATCATAAAAACATCTGTTCATTTATTCAATTGGTCAGTGGAATATAGAACATGTAGTTATCTACAAGGAAAACTTTTACTATTTGTTCGTTCACAGTCTCCTGGGTTATGAGAGGCTGTTCCAATTCGCTGTTCCGCGTACATAGCCTCCCATAACCCAGGAGACTCTCACTTCCTTTTGAGAGCAAGCCAACTTTATCACCACTATGTTTGATTTGGTGGTGTGTATTGCCAAGTTGTTTCCTGTTGCATAGTTTTGCAGTGCATTCAGTGATCTTTGCAGCCCAATCAGTGTCTTATCGATCAGGACTAAATCATCTGCATAATATAGTCAATTGCATCCCTGTCCCATGTTTCTGCGGGATTAGCACATACCTTCTTTTAAATCTGAAACATACAGATTGAACAAAGCAGGGGCAAATATACACCCCTGCATTAGTCCTCTGAATGTTGTAATTTTCTCTGACAATTTCCCTTGTTGGTTTAAACTTATGTACACGGAAGTGTTCGTATAGAGTTGTACAATCATGTGTAACAAACCCTGAGGACAGCCCCATTTTTTTAAATTTAGACCATAGACAGCCTGTCTATACTATCAAATGAGACATCAAAGTCAATGAATTCAAGGTAAATGGGAGTACCCTCCGTCAACGTGTGATTTTTTAAAATAGTTTAACAGAAACCCGCTCAGGGCTGTTCCCATACCTTTCACAAACACCAACTGTTTTTTGTCAAACTGGCCAGATGTCACTATCAATTTTTTTAGGTTTTCTAATATCATGGAAGCAAACAACTTTCCTGACACATTTAAAAACACGTTTCGCCGATAGTTTTAAGGTACTTATCTTAGTTTTTTTTTAAATCAGTATGACTACTGTGGTCTTCCACGAGGCTGGTATCATTCTAGCCTTCATGATAGTTCTAAATATTTTTTACAATGTATTCACCCAGATTTATAGTTCAAGGGCCCATCCGTTCCTGGAGCTCTCGAGCTGCTTCTCTTAGAGTTAAGTAATTGGATGTTGGTATACAAGAGGATGAGCGGGCCTCAGACCAATGAATCCTCTGATTGATTGGTCTGAGTCGATAATTTATACACGTTGGTAAAATGAGTAACCCACACTTGCTCCGCTCTTGGGTTTATTTGGAGGGCTAGCTGCAGTGTATCACAATTTTTAAGTAATTTACATAATTCAGCTGAATTCTTAGAGGCTGAAGCCCTTAACATAATTTGCGAGTCTTTCTGGAAGAGGTAGGCTCTATGGGCTCTAACCTAATTTCTAAATCTAAGCCTTACCTTTTTTCCTTCAGTACATTGGATCAAAAAGGTCTTCTTTTTTAAATTCCGCAGAGCGGCTCTTAAATATCTTTCTTTTGTACAATAGGGCCAAACAGATGTTTATGCTTGTAAATTGGCATGTTCCGCTAGCCCCCTTTGCTAACAAATGAGTTTAACATCGCTATGCATGTATCAACCAGGTCTAATTCCCCAATTGATTACTTTTTCATTCAATCTGCCCACTTACGATTTAACTTTAATGCTTGATTTGGTTTGTGAATTTCTAACGCGCATACCCATGCGGGGGACCAGGCACTAATGCATCTAGGCACAGAGATGGTCTTATATGATTCATCACATTGTCACAGTGGCTCGGGCTGATGAAAAAAGGGTCTGAACTAGGCAACAGATAGGTTTTTAATTGTTTCCTGAAAATTAACAGGGAATCGAGACATCGAAGGTTCAACGGAAGAGCATTCCACACTTGGGGACCAAAGGCGGAAAACCGCCTCTCGCTCCAGGTGGTCATTCTGACCCTTGGCACCTGCAAAAGGTGCTTATCTAAGGAGAGCAACAGTCTCGGAGGACAATACAGCTGAATCTTTGTGTTCAGATAAGCTGGTGCTTATTGGATGCACTTAAACACCAGACTGAGCACCGTGAACAGGATTTTTTGAGATATTGGAAGCCAATGTATCTGCCTTCTATACTGAGAAATTTCAGTTCTACGAAAAATAGCAGAGTTCTGGGCTACCTGGAGTCTCTTTATTTGAAATGTGTGGTCCCGCATAAGGAGGGCATTGCAGTAGTCCAGCCTAGCATTCATTACTATTCCAGTCACGGTTGGCCGATCCTTCAGTCCAAACAATTCAATTTCTGCCCTCAGTAACTTCTAGTTTTGGGTTATATACCTTTACAAAATTATTATTAAGGCACAAATTCCAGGTTACATGCAAGATGTTATGTTCACTGTTCGCATTAGTCAGCACTTTTAACTTTGTTTCATATTGAGCCTGATTCAAACACATATGCCCTCATTGCGAGTTGTCCGGAATGAAGCCAGTGAGTTATGGCAGCAGTACCATTTCCAGCTACCACAGTGCCGGAATCACCAGCATTTTCCAACTCTACAGGCGCATGCATCCCCCCCTAGCCGGAAACGTTATTAATGGCATGACGGAAGCACAGGCAAAAACAAAAAATGTCAGTGATTCTGGTGAAGGAATTGCCGGTAACAGCAATAATGGTGCCACTGTTGCCAGAAACACCAGCACCATTGCTACCAATGCCTGAAACACTGTTGACGGTATCACCGGAACCAGCACCAGAAACAGCATCATCGCAGGAACTGGACACTCGCTGGTGGCCATTTTGGAAATTCAAATTCAGATCAGGCTCTTCCTGTTGCAATCCACTCTCAAAAACACTTGCAACATGTCTGGAACAGGAAATCACCACTGCCATAGGTCAGTCTCAGCAAGCTTCGCTTTATGGAGTCGGTACTCACTGTGCTGACCGAAAACGTAGAGGCACATGCAATGCTCTCTTTGGGAGCCATAGTAGGCGCACAAGCCATATGCAAGTCTGCCATATGGCAGGAGGTTACACAGAAGGTGACAGCAGTGAGTCCGGTCCCCCGCAAACTCCGAGACTGCTACAAGAGGTGGGACAATCTGCACTTGCGAGTGAACAACATCTTGGCTTCACATCGCAGAGAATTCCAGGCCTCTGGAGGAGGGACGGCCTCACCCCTGAAACGCATGCCATGGGAAGAACCTGCAGCTCCATAATGCATATCGAGGGGATGAAGAGAGTCTGAGCGGCAGAGGCCAGAGCAGGGACACAAGGAGACAGTGGTGAGTACAACACGCCACATCTAAATGTCAACGATGAGTCCAAATGACAATTCCCTATCCAGATTAGGGAGACATGTCCAAGGAAATGGGTAAAACACTTGACGACCACAGCAAAATGGTCCAATCACACACATGTTTACATGAGTATTGGCCGTGAACACAAAGGGAGAACGTGACAATTAGCACATCCCCAACACCCACACAACTACAAGCCACTGTGCCAGAACAACAACCAATGTACACTCACATTGCATACACGCAGCAGAGCAAATTGGACTACCAGACAGCGTGACCAGTCCAGGGCACACACAATGCTTTATCTGTGTAATGCAAGTCTGTCAATGCGACAAACAGCAGACTAACCGCATGCTCATCTTACCCTAACAGGCACATCCTTTGACATAGACTTTGCTGGTTCCTCCACAGGTTGAGCAAGCGCAGGCAGGATGGCTGCACCACCACCACCCCCACATCCCTGCCAATGCCAGCTACACGAGCCACACAGACAGCTGCCTTGCTACAGCCAGCAGCACTTGCCGCACAGCCAGCTGCCCTGTCACAGCCAGCTGCACCTGCCGCACAGCCAGCAGCCCTGCCACAGCCAGCTGCACCTGCCGCACAACCAGCTGCCCTGCAACAGCCTGCTGCGCCTTCCCCAAAGACTGCTGTCGACGCTACCTGTGTTTGCGCAAATACTACACCAGGCACCGGACTATCCCAGAAGTTCTTCTGATGAGGGTGAAGTGGCAGATGGAGGCAACAACAAAGATGCGTCACCGGAGCAGACCCCCTATCCAACACCTACCTTCAGCCCCTCCACCATGCACAGCCCCCATCCACCACCTATGCCCAACATCAGGGATATGGATGCCTGAAATTGTGGGATGAGGCGAGGCATACAGAGAGGGCAGACATGGTCCAGCAACAACTAGCCAAATCCCATCTGATGCGGGAGTGCGTGAAAGCAAGAATCCGCAGCTGTGCACAGGTCCTGGGCCGCACCACCTCTGCCCTAGTGCTACTTAAACAGAGGGTCCTGGAGGGCAATAAGGGGGTGTCTGCACTTGCAGAGTTGTGCTCACACACCCAATCGGCCACCCTGTAGTGCATGTGGGCCCAGGGATCTAACCCCCCCTCAAGCGCAACCACCCTTACATGCTCTCATCAGAGTAGCCGAAGTGAACCCCCAAAATGGTGTAGGCATCTGAAAAGTGCCTTTAGTAGCCCACATTTCTGCTCTATGGTTGCCCTGGTTTGCACATGCATGCAATTGTATGCCATCCCCTACTGCGTCTGGGGATCTCTCACAGGGGTCATCAGCCATGGAAGCAGTGGATATCCAGAATCACCTGCCAGGGGTGAGAACACAAGGTTAGCCAGTTCATGCATGTGGCAGGACAGTCAAAGTCATTCCGAGGTTGGAGGCAAGTAAGTGTCCTTACCGGCATGGTGAAAATTGTGTGTCTGTGTATTTACGAGCCCACTACGAGGGCTATTATGACTTCACGGGCATGAGCTTTGCGCCATGCCCGTAAGGGCATTACCGCCATGCCATAAAAGGCCCTAAAAAGGCCCTTAGCAGCATCATGTACAGCGCAGATCGCACTACCGGCATGAACCAATGTGGCATTAACGGCCACCGCTAAAGTGGTCACCGCTAAAGTGGTCACCGCTATTAGCAGTGACCGCTAATAATGGTCACTGTAAATAAGCGGCACTGGAAGTAGAGTCATTGCACAGGAACGGGAAGGAGCACGGTGGCCATCTTTAAAAACACAAACTCAGCAGCCAAGACCTGTATGATACTGCTGTTGGTGAAATATCATACTCTACCATACCACAATGCCTAAGGCTGTTAAGAAGGGTGCCTCCCACCACCTCAAAGGGCCAACCCAAGGCCCACCGTGCACCACCATTGAAACCACCTCAAATTGCCAGGGCACCTGTGCTGCCAAGGGCCGTTGAGGCGGAAGCGCCAACACCTGTCGCACTGCCACAGGAAACAGCTCTGGCTCCACACTCGGCAGAGTCCAGTTCGGTTGGGGAGGTGGTAGCCACAGCACCCCAGGCTGAGGAAGAGGCACAGGAAGAGGTGTGGGTGCCCATGGAGGACGATTCCTCCGAACTGCCCCGCACACCCAGTCCACTGCCATCCCCCAAAATCACATCTTTGTAGTCAGACCACGGCACCACCCTGGAGCAGTCTGGGGGGTAGTTAAATCAAGGGGCCATGAGTACCATAGTGGAGAGCAGTGAGGCCGAACATGAGACCCAAGCACCGTCCACCTCCACAGGTGCACCGGCAGGGCCGCAGCATTATGAAGAGCTGACTGCCCTTGTGCGACAGTTCATGGATGACAATGCCCAGGCAAGGCAGGAGTGGCAGGAAAACATCACCTCTCTAGGCAAGACAATTACTAACAACACTGCCTCTATGGGCAATATATTTGCAGCCAATACCAGCCGGCTGTGTGAGGAGGTATCCGACCTACCACAGAACATCCGGCACTCCAGTTTGAGCAGGCGACCACACTATCGTCATCAAGCTCAACCCAGACCAGCCCACTCCGCAGGGCGTCGCGCACCCTGTGCCGGCCAGACATGCCGCCACCAGGTCCAGGGAGTGAAAGAAAAATAGACTGGCCAGCCTGATGAAGGCATTAGACACTTGTTGGGACATGTGTGGGGAGTTGTGGGGGAGGGGGAGGAGGGTGAGGGTGTATGGGGGAATTGTGGGGGAGGGGGAGGGAGGTGAGGGTGTGTGGGGGAGTTGTGGGGGGAGGCAGAGGGGGTGAGGGTGTGTGGGGGAGTTGGGGGAGGGAGATGGGGGTGAGGGTGGTGGAGGGTTATTGCATCATTTTCATTGTTAATTTCAATACACCTGTTGTGTCAAAAGCAAGACCTGAGTGGACATTCATAATTGTGCATGTGTCATTTATTCATATACAGTGCATAGTGTGCATGTACCCCCACATCCAGTGCCCTCTGTCCAACTATCATGTCACCCTCTGAAGCCATGTGTGTCAGTAATATTGTGCAATCACTGACTGACCCACAGCACGTCCCTACTGTGCATCGGCACCTCAATGATGTGCAGCCACTTCTTATTCATCCCCTTCATCATCACTAGGTGGTTGCAGTTCAATGTCAGGGGGCAGGGGCACGTTGCGTCGGATACACATGTCGTGCAGCATGACACATGCCATGATCATTTTGGCCACCTTCTTATGCCTGTAGAGGAGTGCCCCACCCGACGGGCTAAGGCAGCGAAACCATGCACTCAACAGGCCAAAGGTCTGCTCAATGACCACACGGGTACGGGTGTGGGATCGATAGTAGTCCTCCTCGTCCCTGTTCTGTGGGTTATCAGGCAGGGGTGAGGAGCCACGTCATCAAGGGATAGCCACTGTCACCTGCATGGGGGGCATAAAAAAAGGTATATGTCAGTCTATTGATGATGGAAAGCTGTACTAGTCAGACATGCCGGCAGATTATCGTTGGTCACTTGGACATGTCTCTGGTTGTATGCACGCCATTTTTAGGCCCTCAATGTGTCCTGTGCCATGGAATAATGGTGTGGGTTGCATCTTCAAGATGATACACAGTGTTCTCTGCCGTCTTGTTGCTCATGCGTTGTGTATGCATACAGCTGTGTCCGTGTCCATTTAGTGATGTGTAGTGTTCTGTAGGATTTTCTGATGGGGAGTGTTGGCAGTAAGCTCTGCAATGTTAGGCATTCAGTGCTGATTTTTCCCATGGTGACATGCAGCATTCCTGTGGTTGTTCCGGGATATCAGGCACAACAATGTGTGATGATCTTGCTGGTGTCGCATACCATCTGCACCTTGATGGAGTGATATTCCTTGCGGTTGCGGTAGACCACCTCCATGGCATGTGGGGCCACCAAGTCCACATGGGTGCAGTCAAGGGCACCTATACAATTTGGCATGCCTGCCAGTGAATTGAGGCCAACTTTTGTATAAAATATCTCGTGGGGAGTCCGTGGTAGGGATATGTATTCCGTTGTGTGCTTGAGGAGGGCATCAAGGACTTGCTTCAGAATGCGAGAAAATAAGGGTGGTAAAATGCCATGCATGTGCCCCACTGTGTGCTGATAGGTGCCTGTGGAAAGGAAGTGGAGCAGAGATACGATGGCGGTGCGTATTTCAATGAGGCTGACAATGTCGTTGTGTATCATGTCCACGATGGTGTTGATGGTGTCCCGGTACAGACCGTGCAGGATGTGGTTCTGCTCTGGGGTTGGGTTGAAAGGACTGGCTCTGATGTTTGGGATTGGGGGCTGCCTGCGTGGTTATGCTGGCTGCACTGGTGGGGCATGCTGGGCCTGTCTCACCCTCCTTCTCCTGCTGTGTCTCCTCTGTGGTGCCTACTGTTGCTGTTGTTGCTGGTGTTGCAATGCTAGCATGTCCTCCAGCTCAAGTATTGATACTACTATTAGAATTATCTTGATGTGGAAAGGGGTGTGGTGTGTGGGTGTGCTCCTTTTGTACAGGCCCAGACTCCTATGCCTCCACCTGTGCTGATAGTGTGTACCTGTGGCAGTTGGGAACACTGCACATTGCATTTTACGGTCGGTCCGCGATGCCGGTATTTACGGCATGCTGGTATCCACTATTTGCACCTTCATGATGCCGGTATTTGCTTGTCCGCCTAACTTGTGATTTACTCCCTTTAGCGGCATGCCGCTTTTGCCGGTTTGAAGGGACTTGTGCCCACGCCCATGCTGCTAATAGAGGCACCGTTATTTACGGTGCCGCTAATAGCGGGTTGGCAGGTCGGAATGGCCCGGAGCAGTAAGCGATGACAGTAATCCTTTACCGGCATCGTTTTTCCCTTACCTCCAACCTCGGAATGACCCCCAGTGTCTTTCACTTAGCCTATTTATGTCTGTTGGCAACATCATGTATCTGTTACTGTGGTATGGCTGTGCCTTATGCACCCTGCTGCACCCTGGAACAGCCACTGTGTGACATCCATACTATGCTGGGTTTGGCTCCCTGGCAAGGGGGTGGGACATGACCTGCCTCTCGATGGCCCTAGTGAGGATTCTCAAAAAACAATGGGGAGGGCCCAAGGAGCTGCAACCTCCAGCAAATACTCCATATAGTATCACACAAAAAAGATGGACGTTTTTCAAGATTCCATTTGTACCTTTTTTTACAAAAAGCAGCCTGCAGCTAGCTAAGTCTCCCTGACAGAAAGTCTATCCCTGCTTCACATAATTCTCCTGTCCTAGCTGGTGCTGGTGTGCGGCCTACCTAGGAAAGGGGATAGATAAGAGACTTGCCCTTATCTGACTCACAACTTTCAATGTACTTATTTTGTTTTATACATGATTTTTATACATAATTTTTTTACCCTATCTACATGCAGCATTGATGCCACTTGCCAGGAAGTGGATGTGTTGTAAAATGTCTGAAGAGTCCTGTACTGGACTAAAAAGGTGTGCTAACAGTCAAGGCTGTGTGCAAATCCCTGATCTATAACAGTAGTTGGTGCCGCAGTTCACAAATGAGGTGTGCGTGCGAGGATCTTGGCACTAGAATAGCAAGGAAGGCTAGGGATAAGAACTGAGGTGTTAGCTAAACTGGGCAGGGGTCCCAGAACTAGAGAGCTACTGCTCAGGACTCTGTTATATTATTATCACAATTGCACATATATATTTGTAATGAATAGCAAAGGGCGCTGCAGACTGGAATACAGGTGTAGTACACACACACACACACACTCTCTCTCTCTCTCTCTCTCTCTCTCTCTCTCTCTCTCTCTCTCTCTCTCTCTCTCTCTCTCTCTCTCTCTCTCTCTCTCTCTCGCTCCGCAGGTCGTTATGGTACTCAGGTTGCAAACACATTTCTTTTATCAGTGGCAGAGTCTTTCATATGCATAATGATACATTTCCAACTCAAAGAGCTTGCAAAGCACCAGTTACCTTGCAAATGTGTGATAGTTAAAGTGAGCAACACAAAGCGCTGATTTGTTTTTATTCTATCTGTAATGTCTACTATCCTGACATACAAAAAAATGAAGTTGCTTTAAGTCGCTTATCAAATGTTTTCAACATTATGAATAACAACGAGCTGTAAGTTTGTGACAAAGAAGCTGCACATTTAGCTTTGTTTATTACAACACTTCTTTTAATACATGTCTTAAATGACTGAAAGAAAGTACAGTGGGGTTAACTAGATTTTTCAGGTTGGCATTATCTTGCATTCTGGGACTTTTCAGGATGTGAAAATGAAAGCCAGTCCTTATAGCAACATGTAAAGGCTTTACATGTTGTTGTTATAAAGGCTTTATTAAACAATGGAAGGCATTGTTATGCAATTTGTGTTTTTGTAAGTAAACTAGACATTACTGGCCCACATTCAGGCTCGGACTGACTTATAGGGCAACAGGCCCATGGCCGAACCAAAAATGCAAAATGCTTGTGTGGGCCAAAGTGGGATACTCTGTTGGACAATGTGGGCCAGTTTGATGAGTTATTTCACTATGCTCCTAATAGTTTTGACCACTGGCAGTTTAGCTGAATAAATATTCTTTAAAATGTAAAATTTGCATCACATTTTATCAAAAACCTCCCCTTTGGGTACTATTCAAACAGCAGCACAAAAGTGATGAATTCTTTGGGACTCTATTTTGATTCTGCTTTATCATTTAAACATCATATCTCCATTTCCACTCAAGGTTACCGCTTTCATCTATTTAACATTTAAAAAGTGTGTTCTTTCCTAACTTTTGATGCAAATAAATTACTCAATCCTCTTTAATCTTTTCACGTCTTTTCTATTGCTCGATTCCTGTATCTGACTTGTCCCTCTAAAATCTGTTTTCAACGCTGCCATTCGCGTACTCTTTCATCTGACTCCACTTGAATCAATATCATCTGCTCTCCATACTCTAGGCTGGCTTCCTTTTCAAGCGCAGCTTAACTTTAATTTTCTTTGTTTGATATTCAAATCTCTTTATGGTCTTACTCCCGATTATCTTTCTTCACTGGTCTCATTCTACACGCCTTCGTGTTCTCTTGATTCTAATACTCCGTTTTGACTGGCAGTTCCAGCTCCTCCCTGTTTACAATCACGTTTTCGTACACTTTCACACCTTGCTCCCTTTCACTGGAATCTTCTTCCTCTTTCTATACGTTGTATCACCTCTAACTCTTTATTTTACAAAGCATTGAAATTACATTTGATGTTTCAGGGCTGATTCTGTGCATCTAATGTCAGTTTTCATTTGTTCAATTTTGTACTGTTTTTATAAATGTTCTATGTAAAGCGCTTTGGATTAAGGCGCTATATAAATACCAGATAAATACAAAATACAAATTCCCATTTGCAACTGTGGGCCACTTTTTCGTTGGTTTCCGAGACAATTGTATGCCCCAGTCCGACCCTGCTGACATTGTTTGATTGCAAGGTGAACAGTATAACTGTAGTCTCTGTAGACCTTAAAATCAAACAATGTGAGCCAAAACACTGCCACTTATATCCCCTCCACTCCTCGCTGCTGATTAATGGGCAGGTGAGGGGGAATGTCACCCCCACCTGCCCATTAATCAGAAGTGGGGGGGTGGATGGGGTATGAGTGGAGTATGTGGCCGGAAGAGCTGGCCAAACGGCATAGCCTGCCATCAGCATTTGAAGTCCAGGGATTCAGGGAACAAAAACGAAACTTAAGAAAATGAATCACCGGACTCAGGGAACAGGAACGAAACTCTGCTGAGTTCATGCCAAAAAGCTGGCGCAGTCCACTGGGCCCACCCGCAACCGGCCCTGCGCCTGCAGACCCGGTTGCGGGTTGGCCTACTGGACTGTACCAGCTTTTTGGCATGAATTTCGTTTTAACATTCCTGCGCTCCCCTGGGCTGGGGAAGCCCTGGAAACGTAATTCATGGCAAAAAGCTGGCGCAGTCCAGTGGGCCCACCTTTTGGAACGTACTCAGCATTACTACATACTCATTAGCTACTAGATCAATTGCAAGTGCACTCGCTGCCTCTTGCTCGAAGCTCAAACACAAATTCAAAACTGAAATGGTATCCATGGGTATTGCACCCATAGAATCAGACTGATTCAGAGAAATCTGGCCATTAGTTGCACTTACTTCCTCAAGTGTTTGAGAGGTAGCCGTGTTTTGGGCCTTTGTTTTTAAATGTGCAGTCATCTTGCCTTTGTTTCTCTTATTCAGAAGGAGCTGCTCCCATTCCCTGTTGCCACCAGAGCCGTTTTTAGCTGAGGTTTCTCTTTCTTGATCTTACTGACTATATTCTTATTCAGGAGGATTTTGGCGTGTGCTGTCTTTGTAGTGCTGCAAAGTTGGTATTTCCGACATAACACTGGCATGCTCGCATTAAACACATTTAGTGTTTACTAAATGCACACTGAACACTAAGTGCTGAGTGCCAATCTGTGGGATAATAATGTCTTCTGTTATTTGAGCGCTCTGAGACCTGTGGGTGTGCAGCACTATATAAGAAATAAATTATTATTATTATTATTATTATTTAAAAACTCGCACTTGCAGCAATTTGCTGATTCTGTGTGAGCGATATTACAAGGACGAAATCACAAACTCGGGGAGCGCCCTTCCCCTGCCATGCCACAACCTCCTGTGGCCTGCACAGACTCTGCACCTGCCTCTTCTCACACAGCTCAAAGGGTACAAAAACCCCAAAGTCACTGTAAACCCCTTAGTCAAGAGAAAGTAGGAGAATGCAGTGATTGCAACATAGAGGTATAAGAGTACTCGGTGGGTAGTTGGTTCATGATCCATGGTGAAAACTAGAACACTGCTCTTTTTAAAAACCATCAATGCTAGTCTCTGCCGTGATCTGCCTCGCGCCATTGCGGTCCACATGGAGCAACAACAACAATCTCTGCTGATATCAGCATGATACGGAAAAACGGTTATCACACAGCAGCTCTCACTCTTTCCCAGCAGACACGCTATGAGACTAGAGGAATGAACCCTACCACATATCAACTACATGTCTCAACGGCTTCCAAACGGTTTCCAAACATCCAGCAAGATTGTCAAGCCACACCATTCTCCAGTCTTCAGATGGCCACTTCCGACAATTCTACCTCCAAATGTCTTGAATTGGGACTATTTGCTAAGCGTAGGGTTTAGTGCCAAATAACAGATAAGTCTGAGGTTCATCCAACAAAAGGCTTTAGGGCGACTTTACTGGACACCTGTACGAATTCAGGGATTGGGGCTGTCGAAAAATGATACATGCTGGGGTTGTGGTAAAGACAAGTGCACCTTGTTACACATGCTTTGGTACGGTTCAGGGTTCATACTGTATAGGGTGGATGGGGTACTAAATATGACGTTCCTTTGGAACCCCATTCAAGACATTTTGCTATCATGCAGGGGGAGAGATGTGAGATTCCTAGGACGCATGAGCAGTGGATTAATAGAGCTTTGGTGATTGTGGCAAATCAGATATTGAAAGTTTGGAAAACTAGAAAGAAACCACATGTAGAGGACTTGTTGGCTGAGCTGCAAGTACTGTCCAGCTTTAAAAAGATTATGCTGTTGAATAAGGAACAGGAGGATCTTTACCGTGAGTTGTGGGCACCCCATAATTATTTATATGACTAGTGTTAGGTTTCTGCGTTGCGCTTAGCTGTACTATAGCTAGGGGGCTACGACAGAAGCTATGTTGACCCATACGAGTGCTGTGTGTATGTGTGCTTGCTGTGTGTTTTGATTTTTATTGAATGGTGGCTGTTTTATTTTAAGATAGTTGTTGTTTCGCTGTTGCAAAATATGTTATGTTATTAAGAAACATTTTGGATATGATTTAGGAAATTATTTGTTTTATATTGATGGAACCATTTTTTTCAAAACTATATGTATTTTATTGCTGTTGTTGAACTCTGTTCTGTTTTCTTTTTGTAAAAGTATATAAATAAAGAGTTAAATAAAAGAAAATTGCCTCATAAAGTCCAGGTTTACAGAGGCAGACTTGGCGGTATTGACAGAGGAGGTCATGGCTCACTTTCAGGAGCTGTATGGTGACCAAAGTAAAAGGTGCACACACTAGAGGAAGGCTGCCATCTAGAGTGCAGCGATGTGGTGGCATTGGGGACTGCACCCAGAGACATTGAAGACATCAAGAAAAGGTGGAATGACCTAAAGGCCAGGGTATGATCAGTGCTGGCACAACACCACAGCGAGAAAGCAGTGACAGGTGCTGGCACCTTAGATCCCCAAAAGCTCACCCCTTGGAAGGAAACAGTAAGCAGCATCCAAGGCCTTTAGTAAATGGGTGCATCTGAGGGCGGTTCCAAAACACCAGCAGACTATGGTGAGTAAACGTTCAAGCTACTGATCAAAATGTAACTCAACCTCTATGTGAGAACACATAGTGTAGCCACCATAGCACATCAACAATGTGTGCCATCAATCCTATGGCCCCAGCAATCACTGCTGGACACAGGCCATGGCCATACACAATGTTGGCGCCGACAACCGCCAGCATATGTCCCAAATCTACAACTGCACAGGTCCAACTGTACATGACTGCAAATGGAAAACCCATTATCGTGCCATGGCATCAGGGCAAATGTGCATGTAGGGCAGGATGCCACTCTCATTCAAACAGACCATGTTTAACAGCAACAATTTACCAAATGAGAAACATGTAGCTTCGAACAATAAGGTAAAATGCATTAAATAGACAGCACAGTAACATAAAAATGAATTGACGGCATCTCACATCTCTCCAACCAAGCATTCAAGGCAGTCAAGCAGGAGAAGAGGGTCTGAGTATATCTGCAGGCCACACCTCAAAGGATGCAGAGCAAGGCTCAGCTCCTCAGAGAACACCATCAAAGTCAACAACATATCTCCCCTAGACACTAGTGGCACATATGGGGACAACACTGCAATAGCCACAACCAGTACTGGGCAGCAAGTGGCCATTGACATCACCACCATTGAGCCCACTGCAACCAGCACCTCAGTGCAGCCTGCACCTGCTCAACTAACACCACATGTCCCGATGTCAATGAGATTATGGAATTCAACCAACCAGACTCCTCTCCTCTTCCCCTCCTGTCTCCTTTCCCCAACATACCCTCGCAAGATTAGGTAGTCTGGCACTGCTGTGGCATCCTGAGGAGGGGTCCGACAGTTGCACTGAGGGGGATGGCACACCTGCGTATGTAAATGGGCCCTCAGGTGGGAGCAGTGCCCCAGCTCTTCCTCGCCGGTACCTCGGTTCATTGTGCATTTGATTTAAGACAGGCTAAATACTATCCAACAGCAACAGGAGCACATTGCTGAGGATCAACTGGGACATTCACAGGCCATGAGGGCTGGCCTCCGGGGTGCATCAAGGAAGGTGGACAGCTCATTGGATAGAAAGAGCAGGCCCACTGGTGAAGGCACCACTGCTCTCACCGTGGTTGGGTCGAGGGTGCGTTAGCTAGCAGAGTTCATCTCAGCAAGTAATGAGACTGTGCTATCACCCTCACACTGCAGCACATCAGGGGGGCAGTGGCAGCTCCATTTCAGCCACATCCACTGAGAGCTTCATCCTCAGCACTGTGCTATGCAGATCTCAGAGATTGGTGTCATGCTCCCCACCGCCCGATGTGGAATGTAGCAATGTGACAATGGCATGTCATTCTTTTTGGGCATGAGGGAGGTGGTAGGGAATTGGTGCTGGGGCTGGGGAGGTGGTAGGGCATTGGTGTTTGGGTTAGGGTGCACATATGTTTAATAAATCACTTCGTACTGCAGACTGGATCCAGTGATCATTTCATTACTGAGAAACAATTGTATGTAAGTGTTAATATGAGCTTTTAGAAATAGTTGTATATGATGTCCTGCTAGACAATATGGCCCTCTCTCAATTCCTCATGTCGATTGTCAGAATATTCTGCTGTATGCATATGTTGTGTAGAATAGCGCAAGTGACAACAATCATACTCAATTTTGTAGGAGTGCATATTAGTGCCCCACCTGCCTGGTGGAGACAGCTGAACCTTATCTTTATTAGTCCCAACATGCGTTGTCTGCATGTCCTGGTCCTCTTCTGTACCTCATTGTAGGCTGTCTCCTGCGGTGTACCAGGGTTCCTCACTGGTGTCAACAAACACAGTAGCAGTGGAAAGCCTGAGTCACTTACAAAAGGTAGGAAGGAGAGTGTCTTACATTGATGTTTTGCATTCGAATGTTCTATTCACCAACTATTATGCTGGTGTCCTTTCTGTGCTCATATGTGTGTAGAGCTGACACCCTGCACTATGCAGGGTTGGAGGTGTTGTAGTGGCTGTGAGTGAGCACATGTAGTAAAATGCAGTATGTTCTCAGGTATCTCTCCGCCCAGCATTAGTTGGATTATGTGCTGTGGGCTATTTTGTGCCAAATGGTATATGGATTATGGGACTTGTAGTTTTCTCACAAATGATCTCATGCTTGTCTCGTTGTCTGCCTCTGTTCTACATCATCATCAGATGTCATACTTATCCAGGAGATGTTCTTGGTGTGTGTGAGTATGCAGGGAGGGTGCTGTTCCTCAGGACCCTGGCATCATGTGTCAAACCTGGTAGTCGTGTGCAGCAGTGACTGATGGTGAGATCTGCATCACAGTTCATCTGGAGGATCATGGAATGAATGGTACTGTTTACGATTCCGGCAGGCTCCACTGCCTGAGGGGTTGGGGGGGGCACCAAAGCAACACATGTGCATTGGAGTGCTGCAATGACATTAGGGAAATGGGCATTGGCATAGAATTGTGCCTTTGCTGCATGCACCTGGACCTGGGTGGTGGGCAAGCAGGCAGATGTGTTGATGAGCATGCCTCATGGGTGCATCAAAAACGTTCTCAAGCACTTTTAGGAATGTTGGCTGAGACATGCCATGCAGCGGCCCAACAGTCTTGTGGAATGCACCTGTGTCACAGAAGTGATGGACAGACACCAACTTCAGCATGGGTGGTATGGCAGTTCTGATGTGTATGGCACTCTGGAGATCTGCCTCCATCAGGCACAGCAGATCTGCCACGGTGTTCCGGTCCAAGCAATACAGTGTGACCAATTGTGCATCAGTCAGTGCCCAGGGGGACGGATGGGCATGTGTTATGGCCGGCACCACAGCACATGTCTCTTCTGTCTCATTGCTGTCTCTATCCTTCCATGCAGGGACCTTGCATGCTGTTGGAGTGCATTGAACAGCAGCAGGTTGTGGATGCCGTAGTTCACATGTTGTTGTGTCTACATATTCCTTGGAGTGTGTTTGGGAAGGGTGCATGCTCTAAATACACTTTTGGAGGATAATACTAGCGCCTTTGCATTGATTAAAAGTTGTGAGTGCACACCTAACTTTAAACCAACGATCTGCATACGTTAACAATGCTGAATAGGATTGTAGGTGCGGGGAAGGAAAAGTGACCCTGACACAAGATCACAACATAGACAAAATAAAGAGAGAGTCCAAACTGTGCTTTGATTCCCATCATCTGGACGCTTCCCTCTTGGACGTTTTGCTGTAGGTAACTACACTGCATTTTTGGCATAATTAACAATTTTTTTAGCAGTATGTTGGTGGTATTTCCACTTGTAATGCGGCAAATTGTCCTTTTGGGTTTCTGATGGTAATTCTGTCTGTCGAATTACTGCTGGGACTAATGGGGACACTTTTTGGTGTAATTTACAGATGGAGTAATTCTGCAAGGGCTAATTCGGCCGGTGGAATTAGTGCCTCTTTTCTAATGGCTTTATCGTCCCACTTTTACCACTTACCGCCAAACTCGAAATTAGGGTCTTAGTAATGGACAGGTTGCTGTCATTTATGAACGTAGGTGTGACCTATGAAGAAACTATTGCATGCAGGCAGGGCTGATATACTATCACCTAGGCAAATAGGAAGAGAGGCCCTCACACTGGTGCAGCCCTGTCTACCTCAAGCAAACTGCTGTCTGTCTTTTCATTGTGTTTTGGAATGGATGCTGTGTAACAGCTTGATTACATCATCACACCACTCCTGCAGGACTGAAAGCGGATCACCAAGCAATCACGAACCGTGATGTGTGTACGTCAGTGGGCAAAATGGAAGCGCTTGTATACGAGCAGGAGAGTCCTAATCTGGCAGCCACCATGGCCATGGTTGAAAGTGTGCTATGCACCCTGGGCTGGCTCATTGTGCTTGCTGCCAGGCACATCTCCGATCATTTATCCAGTATTATTCATGACTGGAGTCATGCTTAGAAGAGAGGGACTCTCAGAACCCACAATGTTGCAAAGCAGATTGCGTTTTGATCAAGTCGCTCTTATATTGTGCTTTCTACAGATCACCTGGAAGAGACCCTCGCCGGCTGCCATCATTGGTGAAGATGTTTATTTGTATTTATTTGATTTTATTGTTTAAAGCATGGACCTAGCTCGAGAGCAGCCGAGCGCTGTACAGTTCGTGGGTAGCCGGCATTTGGGCTGACATCGTTTAACACTAGCACAGTACTGTGAGGTCTCTGCGTCTTTATGTGCATCCATTGGAATTAGTCCTTCGCTCAGTGTTGTTGAGAGAGCCATGTTTTGAGAGATTTGTGAAATTGGAGAATTGTGGGGGCATTCCGAGTCGACACTGGGGTCGGGTTTCAGAGGGTGGGTGCATGACAAGAGAAGAATTGTTTGCGGCTCCTCTCTTTGCAGGCGAGTTGTTCTACGTCGTGCTAAGTTTGATATGCAATCGTGCCATCATGAGGCACTGAGGCACCTGCCAAGTTGTGTCAGTGATCCATTGTGTAAGAGTTACAGGTCACAAAAGCCACCATGTGCCAGACAACTGGATGGACCAGTGGCGCCACCGCTATTGGCATGTGCTACAGTCTAATGAACTTTGAAACAACATCCATCACACAGAACAATGCTCCTAAGTTCTAACGTCTCCAGGGTAATGTTTTGTGTTCCTGTTAACTGATCCTGACATGAAGATCTGATTTGTGCAGCAAACGTTCCATGTGGGAAAGCAGTGGAACATTACTAAAACGCATCTTAACATGTTTTAGGTTTGACCAAAAGAGTCTGCAATAAGAACTGAGCTAGCCAAGACATCAACATGTTGGTTGACCTCTTAATCACTCCAAGTAAAGCAAGGGTCACACTGGATCCCTTTAGAAGCCTGAATGGCACCAGCTCCTACTGTGCAAAATGATTCATGTTTAAAAATTGGTGACAAGACAGGCGGTTGCCAGTCAAGTTTTCCTGCATTAGCTTCTCCTCCAAACGTACGTCTTCATGACTCCCATCAATCTTCAGGGAGGCTGTGTTTCTTTGCTTTTTCAGGCGTGTCTTCATTTCCTTTTCAGGTGTGGCAAGTTAATTGACTCTAAGGATTCTGGTACTTGTATTTTTCACACTTAACTTTACTTGCAGGTGGCTGGAAAGACTCCCAAAATGATTCATGAAAAGTCAGCAGTATGAGAATATTATTCCCGATTCACTAAGATTTGCACTGGAGCAAATCAGGACATGCCTTTTGCGAATCCCAAAGAGCTCCAGTTTTCGGTTTTCTGAATAATGTAAATGGTCACAAGAGAAAATCAGAGAGGGTAAGGCATCTCCTTATTTTCTCCAGTGTACATCTTTGTGAAACCATCCCAGAGCGCCCCAAGTGGGCATACAAGTTGTGTCTGAACATGAGACCTATTTAGAAGAGACAGTACTGTAGATCCAGTAGCATATAAAAAAATCCAGTGACTGAAGAGTGGGCAGCCTTCAAACACAGCATGGGACGATTTTTACATTCCCACAGGACTCCTTTCAGGTATGAGAGCAACGTTAAAAGCAAGTGGCATTTTAAATACCTCCTATTGTCAACTGATAACCGGAGTGGATTACATTGGATATGTACGGCATGGGGTACGTGAGCGTTTTATGGGCATCATAACTGAATTACTAGTTTCCAGCACTGCCGAATTCCGTGCAAAAAAGCTGGAGGAGAATTCTCCAGTTTTCCTCCTAAAAAAATCATTGGATTTACTGCAGCAGAGTTACTGCTGGCAGAACAACGGATGCAATCCTCACGGAGATACACTGGACTCCAAAAATGGGGATTACCTCTGACCTTCCCCCACTCGTCATCCTGCAGCACATCTGTGGGAGCGAGCAGCGGAAACAAATTACCGTCAAACCCATAATGAGGGCCTATGTGGTAAATAACACCCATTGTCTGCATGCAGTACTTTGTGGGCACCCTTTGCCTAGCCTGTTTACAATGATATCGTATTTTAATAATAAGAGTTTTTTTTTTTAATGTTGCGTGAGCTCTTTTACCATCAGACCTGCTATGAAGCTAAAGCAGGTTCTTTTCACGCAACTCGTTAGAGGAATCTTGCCTGAAAGACGAATTTTATATGTTGCCTTGTGGACATTGTAGAAACCCGTAACACCCTTTCTATTGCCCTTAGAAAAGTCTAATGCGGCAGTATGTTTATTTTGCGATAGTGTCTAGATGTGTCATTGTTTACACTTATGTGTTTTTGTATAATTTAAGGAATATGTAAATACAAAGGTACATTTGCTTTTTTCCTTAGATTGTAATATTTAGAAAGGCCACTAGAGGTCATGGGAGTTTCGAACAACAGTTTGACTGTGGTATGTGCTGCTAATGTAAAAATGTGCAGTAGGATAGTCTTCGAAAAGTGTGTTGTTGCCTGCATACGTTTTCTGTCTGGAGAATGCGATATTCTGCCAAATTCGAAATATTCCACAGACAGGAAGGACTTTTAACTATCCTACACCGGCTATTCTCTATTTCCAAGTGCAGTGGGGTGATATTATAGAGATGCATTGCGGTATCAGGGATACAGGGGGAGTGTTTCATGTGGTGGAGTCATGATATTGCATATGCGTTTATTCTGCATGTGGGCATGTCTTATGCAAGCAAGATGCAAGCAAAGCATGATTTTCGTAGGAGTGGTACATTATATGCTAAGCTACCGGGCACCCTAAAACGGGAGCAACCACTATAAAAAACGAGTTTACCCAGGGGTCAAGTCCTAAACATTAAAGTGAGGGGACTCATCGACAAACGCAGTAGGATGTGACGTCGCCAGAAAATAGCATATAAAGGTGAAATATGCACATTTCATTAAATTGGCTTTGCATAATTAACCAAATTGCCCAGGACGAATGGCATTTGCCTTTCATAAAATCAACACACACACACAAAACCAAGAGAGGATATTTTCTTCTAATAGTGTTTTTGAAAACGTTAAAAGGTGTGCATGTTTCAAACTCCAAGCACCAATACAAATGTTTCCCTGGGACTTACAGTACCGAAATGAGACATTTCACCTTTGGGTGTTTGTTATTTTTCATCAGATTATATAGTGCAGTGGTGAAGTGTCCCGACTGTGGTTTGATCCCAGAGGTCGGTTTTAATTCATAAATTCAAAGGGGACATCCACTATTTCTCTTTCAGCTGGGGGGGGACTGAGTCCACCCTCTGAATAAAGTGGGGGGACTCCGTCCCCCCGCGTGTACCCTCAAATTGAGCCCTGGAATACTCATAGTTAATAGAGCGCTCATATCACCCCACTGAGCACCGACTAAGAGGGACTCGACAGCATTGGCAAATGCCATGGAAGGAGCACAGGGGTTTGGGAATAGACAGCTGGAAATATGAATATTTGTATAGCTACTCGGAATGTCCAGTGGTGACGTTAACCTGGAATATTTTGCCGCAAAGTTGGGTGCCTTGTACCTATAGAGCCTAACCAACCCAGCCTATCATCTGGGCTTTGGGAATGGCAAACGAGAGCCGTGTTTGCCAGTACTAGAGGTAGTACCACCAGCAAATTAAGAACCGTGCGATGGGAGTTTTAGGTAAAAGGGTTTAAAATCAGCGTATCTGAGATCAAACCTGAACTCATCAAGGCATTAGGTAAGACAGCTATAGGAAAACGAGAAGCAGTGAAGCCGTCTGCTAAAAAGTCAACTAGACCCCAGAACTGCTGAAGGCTAAGGATTGAAGGTGAGCCCTTTGGCCTACTAGCAGCAATCAGTTTAATGTCTCGTGTCAGAAGAAAGTGCCGGTGGGCGATTGGCTGGTTCTGAGTGTATGGGTGTCACTTTATCCTGATGAGACCAAGCAATTGCATACGTCTTGTGATGGCAGACTGTCGGTATAGTGTCCTCAGGCAACCACATTTGAGTTTGTGAGATGCATTCTTTGTAAACATTAAGTCATGAAGTGTATTCTTTTTTTGCATTCAGTACCTCTCTCTAGTTGTGATGAACTGCCCTCTGGCAAGAGTGTGAAATCCCTGGCTTTGATTTTTATTAAATAATACAATTATGCTGTTAAATCCCTCTCTGAAAGGGTAATCTGCTGATCAGGTTTCACTTTCATAAGCTCCATGCCAATAGCATATCTGCGTCCTGCTGCATCAGTATCCTGATTTGCAGCCTCTTCTCTACCAGTGGAACAGAGCAGGTTCAGAGGTCACAGCGGCCCATTTAACAGCTGTAGTGACAGCCAAGTCTCTGCAGCATAGGGGCTGCCTTCAAGATATGCACCCTGTACAAAAACCATGATGGTCATGAATAGCCAAGGATGGTGGCAGGGTAAACTCTAAGAATAAAGCTATGTCCGGGTTAAGGCATGGTGTACGGCACTACTAATGATCATTACAGCTGCATCCATTTGTCAGCTCCGGTGATTGCCAAGCTTAGCTGTGGAAGGGGATGTGCATTCATTCCAATCTAGGCTCCCCCTGCCCACTGGCAGGACTGTAGCCTTGGGGTATTGCCCCTCTTTGTTCCTTTGTAACGGCAGGTAACAAACACCCTTTCTCCAGGGACAGCCACTCCACAGGAGGTGTCTTGGCGATAGGAATCAAATGGCATGCCTGACTCCAGGGTGCTTCATTTCTAAAGACCTTTGGAGGTTCCAACCAATTATAGGCCTATCACAACGGTCCCATTTCTGCTAAAGATCTTAGATAGAGTAGCCTATCTTCAGATACAGAACTATCTGGAATCAAACAACCTACTAGGCACGAGACAATCCGGCTTCAGACCGAAGCACGGAACGGAGACAGCCCTCCTCGATCTCAAGACCCAAATTGAGGATCTCAAAGACAAAGGTAAACTAGCCCTGTTACTACTATTAGACTTAGCTGCTCCCTTTGATCTGGTTAATCACCAAATCCTCTGTCACCACCTGAAAACTGCAGCTCACTTCTCCGACATGGCCACAAACTGGATTCAATCCTTCCTGGATAACAGACAGATGAGGGTATTCTCACCCACCTCCGCAGCTGACCCTGCACCAGTCCCTTGCGGAGTCCCCCAAGGATTGTGTGTATCCCCTACCCTTTACAATGTAGTTTACTAAACCCTTATTTGATGTGCTCGACTATCCGGGTGTCACCTACACAAATTATGCTGATGACACCCAGATACTCATCCCCATCATGGGTGATTACACATTAGACTCAAAAGCCTTGAATGACGTTTACCATGTCATTCAAACATGGATGGCCCAACATGAGCTCTGTCTCAATGACGACAAGACAGAGCTCCTCATCCTAGGTACTCAGCAAAGACTAAACAAGCTGAACCCTGTGTTCAGTTCCTTTAACATCGATGGAAATATAATAAAAGTCTCCAAAGACACAAAAACGCTTGGAATCTACCTCGACTCCACCCTCTCCCTTCACAGACAAACTAATGCAGTTGCGGCGGCCGCCGCCTATACCTGCAAGCTGATCACAGCATGTCGCCCTTTCCTCTCCTCGCACAACTGTACTACCCCTGCTAGGACCCTGGTCATGACCAAACTTGACTATTGCAATGCATTGTACCAGGGCACTAATCAGGGTAACCTAGACAAGCTCCCAATCATGCAAAATAACGACATCAGGGCAGCCCTCAATATCCCCAGATCTGCACACATTTCGGATACCAGGAAGAACCTTTATTGGTTGTCAGTCACCCAAAGGATCTCACTAAAATCGCTTGCCCTTACCTACAAATGCATGAACAACCTGGCCCCCACTTATCTCTCCTCACGATTCACGCTGTACACTCCAGTTCGCTCACTTAGATCTACCCTGAACCAGAGCCTACTGATACCTAGATACAAGCTCCAAACAGCTGGTGGTTCCAGCTTCCCAGTCCTGCCAGCCAAACTGTGGAATGCTGTCCCCTTGACTATCAGAAACCTCCCCTCCCTCAACCTTTTCAAACATAGAGCCAAATGTTGGCTCGCCTCTTCCAATGCCTAAGCTACATTCTGAAAACGTGTTGCAATAACCTATGTAGGGATGTACTACTTGACAAACCATGTATCGTTGTACTACCTACCTATGTCTATTTCTATGCCATATTTATTGTTTGATATATTATCACTGTATGCAACTTATGTAACCATTGCCTTAAGGAATGCGCCCGGTAGCCTCCGGGCCTGGTCTGCGCTATACAAATAAAATAAATACAAAAAAAAAAAAATACAAATTCTATTGAGGAGGGAAGGGTGTTAGATTAATTTAGCCAGCAAGAGATCTGTACAGTTTTGGGAAGATTTTACCATCTTAGTTCTCTCTGTCTCTATTTATCTTTTCTGTCCCCCCCACTTCCTGTAGCACAAAGCACTTTGGGTGTGATGTTAGAAGGGCAAGGTCCACTCCTTTCCAGAGCAGGGATTGGAACCCGGAGGCAGGCTACCATTAGTCCAATCACCTCTGGGCTTCTACCTTTAAAGGAATGTGTCTCACCACTACTTTGAATCATCCTTTGGACTCCAATCCTGAAAGAAGATTTTGTTGGACCCCGCCTGGGAGAGCAGTCCTGTCCAGCATCCTCCAGTGGTGCGGTGAAGGCAGCTGTTCCAAGACAGAGCCAAGCTTTGCTCCCTAACCATCCACAGGGACCACTTGGGTGACATTTGTTGCTGGACCAATACCACATCTCTGATAGCCACACTGTTGTCTGGGACCTCACTGTGTTGGGGTATCTCTGAAGGTGTGTGCCAACCTCCCCTGTATTTGAGAGCCTGAGAAAGGACTAACCTTGGCCCTTGAGACTCTGGAGTGGGACCCACAGCACCCCGATAGCCAAGACAGCTGGGATAGTTGTGTTTTCACCATTGAACTGCTTAGATGCTTGCTTCAAAAACTGTTTGACACATTTGAACCAGCAAGACACTCCAGTCCTGCCTTTTGCATTCTCTGATTTTTTAATGTCTCGCACAGCGCCAAGCAGTCTGGCTTGGCATTGCCAGATCACCAAGAACGGAGAAACGTATTCTTGACTGCAAACTGTCCACTTGGTCTATCTTTGGGCCCCGGAGACTGGCTAGGTCACATTATTCCCTTTTGCAAAACAAGAACATATCCTTTTTGAACTTTGCAGTTTTTATTGCCTTTTTCCCCCTGTGTCATTATCGAGAGTGCTGCTTCTTGGCATCTTGCATATTTTGTGTTCTTTCTACAGGGGTCGGTTTTTGTAGTGTATTTATTATTGGATATGGTGTGTTTAATTAAAGTATATAGATTTGTATAGATCCTTCATTGGGCAGTCCTTTATTTTGGACAATTATACTTTGCTGTTTGGGTGGCTACTGTTTCACATTCACACACCTTGTGACAGAATAGCCTTGCCTCAACCCATGTTACCACAAAAGGCAAAGGCGGTATATAGCTTAACCGTGCCTGATATTACCTTCATGATTGTGTTGGCTTTTGGTTTGTACAAGTGTGAGGGCTGGGTAGGCGTGTTAGCCTCTACTCATCCTTGTACTCCTGCAAGGTAGAAGTCACAGCCATTGCCATTTTAATAAATCCAATTTTCAGAATTAAGAATTCAACATTAATTAAACGTGTTTGCCCTTACGGGAAGCAGGTGATACGTGTGTATGTGTATTGTATGAAGGCATGTTATCAAACAGTGAACGCCTATCTAACCCTAAGTCTAAGGATGGGAGCAAGCTACAACCATCCAAGTAAAAATAATGCAGTCCTCGTGGAGTCTTGTCAAAATAAAAAGGCCCTATACTAATGAACCTATTGCCAATCTCTACTTCTAAATTCTGAGGGTCTGGGAAAAGGATGTATGCAAAAGAAAGAGTGTTCAGAAAATAATAGGTCCGAATGACTGGGTAAATGTGTTCCCTTCCCCACGTTTTCAGCACGGGACAATGTGGCACACTTGAGCTTTGCACACACTCTGGCTTCTGCACCGCGAAGAATACCTGGCCACATACAAAACAAAGTTCCTTTTCTTCTTCAGGTTTTTTCAAAATTCACAAGCGTAAGGGTTCACAGTTTCCAATTTGTCTCCCTCAGCCAGGCTTGGACCCCTGGTCTCCCTCAGAGGGGCTCAGACCCTCTCAAACACAAGTTCCCAATAGGTCTCCCTCAGACCTGTCATTCACACTTGGGCTAACTCAATTGGGCTCGCACCATGGATCTCCCTCGTTCCATCTCAGACCCTCTCAAACACAATGTTGACAATTGGTCTCCTTCGTTGGGGTTCAGAAACCTTAAGCACAATGTTCACAATAGGTCTCCCATGTTCGGGCTCGGACCTGTTGTTCAGATATTCAAAGATTTTCGACTGTGCAAGGCTTTTGCTTAACCTCCGCATGACCACTTTGATGCATTTCACATTCATTCCTTTGACACTTCCACGAACCGGGTTTCTTTCGTTCTTGGAAACTCACTGGTTGCCGTGTTCACAGTTCTTCTGTATTTTGCGTTCATTCAGGGCATCACCAGCAGCTTGCAGCCTGCCTTCTCCTGGTTTCCTGGAGATACGTCTCCCTAGCCATGCCACAGCCTCTCCCCAGCACTGAGTCAGCATCTCGGCTCCACGTTCCCCTCCAGTCTATCAAGCCTTCTTTCTGCACTCTGGCTTTCTGGGTCCTCTCTGTGCTCTCGTCTTCTTCCCACAAGCTCTTTGAGTTCTCGGACCCTTCCTTAATGTTCACAACAAGAGTCTCCCTCAGCCGTGCTCGGACCCCTCTCAGTTTTCAAAAATAAATGGTTTTGAACTTCCAGCCCCAGAATGCAGTTCCTTGTATTTTGCTCCCACTTCACCAGCTCCCCCAAAACAGCATGTTCGCGGTTTGGGAGAAACAGGAACACCAGGAGGTATTTGATGGAGGTCAGGGTCCTACCACCTGCACCTTAAAGGCCTGGGCTCTCTAGTTTCACCCAGTGGAGGAGCTCTGATGTGGGTGCCGCCAGACAACCCCAGCTTCCCCTGGTTTGGCTCTCTGGTGGTACAGCTCCCACTCCACACTGCAGCCTCCCCTGCATTCACAGGTCCAGTGTCTGGGCGGTTCTTCCTCCTCCAGGCCTTCCACATTCTCTCTTGATTGATCTCCCTGTGGGTTCTCTGCATGCTCCAACATCCCCAGCTTGCTCAGAGTGTGTTCCTGTGCTCTGCCTTTTATACTGGCAGGTAGGTTTAACCAGTTTCAGGTGCGGGTTGTTAAAAAGAGAGGCCTGACTCTCTTTCTGCCTGTTCTCGTTAATGGGACAAGATGGATACTGCCCATAGTGATCCATGGTACATTGGTTCCTATGGGCAAATCTTCATAGCTCTGTTCTTCTTAGTCCCAGTGGTTTTTGAAATTGGGAAGGGGGGGACAGGGTAGGATTCACAATATCCCACTAGGGTTGGGAAAGAATAGGATGTTTGGTAATTATGGAAAGGGGAATACTGAATCTCACCTGTAGACATCCCACTCCCAATTCCCAAGGTCCCTCCAACCAGGAGATCCACACGCACTTGTCCACCCTCAGGGTCTAGATCCAAAGGCGATTGTCGTGCCCTGGCCACCTGGGCAGAGGATCCAGGGGAAAAAGAAGTGAGAATATCCTTGGGTCTCTCACAGTATGCAGAGTGGGGGGGGGGGTTGGACACGGTGAGAGAAACGTGTGAAATGTTTGAGAGAGAAACCCACATACATCAAAGAAGGCAGGGCAAAGATAATCCAGGGAGCCAAAAGAGCAGGAAAGCAAAGCGTGACAAATGGATCAGTGGAGAATTAGGGAACTGTGACTGCAAGAGAAAGATGAAGAGGAGGGCACACTGAAATCAAAAGAGAAGCGTGAAGGGAAAGTTAGAACGCAGGCTGGAGAGAAGAGAACAGTAGGAAAGGGGATCAGAAAGGTGGACATTTATTTGATAAGGGAATAAATATTGATGGGAAAGAATGTTATGCACAATCAGTAGGAAAACATTACTCAGCACAGCAATTAATTCCCAATTATTTTAAGAACAATTATTAATTTGAAGGTTTTCTGTGTTGCAAAATATTTCTAAATGCGATTTGTGACACTGTGTTTGATGTACAGAACATCTGCGGCATGTGATTAGAAACATAAACATGAATTGATTCTCAATCATTTTTTCTTGTTAAAGTACTTAGTGGACAGGTGCTCTGTAGCACAGTGACCTACATGCAGGTTTACCTATTTAGACTTTCATTTGCACAATAGTTTCTCAAATAACTTGACCAGCAATAGGGTTTGCCAAACTGTAATCAAAGCATACATTAAATATGATATGACCTGACCTACTCAAAGGCACATGAATTTAATTGAAAGTATTTTTCTGGCACATTGCTACTGGTAGACATAGGGCCTCATTATTGGTTCAGCGTTAATACAGTGGTAATTCTGCTTGTGCGGAATTACCTTTACCGCTGTGGTGTCCGGCAGAACTACTTTACTGCCGTATTACTAGTCATCAGGAGCGCACACACATCATTGGCGGTAACATCAATTCTGTCCTGCATTAATGGGTTTTGTCAGTAATTTCACCCAGATTCAGCAGAATTACTGTTACTGCTGACATATTCAGCGCTAATTCCACTGGCGGATTTATTGCTGCTGGAAATAGCGTCATTGCGGGGACGAGAAGAATACAATCCGGGGTGACCACCAGGTGGCGCAGAAGACATCGGAGCCTGAGGCGTCGTCTCCCTTGCCACGAGAATAATGGTGATGCACTGACTGCCATGCTGATTTCCTTATGGAATTAATGTACAGGCAGCTGGGGGAAGGGCCTCAGAAGGGATTGACCAAAGATTGCAAGTCCAGAAGGCAGAACTGATGTAGGTTCAGCATCACTGATATTGTGGCCGAGGTACCGACCAGACACAGAGGCTTGAATGTGCCTCCCCACGCCAACCAATCTCTCAAAGTCGATGCAGGTGTCTGAAGGCGACATATACACAGCCCAGGGTATCGCACTGACAAACACTGTGAAGTTCAGGTTACCAGCGAGGTGACGGCCAGAGAGGACTTGACCGTTGACTCCAGTGGTTCCCCTGATGGCCGACAATGTGGAAGAACCCAGAGCAAACACCCTCATGAAGACACAGATGGCAGCGACCACTAATGTGAGGAAGCAGCTGGTACTAGCCAGGTGACCCGAAATGACCGGATTGAAGAGAGGCGCAACAGCTCGTGGGGTATCAGCCCTCATATGAGGTAAGGCCACCAACAACCAGCAGCTCAGAGACAGCGTTGAGAAAGTGCCCTTGATATCAGCATGGACCAATGAGAGGGGGGGCCCTTCCACTACGGAGATACCCACTAGCAACCATTACAGGGCTGAGGGGGTACTGAGTTTTCACCGAGCCCGCTTCCAGGAAATCAGCCCTGTGAGTTATCATTGAACTGCCTTAACAGGTGCTCATACGAAGTAAGCAGAGCATCGTGGAAGTGACGCAAGGGCCCAGACGAGGTTGAATTATACACAGGACCAATATTAACTACAAACTCGGCACAAGACACTAAGGATTTACTGCGCACCAGTAACACCCCTGCTAGCTCCCTATCGGCAACAGTACTCACCCAGATCACTAGGCCTAGGTGCATTGACAATCATAACACTCCATTGGTCAAAGACTCTGCATAGACGACAAACGTGGACACCCACCCATCTCTAGAGGCAACACAAAATTGAGAATCCACATGGACGCCAACAAGCAACTCATGTTGTACCCCCGAACAGCAATAAGGTTGCAATGATTTTGTCGCAACCTGGGAGGGAATGCAATGAACTTAATGGAAAATATACCAACCATTCCTGGAGCTGACCAGTGGGCACCCACCAAAGCGGGTGTGCGGTTGTTGTTGGAAGAAATTAGGTTGATGAAGAGTGGCAGACAAAATTGAAGCACTGGAGGATAATCAGATAGCTGCAGAAATACTGGAAATTAAGTTTAAAGGCTGCATGCACGACCTGGAACAAAGAGCAACAGATCTCGCATTCAAGGTAGACGACCTTGCAAATCGGAAGAGACGTCCAAAACATACGCATTATGGTCCTGAAAGATATGGAGGGCAAAATTGTTCTTTCTCTTGAGTGTTGAATACCAAACCTCATAAATGTTCTTTTCACCGAATCGCCAACCCTTGCAGTATCATTTGACAGGGTACGCCAGGGAGGGCGGCCCCCTAAAGGTCCGCAATTAGTCCTAGCGAAGGCGAGAGAGAAAGGACAGATAGACTTGGAGGGTTCACAAGTCTACATGTATCAGGACCTATCGGCACTGATCCTCACGAAAAGGAAAGATCACCGACCATTGACCCAATGGATACAAGAGAGAGCTATTGAGTAATGACCGGGATTCACATTCTCATTGTGCTTTGATTGTCATGGAGAGGAATATAGGGCCACATCAACAGAGGAAGTGAAAGGTGTCCTAACGCAGTAGACTTCTGAAGACCGCAGCCCAGGACTCGAGAGAATTAATCACGCCCTAAGAATGAAAACCAGAAATCACTGCCAAGGAGGGGTCGCCCAGGGGCTCAAGAACATTTTGCAGGTTTAATACCCCATGATCAACCATTACTAGCTTGTCTGAACTTTCGTAATGAAGAGGGACTGCTGATTGACCAATCCTGATGCTGAAGCAAATGCAGGCTCAATCCAAAATGAAAACATACTGAAAGGTCCTTTTTTGGTTGCAGCTGCAGATGTAATTGCAAGGAACTATAGATGAGTTTTGTTTTGTTTTTGATGTAATAGTTATGTTCTTAATGGATAGGGGTTTCACAGGGTGTCTCAGAATCAGGGCTGAAAAATGTACTCTGACAACACATTGGAGGGGAGGGTGGGGAAAGAAGGTGGGTTTCCGGAATCAATGTTGTTGTAGCAGATGTAGAAATCTGGGTAATGTTAGGGGGACAGTGAAGAGCTATGAACAAAGTTTGATGGGGGAACAGATGCATGCAGACTTGGCAACACAGAGTCAACAAGTAGAGACTTGGAGTGAGAGGCACCATGATAGGTGATGATGACTGACAATGGGGTATGATATGGGTCCCTAAACGTACAAGGCTTAATTCATCACACAAAAGATCTATGGTACTCAGAGAGTTTAAAGAGTCAGGCCTAGATGTAACTTTCCTACAGGAAACCAAGTTTACAAAAGGGGAGGAATATACGCTTAGATGCAAGGAATTAAGTTGAGCCTTATGGTCATCTCACCCATCAAAAAAAGCTGGGGTTCTGGGAATATTTGGGCCTCGAAATCTCTCAGGGTGACACTGGGCTCTGTCTACGCAACAAACCAATAGCAACTCTCATTTTGTAATGCAATAATGACATCTCTGACCACTTGGAAATCAGGGCTTCTTATTTGTGGGGGGACCTCAATGTAGTGGCAGACCCATTGCGGGACTGGTCCTCATTGAGAGTAGGGGCAATTCTGTACCCATGCATGAAGGAGACAATTTAGGAGACCCATGTGTTTTAACAAATCAGTATGCAGTGTTCTGTCCTTTTGCGCTGGGGTCTTTTGTTCTTTGTTGCTCTCTCATGACCTCACTACCGCATCTCAAACTTGGGAACTGGTTCACCCCCTGGTTTTAGCAAATCACTGTGCAGCTTTTCACATTGTGCTTGGGAAATTTACAGTCGGGCTATGTGTACGCTTCCTTCTAAAGGTTTGGCTGATATTTTCTACTGTGGGAATACAGATTTTCATCCTAGTGAGGTGGCTAACTTGATTTTGAGGCCTACATGTAATGTGTGCTCAGTCTAGTGTAAAGGGTTATTGTCATTCATTATTATTGTTAATACATTTCATATTCCCCTAACTAATGTCAAATGCAGCTGTTTTCACTGTGGCACAGGGTTATGTTCAGCTATAGGGTGGTTCACTAAAACATGGCTGCTTGCGCTTTGTTGGGCCTACACAACAGAATCTCTTCAGTGCGTGCACGTGTGTGTGGCTGCTAGCCTTCATGCTGTGTTTTCATTTTAAAGGGACTTTCACAGCTTGTTTTTTTTTGCACGTTTAGGGAGCTGAATATACTCTTCAATGCTGTTGTAATCCCCAATCTTCTCATACTTCCCAACACTATGCATCTGATGCATTGGTTGGCATCACTGGGGTATTTGAAGCTAGCCTTGGGATATGATCAAGCAAAAGGACATGTGTGGCATTTACTGATCTTGGATGACATTGCTGGTTTCAGCATATGTTGGCAGCGCCTTCACATGTGAGGCTATACCTTACATGTACTTACTATACCTTGCATCCGAAGCATTGCATGGTTTTATTGAAGTATTTGAGACTCTGCTTGACATACGAAGGCAGAATTTGAACATTGGCCAATGCCTATGGTGATTATTGCCAAGAATATGAGGCATCAACTACCATTGGCTGGCATTGCTGATGCATGTGAGTCTGCACTTGTCATATGATGCCAGTTTCCTGGTATTGCCAGGCTATACCTTGCATTGTATGATTATTCCAGGCATGTACAGTGGTAGCATGCATATATGGCAGAAGGCTGCATTTGCCATGGTGGCAGCAAAGCAAAATGCAGGCCTGTATTTAGCATATGATTATTATATCTGGCATACAATGCTACAACTTTCTTTAGATGCTAGTAACAGAACATTTTCAGGTTTATTGGCATTTGAAGGCATTGGCCATAAGGTAGTTTTCATTCTGTCTGAACCCCTCTCATTACACAAACGTTTTAATGGCAAACCAAGGCAGACCCTTATTTAATATAGGGTTGATAAATATAATGGTTGCCTGTTTTAGTATCTATTTGTTATTTTATAGATCATAATGTTTTTTTTATATCCCCAATATCATCTTCAGTGACGTTATGTTATATTATTTAATTGATGATGTGCACATGCACAACCAAAGTAACTTCTTGGTGCTAAAGGCAACTGCAAAACAAGTAAGAATGAGTGGCTAACAGAGAGAGAACAGAAGTGTGTTAGGTGTTACCTGAAGGTGAAGTGACTAAATGGTCAAAGTTGACAACGAAAATAATTCCATTCTGTGACAGCCAGGGCAGAGATAGCTCTTCCACCCTTCCTGTGAGTACTGGATTTGGGGATCATGAGGAGAAGCTGATGGGAAGAACGGAGAGGAATATGTATAGTACAAACGAGGGGACTAAAGGGCAGAACGTGTAAAAGCAATGATGCACGATACAACAGAGCTTATACAGGATATGCAGATGAGAGGGGAGTCGATGAATTTTAGCCAAGGTAGGCATAATATGGTCCTGCATGTTCAGGTCAGTCACGGGACACACAGAAACATTCTGAATCAGCAGGAGACCAGAGACACTCAAATGGGGAAGACCAAAATAAAGAACACATTTCCATAGTCAATGCAGGATTGGAACAGAGCGCACACTATTGAAAGATGGGCTGAGCAGGTTAGATGAGGTGAGATCTGGTTTAGGTGTCAGAGTTGATGTTTAGGAGTAGGTGACTGCACTAATTTGATACTGGATCTAGAGAACCTAAGGACTGCAGAAGCTGAGCTGCATACTGAGGTGACCCAGGGAGCACAAGGGGGAAGTGCAGATACCAAGAAAAGAAGTGGTCCAGCTTCTAAATGTGCCTCCACATAGGCATAACATGAAGATTAAATAGAGAGAGAGAGGGAGAGAGAACCCTGGTGAACCTCACAGTTAAAAGGAGAAAAGAGGACGATAAAGGGTGAATGGGAGGCAGCCTGACAGCAATTTGTGATAAGAGGAAAGCCAGTCCAGTGCGACTCCCAAGATTCCAACCCCCACAAGTCTGTAGATCGAGATGGAGTGATCAACCATATCAAATGTGGCAGAGAGATCGAGAAGGACTAGGGTAGTGGGAGTGACCATGTTGCTGCTGTGTCAAAGGTCATCTAGTAGAGTAGTGAACATGCTCGCACCCTCTTTCCAGGAGGTGAAAAACAGAACGTGATTCAGTAAAGACACAAACTGGCAAGTTATAAAATCTTCCTAGGTTTTATCTGGGGCTGGTAGAAGAGAAATAGGATGATAGAATGCAAGAGGGCGTCAATGGAAGGATTTTTCTAGAGTAGTGATAATAACCTTTCTAAGATTACCAGGAACAACTCTGGTTAAATTTGAGGACTTGAGGGAATGGCGAAGACAATGGGAAATAGTAAAAGCAAAATTACAAAAGAAAGGGCAATTCCTGTTTGAACCTGTTCAGACTGGGAGGACCTAGGGCCCAAACTCCTGCCCAGACAACGGGTAAGCATGTGCTGTCATGTGTTTTCTTCCTCTGTCCCCACAGGCCATGCCTACCATCACAGTCAATGCCAACATCAACAAGATCACTCCTCTAAGGCAAGGACTCTGCAATGCAGAAACCTCACCCACATCAGCCCCAATCCAATCTTCACCCCCTTACCATCCACAGTACAGAAGTTGATGCTCGCCAGCGTCTGCTCAGCTATCACCCATGCTGCAGACATCGCCGACCTCATCACTAAACACAACCTTGATGCCATCTTCCTCACTCAGACCTTCTGACACCCACCTCCACCCACACCCTAGACCCTGTCCCAGACGGCTACAGCATCCAACACAGAGACCGGCATAAATAGACAGGTGGAGGCCTTGCAGTCATCCACAAGACCTTGTGGCCCTGCACCAGTCTTGACATCGACAACACTGGCACCTTAAAAGTCTTCTCCAACCACTTCTTGCTCTCCCTGATGGATATAGTCACCTTACATCTCTTCTACAGACCACCCAAGCCCAACACCACCTTCATTGGAGACTTCACCGACTTGGTCACCACCATGTCCCTCATGCACAGCAACAACATCTTCACAGGCAACTTCCACCTCCCAGGCAACAAGGCCATCAAACTGATGAAGGGAGCTCTCCTTGGCCTTCTTGACACCCTCAGTTTCACATAGCACATGAAAGACCCAACACACGAGAAAGGTAACATCCTCGACCTAATCATCACTGCACTGTCTTCCCTCCACTACAACTCTCCTCTCTGGCTTGACTGGTCTGACCACCTAGATGTGCCTTTCTACATCCTGCACACCACCCCAGTCAAGCACTCCCAGCAGAACCCCATCAGACAAATCTTCAGGTCCTTCAAGAACTTCCCAGTGGAAGCCATCACAGGAGATCTCGCCAAACTCCACCTTAGATTGACCAAACACCCACAACTGAACTGCGACTCTCTACTGGAAGCACTCAATGCCACCCTCTCAGCCTCCATCAACTGACACATGCCTTTGAAACAACACACCTGCAAAATGAAACCGCCAGCACCCTGGTACATGCAAGAACTCAACATCAGGAAAAGAGTCATCAGGAAACAGGAAAAAACATGTTATGCTCCAGAGCCACATCCCACCTGGCGCTCCTCACGGCACTCTGAGCAACCTGCTGAGAACTAATCAACACAGCGAATGCCTCCTACCATCAGAACACCATAGCAGAAGCTGAGAACAAAAGCAGAGCCCTCTTCAAAGCGGTCAAGCACTGCATCAACCCGCTACCCGACACTGCCATACCATACTCCATCTAAGAATCCACACCATCAGCACCTTCTTCATCGACAAATTCAGCAGGATTTGCCAGCACATAGACACCAGCTCTGCATCCACAGACCCACCTCATGTCCCTCCTTGCATAATCTCCACATCCTAGACAACATTCAAGACACTCTCGACAGAAGACTGATAGAAACCCTGTGCACCCTCAAAGCCACATTGAATACCAATGACATTCTCCCAGAATCCATCCTCAAGGGCCTCCCTGCAGAAGCTCTCCTTCCTTACCTGGAGATCATCAACAGCTCCCTAACTCAAGGCACCTTCCCATCAACCTTAAAGACAAGAAAAATCCTTCCTCTACTAAAGAAACCCACTCTGGATCCTGCCAACCTAGGTAACTATCGCCCCATCACCCATCTTCCCTTCCTAGGTGAGAACATTGAGAAAGCGGTAGCCGCACAAGTGCAGCAACTCATCGACACCAACAATCTCCCCCACACCTACCAGGTTCAGACCTAGATGCAGCATCGGGGACAGAATCCATACAGGTGTCGACGATGCCCTCAACACCCTTGACGACGACCACCCCTGCCTCCTGGTTCTACTCAACCTCTCGTCCGCTTTTGACACAGTAGACCACCAGGCACTTACAGGCATCCTACATCAGTACATAGGAGTCAGCAACCTTGTGTGGGATATATTGACCCACTCAACAGCATTGCCTCACATCTCTGAGATGCCTGTGCACAAGAAACAGTAACTTGGCTGCACTGGCTCCTGTGTGCACCAGGACCTCAAAACTGCTTTTGGCAGCAGCAACAGAAAAATGGCTGCACCATTTTGCCTCACACACTTCGGGCAAAATGGAACATGGGGACAAACTGAAAAATATGCCAGTGTGTTCTGAAACATATATGGAATCAAGTGAAAAGGAAGCCTGCCATTGCTGCAAAAGACAAAATCCCCTTCAAAATGAAACCATTTTCATCCTTTCAAAATGCTGTTTTGATGCCAATTTCATCTGTCATTCTGAAACCACTGTGAGTAAAAAGGCCCAGTTAAAACCAACTCTAAGAGAAATCAAAAGCAACTTCATTTTCACTGGCACGGGAAACACACATTTATTTCTTGACAAAATGTATCCAGGCGCAGACTTTTTACCCTCCGAGCCAGGTCAAGGAGAACTGTATCTATACTTTAGATAAGAGTCCTGCTGCAAGGAAAATGGCTACAGCTGCCAAGACAGTGGCAATCTGAGGAGCTGCAAACCGAATTAAAGTAAGAAATTAAACAATTTAAAACACATGGGCTGGAGTTGCAAGCTCTCAGAAACCTGTAATTCCAGTTGCCAGCTATGAAACTCCTCCTAGGATGGGAGATACACCCTAAATCCAGGACACTTAGGTGCGAAGTACCAGCTTGAAAAACGTTGAATGGGATAGGACAATGACAGTTCACATGCTCATCAGACATTCGTCTTTGCTCCAGGCTGGGACAATAGCAGTCCTGTGACACTCACCTGTCAAGGGTGAAGGGCAATAAAACCTTCAATTAAGAGATAGGCCCTCCATCCTGCTTGGAAAAAACTGCCAGTTGGTGTTAGCTGGGAAGAAAAGAAATGACAGACAATGACCCCATTTGTCTTAAGACTATTTTAGAAAGAACTTTAAAAAGACATATCTCAGCTGTCAAAATTGGTAAAAATGTGGAATTTTCATAGCGTAAAAGTGGAATTGTGTGCTGTGTTTGAAAATTTGGTAGAATGTCATGGCACACTCTGGGCAGAAATGGTGATATATGGTGTATTACCAGAAAAGCATCCATGTAGCAAATGTCAAATTTTGTACATACATCCCTGGGGACGATTTGCACCTGTGTATAAAATTGGGGAATTGTGGGCCAAATCTTTAATGTGTAAAATGACCAAAATGTGTCAGAAAGACGAAACAAGGTCACACAGACTATAGGTTTGGACTAATTTGGGCTGCACAAAATATGTAACCTGTGTATCTGATTTACTAAGAGGTGGCAACTGCATAAATATCTGTTTTTAGCAAAATCAGATTTTCAGTAAAGGAACTGTGGGAGTTTCTAGATACAGTAAAAATCACCTCATAAACATGACCTCACTTTTCTGATATCCAACCAATTGTGAGCAAGGCGGAGACTATGCCCTTGCCCAATCCGATTGTTAGGGGCGTGGGTAGTGAATCCTGCCCCTGTCATATACTGTAATGATGTTATTTGGCATTATAAATAAAGGCCCTTGACTAGCACTCAGAGCACAAATTGATTCCTGATTCCTATGCCGGCGTCCTGTTCCTGTCTTCATCTTGCATCTATCCATCGAAAATCCAGATCCCAACCATAAGGCCAAGCAATTGCTGATCCTGCTTCAGCTAGGCCTCAGTTCTAAAATAATCCTCAAAACCAAGGGAAGCGCTGTGGTGTTTTGGGGCAGCATCCTGAATTTACCTGGCTTGCTGCCACTCACTGCTATCCTGCTATCCTGATGTCCTATAGGATCCAGTAACCAGAACAGCCAGTCCAGAAGAACTATCCTTCGGTATCCAGTCCCTGCCCAACTGACTCTGTCCCGCTGATTTTGTCCGGCTGCCCTGTGTTGGACCAGACCTGTGTGGCGACCAGAACTGCTGACTGTCCAAAACCCAAACTAAAAGTGGACTGTGAGTATCAATAGGAACCATAGAAACATATTAAACCTTGCCTTGCTTTGTTCCATCCCAATCTCTAAGTCATCCTATCTTTATCCTGATAACTGTAATACTGTCACAATCATTGTTAAAACCCTGCTTTTGATTCCTTGTGCTAGCGCCAATATCTTTAATAATTTTAACTTGTGAAATCCTAAGCCCTTAGTCCTCCCTCGGGTGATCGGACTGGGTCTGCCAGGGCGGGCACAGAGGTGCTAGAGTTGATTCCGCAGATCAACTCCAGAGTTTACTGTGTCTCAAGCTGGTCTACTAGCCTGAATGCCCTAAAACAGAGTAAAACTGTCCTTGTCAAAATTGATTTCTGTTCCTTTTTCGCGCCTTTATTTTCCAAAAACGCTCCTCACTAGATCTTGCATAACTCACTCAATTTAACATTTAGAGACCTCATTCCACTTCCCTATTGTACCTAGTATCCATAGCTACACCTCAACCCAGAAACCTCATACATGTTTACAATATTTCACCCGTTTTGATTAGAAACCGTTTGGTTCATTTCAGGCGGGAATGAGCATTTTTGCAAAGTTTTACACGTGTTATTTTTACTACCAATTGTTTTAAACCTTCCATTCATTTTTTAATTGTATGTTTTTGCTCAATCTATGGCTTATGATTAATTGTAAAATCCTGAAATAAGTACAAGAAAATTGTACTTATTTCAGGATTTTTGCACACATTCATTGTTTTATTCAGCCATTTCCGAGTGCCATTTTAACATTGCAAGGGTTCAAATCCGTTTTTCTCTCTTTTTTGGGGAGGGAAGGTTGGATTTGAATTCTGTTTCTTATTCCTCCTTCCTGATTAACCGCTGCTTCCTTATATCTATTTAGAATTTATTATTTGTGGGTTGAGGAATATTGCAGGGGGAAATCCTAACTTGAGTGCTATCTTTCCAAAATCCAAAAGTATCTCTATTCTCTGGTGTTTTCTCTCTGTGTTGCTAAAGGGTTAATTTAAATGCATTGTTCACATTCCTATTTGTTATTGTCACCACATTGGTGATTGCTGCCCCATACATTAAAAAGTGTATGATTTTCTTGAATTTCTAAATAAATAAGTATTGCCTTTACCACCCAGCCTGGTTCCTGGCCCATCGTGACCCAGGGTATTTGAAAAGGGGGTGTGATATGAGTGGTGTATCTCTCAAATATTGAACCTATATATAACAAAATAAGCATTTCAGTTGTGCACTGCATACTAGGCTGAGACAGGGTTTATCACCTGATTGAAATCATTAACAATTGCCAACCGCCAGTCGTTTGTTCAGATGGCCTCCTCTAGATCGCCAATGCTACCCGTGGAGACCTTTAGATTTTCATCTTCTCCGCAGTGATCTTCAATCCATACATGGTGCTGCTAGGAGCCCTCCTAGCTACACAAAACATCCAGATACACCAATTTGCCAATGACACACAGCTATACCTCAAGATCGACTCCATCAAAGACAACCATAGGCTCAAATCCTGCCTCTCACTGATCCAGTCTTGGATGTCCAGTGCATATTTGAAGTTCAACCCCTCCAAGACCAAAACATCAACAAACATCTCTCCTTCAAGACACACATAGCTAAGAAAACTCTGACAGCTTGGTATCAGCTCTCCCTCCTGCAGAAAGCCAAGCACTTCCTCCCTTCGGACAGCATTAGATCCACCATTCAAGCACTGGTCCTATCCCACCTGGTCATCTCCCAACCGAACCATCACACCAAATTGGCTGGCTGCCTCCATGGCCACCAGTCTGGCCTCAGAGCATCCAGAGGCATGGAAACTGCTCCCCAGAATACCTGGGAATACCTGCTCTCAAACCTGGATTCAAACTCTCCCTCAGTTGAGATCCTTCTCAATCTTTCTTCTGCCTTTGGCACAGTTAACCATGCCATCTTCATAACCCGTCTCCATGATACCCAAGGCACCATGAACTGGGCACTGACATGGTGGCTGGCTACTTCTTTTCAAACTGACCCTCCCAAGTGAAATTGGGCCCTTTGCTATCATTCAGCTTACTCTCCACCTGTGGCGTCCCTCAGGGCTCTATCCAATCAACATGGCTGTTCAAGATCTACTTTGCCCCTCTGGCCCACTTGATCACCACCATCTCTCCTCACTTCCAGTGTTATGCTTATGACACACAGCTCTCCTTTAAGCTTTCATCCTATACCTTCTCTTCTTCTTCTCTCATACCTGACTGAATGACTGATATTGAGGCATGGTGCTCTGCTAACAATCTCTGCCTTACTGCCAGTAAGACAGAGATCCTTTTCATTGGGATGCCTGCTCTCTGTTCCCCCCACACTCTCTGGCCACCCTCCATGGGTCCCCTCCCTTCACCCTCTCGTGAGGCTAAAAACCTTGGGGTCATCTTTAACTCCTCACTTTCCTTCTCTCTGCACATCACAGATCTTGGCAAGAAATCCAACTTTCAGCTCCAGCTCCTCAGAGGCAGTCTCCCTTTCCTCATCTCCCCCCAGAAGCTCAATGTCTCCAGAGCTCTGGTTTTCACCAAAAATATATCCCCTGGCTCCCGGTGACCGCAAGGATCTAGTTGAAGACCCTTTGCATCATCCACAAGGCTGTCCTGGGCCTGGGACCTCTCTACATCCAGCGTTCTCTCCATAAATACCTCCATGCTAGAGTTCTTCAGTCCTCTGGATCCAACCAACTCTCTGCAGGTCAGATGCTTCTCCAAGCAAAGAGTGGGAGGTAGATCCCTTTACCCGGCAGGAGCTTCCCTCTGGAATGGCCTCCCTGTCCCCCTCAGACTTGAGAAGGATCTTCTTAAGTTTCAGAAACTTCTCAAGACTTTCCTTTTCTCCTCCTCTTTCTCCCTCCCCCTCCTGTGCTAATATCCCTCTGCCACTGCAACTGGTGCCTGGTCCCTTATGAGTTTTATAGGGGCCAGGCCCTCCTTGCCCAGTTTTCCCCAGCATCCCTAATCAGTACTTGCCCTCAGGCACCCTTCCCGGACTACCCTGAATCTGGTCCACCCCATCCATCGCACTTGTTTTCCCTTTCCTACTTTTCCCTGCCACTTGACCTTTCTAGCTCCCCTCAGCTCTTGCTTAGCCCTCTGGGCCCCCCACTCGAGCACATCACCTCCCTCCTTTCCCCCAGTCCTGCCCCCTACTTCCACCCTCCCATACACTTTTTGTCTCTGCACTTGCACAGTAAAAATGCCACAAGGCCTAGCAGGACCGTTACTGTTTTTTTCCCCTATATCCTCCCCACTCCCTTTTTTGTCTTGTTGTGCGTGGAAACACTTGTGTATAGATGCCATACAAATGTCCAATGAATAAATAAAATAAATAAATACATTTGGAGATAATAGGACAATAAGTACATGAAAGAGACGAGAGAGGAATATCTACCTCAAGTGCTGCAGCTATCCAGTTATTGAAAGAGTTAAGATTTAGTGAGGAGCAATTCAGGGACAGGCCTGAAATTGAGGCATGGAGATAAGAGCAGAGCTGCTCAGACTAGAGTTTGTTACAGGCACGTGAGGGAACGATGTGTCTGTGAGGGGGAGCCATTTGGCAAAGATGATTCAGAATGTTTAAATGAATAGTGACGTTGTTGGTCCAGGCTGTCAGTCTTAAAGGGGAGATGTCATGTGACATAACTTCCTGTTATATCCTTAGGGTCAAAGATCAAATAATGTCACTACTTTTGTTGTCTTCAGGGTGTGTGATGTCATTTCCGCTACTAACTGGACAACCCTGCTACATTTTCTCTGTGAGAAATGTGGAGGAACACAGTACTTTGATGCAACACTTTTAGTTGTTAGAATTGTCTGGATGAGCTAAGATAGTGGCACTCTTTTCAGCAGTTGATGCTGAATACCTGCACGCGCTGGATTTCCAGATCCAGAAGATTAAGCTGTGTCTTTGGATGGCCAGCATGCAATGGTCGAAGTGGGTGGGAGCTGTTGGAAGCGGGGCTCCTCTACTTTGTTTTTTTACGTTTTACTTTTTCTATAGTTTTATTTTAAAAAGAAACCGTTCCGGAATGGTTTCGTTTTAAAATAAGTGGAGGAATAGTTGAAATTTGCTCTGGACGATCCCTTAAACAGCAGGCGCATGTGTTTGGAGGATATATTGTGCGTGGGAGGCTACGTGGCGATGGGGCTTGTGTCGAGTGGTGGCAGGCCAGTAGGGAACATAATTCCAATAGTTCTTTTCGTACACTTCGACCTCTGCCGGCTGATCATTCAGACCGTTTATCTGTAGATTACTGACATCTTAGACGAGCCACTCAAGCCAATTAATTATTTCACCAACTACCAGTGTAACCTGTTATTTCTGAAATGTTCAGTTTTCATTTTTCTTGTCCTATTACAAATGAGCTCACTCTAGGAATTGCAGCCTTAGTGCTCTTCAACTGAAGCAATTGGACTCAAATACCAGATTGCGATGGTTTCAAAAGGAAAAGCCCATGACGCAAAATGAGATGGTTCAAAAACATGGAACCTTTGGCTCAGTCTCTGAGCTTTTCCCTTCACATCTGAATGGGGAAAAGACTTCACAGATAACCAACCACTTCTGATAGAAAATCTTGTCTGCAGCTAAGACGTCTGCCCTAGATTTTAAAAACCTAATTTCAAATTTCTGGCTTCCCTATTTAAGAACATTGTGTGAGCCTGGGCAAATCATTTAAGTTTTTTAGGCCACAGTTCTCTTATCTTCCAATAACAGGAGTGCTTACAGACAGTTAAAACCCATTATGACGGGTTTGTGATGAAGGTTAATCCTGACCAGGAAAAGTACAAGGGAGAGGTGTTTCAGACATAACAGTTAAAGAGAATGTGAATAGAATGGCTCCTTTGCCTCTATAATGGTAGCTTGGACCAAGGGTAGGACATATTCTTCAGAGATATGGATAAATGCCTGCAGTGTCTGGCTGCTTATTCAGAATTATAAATCATTTGATTTTCAAACGCACAACTTCCTTACAGACCCAGAGGGGAGCTATACAGCGGTAGGGGTTTGGCTGTTGGGTAAGGACATTCTCCTTGTTAATACATATGCCAAACCAAAGATCATCCAATTTCTATCTAGAGATAAGGGTAATAGTGCTGAGACCAGGCTTGCACATTTTTCAAAATTCCATTAAACCTGCAGGGCCAGTTCCTTAGTGTACATATTTGAGAAATGCACTCACCCTATGGTGACGGGTGACAACATATTTACTGGTGCTTTCTATAACATGATGCATGTCACCATAAGCACACTTCATATTTGGTGCAATGCTGCCCCCCAAATGCCAACTATCCACAGTGAGATTTATTTTCCATTTACTGCAAACAGGTTTTTTTGTAGTGTATGTCAAGTACGGTTTCAAACATCCTAAAGCTTGTCAGCAAGGTCAAGTACCAAGGAAATCGTACTCACCTTCATTAAATCTCCTCACCATTGTGAGTGGACTAGTAGATTTTGCGAGTCCTGTACAAATGTAACTTATTGCCTCAGAAGTGCATTGCAAGTTATTGTTTTTTGGAGAACTGTCCTTGGCCCAATGTTGTGTTTGTTAGGCAAGGTCATTTCCCACATATTGTGGATATGTCTGCTTTGGGGGACATTGAGACATTTCCTTCAAGTATTGACGCAGTGGACTGCCGTCAGTGGACATGGGGGTGTATTCGGAAACTACTAGGGGCTAAGGATATTTCCTCTCCAGTACTTCGAGTGTGGATATATACCAGTATAGGTTTCATTCAAAACAGGGGGAAGCAGAGGTATTGTAAACATGCAGCATTTTGATGTGGGTTGACTCATTGAAGAACAGTGAATTCCTGACTAAAGCCTCTTATTTTAGTATAGATGGAAAATGTGTACATGTCACACTTTAATATTACAAGGTTCAGGTGGGCTGTGGTTCAGCTTCCCGAGACCCCCTGAGAGATTTGAAGTAGTTCAGCAGGAGACTGATTTCTAGATCTCACACACAATTACAGGTAGATAATTCATAGAACATTTGAGAAGTAGCATCTGGACTCTGGATGGTGGATGGAGCCAGACCACTTGCAGACCATATGTGCTCTGGCAAGGAATATATTGTGAAGCCCAAGATTATTTTTAGTCCATTATGAATGCATCCACCTATTATATTACACTTCCGTGCGGCTATACAAGACAAAAGAGCCCATTATAGGTGCTTGTCCCAGATATCCAGAGTGAGGGTAGGCTGTCTGTTTGATATTTTTCTTTCCACACACATTCACCATGAACGTATGACTATTTTTATTGCATTTCGTCCATGATTCTCCGTGATCCTCATCATGAAACTTTCCCAGGCCCATTACTCCAATTTATTAGGAAATCCAACACCACCAAGAGACTCCACCCTAATGTGTATTTCCACGTCTTCATAGCTTATTTGTCCCAAGTATATCCACACCTGGAAAGGGAAAATCTATCTGTGCTCTCAGTACTCTGTGACCCCAGAATAAATGCTGTGTGGGAACAGCCAATCCTTCTTGTTATGGCATATTATTTTGTTTGCATGCCTTGAATTAATACAATATTAACACCACTAAACGCTTGTTTTGCACATTTCAGGTGGGCAACTGATATCCTCAAACTACACAGGGATTCAAAGAGGTGTAAGTTATGGAAACCATTACTAAAAGAATGATTATTGTGTTGTGTGTCTTAATCTCATGTATTATTTTCAGCCTCATCTTTTGGCAAGTATCCTATGTTTCTAGACATGCTGCTGTATCCTCTACTAACACAACCCCGACCCTAGCAGGTGGAATGACCATGTCAGGTGGACAGGTAATCAGAGTAAGTATACTAAAGAGAGGTAGACACAGTGCAGATGCAGACATGGGAGGGTGAAACTCTATCTCACTGATACTGCTCGAGTATCTAACAACATGTGGTACAAGCACATGACCAACGTAGGTAGAGAAACCACTGAGGAGAGCTGCTGTGTCTGCTCACTAATCAACTGTGCCATGAGTGCCTCAAGAACATTTATAGCAACTGAAATGCCATCAGCAAGAGCACAATGCCTTATATACCTATCCATGGTTACAACCCAAGGAAGATTCCAAAGGAGAATAGCAACATTGAGCTAGATGTCCAAGGCAACATTTCCCTATGAAGACAGTTATATAAAGACTCTTGACATGATGAACAATTACTGGCTGTACAGTGCGTAACTGACGGCCCACAGAAAAGAGAGACAAAAACAATAACAATAACATTGAAAGTATTACCATGCCATAAGAAAGGACCCAAGGAAATAGGAGGAATACCGGGATGCTGGGAAAGACCACAAATGCTCATGTATGGCCAAGTATACACAGCTGAAGCATGGAAGGAGGGAGTAGTAGGTAACAAGGCACACACCCTAGTACAAGTGCTATTAAACTCATTGCAAGGAGAAAATGACAAGTGCCTGAAAGAATGGGATGCGAGCACAAAGTTACTGACCTGGGTGGACAATTAAGCTGGTCCAAAACCCATAATACCACTGAAGAAACCAGCATTGTGTTTCCAGAATGATGGAGCAGTAATGGTTAGAGAAAACAAGGAGTGTAGGTACACAGAAAAGCATCCAGCTATGAAGATTGAGACGGCAGTATTAATGGATCACTATTGGGTGTGCAGATCTAAGGCATATGAGAAGCTGCCAACCAACTGGGGAGGAGCATGTATGTTCGTACACATCAACATGTCAGCACTAGTGGTACCACAGAAGGATATCAAGATAGATGACATCTCTACAATGGACACTATGAAAAGAGGGAAACGGTCAGTGATAGTGAATAGAGTGAAAAGAGATAACTATTTCTTATCAGCATCAAAAGCATCACTGGACGATGTGCCACCTGAGCACGGGCTGTTCAGTAGGACAGACATTGTTTTCGTGTCATTAGTTCCAGCTGTACAGACATGCACAAACGTGAAATGGCTGCAGATAACAAGATGGAAGCTGAAGCAGACAATACATTTGACAGTAAATGGCTTCAAGGCGATACAAGAAGAGCTCTGAGCAATAAGGTTGTTGGATTGCCAGAAGAGATATGTTCTAGACCTTCTCACAGCAATGTAAGTGGGAGTTTGTGCAAGATTGGGAGATCCTGTTGCACATTCGTGCTTGCAAATGATGCAGAAAATGGCACACTGACAGAAGCAGTAACACGTGTCTCGAAAAATGCATGCCGAGATGGAGGAGGAAGCCAAAGGAACAGGAAAAGACCAGAGCTGGCTGTCATATACATGATCATGGATGCCAACATGGATGGCAGATGGACTGAAAGTACTACCAGGAGCGCTGCTCCTAGTACTAGTAGGACTGGTTTTGATCAAGATCTGCATTACACAATGTCACCTGAGAAATCAATAGGGATGAAAGTGTTGGTACACATAAATGTTGAAGAAAACAAGGACAAGATAGTAGAAGAGAGAAATAACCTGAGGGCAAAGATAAAGGAGTGCCCACTGTTCCCGACTGAACTGATAACATTCAACGATCCCTTTGACAACAACAAATACTGGGCAAATTGGATGGGTATGGTGCAACCTAGAAGGAGACTGCAGCTACATGACATGGAGTTTTGATGACCATGCAAATTACTATGGACATCTTGGAGGAGTAACAAAGATAAGGTTACCAAAAGCAATGGTGACTAAGTATGGTGGTTTGGTTGACAAGTCGACCAGAGGGGAGACTGACGAGAGTTTCCCTGGAATGCCCCTCCTCACCTCCATGAACATGACGGCCGTAGGTTCAAAAACACAAGATGCAACTCACTGTTTGAACAGCCTCCAAGAGGGCCAGTGACATCTACATATGCAAACAGATATTCACTCAGACAACCATTCAAACCTTATCCAGTCAACGTCTTTATGGATACAGTTGCCACTGCACTGATCATAGATCCAAATGCTTCAATGGATCAGATTGACTAATAACGGAAATCCATTGTGCTGACGTCATTAGTGACACTACGAATTAGCAACGTTAGTAAGGAAGCAAACTCTCACCCATGCATGAAGTTACAAAGACACCCACGTGCACAACGAAGAAGATGCTTACACAGTTCTGTAAATAGAGGACAGATACATATACATACTGTCAAAAGCCTTTATTGTTTTTGTCATGAGCCAAATGCAGAAATGCAGAAATGCAGAGATGCAAGGCAAAAAGAAAATATGCAGAGCAAACTTGCAGATGATTATTGCAACTAATCCTGTGGAACTACAGGATCATATAAGGAGCCTGGAAGAGCCAAATGCTACTAACCTATAAGAAATGTAGCATGGTATAGATATATAGAAATCATAGTATAACTGTAATGAGGTTACATGAGGCCACAAGCCTTGGGATAAGAGGCAAAAAAATCAGAATTAGGCTGGCTGCACGAAGCAGCAGGTCAGTGCTCGCAGCCAAGATTAGCGATGAGCAGAACATTCCCGGGCCTCGGAGACAAGGAGCAAGCTGCAAAATACCAGCATAAATCCTCAGAAATTACAGACCAGAGAGTTCGATTTTGCGGTCCATAACCCTGTGATGTGGCCAAGCTCAAAACAATGGTCATTCACCCGCAGTGGGGAGATGAGCCGTTCCCAGTGACACAGACACAAAGTGAAACATGGATTCTTTAACGACTTTGCAACCCAGTGGGAACTCTCAAAGGCAAAAGTGGTCATACTAACGGCTACACTGGGAACACACAGTCCTTCTCATCACCTTGAGAAGGTGCACTGAGCACTGGGAACATAGACGGGTCCCAGGCCTGTGGAGATCAGCTCCAGAAAATCAGGGAACACAAATCCAGGGGTGGATGGCAGGGGGCATGAGCCATTGGTAATCCTGTGACCCTGCAAAAATGTAATAGATAGTTTCTGGGGAAGGGTCAGGCAAGCCACCTGACATGTGTGGACCAATAGAATAATCTCTATAGCTGCTGTGTATAGGCACTACTACCCCAACTACCCAATCCTATACCCTAGTAGGTTTTTTGGGAAGAGCCCCATGTTGTGAAGCAGTATGTAAAAATAATTGCCTGGCACGTCTTCAGGAACTGTGATTTCAGGCGATTCTCAATGTCCTGTATGAACCCTGTCTGTTTGTGTAATAAACAACAGTCCTAACTTGCCTTTAGCTGAGTCCCCCGTCTGTATACTGGGGGAGGGTTCATTGGGCCCTTGGTGAGTGAACAGTGAGCTCGTAGTGTAAACACCAGTCCCTCTGGTATACCTAAGCCAACAGTATAATTACAAAGAAGTGTGGGAGCCCCTCTACTGTGAACAAACATTGGTCACATACCCTGTTCTATGGAATTTACTCCACTCAGGAGGGTCTACAACCATGTCTTACCTCACTGCACCCTTCACAGAGGAGAAATATCCTTTTACATACCAGACTTTGCCCCACCCACAAGGGCAGTCCAGCATCGAAATGCGAGGCAATTCTCCTCTGACCAAGTGTACCATCAGCAACCCCAGACACGTGTTTCGGCCTAGTCGGACCTCATCAGTGAGGTGAAGCTGTGTCTGTCTAAGTACAATAAGAAAGGTTTCCACTTCTGGATTACCCTGGGTTACTTAGGGTGAAACCCCAAGTATTATAAAATTACTAAGGAGTGTGGAAGCCTCTCTACTGAGAACGAACATGGGCCAAATACCCTGTTCTATGGAATTTCTTCCACTCATGAGGGTCGCATTGGCGATTTAGAGGAGTCCATCTGAACAAAATGCTTGCGGTTGGCAATGCAGGACTTGAGGCAGCATAGGACAAGGTTGCTGATCCTCGTGCAATGATGTAGGGTGTCCCCAAGCACCTGGTCATCTACTGTGCTGAAAGAGAGGTCGAGTAGAACCAGGAGGCAGGGGTGGCCATCGTCAAAGATGTTCAGGGCATTGTCGACCACCTGTATGGTTGCTGTCTCCGTGCTGCATCTGTGTGCCCTGGGAAACACCAGCGGATATGGGGCGAATGGCTGGCTGATGTTTGACTTTGGTTTGCACGGTGGGGTGTAGCGGGGTGTAGCAGGGGGTAGGAAATGGCTATTTGGGGCCAAAGGAAATCCTGGGGGTGGGGAGGGCTGGAAGAGGATGGCTGTAGTGTACCGGGAAGGGCAACTCATTGCAGAATTTTGGATTGTTACTTGATTGTTACCTTTTTATTTGCGGGCATGTTTTTCCTCGGTTAGTGTAATGGTTTAATGAAACATAAAACCAATAAAATGTGTTGTATCAAAAAAAAAGTCTTTGAAACTCCAAAGTGACATTAAACGGCTATGCTACTGTCGTAGTAAACGAGACTCATAAAAATCCAGGAACAGGGTAGCATAATACTGACCCAAGTTGTAGGACAGAACCCTGCAGTTGCCTTAACCTTTTAAAATTACTTTCTTTATTGCGCAAGTAGACATGCTCATGTATTTAAAAATGTTTGGCCGTCTGGGTACCTCACATAGTTCATAATCGACATCATTATACGTGTTGTCATATTTCGATTCAGCTGGCAGCATTTCTCTGAGTGACCAGATATAAAACTTGCCTCTGCCATTATTAGTATCCTTGTAATAGTATGTTTATCTCAAGGCTCATCTGTTTTATTTTTTGTAATTGCTAATTTAACAGAGCCATCTGTCACTGACCACCCTAGGCTCACCCAAATTGGCAGATGTATTTGCTACATAATTATGTTAATTAAAATGCCTTCAATCAAATCTAATATGGTCTTGGTTTTCACAACGTACACCCTAATTGTCATAAAAGCGAACTGATTTTGCCTGTTGATGTCAAAATGTAATGGCGCCATCACTGAAATAAAGTTTTTGAAATGTAAATGACAGCTTGTAGACATATTTACAGAGCATAATTCTAACCATCAGGCAGAAATACCTTTAAGGAGTATCAATACGATCGTATTTTTTTCGCTCTTCTAGCGCAGGCGGGAAATACAGCAGCCCATTCCTGCCTGATGGACCTTAGGACTGTCGGACAAAAATGCTTCTGCTGTGCAGAGGAGCCCATGTGGTGTCAACCTCAAAAGAGGGGCCTCTGTTTTCCTCGCCCCATAAATGGGAATGTGTTCCTGGATCCACCCCCAGCCACCAACATTCCTTGAGTCTTGGGGAGCCCATGGGTGCCCTTCACAAGTACTGGCAAAAACTCGATCAGAAAAGGGCTGGTCAGTTACTGGGTGGTGTGAAAGGAAGTCCCTTGGGAGACTGGACTGGATGTTAAAGACTCCCTTGAGCCACACCTATGCAGTGGTGGAAGTGTACAAAAAGTAGTAGTGTAACTATGTTCCCTGCTGGCCTGTGCCCACTCTCCACAAACCCCATCGCCACACCCCCTCCCATCCAAAATCCAGACCCCTAAACAGGCACACATGCTATTTAAGGGAATGTTCAGTGCAGTGCACTGAAGTGCAAGTTTCAACTTCTTCCTACACTTTTATTTTCAAACTAAGATATTCCGGGACAGTTATGAAAGGAGCACCGCTCCCAACCGCTCCGCCCACTTCAACCACTGCACCTAGGAGGGGCCTTGTGGAGACGCTGGAGAGTGTGAGCAAGGCAGAGCCGTGTGCTGGATCCTTGATGGCAACACGTAGGTATTGCCGGCACTTCAGCATGGGAGCTGCAGGGATCTTCTACCACCTGCTGTCCTTTAGTTACACATCTGTTATTTCAGGCCTTCTATCATAATACCTGTACCACGGGACACAGATAGCACTTCACAGGGTATTCGGTAACCACGCGATCTCGTGCAGAACTCTGGCTACTTGCAACGTGGAATAAGTTGGACAACATCTAGAGGCGACATTTCCTATTTGTCCTGGGGCACCACAGTCTAGAAAGGACTATAAAGAAATGGGGCCCAAACAGAACCCACAGACAGAATAGTAATTAGGGCTCTCAAGGCCAGTCCCAATGTACGAGTCTCCTAGTTTTAGGGAAAAGACAGTAGAGGGTCATATCTTCACTCACAGCATAATACTCCTGTTTGTTTATATTTATATTGATTTGTATTGCGCAGTTCTTTCACCTTTCAATATCTTAATGCTATGTGGTTAAAGCAAAACTGGAAAAAGCAAGCAAAATTGTTATATCGCTACATATTGCTCGCAAAACCACGCATTTATTTATTTATGAAATTTAAGTTAGTAATTTGTCTGATACCAAGTGGCAGAACATTCCAAAGTTTAGAGGCTTGATAAAAGAAGGTTTTGCCCCACAATATAGGTTCATCGAATGCACTGTAAAAACAAAAGAATAAACTCTCCCTGAGGGTTTCAAATAGTTAAGATGTATGTGCCAGGAACTGAGGGGCCCTTTCAGAAAATGGCCTTCTACATTAGGCGTAATCCTTTATGCTGTATTCTCTTGTTTACTGGGAGCCAGTGCCATCTGTGTAATGAATCTCTCTGACAATTTTGCATAAAATTCTAGCTCCTAGGTTCTCAATTCGATCGAGTGTCTTTATGGCAGTTTTTCATAAAACAAGGTAAATGGCACTGCAGTAATAAAGTCTTAAAGATATCAATCATAGTCTGGGCATTCGTTGTAGAAAACATCTGAATTTTCTGCAGCAGCCACAGATGGATGACCATATTTTGGTTCCATGTGTTAATATCCCTGCGAAGATAGCGGCATACAAAAATATCACCATATCTCTGCAGAGATATTAAGCCATGTATCCTCCGGGGGCACAACTTTGGCTCAGTCTCTGAGTTTTTCCCTTCACATCTGAATGGGGAAAAGACTTCACAGATAACCATCCAATTTTGATAGAAAATCTTGTCTAGCAGCTAGGACGTCTGCCCTAGATTTTAAAAACCTAATTTCAAATTTCTGGCTTCCCTATTTAAGAGCATTGTGTGAGCCTGGGCAAATCATTTAAGCTTTTTAGGCCACAGTTCTCTTATCTTCCAATAACAGGAGTGCTTACAGACAGGTTAATGCCCATTATGACGGGTTTGTGAGGAAAGGTTATCCTGACCAGAAAAAGTACAAAGGAGAGGTATTTCAGACATAACAGTTAAAGAGAATGTGAATAGAATGGCTCCTTTGCCTCTATAATGGTAGCTTGGGCCAAGGGCAGGACATATTCTTCAGAGATATGGATAAATGCCTGCAGTGTCTGGCTGCTTATTCAGAATTATATATCATTTGATTTTCAAACGCCCAACTTCCTTACAGACCCAGAGGGGAGCTATTCAGCGGTAGTGGGTTGGCTGCTGGATAAAGACCTTCTCCTTGTTAATACATATGCCAAACCAGAGATCACCCAATTTATATATAGACTTAAGGGTAATACTGCTGAGAACAGGCTTGCAAATTCTTCAAAATCCCACTGAACCTGCAGGGCCAATTCCTTAGCATACATATTTGACCTAAGAGAAATGTATTTACGCTATGGTGACGGGTGACAACATATTTACTGGTGCTTTCTATAACATGATGCATATCACCATAAGCACACTTCATATTTGGTGCAATGCTGCCCCCCAAATGCCAACTATCCACAGTGAGACTTATTTTCCATTTACTGCAAACAGGTTTTTTTGTAGTATATGTCAAGTACGGTTTCAGTCATTCTAATAATTGTCAGCAAGGTCAAGTTCCAAGGAAATGGTACTCACCTTCATTAAATCTCCTCACCATTGTGAGTGGACTAGTAGATTTTGCGAGCCCTGTTCAATTATTACTTAGTATCTCAGAAGTGCATTGCAAGTTATTGTTTTTTGGAGAACTGCCCTTGGTCCAATGTTGTGTTTGTTAGGCAAGGTCATTTCCCATATATTGTGGATATGTCTGCTTTGGGGGCCATTGAGACATTTCCTTCAAGTATTGATGCAGTGGACTGCAGTCAGTGGACATGGGGGTGTATTCTGAAACTCCTAGGGGCTATGGATATTTCCTCTCCAGTACTTCGAGTGTGAATATATCCCAGTATAGGCTTTATTCAAGATAGAGGGAATCAGAGGTATTGTAAAGATGCAGCATTTTGATGTGGGTTGACTTGTTGAAGAACAGTGAATTCCTGACTAAAGCCTCCTATTTTAGTATAGATGGAAAATGTGCATATGTCACACTTTAATATTACAAGGTTCAGGTGGGCTGTGGTTCAGCTTCCCGAGACCCCCTGAGAGATTTGAAGTAGTTCAGCAGGAGACTAATTTCTAGATTTCACACGCAATTACAGGTAGATAATTCATAGAACATTTGAGAAGTAGCATCTGGACTCTGGATGGTGGATGGAGCCAGACCACCTGCAGACCATATGTGCTCTGGCAAGGAATATATTGTGAAGCCCAAGATTATTTTTAGTCCATTATGAATGCATCCACCGATTATATTACACTTCCGTGCAGCTATACAAGACAAAAGAGCCCATTATAGGTGCTTGTCCCAGATATATTATGAGATCAGTTTGGTTTATGCATCTCCCGTGGGATTGTATATAGGTGAGACATGTTTGGTAGAGTTATTGGCAATCTTAAATAATGGATTGCGAAGTGCCTCATTCAGTATCAGGTTGCTTTATTGGTGTATTTAGGGACACTCCATATTTAAATAACAAATTTGTCAAAATGGCATAGATTATTGCTAGAAGAAGAGTTGCTACAGTTTGGATGAAGAGGGCATTGGCCAAGATGGAGGATTGGTTTTTCAGCCTGGTACACTTCAACTAAGTGGAATCACACCTTTCAAACTTATTTAACACAAAGAGTGGGCCTCAAGGTTTGTGGTACGCATTCAGGATATACCTAGCTAACTTGCAGTCCGATGGTGGACAAGATTCCCTGATCCGTATATTGCTGTCATTGATGTTAGTCAGGGCTTTAAGTGGGCCGGGGCCTGCTGGGGCTGGGCCCCGGCAGGCTCCGAAATTTCGTTTTGAGGCGGGGCCCTGCCGGAGCCCATTAATCTCCCTGGCAGCCACGGCCACTACACGAAAAGGCATTTTTTTCTACAGCCTGAAGCTCTCGCTTGTGTGCCTTTCAGCCATAATGGTGGCGCCGCACCTACGAGGCATCCCTTTAATTAAGTGATGCACGTGGGCCACCATTATGGAGAAAACGTGGGGCCGCTGGAAACAGAGGCCTTGCTTTCTGAATACTGGAGCTCTCGCGGATTCGCGGGAGTTTCAGTCTTTAGGAAAAAGGCCTCTGCTTCCAGAGGCCTCACCCTTTCAGCCTTAATGGTGACACTGCCCCTCCCCAGCTGGCGAGGGGACAGCGCCATCATTAAGGCTGAATAGGCGAGGCGTTATCCCCTGCCAGGCAAACCTAAAGAAAATAAATGCAGAGATCAGCACCCTCTCCTCATCTCTACAAAAGGCTGCCTGGCAGGGGTGCCAGTAGCCCATTCAGCTGGGGCTCGTCAAGGGGGCGTGGCCTACGGGCCATCAAGACCCCCGTTGTTAGGCCACGCCCCCTCGATGAGCCCCGGCTCGATTTGTAGTGCCACGTAAGGCACTGATGTTAGTTATTGTATTATGTTGAAACTAGTGTCAAGGCCCATGTACATGGGCCAAAGTGCGTAAGAAAAGGAATTTCCAGAAGAATACTTAGAACCACCTCAGCGACATCAAGCCCTACAAAGCGGTGGCCACTCCTAGCACCAATATCGAAAGGGCCAATGATCCACAAACAGAAGAGCAAAACAATAACAGCACAGCCCAGCAGAGGACATTCAATGGTTACTCGCTGATGTGCAAGAGAGATACGTTAAGGACTTCCTACGTATCCAGAGTGAGGGTAGACTGTCTGTTATTTTTCTTTCCGCACACATTCACCATGAAAGTGCGACTATTTTTATTGCATTTCATCCATGATTCTCCGTGATCCTCATCCTGAAACTTTTTTTGGCCCATTTCTCCAATTTATTAGGAAATCCAACACCACCAGGAGACTCCACCCTACCGTGTATTTCCTCGTCTTCATAGCTTATTTGTCCCAAGTATATCCACACCTGGCAAGTGATTATATATTATATATATTTTGTTTGCAGGCCTTGAATTAATACAGTATTAACACCACTAAATGCTTGTTTTGCGCATTTCAGGTGGGCAACTGATATCTTCAAACTACACAAGGATCCAAAGAGCTGTAAGTTATGGAAAGCATTATTTAAAGAATGATTGTGTTGTGTGTCTTAATCCCATGTATTAATTTCACCCTCATCGTTTGGTGAGTATCCTCTGTTGCTAGACGTTCTGCTGTATACTCTACTAACACAACCCCAACCCTGGCAGGTGGAACGACCATGTCAGGTGGACAGGTAAGCACAGTAAGTACACTAAAGAGAGGTATACACAGTGCAGACGCAGACATGGGAGGGAACTGGAACTCTATCTCACTGATACTGCTCGAGTATCTAACAACATGTGGTACAAGCACATGACCAAAGTAGGTAAAGAAACCACTGGGGAGACTGCTATGTCTGCTCACTAATCCCCTGTGCCATGAGTGCCTCAAGAACATTTATAGCAACTGAAATACCATCAGCAAGAGCACAATGCCTTATATACCTATCCATGGTTACAACCCAAGGAATATTCCAAGGGAGAACAGCAACATTGAGATGGATGTCCAAGGCAGCATTTCCCTATTGTCATGCCGCGAGACGGGTGGCGCTTGTGGAGCCGCTGGCGGTGCGGGCGATGAACGTCTTCCTGTCGCGCCATGGTTGCCTACGCGTCAAGTTCTTTCTAATCACCGGTCTAGTTGTTGCACGTAGACGCGGCCCGGAATATTTATTCCACCTCTTTCAGGTTGCGGATGCGTCGCAACGCTTCTGGTTTCTTCCGCTAGTTGCTATCGCTCTCTGTGTTATTGTTCCCTGCCAGCTCGCCTACTCTGCTTTCTGTGCCTTTTCCTTGTCCCTGCTTCGTGTTTGTTTCTTCGATGCTTGCCTTCTTTTCTTGTAACCGCTCTGCCTTTCCTTTCTCCTTCTCATTTCTTCCTTGTTTTCTTTGTCTTGTGCTAGTCCTTCTGCCTCTCTCTCTTTCCCCATTCTTCGTAACTTGCCTTCCCTCTCTTCCCGCTCTTTCTCCCTGTCCTCTTCATTTTTCTGCCTTCGCCCACGTTAGTATCTGCTTCCTGCTTCTCGTGGGTTTTTCTCCGTTACTGCTCACACGTGTACCAGATCCCGGCCTGCCTATTGGATTGGATTATTCTTCACGTTCTACTTGCTGGTTGCCTGTTACCCTGTGTAATGGGTCATAGTTGCCTCACTGAACTTCACCCCTCCAGGGTCCTAACGGCCATCTCTCCTTGGATTGATTCGCCTTGTCCTGAATTTGTCTCAAGAGTGTCCCACCTGCATACCTCTCTAGTTTGACACCGAGGTCTCTCAGGGGTTTTTTGTGCTTCAGGCTTTTTCCCCTCTTGACGCTCCGGGGGGGGGGGTCTTGGTCACCTCTTCTGGTGGCACGGTGGCTTCCTTCCGTGGTCGTCCTAATCTCCACAAAAAAAAGGAGAGTTCCAGAAGAAAAGAGAGGAAGGGATCCAGGAAGGAGGACGAAGGTGAGGAGCTAGGGGAGGGTGGAGATTCGGAGTCTACTTTTTCCGACGAGGATATCACTGATCCTGGTGACACCTATGAAGACAGTTATATAAAGACACTTGACATGATGAACAACTACTGGCTATACAATATGTAACTGACGGCCCACATAAAGGAGAGACAAAAACAATAACATTGAAAGAATTACCATGCCCTAAGAAAGGACCCAAGGAAATAGGAGGAATACCGGGATGCTGGGAAAGACCACAAATGCTCATGTATGGCCAAGTATACACAGCTGAAGCATGGAAGGAGGGAGTAGTAGGTAGCAAGGCACACAGCCTAGTACAAGCACCAGTAAACACAGTGCAAGGAGAAAATGACAAATGCCTGAAAGAATAGGATGCAAGCACAAAGTTACTGATCTGGGTGGAAAATGAAGCTGGACCAATACCCATAATACCACTGAAGAAACCAGCATTGTGTTTCCGGAATGATGGAGCAGTAAAGGTTAGAGTAAAGAAGGAGTGTAGGTACACAGAAAACCATCCAGCTATGAAGATTGAGAGGCAGTATTAATGGATCACTATTTGGTGTGCAGATCTAAGGCATATGAGAAGCTGGTACCCAACTGGGGAGTGTTAGGCAGAAACCTGTGCAGTTCCCTCTGGGACCACTGCAAAAGATTTAAGACTACAGGTGTTTGGCAGTAAACCCACTTGGTAGCAGTCTGTACCACACAGATTCACTTGGTAGCTGTGGCTGAGCAGTCAGACTTCCCTCAAGAAGAGTTAGGCAGTATACAGAGTATTCACAATAGGTCAAAAGAACACAGTAGAACAAGTAGACACTCACCAGAGCTTGGTGTAAAAGAGATATAAATATTTATTTAAAACCACATCTAGAAAAACACACAGGCACTAATGTTAAGCAGTTAACAACACGGTCACAAAAAGATATACACTCCCTTAGAAGAATATTAGACAAGTCTTAAGTAAAGCCCCACTTATTTTCAGACAGCGGTGAGCGCTTAACGCAGATGGCACTCTAATAATTTGTTTTAAAAGGGAGAGAAAAGCAGGGTATATTTTGAAACAGATCCCAACACTTTCACAAGAACACAACAAGAGAGGAAGACAAGTAAAACTGTGAAGTTAGAGTTCAGAAGGCGGGATCCACTTTAAGAGGATCAGAACGAAATGTGTCCAAGGTCACACGGTTGAAGTGCACAAGAGTCTTGCAAAGGTTCAAAAAGAGTTGGACCAAAAGAAAGGGACCAGTTAGAAGGGCAAGGCGGCCAGCCCAGTCCAGAAGGTTAAGGGATTATTATTACCTTGTAGCAATCTTTAGAAAGGGAGGCCTGGCGGACACGGTACCTTAAAGTGGTGAGAATACTCGAGTGGGGGCAGTTGTTCCTGGCAGCGGATGCAAGACGGTGCTTCGTCCGGGGGAAGAGAGGATCTCGTCGGGGAGGAAGACAGGAGTCCGTTGCACTGCCAGGGAAGAAACCAGCCATGGAGTTCTCAGCTAAAAGGAGCGGTCCTTTTATTCGCGGTCCAGTGGTAAGTGGCTATCCGGTTGCCGGGGTGCTTGGCATGGGCAATTCGACCACAAGACGTCCTGGGATGCGAGGAAAAGAAGGTAAAAAGGTTGTGCCCACCAGTCAGGGGAAGAAGCCTCTCCAGCCGGGAGATCTTCTCTGTCGTCGGGAAGTGGTGAGTCGGTTCCGCAGGGCTCCACCGGTGGTGTCGTCGTGGCAGGTCGGCTCAGCTTCTCTCTCGTCGGATTCTCAGGTCCTGTGGCGACTTCTGAAGTTCCAGTCCCCAAAGCCCTGCTTTTATGCAGCACACCCTCATTCACTCAGCCTAGCTGTCAATCAAACATGCTAAGTGGTGAGCTGGCCGGCTCACCACTTGGGCCAATCACACAAGAGTGCGACTTGAGTTACCAGGGTAACTCAGTCCAGGGTGCCTAAACCCCCTCCCACACCCACTGTGGTACCCAGACAGAGTGGCACCACTTTTGAAGGCTTCTGTGGAGAAGCCCGCCAAAAAGTGGAACAAAGGGCTCGACTTGGGTTGTAGTCACAGAAGAGAACACAAACGCCATTTTAGAATCGAGTCCTGGCAAAAAATACCAACTGCCGAATTAATATTAAATAAATAAACTGGCTGTATGTTCGAGGCTATAGAGAATTAAATAAATAAAGTTGGTAGCCTCGAACAATGGGAAAATCCCATAGGGATATATTTGCGGTCGAATATAAAAAGTAGTATCCACTGCCACCAGCCAAAACTCGATCAGGGGGGACGGAGACGTGCCCCCTTGACTAACAGACCCCGGGGCAATTCGAATTGCCCTGACGAGTACGTCCACAATATGATGGTTTGTACTGGTTTCTGTTCATAATTTGGGACTAGTAAAGCCAATGGTGACTTTACATGCCCTGGGAGACAGTAGTCCGTCCCAGGGCATGGAGTCTATGGTGGGGTGTCACTATGACACCCCTGTGTTACTGCACGGAGGGTGCTGTGTAACACACATAGTAAAAACACATGAGGCCCTATGGGGTAAAGGACCCCATAGCCCATAAAACACATAAACAGTCAAAGGAAGACCATAAATCATGTCCAAGAGTGGGAGAAAAAGAGTCTCACTCTTGGCAGGAGAAAAAACAAACTCCAGAAATCCAGCAAAGCTGCTGGGGGACTTACTAGGTTAGGAAATTCAGTCTAAAGAGAGAATTCTCCCTAACACTCGCCCCCCCAGACTAAGAGACAGGAGGATTTAATCCACTCCTGGATGAATCTCATACCTCTAGTCGATGACATACATCCTAGAGAGACCATCAGCATTTTGTTGGTGACACCCTGATCTGTGCTCAATGGTGAAATCAAACCCTTGCAGGCAGATTGACCATCTCAATAGTTTTGGGTTTTCCCCTTTCATTTGCATTAACCATCTCAAGGGTTGGTGGTCAGTCTGAATGACAAAAGTAGAACCCTACAAGTATGGCCTAAACTTCTTCACAATAGCAAAACACTCTTGTTCAATGGTTGCCCTCCTTGTTTCAGGATCCTTCCGTTTTCTACTGATGAAGCAAATGGGGTGTTCCCTACCTTTCCCATCCAGTTGACTGAGGGCAGCACCTATTCCTACATTTGAAGCATCTGTTTGCACAATGAACGTTTGGTGGTAGTCAGGAGCTCTGAGTACTGGGGCTTGGCAAAGGGCCTTTTTCAGGGTTTCAAAGGCCTGATTGCATTCTTCATTCCACCTAACCTTTTTAGGGAATTTAGGAGAGGAGATGACATTCAGTGGAGAAGCTATGGACCCATAGTTCTCAATGAAATTCCTGTAATACCCAGTGAGGCCTAAGAAGGCTCTCACCTGAGTCTGAGTAGTTGGTGTTGTCCAATTTTGCACAGCTTCAATCTTACTGGGCAAAGGCCTTATTTCTCCACCTCCTACCTCATGTCCAGGGTAGACCACTTTACTCTGTCCAATCTGGCATTTACTCGCCTTTATGGTCAGATTGGCCTTTCCAAGAGCCTGCAAAACATATCTCAGGTGGTCCACATGTTCTTCCCAGGAATTGCTGAACATTGCTATGTCATCCAAGTATGCCATGCAGAAGTCCTCCATCCCATTCAGAACCTGGTTTACCATCCTTTGAAATGTAGCAGGTGCATTTTTCAATCCAAAAGGCATAACCTTAAACTGGTATAAGCCAACTGGGGTAGAAAATGCAGTTTTCTCCTTGGCATGGTCTGTCAGGGCTATTTGCCAATAGCCTGGCGTAAAGTCAAATGTGCTGAGGAACTTGGCTGCACCAAGTCTATCCACCAACTCATCTGTCCTTGGGAAAGGGTGGGCATCAGTCTTAGTGACTGCATTAAGAGCTCTGTAATCCACACAGAATCTAAGTTCTTTAGATCCTGCCTTTGGTACTAACACAACTGGGCTAGACCATGGACTAGTAGAGGGCTCTATTACCCCGAGATCAAGCATCTTGTTGACCTCACTTTTGATGTGGGTGCTTACATTCTCTGACATTCGATATCCTCTGCTTTTGACTGGCAGACAGTCACCAGTGACCAGTATGTCACCAGTATGTCATGCTGTCCCCAAGGGGTCAAGCCTGGTGAAAGTGAGAACAGGGAGGCAAACTGATTCAACATAGATTTGCACTCTTCCTGTTGCTTAGGTGTCAGATTTGAAGAGAGATTTACTCCTTCAATCTTTTCGTCTAAAGGTAAGCCTCTGAGGAGATCAGGAAGAGCTTCACTCTCTTCTTCTTCCTCTGTTGATGCTAGAAGCAAAGCTCCTACATCAGGTCTGGAGACATACGCTTTTAGTCTGTTGGTGTTGAAGACTGTTGGAGCCTCCTTGGGATTGCCCAAGTCCACCAGATAGTTGACCTCTCCAAGTTTACCCACAACTTTTAAGGGTCCCATCCATTTGTCTTGCAAGGCCCTCTGCCTTGTTGGAATCATAACGAGAACTAGCTGGTCCTGCGTAAACTCAACCATGTTAGCCTTTTGGTCATGCCAGTGCTTGACCAATGTTTGTCCAGCTTTCAAGTTATCACTTGCTTCTGCCATCATTTGTGACATTCTCCTTCGGAGACCTATCACATAGTCAGTCACTCTGACTGGCTTGGGGGAAGGAGCACTCTCCAACCCCTCCTTGATCAGGGACAATGGACCTCTGACCGGATGACCATAAAGAAGTTCAAAGGGAGAATAACCTACTCCCTCCTGAGGGACTTCTCTATAAGCAAAGAGAAGGCATGGCAGTAGAAGGTCACACTTTCTTTTAAGAGGGTCCTCTAAAGCACCTATCATGCTCTTCATGGTTCTGTTGAACCTTTCAACCAGTCCATTTGTTTGAGGGTGGTATGCGATTGAGAACTTGTAAGTAACTGCAGGTTTTCAACATGGCTTTCATGTAGTGGGACATAAAATTCGACCCCCTGTCAGAGATTACTTCCTTAGGAAACCCACCCTGGTAAAAATTCCAAGGAGGGCCTTAGCCACAGCCAGAGCTGTAACAGTCCTCATAGGAATTGCCTCAGGGTATCTAGTAGCATGGTCTACTACAACAAGTATAAACCTGTTGCCTGAGGAGGTTGGAGGATCAAGGGGACCAACAATGTCAATCCCTACACTCTCAAATGGGACTCCCACTACAGGGAGAGGCACTAAAGGTGCCACATTCCTGGAGCCAACCTTACCAGAAGTCTGGCAGGTGTGGCAGCTCCTGCAGTACTTATCTACTTCAGCCCCCATCTTTGGCCAATAAAAGTAGAGTGAGAGCCTTTCCTTAGTCTTCTTGACACTCAAATGACCAGCCAAAGAAATCTCATGGGCTAACTGCAAGAACTGTGGTCTGTTCTCTTGGGGTACTACAAGGCGTTTGTTGTCCCCAGGTGCAGACTCCGTTGGTTCACTGTAGAAGAGGCCATCTTCCCAGTGTAACCTATATTTCCCAGGCTCTTGCCCTTCAGCTTGAGCATCTGCCTGGTGGCGAAGACCTTCCAGAGTTGGACATTCTCTCTGTCCCTTACTGAAGTCTGCCCTGTTGGGTCCACCTTCTGCCAGTAAAGACTGTAGCTCCGGATGGTCAACAGGATCCAGATCTCCAAGGAGTTCCTGGCCTTCCACTAGCTCTTCTTCAGAGTCTAGTTCAACCACACAGGGTTGTACCTCCCTCTCAGCCTCAGCTGGAGAGGGAGTTACGGGTGTAACTTTGGACAACCTAGGGGAAGTCCTTGTTGGCTGCACTGGAGTGCTGGCTGTGAGGTTCTTTTTAGAAGTTTTAGGTTTCCCTTTTCCTTCTAGTTTCTTAGAGACAGCAGCTGATATCTCCAGTGGAGCAGGAGTGATCTCTTTCTTCATCATCTCCTTGGGAACACCTCTCATGGTTCTCTCCATTGCAGGTCTGGTGAGCTCCTGTAACCTTTTACTAGGAGGTCTGGGGGTATGTGACACTACTCCAAGAGTTTTTAAGTCATTACCCAGCAGAACCCTTCCTGGCACCTCACTTTGTATGCTGATAGGTATCTTCACAGTCATGTCATTACACTAGATGAGAACTGGTAATTGGGGAAGCATCTGCACAGGCCCTCCAGCTAACTTGGTGAGGCGTTTGGGTGCCTTAGCAACATCCCCAGCTTGAGAAAACGATTTGTCCACCACAGTTATGCTGGCCCCAGTGTCCCTAATGGCAGGAGTCTCCTGACCATTCATCTGGACACTGTCCTTATAATACTCTTTAGTATTATCTGGGATAGAATTATAGACATCTAAGTTCTGTTGTTCCCACAACCCCAGAGACACTAAAGAAACACTGGCTGAGACTCCAATGGGTTCATCAGCCAGTACTAGAAAGTTTCCACTTGCCATTTGTAGGCTAAGGAGACAAGCTGGACCCCTGAAGGTTTACCCTTACATCTGGGATCTCCTTTCACGTGGTCAGTAGAGTCACAAACAAAACATTTACCAAAGGCTTTATGGAATGGTGGCTTGTTCTGACCTCCTTCTGGTTTGGCACCAGGAGGTACACTAGCCTGATTTGGTTTCCCTTGTGGCTTACCCTTTTGGTTTTGTTTGGGGCCCTCTTTGGAATTGGAATTATTAGAATTCTCCTTGGAGCCCTTTTTTGGCTGTTTTCCCTCATCCTTTTTCTGAGTAGCTCCAGAATCCTTGTGAGTGGCCCTGTTGGCAACCCACAAGTCAGCAGCCTTAGCTAACTTCCTGGAATCTAATTCCTTTGAATCAGCCAAGTGCTGTCTGAGCTCAGGAGAGCAGGCATCATAAATTAACTCCAACATTACAAGATTCTTCATTCCTTCATAAGTGTTAACTCTGTAACTCTTAATCCATCCCTCTAAGTTTTTCAAACTTTCACTCACCCAGGTAGCCCAAGGGGTACCATCATGCTTTTTGAGGGTCCTAAACCTCTTAAGGTACTGGGAAGGGGTCTTCCCAAATCTAGCTATCAACGCTAGCTTCACACATTCATAATCCTTCTTATCCACCTCCCCCAACTCCATTACCACATCAGTTGCAACAGGGGGAAGCCTAGAGAACAACCAGGGAAGTAACCCATTCCCTATGATGTCCTGGAGCCCATGATTATACTCAAACATTTTTAACCAATCCAACACATCCAACGTAGGTTCATACATACCCATTAATTCCTTAGGCATCCGGGGTCTTTTGGGACTGGAACTCCTAGAGGAACCAGACGAGAGAGAAGCATTTTCCACAGACAACTTCTTCATTTCTAGTTCATGATTAAGCTCTATTTCTCTGAGTCTTAATTCAGCTTGATTCTGCTCAGCCTGGGCATTCATTCTTCTGAACTCTAGCTCTTGGTTTCTTTCAGATTGAGCAATAAAACGTTTGTACTCAAATTCAAGCTTCATTTTTTCAAGTGCAAAATAAGCATGGTTACATGTGGGACCTGGTATAGGCCCAGTAGGTACAGTAGGTAAGGCAGACAGAGGCTCAGAGTGGCTAACTTCATTAGGTTCACTTTACTGTTCTGACTCATTATCAAGACTTTGATTCAGATCAATACCATCACTGTTTTCTACATTTGCTGAGGGGGTAGATTCATCTGTACCACGCAGACTTTGGTTTTCTAACAATCTTTCTATAAGTTCCATTTTCTAGCCCTTCTCAGAGAGATTCTTATTTCTACACAATACTTTTAAGCAATCAGCAGTTTTGGCAGACAATGATTCTAGGGTATAACTCTCCATAGCAGACATAGTTAGAAAATCAGCTTTTTAGTGCTAAGCTCTGTGGTTACTTGTCCTAGAGTGTTCAAAAAGTACTCTAAAGTGTATACTCAATACAAATCCCACCGCTGTACACCAGTGTAAGGCAGAAACCTGTGCAGTTCCCTCTGGGACCACTGCAAAAGATTTAAGACTACAGGTGTTTGGCAGTAAACCCACTTGGTAGCAGTTTGTACCACACAGATTCACTTGGTAGCTGTGGCTGAGCAGTCAGACTTCCCTCAAGAAGAGTTAGGCAGTATACAGAGTATTCACAATAGGTCAAAAGAACACAGTAGAACAAGTAGACACTGACCAGAGCTTGGTGTAAAAGAGATATAATTATTTATTTAAAACCACATCTAGAAAAATACACAGGCACTAATGTTAAGCAGTTAACAACACGGTCACTAAAAGATATACACTCCCTTAGAAGAATATTAGACAAGTCTTAAGTAAAGCCCCACTTATTTTCAGACAGCGGTGAGCGCCTAATGCAGATGGAACTCTAATAATTTGTTTTAAAAGGGAGAGAAAAGCAGAGTATAATTTGAAACAGATCCCAACACTTTCACAAGAACACAACAAGAGAGGAAGGCAAGTAAAACCGTGAAGTTAGAGTTCAGAAGGCGGGATCCACTTTAAGAGGATCAGAACGAAATGTGTCCAAGGTCACACGGTTGAAGTGCACAAGAGTCTTGCAAAGGTTCAAAAAGAGTTGGACCAAAAGAAAGGGACCAGTTAGAAGGTCAAGGCGGCCAGCCCAGTCCAGAAGGTTAAGGGATTATTATTACCTTGTAGCAATCTTTAGAAAGGGAGGTCTGGCGGACACAGTACCTTAAAGTGGTGAGAATACTCCAGCGGGGGCAGTTGTTCCTGGCAGCGGATGCAAGTTGGTGCTTCATCTGGGGGAAGAGAGGATCTCATTGGGGAGGAAGACAGGAGTCCGTTGCACTGCCAGGGAAGAAACCAGCCACAGAGTTCTCAGGTAAAGGGAGCGGTCCTTTTATTCGCGGTCCAGTGCTAAGTGGCTATCCGGTTGCCTGGGTGCTTGACACGGGCAATTCGACCACAAGATGTCCTGGGATGCGAGGAAAAGAAGGTAAACTGGTTGTGCCCACCAGTCAGGGGAAGAAGCCTCTCCAGCCGGGAGATCTTCTCTGTCGTCGGGAAGTGGTGAGTCGGTTCCGCAGGGCTCCACCGGTGGTGTCGTCGTGGCAGGTCGGCTCAGCTTCTCCCTCGTCGGATTCTCAGGTCCTGTGGCGACTTCTGAAGTTCCAGTCCCCAAAGCCCTGCTTTTATGCAGCACACCCCCATTCACTCAGCCTAGCTGTCAATCAAACATGCTAAGTGGTGAGCCAGCCGGCTCACCACTTGGGCCAATCACACAAAAGTGCGACTTGAGTTACCAGGGTAACTCAGTCCAGGGTGCCTAAACCCCCTCCCACACCCCGTGTGGTACCCAGACAGAGTGGCACCACTTTTGGAGGCTTCTGTGGAGAAGCCCGCCAAAAAGTGGAACAAAGGGCTCGACTTGGGTTGGAGTCACAGAAGAGAACACAAACGCCATTTTAGAATCGAGTCCTGGCAAAAAATACCAACCAGCGAATTAATATTAAATAAATAAACCGCCGGTATGTTCGAGGCTATAAGAATTAAATATTTAAAGTTGGTAGCCTCGAACAATGGGAAAATCCCATAGGGATATATCCGCGGTCGAATATAAAAAGTATTATCCACTGCCACCAGCCATAACTCGATCAGGGGGGACGGAGATGTGCCCCCTCGACTAACAGACCCCGGGGCAATTGAATTGCCCCGACCAGTACGTCCACAATATGATGGTTTGTACTGGTTTTGGTTCATAATTTGGGACTAGTAAAGCCAATGGTGACTTTACATCCCCTGGGAGATAGTAGTCAGTCCCAGGGTATGGAGTCTATGGTGGGGTGTCACTATGACACCCCTGTGTTACTGCACGGAGGGTGCTGTGTAACACACATAGTAAAAACACATGAGGCCCTATGGGGTAAAGGACCCCATAGCCCATAAAACACATAAACAGTCAAAGGAACACCATAAATCATGTCCAAGAGTGGGAGAAAAAGAGTCTCACTCTTGGCAGGAGAAAACACAAACTCCAGAAATCCAGCAAAGCTGCTGGGGGACTCACTAGGTTAGGAAATACAGCCTAAAGAGAGAATTCTCCCTAACAGGGAGGAGTATGTTTGTTCGTACATATCAACATGCCAGCACTAGTGGTACCACAGAAGGATATCAAGATAGACGACTTCCCTAAAATGGACACAATGAAAAGAGGGAAATGGTCAGTGATAGTGAGTAGAGTGAAAAGAGATAACTATTTCTTATCAGCATCAGAAGCATCACTGGACGATGTGCCACCTGAGCACCGGCTGCTCAGTAGGACAGACATTGTTTTCGCATCAGTAGTTCCAGCTGTACAGACATGGACAAACGTGAAATGTCTGCAGATAACAACATGGGAGCTGATGCACACAATACATTAGACATTAAATGGCTTCAAGGCGATTCAAGAAGAGCTCCGAGCAATAAGGTTGATAGATCGCCAGAAGAGATACGTTCTAGACCTTCTCACAGCAATGTAAGGGGGAGTTTGTGGATGGATTGGGTTTCCCTGTTGCACATTCGTGCCTGCAAATGATGCAGAAAATGGCACACTGACAGAAGCAGTAACACGTTTCTCGAAAAATGCACGCCGAGATGGAGGAGGAAGCCAAAGGAACAGGAAAAGACCTGAGCTGGCTGTCATATACATGGTCATGGATGCCAGCAAGGATGGCAGATGGTCTGAAAGTACTACTAGGAGCACTGCTCCTAGTACTAGTAGGACTGGTTGTGATCAAGATCTGCATTACACAATGTCGCCTGAGAAATCAATAGGGATAAAAGTGTTGGTACAAATACATGTTGAAGAAAACAAGGACAAGATAGTAGAAGAGAGAAATAACCTGAGGGCAAAGATAAAGGAGTGCCCACTGTTCCCGACTGAATTGATAACATTCAACGATCCCTTTGACAACAACAAATACTGGGCAAATTGGATGGGTATGGTGCAACCTAGAAGGAGACTGCAGCTACATGACATGGAGTTTTGATGACCATGCAAATTACTATGGACATCTTGGAGGAGTAACAAAGATAAGGTTACCAAAAGCAGCAGTTACTAAGTATGATGGTTTGGTCGACAGGTCGACCAGAGGGGGGACTGAAGAGAGAGTCTCTGGAATGCCCCTCCTCACCCCTATGAACATGATGGCCGGAGAGTCAAAAACGCAAGATGCAACTCACTGTTTGGATAGCCTCCAGGAAGGTCAGTGACATCTACATATGTGAACAGATATTTACTCAGACAACCATTCAAACCTTATCCAGTCAACGTCTTTATGGATACAGGTGCCACTGCACTGATCGTAGATCCAAATGCCTCAACGGATCAGATTGACTAATAACGGAAAGCCATTGTGCTGACGTCATTAGTGACGCTACGATTTAGCGACGTTAGTCATGAAGCAAACTCTCACCCATGCATGAAGTTACAAAGGCACACACGTGCATACACGAAGAAGATGCATACACAGTTCTGTAAATAGAGGACAGATACATATGCATACTGTCAAAAGCCTTTATTATTTTTGTCATGAGCCAAATGCAGAAATGCAGAAATGCAAGGCAAAAGAAAATATGCAGATCAAGCTTGCAGATGATTATTGCAACTAACCCTATGGAACTACAGGATCATATAAGGAGCCTGGAAGAGCCAAATACTACTAACCTATAAAAAACATTGCACAGTATCAATATATAGAAATCATAGTATAACTGTAATGAGGTTACATGAGGCTACAAGCCTCGAGATGAGAGGCGAAGAAAATCAGAATTAGGCTGCACGAAGCACCAGGTCAGGGCTCGCAGCCAAGATCAGCGATGAGCCGAACATTCCTGGGCCTCGGAAACAAGGACCAAGCTGCAAAATACCAGCATAAATACTCAGAAATAGCAGACCAGAGAGCTCGATTTTGCGTTCCTCAACCCCGTGATGTGGCTGAGCCAGACAATGGTCATTCACCCGCAGTGGGGAGATGACCTGTTCCCAGTGACACAGAAACAAAGTGAAACATGGATTCTTTAACAACGTTGCAACCCTGTGGGCAGTCTCAAAGGCAAAAGTGGTAATACTATCGGCTACAATGGGAACACATAGTCTTTCTCATCACCTTGAGAGGTGCACTGAGCACTGGGAACAGAGATGGGTCCCAGGCCGGGGGAGATCAGCTCCAGACAATCAGGGAACACAAATTCAGGGGTGGATGGCAGGGGGCATGGGCCATTAGTAATCCTGTGACCCTGCAAAAATGTAATAGATACGTTTCTGGGGAAGGGTCAGGCAAGCCACCTGACATGTGAGGACCAATAGAATAATCTCTATAGCTGCTGTGTATAGGCACTACCACCCCAACTACCCAATCCTACACCCTAGTAGGTTTTTGGGGAAGAGCCCCATGTAGTGACGCAGTAAGTGAAAATAATTGCCTGGCACGTCCTCAGGAACTGTGATTTCGGGCGATTCTCAATCTCCTGTATGACCCCTGTCTGTTTGTATAATAAACATCAGTCCTAACTTGCCTTTAGTTGAGTCCCCATCTGTATTCTGGGGGAGGGTTAATTGGGCCCTTTGTGAGCGAACAGTGAGCTCGTAGTGTAAATCCCAGTCCCTCTGGTATACCTAAGCCAACATTATAATTACAAAGGAGTGTGGGGGCCCCTCTACTGTGAGTGAACATTGGTCACATACCCTGTTCTATGGAATTTCTTCCACTCAGGAGGGTCTACAACCATGTTTTACCTCACTGCACCCTTCACAGAGGAGAAATATCCTTTTACATATCAGACTTTGCCCCACCCACAAGGGCAGTCCAGCATCGAAATGCTAGGCAATTCTCTTCTGAACAAGAGTACCATCAGCAACCCCAGACACATGTTTCGGCCTAGTCGGGCCTCATCAGTGAGGTGAAGCTGTACCTGTCTAAGTACAATAAGAAAGGTGTCCACGTCTGGATTACCCTGGGTTACTTAGGGTGAAACCCCAAGTATTATAAAATTACAGAGGAGTGTGGAAGCCTCTCTACTGAGAAGGAACATGGGCCAAATACCCTGTTCTGTGGAATTTCTTCCACTCATGAGGGTCGCATTGGCGATTTAGAGGAGTCCATCTGAACAAAATGCTTGCGGTTGGCGATGCAGGACTTGAAGCAGCATAGGACAAGGTTGCTGATCCTCGTGCAATGATGTAGGGTGTCCCCAAGCACCTGGTCATCTACTGTGCTGAAAGAGAGGTCGAGTAGAACCAGGAGGCAGGGGTGGCCATCGTCAAAGATGTTGAGGGCATTGTCGACCACCTGTATGGTTGCTGTCTCCGTGCTGCATGTGTGCCCTGGGAAACACCAGAGATATGGGGCAAATGGCTAGCTGCTGTTTGACTTTGGTTTGCACAGTGGGGTGAAGCTGGGTGTAGCAGGGGGTAGGAAATGGCTATTTGGGGCCAAAGGAAATCCTGGGGGTGGGGAGGGCTGGAAGAGGATGGCTGTAGTGTACCGGTAAGGGCAACTCATTGCAGAATTTTGGATTGTTACCTTTTTATTTGGGGGCATGTTTTTCCTCGGTTAGCGTAATGTTGCAATGAAACATAAAAGCAATAAAATGTGTTGTATAAAAAAAAGTATATGAAATTCCAAAGTGACATTGAACGGCTATGCTACGATCGTAGTACACGACACTCATAAAAATCCAGAAACAGCTTAATGCAGTAATGCTAGGGTAGCATCATACTGAAACAAGTTGTAGGACAGAACCCTGCAGCTGCCTTAACCTTTTAAAATTACTTTCTTTACTGCACAAGTAGACATGCTCATGTATTTAAAAAAAAGTTTGGCTGTCTGGGGACATCACATAGTTGATGATCAACATCTTTATACGTGTTGTCATATTTCGATTAAGCTGGCAGCATTTCTCTGAGTAACCAGATATAAAACTTGCTGCTGCCATTAATAGTATCCTTGTAATAGTATGTTTATCTCAAGGCTCATCTGTTTTATTTTTTTGTAATTGCTAATTTAACAGAGCCATCTGTCACTAACCACCCTAGGCTCACCCAAATTGGCAGATGTATTTGCTACATAATTATGTTAATTAAAATGCCCTCAATCAAATTTAATATGGTCTTGGTTTTCACAACGTACAGTGATTTTGCCTGTTGATGTCAAAATGTTATGGCGCCATCACTGAAATAAAGTTTTTGAAATGAAAATGACAGCTTGTAGAGATAATTACAGGGCATAATTCTAACCATCAGGCAGAAATACCTTTAAGGAGTATGAATACGATCGTATTTTTTTCGCTCTTCTAGCGCAGGCGGGAAATACAGCAGCCCATTCCTGCCTGATGGACCTTAGGACTGTCGGACAAAAATGCTTCTGCTGCGCAGAGGAGCCCATGTGGTGTCAACCTCTGTTGTCCTCGCCTCATAAGTGGGAATGTGTTCCTGGATCCACCACCGCCCATCAACATTCCTTCAGTCTTGGTGAGCCCATGGGTGCCCTTTTCAAGTACTGGCAACAACTAGATCAGAAAAAGGCTGGCCAGTTACTGGGTGGTGTGATAGGAAGTCCCTTGGGAGACTGGGACTGGAAGTAAAAGAATCGCTTGGGCCACACCTATGCAGTGGTAGAAGTGTACAAAAAGAAGTAGTGCAACTATGTTCCCTGTTGTCCTGCGCCCGCTCCCTACAAACCCCATCGCCACACCCTTCCCACTCGCAATCCAAACCCCCAAACAAACACACCTGCTTTTTAAGGGAACGTTCATCGCAGTGCACTGAAGTGCAAGTTTCAACTTCTTCCAATACTTTTATTTTCAAAGTAAGACATTCTGGCACAGTTATAAAAGGAGCACCGTCCCAACCGCTCCGCCCACTTAAACCACTGCACCTAGAAGGGGCCTTGTGGAGACGCTGGAGAGTGTGAGCAAGGCACAGCCGTGTGCTGGATCCCTGATGGCAACACGTAGGTATTGCCTGCACTTCTGCTTGGGAGCTGTAGGGATCTTCTACCACCTGCTGTCCTTTAGTTAGAGATCTGTTATCTCAGGCCTTCTATCATAATACCTGTACCACGGGACACAGATAGCACTCCAGAGGAAATTCGGTAAATACACAATCTCGTGCAGAACTCTGGCTATTTGTAACGTGGAATAAGTTGGACAACATCTAGAGGCGACATTTCCTATTTGTCCTGGGGCACCACAGTCTAGAAAGGACTAAGAAATGGGGCCCAAACAGAAACCACAGACAGAAAAGTAATTAGCAGCTCTCAAAGCTGGTCCCAATGTACGAGTCTCCTAGATTCAGGGAAAAGACAGTAGAGGGTCATATCTTCACTCACAGCATAATACTCCTTTATATTTTCTATTTATATTGATTTTTTTTGTGCAGTTAATTCACCTTTCAGTATCTTAATGCTATGTGGTAAAAGCATAACCAGAAAAAGCAAGCAAAATTGTTATATCGCTACATACTGCTCGCAAAACCACGTTTTTATTTATTTATGAAATTTAAGTTAGTAATTTGTCTGATATCAAGTGGCAGAACATTCCAGAGCTTAGAGGCTTGATAAAATAGGGTTTTGCCCCATAATATATGTTCATCAAATGCCCTGTAAAAACAAAAGATTTTGAGTTGGAGAATAAACTCTCCTTGAGGGTTTCAAATAGTTAAGATGTATGTGCCAGGAACTGAGGGACCCTTTCCGAAAATGTCCTTCTGCATTAGGCGTAATACTTTATGCTCTATTCTCTTCTTTACTTAAACCAGTGCCATCTGTGTAATGAATCTCTCTGTCAATTTTTCATAACATTCTAGCTCCTAGGTTCTCAATTCGATCGAGTGTCTTTATGGCAGTTGTTCATAAGACAAGGTAAATGGCACATCAGTAATCAAGTCTTGAAGATATCAATCATAATCTGGGCATTTGTTGTAGAAAACATCTGAATTTTCCACGGCAACCACAGATGGACGACCATATTTTGGTTCCAAGTGTTAATATCCCCTCAAAAATATCACCATACAAAAATATCACCATATTTCTGCAGAGATATTAAGCCATGCAACCTGCGGCGGACACCCACGCAACCCCCATATGTTTAAATACAGTGGGGGACTCCCCCGCAACCCCCAGTCCCAATAACCCGATAAATTATCCCCACTAATATCACCTTTTGCCTTACCTCATGACAATATATAATAGGCGATATTATTAATGGGATAATATTACCTGATAACCATATTTTGAAGTCATGTGTGATCTGGTTCGACAATGTTAGAACTGCTTTGATCTTTAAACCCACATTTGTGATCTGTGCCACTGGTAGAAGACAGCTGTCTATCCACATTGTCCAATAATCTGATGACCTTTCACTCGCTTTGTCTTTGCTCATATACTCTCTGTTTTTCTAATATACAATTTGAGACGGTTGATATACATCCACGTGCCTAAAGATTCTAAGGAAGTGCACACACACTTGGGTGCAGTGTAGGAGTCCCCTTCAAGGCTGACCAGAATCTGTGAACCATCAGCGTACATGCAGTGTCCTAGTCCATGTTATCCCACCATTTTTGCCAGTGGGGGCACATACAAGTTCAAAAGTAGATGCGAAAGAGCAGAGACCAAAAGGTCTCTGCACTCTAGAAGCATCAAAAAGGACTGAATCATTAGCATGTGATGGTTTACGGAACCTGGTTTTCACTTTGAATAATCAACTATGAAGCCTCAAATAAAAAGCAGATTTTACAACCAAGAAACCTACCCCACCTTATTCCTTCCCACACAGATTTAAATTGGCAAATGTTTTTATTTCATGTTGTTTGGATTTTTGAACACAGTTTACTTAGTGCTTCTGATTCTCCAGCTCTAAGGAATTCTAGGACCATTCTTAAGCTGCCTCGATGAACATCCATCACCTCAACGTTGAAGCGGAAGCATTGGCTGCCATTGAATCAGCAAATACAATTCACTTCCTTGTGCTAGGTTCATAGGCCTACTTTTACATGGGTCCTAACATCCTGATAAGCAAATGTACTCGGCCAAATTGGACATTGTGATCTGTGGATCTAAAGCTCATAGAGTTCCTAATACACACTCAAAAAGGTAGGGTGTCACTTTTTCTTCATAACCTCAATGCTGGCAATAAAGTCTTGCCATTCTATAGCAACACAGGAATTATCACCCGGGGTCTGCAGACAGTATTGATCATGAGGCAGGTATTGCCTTCTAACAAGCACTTAAAGGCCAGACTGTCGAAGGCAGAACAAGGAGCAGTGGAGATCCTGGGTGTTGTGATGGCAGGTGGTTAGGTTAGGGCAGTGTGGCGTGGTGGATTTGGCAAGAGTTTGATGCCCTGGCTTTTTTGATTTGTATTAAATTAATATAATTATATGGGTAATTACATCTCTGGAAGTGTAATCTGTCAATCAGATTCCCCTTTCGCAAGTGTTGTGTCAAAAGAATAGTGTACACCTGTGCCCTGCTGCATCAGTAGAGTGATCTGCAGCACCTTCTGTCCAGTGGCACAAAACAGGTTCAGAGGTCAGGAGTGCCCATTAGACAGCTGCAGTGGCAGATGTATGTGATTTCTTCAAAAATATTTCACCTAATGGAGATTTCACTGATTCCATTTCACTGAAAAACTAAATCTACTTTTTGCTTTTTCTACTTTTTTTTTATAATGCCGGGGAGACCCCTGCTGCCCCTTCCACCTCTCCCTACCCTAATTTATACCCTTACCCCACCTATTATGCATTACACATAAATCATATCCCCTACCATTTTCGGTGAAATAAATTTGGTGAAATCTCATTAGGTGATTTGGTATTTGAAGAAACCGACGGCAATACTACTGCAGCCAGCTTACTGCAGTGCGGGGTCTGCTTTTAAGATATGCACGCCTTTTCCAAAAACTACAAGTCTTTGAGTTTGCTGTCCTGGGGGCACACTTTAATTATAAGCCACACCTGAGTTTCACGTATGGTGACTAGCATCTTTTCATAGCTATCCAAGCCACATCAATTTAATATCAGCATATATCTGCCCTGTGAACCCAGTTCAGCTGTGGAAGAGTTTTGTATACTCTCCCACAGACATGCTGCCGTTACTTCTGCTAGCAAGACTAATGTAGCCTTGGGTGTTGCCTCTCTTTGTTCCTTTGTGAGGGCAGTTAGCACCCTCCCCAGAGAGACAGCCAATCCATAGGAAGCTGTCCTGGTAATAGGAATCAAAGGGAAATCCATTCACAAAAGGCTTTGCCTCACACCAGGGTGCTGCACACCAAAAGGGTCTTTTATCCTAGTGAGAAGGGAAGGAGCAGGGCTAGTATAGACATAGAAAGCTCTTTACATCGGGGAAGCACAAACCACTTTGGGTGTGATGTAAGATGGCAAAGTCCACTTGATCTATGAACAGGAATTGGACTCCTAAAGCAGGCTAGATTTAGTCCAATCACCTGTGTTTTTTTTCTTTAAATTGAGGCATCTCCCACTCCTTCTTGGATTTGCTCTTGAACCAAAACCTAAGGAAGAATTCATTGAATGTCTATTGGGAGAGTTCATCTCTTCAAAGTCCTCCTCCAGTGAGAAGAAGAATGAAGGTCCAAGGCAGAGGGGAGCTCTGTCCCATAACTGCTGTCTCTACAAGACCACGTTGAGGGGCATGCAAAGTCATGGACAAGCCTCTCCTGTGTGTGGGAGCTTGAGAATAAGGACTAAGATTTATCCGTGAGTTGCTGGATTGGGACAGGATTGGGACTCACAGCATCCGAGAGCAACTGAGAGGAAGGCATCCAGGATCACTGTGTTTTTTTCATTGAACCAACCCGTGATTTAAGCCCGCTCGACTAATTAAACCATCTGGACCCTCTGGAGCTGCCCTTGACACTCACCCGCTCTTTGAACCACTGAACTGCACGTTCAAACCTGTTCACCGTCACACCATGCTAGCTAAGCACTTCAGTGCATTGGCTTAAACTTGAAAGTTATCAATGAACACACTGCCTTCATACCACTTCTACATCAACAATAGACCAGACCCTGATGGATCCTTCGAACCACTACTTTTAAACACTGCATCAGAGCTGCTCAACTCGAACTGCAAATCCAGTCACCAGCCTCTTTGCCTTCAAACCGACTGTCGCCCTGCACTGGCTGGCGTCACGATTCTCACTTCTTTAAGCCTCGCCTTTGAAACGCAAATGCCCCAGTTCAACCTCTGCTCGACACCAATCTGCTGAACTGTACATTCTAACCTGTTCGCTACTGCACCATACAAGATGATCGCGTCATTGCCTGAGCTCGAACTAAAAGCTCTTTATTGCTTCTGCTGCCTTTGAACCACAGCTCGATTCTCTAGTTTCTCTGCTGCCGATCTTCATCAACCGTCAAACAGGCCGTGGTCAATTATCGAGCCCTGACCATCGGACGGCACATGAAACTGCTTGAACCAGACTGTGCATACAGTCTCCAATATCTTTGCCATTGAATCAACTATTGAATTGACCCTGGTGGCCCTCACAATTGGCCCTTCTTCAAACATTGCCCCTGAGACACAACACGCCTATTCAACCTCTGCTTGTTACTGTTCCCCCGTCTAGAACAACGTGACTGCTGCAATTGAAATTCATCAAACAGCACCAAGGAGCCTGGTTCGGTGTTGTCAAACTGTCAAGAACTACAGAGGGTATTATTGACTACTAACTATCCCCTTGGTCCACCTTTAGACTGGTTAGGTCACATTTACTCCCTTTTTGTAATACAACATATCCTTTTAACACACATTGTGAATTGTTTTTGTCTTCCAACCCTTATTCATTACACAAAGTGCCACATCTTTCTATCTGTACATATTTTGTGTTCTTTCCTCAGGGTGGGTTTTGAGAATTGCTTCATAATTAGTCCGTTTTTGCAGATGGTGTCTTAAATTAAAGTATGTCTATTTTTGTAGAACCTTGATTGGACATTCCCTTTATTTTGTACTGTTGTACTATTTCTATTTGGGGTGCTACTGAATCACATTCACACCCTTCTTAGAGCTTAGCCTTCCCTCGGCCCACCTTACCACAAAAGACAAAGGAGGTATATCTCTGACCTGTGCCTGTTTTACCTTTATGATTGGTTCGACGGTCAATGTTCGAAGGTGGACAGGCTGATGTCAGGATGCAAAAGGCAAATTGGTTCGATGCTGTGTTAAGGTCGTCGTTAGGGATGAACACCAGGGTTGGTTGACCATTGATTGGATCAGAAATGAAAAGGCTGGCTCTTCAAATGCGCTTTGGGTGGTGCAGGGGCAGTGAGGCTTCTTTGATCGAACCAAGGCAACAACCCATTTCAGCTGGCATGGTGCAGCTGTAAACTGGTTATAATGTGTGGAACAGCTGTTAGAAGGTTGACGATTATCAAAGGCAGCTCATGAAAGGTCCTGCTTGTTCAAACATGGCCAAATGGGCTTAAATCATGGTTCGCAGTAGTTCAATAAAATTGTAGTGATCCTGGCTGGTTTGGCTCTCATGTGTTGTGAGTCCTAATCCAGGGTCTCAGGAACAAGAATGGGTCTTGTTCTCGGGCTCCGAAACACACAGAGGCTGTCACACACCTGCAGGAGTCCTTCAGCACAGTGAGGTCCTGGGTAGTGTGGCTGGCAGAAAGGTTGGTCTTGCTCCAGCAGTAGGTTACTCCCCGCCTCCCCCCAGTCCTCCAATGTTCCCTGGGGATGATTAGTGGACAAAACTAGCCTCTGCCTTAGCCTACCTGTCTTCACCTAACAACTTGAGGATTTTGGAAAGAACTGTTCCACCAACATCGTCCATATAAATTCTTCTTCAAGGGTTGAATCCCAGTGATGAATCAGAGAAGGAGGGGGAGTGTCAGGAATTGGAGGCTGTGGAAGCGCTGGAAGCTTTGATCACGCTCCAGTCCTCACCCAAGATGGCCGCCGGCCCTTTATAGGCAGGCTCCTCCCACAAGCCGACGCGTTGTATCTGTTTACCAACGCTCGGTTCGTGTGGAGATTCTCTCATGAAATTCATCCGTTCCGGCTGCCTACTTTCGCCTATTTTTGTTTCCTTACTGTGCTCTTCAGCCCTTCTTGTGTTTGCCTTGCACTCCCGTTTTTTCGCTTTCTCCTTTGCCTGAATTCTACTGCACTGCACGCGGAACTCGGCTTGCTCTGTGCCGTGCCGTGCTTACTTTTTTATTTGCCTTCTCAATGCTTATTTCTGTTGGTATTTCTTTTGAGCACTACTGGTCTTTTCATTCCTTTTACTTTTAGGTACCGGGGGTATAATTGCAACCGGCGCCGTCACTCTGTTTTAGCGAGCGGAGCCTTTGCTCGCGCTATGACCTTAAGGAGCCTTTTCTTAACTGGTGAGTGGGTTTCTTTCACGGTACTTCTTCCTTTCTTCCTAACTGTCCGCCTTCGCGGTCTGTTCTGATTGGGTTCTTTTATTCTTTACCTACTTACCATTCTTTTCTGGTGCTTTCTCTCTGTTATTCTGTTTAGTCTGAACTGTCTGGCTCTAGTATCTTTCTTAGGTATCTCCTGTTCTAAATATTCCACATCTCCTGGATACACTGAGCAGTTTGTATCATATTCATCAGCGGTGGAGTTTGTTCTCAAGTCTAACGGACTTCCTTGCCTGCTGCAAATGGAACTTTCATAACTGGAAGAGAGGAGATCTATTTGCCGCCCAACAGAACCCAATTGGGAACAGGGTTTTTTCTGCCTTAGTGCTTTTTCCCTGAATCTAGGACTGGCCCCCTGGGGATCCCCGCGGTCAGGGAATATCTCTGCCAAGGTGGCCTCCGGAGGGGACAGACCCTATCTGTACGATAAAAAGGCCCAAGCACCAAAGGACAAGACTCCCACAAGGAGGAGGGATCAGAAGAGATCAGAGGCTATTCTTACAGAACCCATTCCGGAAGAAACAGGTGAGCAGTTGGGGGAGGAAGCCTCGGTATCTGACAGGGAGACCCCTTCTTTTAAAGGTGAAAACCCACATGTCACTGGAAAAAAGAAAACCTGCTTTATGGGTGCAATCCCTGTCCTTGGAACAAGTTGACTTTTGACATCATACCCAAAGTGCTTGTGTTAAAAGAATTGGAGAGGACAGGTGGGATGAGAGATGTAGAGAGAAAACAAGATGGTGGAATCTTCCTGAAGCTGGTTTGAGCTCCCTCTGTCTACACTAACTCCATCCCTTTCCTTACCAATAGCATCAAAGGTCGTTTTGGTATGCAACACCCTGGTGTGAGGCTAGTCATTTTGGCATAGGTTTGCCCTTTGAGTCCTGTTTCTCAGGCCATCCCATGCTGTGTGGCTGGCTCACTGGGGAGATGTAGTATCCAACCTCGCAAAGGAACAAAAGGAGAGTCTTAGCCGTCTAGTCTCCTATCCTATCACTTGGATGGGCCAGGCTGTCTTGCTAGAATACATATATCTGTTCCACAGCTGAGCTGGGCTCAAAGTGCTGGCACATGTAAGATATCAGATGTATGTGGTTTGGATAAATATGAGAGATACTAGCTACCATAATTTAAACTCATGTGTAGTTTATTTTTAAAGTTTACATCTGCCACCAGGATAGTAACTCTCAAAGATTCATTTTACTGCCCCCTATATTAACAGCATGCTGCTTGTTTCCTATAAGAACTGTTTCATATGTGTTATAGAGAATATTGCTTTCAGGTAAGTCTGCTTTTTGTGAAATTGGATTTTACTAGAATTTTACCTTCATAGGATTTGCTTTTAGCTTGCTTTATTTTTTAGCAGGATTTGTTTCTATGAAAACTGCTTGTATTTGCTTTTCAACGCTGAATCACCATATTTACTTTCTCTTTTGTTGAACTGTGCTCTGTTTTAATGGTAAAAGCACCTTCATTGTCTGTCTTCAATATGGTAGTGCTCGGACTGCAAAATACATGTCAGCACTGGCATGTCAGGGATAACCCACAAACTAGTCTGCACTAGTCTGAGGCTGTTCGCGTGAACACTAGAGCAGCTCGCTCTGTACGGGCCTGGGGTATGTCTCTGTTACAAATTAAATTACTGAAATACATAAAGAAAGCTCCCGCTAACCATGGGGCTATATCCTATAGTCTCGGGAGGATAGCTCAGGGGCAACTCGCTTGCCTTGTGTTAGGGAGAATTCTCATTGATGGCTAATTTCCCTCACCTAGTGGGTCCCTCAGCAGCTTTGCTGGACTTCTGGAGTTTATTTTTTTCCACTTGGTAAGAGTGTGAGCTTTTCCCCCACTCTTACCTGTGTTTTGCCAGGTTTATTTCTCTGTTTTTGTGATTGTGGACTCTGGAGTACACCACTTCAGTAGCCCCCTTCTTTTGTGTGTCACACAGCACCTTCAGTGCCGTGGCACAGGGTTGTCTTTGAGACTTCCCCCCGACTCCATTTCTGAGGCTGACTACAGTCCCCCAGAAAAGTGTTATCATTAACTCTACCTAGTCAATCTACCACAGATCCAGTACACCCCATCTTCCGTTGGAGTACTGGAAAGTGTTACTTCGTATCCCTTTTTATCTGTACCTCCTAGAGCATTGTTTCTCTCTTTTAACATTTAGACTTGGCTGGTGGCAGTGGTATGTACCCTAACTTTTCTATTGCGATTATATTAGATACACGTGGTATTGTTTTAGGCTATTATATTAGCCTTGACCATAAACCCACTTGATCAAATTGTCTTTCTTTTGGCTCCGGTTTGGTTTATTCACCATTTCTTTTTGTTAAAGTCCTTCTTGTGTTTTACTTTGCGCAGCAAACTAGGTTCGCCTTCTTTGTTCACCGTCTTTTGGCAGGCTTCTGCAGAGAAGCCCTCCACCAGGCGCTTGGGTGTCTAGGTGGACTGAATGTGAGGGAGGGATGTAGTCACCCCCTGCACAGGGTATCCTAGGAAACCCAAGTTGCACTTTGCCATGATTGGCTGAGGTGGTTGTCCCAGCTGGACAACTCCCCTGCTGGATGATTGACTGCCAGGCTGTGTGAATGGGGGTTTTGAGCATAAAAGGCAGGTCTCTTGGGCTAGAAGTCAGAGTCGCCACTGGAACTACAAGGAACAGAAGAGAAGCTGAGAGAATGACTGCTGCAACTACACCGTCCCCGTGAAGCCCTGCTGCAGTCCTGAGCTATCTACCCTTCAACGACTAGAGAAGATCCAGTCCGGAGTCTTCTTCCCTTGAGCCTGGTGGGGATAACCAGCTCATCTTCTTCAGCCAGAGGTCACCTTCATGGTCGAAATCGCTGCACACTGCTGTAGTGGTCCGGATAGCCACCTGAAGAATCTCTCCTGTTTTAAGGAGCGCACCTTTTATTCATTGTCGCTGCTGCTGGCTTCATTCCTGTGTGGTGCAGACCCCCTTCAGACGTCCTCCTTCACCTCGAAGCTCCAGGAACCGTGGGTCTGCGGGACACCAACAGGAACAGCTGCCAGGGCACCAGCTGCACCATTGGAATAAAGTACTGTGTTCTGCTTGAGGAAACAGGGTGAACCCCTTTTCTTCATCTCCAAGGCTTGCCCTTGTCTTCCCTCCTTCTTATAACTTTTGCTTCCGAACATTGAAAATATCGAAGTACCCTTGGCTACGTTGAATCGTGAACTGTCTGACTGTGTGATCTTTGGCAACAGGTCCCGGTGTCACTTGACCCTGGCTCCGGCCCTTTGACTCTTGAACTCCTGTCTCTGAGTGTTCCTCGATTCTGTCTGCCTAACCAAAATATTGCCTGTGATTTTTGCCTCCAACTCCCTCTGGATATTTCAGGTGCTAAGTGTCTTTTTGCCCCACTAGCATTTCATGTCACGGATACGCGTTTAGTTATTAGACCGAACTGTCAAAAAGTGATCCAATCATATTCGCAGTAACATGTTTTGTTCATAACACCGGTCCATTCAAACACAGGGTACTTACCTTGAGTCTTACTGTACAAAGTGAATTGGTTAGTTGTAGCATATGTTTCGTGTGGTTTTAATTTAATAGAAGTGTTGTGTTTACAACAAATGGTTTAAAAATAAATGTACTTATATTTTTCTACCTGAAACCTTGAGTCAGTGTTTGCTTTAGTCACAATAATAATTGTGGTCCCTTTGTGTAATCTCTGCTACTGCTCATATACTCTTGAGATAGGCCTGGCTGCTCCGCCAATGCTACCAGTCTGACATAGTAGTACAGGCTTATACCAAAGGTAAAACTTGTATTGCCACCTGCAGTCTTAATTGTGTGTAGTGGTCCCTAAGGGCACTGCACAGGATTCTGCCTAACACTTTGGAAGCAAGGCGACACAGTACAACACAGGTTTGATCCCCTGGTCCACACTTAGAAACCTGGATATTAAGCTTGCAATGAATAACCTATTATAACCTGTTTTAGTTTTATTATTAGCAGTGCAGAACCTCCACTGGGAAGCGGTATTGCGGAGCTACATTGACAAACTGCATGCAGAACCTATAATTGTCTCTCTGCATAATATTGGAGACAGCGCTAATGCAGAACAAGCCCCCCTCTCCATACTGCCACCTTCCAATGCCATGATTGGTCTTACAATTAGTCTGAGTCCCTTAGAATGATCAGCTCACAAGTCAGGAATATGACTAAAAAAATGGAGTGGGGAATTGAAGAGTGTTTTATAACACCCCCACTAGCTATTGATAGACTTATACAGCAAGGGGTAGAACAAGTGTCAACCTCTCAATGTCTGAATCATCTAAAAGGAATATTACAAATAACGACATGATGATAGGGTATTACCCAAATTGACCTTTACAATTTACCTTTTGCACAATTGACCTAATTACAGTGGTCCTAATTGGCCTTCTGCACAATTGACCTTTATATTATTTTTGTTATGTTATATATGTACTGGGTTGGTTTTGGATTATAAATATTCTAAATAATATAAGGGGATTATAAATAATATGAGGGGATTGGGTGGGTGTTGGAGGGGGTTTTGGATTGGGTGGGGGGTTTGCAGGGGGATTCCCCCCGCATATATGTCCTAATTGACCTCCTATATTAGGTCAATTCTCGCAAGGTCATTTCTCCCGAGGTCAGTTGTGAAAAGGGCAATCAGTATACAACCGATGATAGACTTGATTAGTATGGAAGATAGAGGGGACATGGAGGACACATACCTACAGATTTCCATATTTTGAAATTATCCTTGCTAAACATATGCTCACTTCCCAAACACACAGTGGTTATACATAATTATACAACAGAGAATAACATTGATGTTATGTGTGTGATGAAAACATGTCTGCAGCCATCTAATCGTCCCAAAAAAGAGCAAGCCAAGCCTCCCAGTTGTGACTTTCTTTGTAGAAATCCCATAGGCGGTACTGGGGGGTGTAGATATGTTGGCATGTGTGAATCTAACATTTAGTGTGAGGGATGTGAAATCATCCATACTAAATTCATGACAATGATAACAATTCTGTCAACATCGTATTAATCTACTGGCCACCTACAGACATGTTCTCGTTAAATCACCTTAGGTCACCTTCTATCCCCCTTTGATCCACCCAATTGTGGCACAATCATGCTGGGTGGTCCTAGTAGGTGGAGAGGGGATGCTGCAGACATGGAAGCCATTCATCTGGAACAATATCTAAATGTTAAGGGCATACAAATACTTAATCACAAACCCACACATGTGAAAGGTCATACCCTGGATTGGGTGTCATCTAGGAAAATCAACATAGTGATAGCCAAAACAATATCTTGTATCTGGTCTGACCACTCTTTCATTGAATGTAATATTCAACTACCCGGTAAAATACATAAAAACTGTAACCATCCTAAGCAAAATAATAAAACCAAAGGACCTAAACAACTGTCTTGAAAGGGTTATGACTATACTTAAAAAGTCAAAGGGCCTCATTACACGGTAGGTGGTAAGGGTTTACCAGTACCGGTAAGGGCACCGGTACCGGTAAACCCTTACCACCTTACTACGAGGTCCCTTTGCGGGACCCGACCTTAACGGCTGGTGTAGACCAGCCGTTAAAGTTGGGACCCGCAAAGGGACCTTGGTGGTAATTACGGTACCACAATTTGCAGTACCGTAATTAGATCCTTCCCCATTCCCATTGAGCCCTATGGGGCACAAATGGGAATGAGGAAGGGCCATGGAGAAAGGGGTAATTACTGCCCCACCAACCTTGGAATGGGGTGGTAATTCCCCTTTCCTCCATGGTGGTACCGGTATGGTACCGGCGGCAACCATGGTGCTAATAGCACCATGTTTTACCGCATTCCGTGTAATGAGGCCCAATGAGACAGGCCAAATGAGTTTGGGAGAAAAACAAGACTAGTGAAAATAAAAAGGCATGGCCATTGATTTAAAAATAATATAAATATCAAATCTATGAGGCAAAGAAAAGCTTTTGTAGAGGTGGAGCCAAGTACCCCCACCCAAAACTCCTCCCCGCGTTGCCTATATGTTGGGAGCCAGAATGTGAAACACGTGCATTGCCAGTAAGAATACCTCTACCAAAGAGAATCATGGAAGTAAGATTTCCATTGACAAAGGCGTACATGCATACACGACAATATGATGGCCATTTGAATGAAACACCGGAGGAAGTGGGAAAAGCAAGCGAGAAAGCAGAATGGTGATGTCATGAAGAGCAGAAATGACGCACCCAGAAGAGATGCAGAGACGAGAGAACATAAAGATTCTTTAAGCTCTAAGTTCAAGGTGTTAAAGATGAGCAACATTTCAGGCTCACAATGAAGATGTTCATGGTACCGAAATAATGAAGATGTTATTGAGTCATTTTACAAATGTACAGTCACAGCAATGCAAGTAGACAAATTATTCTGTAAGGCTCGCTATGTAGTCAATAGATTTCGGTGATGCGCCAACGTATATAAATAGGAAATATAAGGACTATGGATGGTTCCACAACACGCTTTGGCAGAGCTGGATTCCGAAAGCAAAAAGACGTTTTCAGTGTGTCACAGTTAGAAATCAAAAACTCAACCATAGAGGTGGATCAATGAAAGGCTTAGTTGGATCAACACCAAGAGGTCAAGAGGTCAAGGCCAGTTACAAAACATGTGAAAAGAACAAACCTTCTGTCTTAAATGAGAGGTGAGAACATCGAAGACATCAGAAGTTCATCAAATAGTATTTTAAATGCAGTAAGACTCGAAAACATGGTCTACAGTCACGTGGTCAGATGAAAATAGACACTATGATGAACTGTATCAAAACCAATAAGAGAACAATTCCAAAGCTGAGTTCAAAGCCTTAATTGACTAGTAGGCTGCAGATGTGATGATGCATGCAAGGGCTAATTGGTGGAAAGGTATGGTTATGACCAGCTCACCAGCACCTGTGTGCCACCCTGCGTGCTGCTTGCCTAGGTGGAATATTACAGAGGGACACAAGGGTGCCAGCCAATTATAGAGGGACACGTAATAGAGAGACCTATAGTTTGTATAACCAATGGGATATTGTGTATTTGATGACATTCATAGTGACCTGCACTAGAGGAGGGTTAGTTGCCCCACCTAATGTTAGAGACCCAATCACCTTCGCTGACCAGTATAGAACGCATACCTAGATGTTCCTTGTAAGCCTATCACCATTCCAAATAGGTTTCTGTAGTTTGCAATGTAGGTAGACGTCAATAGTGACGAGTTTGTAGTACATAACCTGCTTTTTTAATGTGTTGAATTGAGGTTGAAGATCGCACGAACGCGCTGATGTTCGTTGTAACTCCCTGTTTTAGATAATTGACATTAAAACAGTCATACTTTGCCAACTTCCTGAGTCAGTTTTGATTATTGATGTTTGAGTAATATTCTGCATCTCCATACATCTGTAAGTATTGCTACCTCATTTTAAAGGGCTGGGTAGGATGCCCCAGTTCACGTGGTAACAGAGCTGATGGTTAAAAATCCATCGATCTAGTAAGCTTTTGGGTCCCCGGTAATATTGGACATCCTCCGCCATTTAACTGGAAGAACGTGAGGCTCCCTGAAGATAGCAGCCTGTAGTTTAAAAATCTTGCAAGTACAGGTGGAACGGCTCCTCTTTTTGAAGTGAAATCCCTTCCCGACATCTACAGGAAGGTGAGCGGACTGAAGACTGAAGTGGCTGGTTTGAGGAGGAGACGATCCCGAGGGTCGGAAGTCGAAAACACGAATGGTGAGTAGGCTGAGTGAGGTGGCAAACTGAATGAGTATCGAGTGGGAAAGTGTGATAACGGGGTTATAGTAACGGAGGATTGGTTGGGGTATTTTATTTATTTAATGACGAGGAGCATCATAAGTGTGAGATGCTGAGCGTCACAGTGTAAGGTATATAGATGAGGAGTGATCTATATAGTAACCCCGTTAACCTTCATCAAGGACGTTTAGAAGGAGCTTGTCCTAAAATCCAAGTGAATACATAGGCTACGAACGACCAAGGTGTCGTTAAAGAGGACAGCTCATATTCCATCAGAGTCATTTTTAGGGGCAGACATAGTCATGAGGAGCGTGGCCAGTCTGTCAGTATTGTCTGTCTGTCTATATGTTGCATGAGATATATGTGGTAAGGAAATTAAATATTGAGAAATAAGGAAACAATAGAGTGTGGTGGAAACAATGAGATTTGAAGAAATATGATTATTTATGTATTAGTTAACTGATAATGTTCAATGAATAGGTAGATTGAAGTAAAATGTGATACTGTGGCTTGGAGCTGTGACGATTGGTGCACGCTCATTGGTATTATTTTTCTGGGAAGCATTTATTTGTGTGAAATAATGGTGAGAGGTGATAATCAATTGTGACTTAGTCATGATGGAGGATATTACTCTGCTCATATACTTGTGCAGACAGCTGCCAAACATGCACCCAAGTTTAAGCAGTAAAGTGCAGAACGGGTTAAGTGTACGGCAAATAAAATGTTCATGCCATGGCCACAAGGGGATATCTGTCCAAAGTGGTCCTGCAACATATAACAACATACTTGCATGCAGCACATACGGGAAAGAAGTTAGAAAAAAAGTTAGCGAGCTTAGAGCTCTCGAAAATGTACCAGGAGGAACGGGAAGACCCACCTCCAGAGGACTGGATACTTAAGTGTAAAGAGGAGGGTGAAGAGCATTCTGCTCCCCCTACCGTGCCTGAAGTAAAAGGTGATAGTGTGAAAGATGAAGGATTATATCATTTGAGAGTTCTCAAGGCAGCAACGGGGTATAGTAACCTGATGTATAAATCACCTGCATGTAGCAGCGACAAGAGACCTGAAAAGACTCCAGAAATAGATGTGATTCCTAAAGTTCCACAGGACAAGGAAACACGTGACTGACCAGGCATGTACCTAGATATAGAGAGAGAAATAAAAAGATGGAAAGGAGAGAATGACAAAGCTGATGAGGTAGCGCTCATACAGAACACATGGATGGGTGGTCAGATATTGCTCAAACTTGATGGAAAGAGCATTGAGGAAGTAAGGCAAGAGGAAGATCAGGATGAACAGGACACATAAGACAAGGAAGGAGAGAAACGATTGAAAGAGGACGAGGCTAAAAGAAAGGACAGGCTGTCATGACAACTGTGAGGGGGCACAAGTTTTGCCACAAGCAGGCTCCCACCAGAAACCTGAGGGCCTTCAAACCACTGCAAAAGGGCTTCTGGAGCCAATCCTGGTGCCTTTGGCACCAGGCTCATATGTAGGAAGGAAGGGCTGTTCAAACTAGGTCCCATTTATGTACATGGCCTTTAAATCCAACATGGAAGCACCCACACAGTCTAGTTCTAAGAAACAAGTCATGCAGTCTAGTGTTTTGGGTGTGGCAGGCCTGGAACTACTTTCCCTGGTACTACTTTACCTGGGCTATATAAACCACACCCTGACTGCAGAACATGCTTCGTGTTATTCTGCAACCAGCAGCGTGACGCTCACCGTGTCCAGCTCCTAGTCTTCAGCATCTTCCTGTAATCCTGCAAGAACAAGAACAAGATTATTCTGTCTTACAGAACACCATCCAGCACTCAGCATCTCAACTGGGCTGCCATCTGTGAAACCGAGAGTACTAGCTTCAGGACTTCCGGCGAACCGCTACCACAGCTGCTGTTCGAACATTGCGACCTGCAATAACGAGATAGGGAAAAACAATATTAGAACACGTGCTTACAAAACATTGAGTTCCATCAATCTTACCTGAATTCCATCGCGCTACGCCATGCTTCTACCTGGAGCACCACAGCAACATCTGCAAAGGAAAAGAGCCATATTCAGGTTCGCCTTCAATATTAAACAACCGCACAGTGCTGTACTTACCTTAACGGATTCCGGGGGCCTGATTTTCATCACGCTCTCATCTACTTGCAGCACCAAAGCGGCCTGTGAGGAGAAGAAGAAGAAAACACAGGTTAGCTTTAAAAGACAATAAAGTCGCTGTGCTTCGCGCTTTCCCTTACCTAGAAAATGTGCCTCTCCATCCGGCACGCCAGCATCAAGACCTTCGCATCTGAAAAGGAGATAAAGACATTAACGAATTCCCACCATAAACAGAACAAAGGCTTACAATTAACAAACTTACCTACCTACCAGCAGATTCGGGGTCACGGCAGGCCTGGGCCCAAGGAAGGCGTACTGCACCAGTGAAGCAACTCGGCAGCTTGCCAACAAACATCAAGCGCCCCTGCACAAGAAACGCAGGACGGATAGCTCACCCTACAAATAACTAAGGTGAGAAAAGAACCCAGTGGGAAGGGAATCAGTCAGAGGGAGGTGGGAGATTCACCCATTAGAGACAGTTAGCACATATCCTCCCTTCTGTAATTGCAGATTCATTATTCAGCACTGGGCAACTACGCATCCGGGGATCCAGATCTCAGAGCCTTCCAGGCGCCCCCAGGGATATCAGGTGAGCATAACACAGACAGAAAAGGGAACAGCTGTATCAAGATGAGCAGTTGAAAAAACAAGAAAGAGCAGAATAGCAAAGAAAATATGATAGTAGACAAAGAGCAATCAAAGAATGAGATAAGTTAGAAAATAAAAAGAGCAAGAAGAAGAACAGAAGTTAAGGGATAGAAGGATACAAAGATGGTCGACCACAACACTCTGTGTCGCCATTTAGCTACTGAAGCCAACTTCTCCCCTAAGGCATGTGATTGGATCACCTCCTTTCTTCAGCAGAGAGTTATGAAAGTTTTCTATGACTCTGCCTGTGCCACCCCTAGCCACATCAAATGTGGCGTTCCACAGGGTTCGTGCATTGCACCTACCCTCTATAACCTTTTTACAAGACCCTTGTTTAGCATCCTTGACGCCATGCACATCTCATGTACGAACTATGCAGATGACACACAGGTGCTTATCCCACTCACAGGGGTCTATGATGCAGACCTGAACACACTCACCACCATCTACTCCACCATCCAATCCTGGATGGCAGACAATTGGCTCTGCCTCAATAGTGAAAAAACTGAGCTCCTGCTCATAGGGTCACCCACCACACTGGGCAACCTCGATAAGCAGTACTCATCAATTTCCATTGATAACATTCCTATCAAAGTCTCCAACTATGTTAAGACCCTAGGAGTCTACCTAGACGCCGACCTGACTATGGATAGACAGGTCAACGCCATTGCCTCATCATCTGCGTACTACACTAAAGTGCTCAACACAGCCAGACCCTTCTTATCATGTCAGAGCTGCCTCACCATTGCTAGGGCTATAATCGGCTCAAGCCTTGATTATTGCAATGCTCTCCTCATTGGAACGTCTCAAAAAAACCTCAACAAACTTCAGCTGGTTCAAAATAATGCACTCAGGGCAGCTACAGGAACATTCAGAAGAGACCACATCTCTGAAGTGAGAAGACAGGTTCACTGGCTCCTGGTCAAGGAAAGAATTGTCTTTAAAACCCTTGCCATCACCCACAAATGCCTCCATGAGCTCGCACCCCCATACCTTTCCCATAGAATCACGAGGCATACTGCCACGAGGCCTCTCAGAGAAGGTTACTCAAACATGATCCTCAGGCCAAGAATCCGTAAAGCCAGCACAGGCGGCTCCAGCTTTCCTACATTGGCCGCCACGCACTGGAACGCACTCCCCACTCACCTAAGACAGATCGAATCCCACCAAGTTTTCCGCAAAGCCATCAAAACTAAGCTCTTCAACTGAAAGATAAAACCTAGTACCACGCTTCTGAGGTACCACTACCATACTGTTACTCTGCCTTTGCCCGGCACGTTGATCATTCTGTACTTCATGTAATGTATTTCATGTAATGTGTAACTAACTAAGAAGCCTTGGGTGCATGAACCTGTATGACAAACCTCTTACATATTCGTGTAACAGCGCCTCGATGCCTCCGGGCTGCAAGTTGTGCGATACAAATGCAAATAAATAAATAAATAATAGAGATGAAGAAATGCGTACAGAAAACGAAAGAAGAGAGGTGAAAAGACAGGAGGAGGAAAGGGTTAGAGAAGTATCTAAGAAATGAAGGGAAGTCAATGAAGAAATGGAAGGAAAGAGAAGGCAAAGGGCATGCAACATTAATCTCATAGAGAAAGAGTTAATGGAACCTAATCCAGTTGTAGCATTGGAAGACATAGAAGAATTCTTCCTAACACATAAACCAATGCCAGGTCTGTCTAGTGCAAATCTAGAAGCATTGGGGATCAAATTTATAAGGTTTATCATGACATGAGAACCAAGAAAGAATCTCAATGCAAGGGAAAAAATTATCGATTTGAAAATACGCAGTCGCATGGCAAAGAGGGAAGTTTGTTTAGCCTCAAACATAGAGCTTTGTCTTTGGACAGGCTGACTCTGAGAGGTGAGAAAGAGGGAAGTTGCACAAGTTGGGGACAGGATATGTCAGACTAAGACAGAGAATCCTTCAGTGGGGAGGAAGGCGCTAGTGCATATGGTCCTGAATGGTGTTCTCCTATGGACAGAGAAGTAAGATGGTCAGATCTAGACCTACCTAAGTCAAAGACGCCAGAGTCACTGGCACAGCTAAATCAACCTAAAGGACAATCCCATAGTCTGAGGAGGGACTCGCCACCTTATTTTAGTAGACTAAGGTCATTACCAGGAAGAAGACAGTGTGGAACCATTGTCCCTGCTCTGGACAGACAGACAATGGGGGATGAATGCAAATTTGGGATTTCCCAATTCCCATTGTTAGAGAAAGGAGGGGTCAGACCACAGTATATACCGTGGCCCCAGATGGATAAGAAACATTTAAGGTGTAAACTCCCAAGTTTAACATCGGGTGCCGGAAAATGGATCTATGAATTAGAGGAAATGACAGGAGGAAATACGTTAGCTATAGGGGACATTAAGGGTCTTCTAGCAGCTATATTTTGGGAGAGAGCTGATGACATTTGGGCAAAAGCAGGATACGCAGGATCACTGCTGAGAATATTGCTCATGACGGAGCACCGTTTAATAATTGTAGAGCGTCAGTCTGGAAAGCGCTTCAAGTACAGTATCCAGACACGCCGGATATGGGAGCTATAATGGCACATAAGATGCAGGAAGCAGAGGATCTATTGATTTATATTTAGAATTTCCAAGAGCAATGGAGCTTGGAAACGTGCGTGCCATGGGGGAAATCTATACCTGTATTCTATCATATATTATGTTAAGGGCTGCCAGAAAAAGTGCAAAGACAGCTCAAGAAATTGGTGGGTATGGAGGCAAAACCTTGGCCATAAATACAGCTGCCAACAGTGCATCATTGCCGTCTGTTACAAGAGAAAAGACATAAGATAGAAGAATTCAGGAAGCTTGAGGAGGCTAGGTTGGTACAGAAAAAGCTATTGAAGTATGCTATATAGGGGACAATGTTAACTACTGGAGAAGGGCAGGGAACACAGCAAATAATGAGTATGTCACAGATGAATAATCAACGGCAGTTCAATCAGGAGGGAATGGATTTGAACCACAAGGTAGAAGAAACGTCAGCAGAAGGGTAAGTTTTCATAACAATCAAGGGAACTTCCAGAGTAACCAAGGTGGGTTTCAGCCTGTACAGAATGATAATCAAAGCATGCAGGGAGGACAAATTAGAAGGCTTCCTCCTGTATGTTGGACATGTGGAATGACAGGGCATATAGTGCGTACATGTGGGAGCCAAGGGTATGTACAAAATGGGCAGATCTCAAGACGATGGACCGCTTATCTGCCTGCATAGGGCACACACAATAGTGTATCAAGCACATGCACTGAGTATACAACAGGCTTTGCAACCACAGCAAGCACCATTGAGTCTGCCACAAGGGCAGTCACAGCTTGCACCCATGCAGATACAGCAGAATGCAAACGCAGGACAGTTACTGACTCCTAGAATAGGGAGTGTCACCATCGAGGGAGGGAATCCTTTCACAGGAATGAGCATGTACCCACAATAGGACAGCTCACTGGGTGACTTGATGTGTTCAGTACTATCCGTAACACCAAATCCTCAAGAGGAACCAAGGGTTGATGTCACGATAGGAGGCAAATCCTTTTCATTTCTAGTAAACACGGGTGCAACACGCTCATGTATACGGGGTGGGAAAATATTTACTCTCGGGTAATGCCATGAATGCACAAGGGTTCACAGGAGCTACAAGTAGAGTTCCTTTTACTGAGAAATTGCAGTTCCATGTAATAATGTCCCCACAAAAATATCGCCATGCAAAAATATCGCCATGCAAAAATATCGCCGAAAAATTGCTGTTTTTTGTGGGGACATTATTGCATGGAACATGTGGGGGACACCCCCGCAACCCCCAAACCCTTTTTTTTTCTTTTTGTTTTTTTTTTGGCTGCCCCAATCCCCATATATATGGTCACCCATACAATATCGCCACAACCTTTTCCCGGCAATATTATGCACAGCGACCATATATATGGGGATAATATTACCTAATACCGAAATTGCCAGTCTCTATAGGAGAATGTGATATGTCTGTGTCATTTTTGTATTCAAGGCAGAGACCAGTTAATATACTGCGTCGAGATTTAATGATGAGGTTGAATATGATGATTTCTTTTACTGATGAAGGTATAGTGTGTTCAATACCAGGAATACACTATTTAAATGTCAGTAAATTCATTATGGCATTTACAGGGCAAATAGCCATACGAGGAGTACTGTTAGAACCAGCAGTGTTTCATTATGGAGTACGCATTTTGCTAACATGGTTGCCTGGTTTAGTAGGTAAGATTATGAGGATACCTGATGAGTTTCTCTTTAGGCCAGAGACTCTTATGGACAAAGAGGGGGGGGGGCATATTTTTGCCTTAGAACTGCAAGCATCTGTAGTACGAGTGGTTTCAGCTATGCTCATAGGATTGGATGACAAGGGCAGAACATGGAGCACAGTGATTGCTATTGGAGAAGGTTACAGATTAACTGACGTCACTGATGAGAACATGTTTAAAGAAAACCCACTTGATGACGAAGTAGTGTTTGAAATGAGCATTACATATTGGGTTGGATCAGAAAAACACGAGATTCCACAAAGGATGATGATAGTGAGATAGCGTCCTGCATTTTTGATGAAGACATGGCAAAAGTGCCAGTTTCTTTATGGACTACAGGACCCTATGACGTAGGCCTATTAAAGGGGGTTGGAGAAGTTAAGATTAAACTCAAGCCAGGAGCAATTTTAACTCGAGCACGACAGTATCCTATGTCTTGAGAGGCAGACAAGGGTATGTCTAAGACGATATCCACCATGATGGATCAAGGCATTTTAGTGATGTCAGAGTGGCCATGTAATACGGCAGTGTATCCTGTGAAAACATTTAAGGGGGGTTGTGATGTTTAATTGAGTACATGTGATAGATTTACCAGCTTGTAGAAGCCGAGTTTCCTCTAGTTACTAACCCGGCGACTATCTTATGTAGTATTCCTGTTGAGGCGCGATATTTCACTCTGATTGACTTGAAAAATGTGTTTTTCTCAATGCTGTTGCATAAAGATTCTCAAGATCTGATGTCATTCACATTCAGACAGACTACGTTAAAAAGCAAATATTACCCCAGGGGTAGTGTGAGTCTCCATCGATTTTCAATAGAGTCCTGCAGATGGACTTAAGCAATATTGATTTGCCAAGTTTTGTATTGCAATACGTGGATGATATTTTGGTCTGCAGCACATCAGAAAAAGAGTGCAGACATGACTTAGTTCAGCTAATGATTATTTTACCCGAGAAGGGATATAAGGTGGACAAAGAAAAATTGCAATATTGCCAAGAAGAGGTGTTATACATAGGCCAGTTAATTTTGCATGAAGGAAAGAAGGTTACACCTGAAAAGGCTGAGGCCATTTTGAAGATGGCGAAACCGCATACAATAATGCAGATTCAGCAATTTTTGGGACTATGCAATTATGTGAGGGCACGGGTATTTGATTATAGTTCACACACAAGGCCATTATTGCAGGCCCTGAAAAAGGTTTGAGCGAGTCAGGAAAATATTGTATGGACTGAGGAAATGGGAGAAGTGTTTGATGAGTTGAAAAAGGCAATTTGCACAGTTCCAGTTTTAGGGATTCTGAATTATTCTGAGGAATAATTTTTATTCTCGCACACGAATAGAACAGTTATAACGGCAGTACTCACGCAAAGAAGTACGTTGGGGTACAAGCCTTTAGCATATTACAGTGGGATTTTGGACCCAGTATTGAGGGGTCACTTCCCCTGGGATCAATCTTTGGCAGCCGCCGCGTTCGCTATTGAGAAGTCTGACAGCATAGTAATGGGGTGTTCCATGACAATGATTGTTGAGCATGCATTATTTGCTGTTTTGGAAAAACCTAAGTGTACACTGACGTCTCAAAGTGCTTCTGCTTATGAGGTGGTCATATCGAATCCGTCGATTAAAATAGTCAGATGTAAAACAGTGAATCCTGCCATGTTTGTAGCCAAACCACTGGCAGATGACTAGCAGGCACATGATTACTCCAACTATGAGGAGTTTTATGACGAGATTGCGAGGTTGAAAGAAAATGCTCTATCAGCTGGGGAGATTCTCTTTATTGATGGTTCTTCGAAAATTGATCAAACTGATGGGCAAAGATATACAGGTGCCACTGTGGAAAGGCACATGGCTAATGGGGAATTTGAAGTATTGATAAGTGTATGACTACTATCTCACTTTTCAGCGCAGGCTACAGAATTAGTGGTGCTGATTGTCACGCTTGAGAAAAACATAGACCAGGAAAGTAACTGTGTACAGTGACTCTGTTTATGTTACGTCAACAGTGCATGCAGGGCTAGCACGTTGGAAAAGGAGGGGCGAATGGCACTCCAGTGCAACATGCCGCCTTATTGGACGGACTTATTAAAGCACTACAGCTCCCAGTAGTCATCGCAAGCGTTAAGTGCGTAGAGCACACTAAGAGAGCAGACTTTCTTTTACGTGAAAACCAAACTGCAGACGAAGAAGAAAAAAGAGTTGCATATTCAGAGGATATTATAAGCTTTGATATGCCCGATGTGAATGAAAGAATTGTGGTGATGATGATTAGAAATGAAGCACCACAGGATGAGAAAGATCTGTGGACACAGAGGGGGTCTTCTTTATCCCCTTCTGATGCATTGTGGCGAAAGCACTGGTAAACCGGTGATGCCTGTAGCCTTATTAAGGGTGGAGTTGGAACAGCTACACTACCCTGTGCATGTCACTAGGGAAAGCCTTGCAGAAACTATTTTGGAAAGTTGGTTTGTACCAAATTTCTTAGAACACGTTGCATTTTTTGTAGTAAATTGTATCATATGTGAAAAGTTTACTGCTGGGCACACGCTGTGAACAGTTAGAGGTGTTATCTCTTGACCAAATGGTCCTTTTCAGCATTTACATATCGACTACGTTGACATGCTGCAGGTCTGTCATGGTTACAGATATATGATAGTGGTAGTGTGCCCTTCCTCAAGGTGGGTCAAAGTTGGCCCATGCAGACATCCAGATACCACTTGCGCTGCAAAGTTCCTAGTTCGAGAAGTATTTCCTAGATGGGGAGTATGTGAGGTATTAAGATCAGACAATGGACCCCATTTTGTGAAATAAGTGTTTGATGAGCAGATTAGCTTATTGCTCATTATAAAGCATATGTTTTCTTCACTCGTAAGCCAACAGGATATGCGAGAGACTCAATGGCTTGCTAAAAGAAAGAATAGCTAAACTTAAGTTAACACTGAAAAAGGATGGCTGCGTTGCCTGCCTCTTGCATTATATGCATTGAGGAATCAACCAGGCTCTGACCATCATCTTACACCCTATGAAATAGTAACAGGGAGGCGAAGGAGAACGCCTCTCACTCCGCCATTGAGGACTATAAGTGATGCCCCGACAACAGCCGAATTGTTAGGAGACGAGCTACGTGCCGACGTAACATGTATAACTACAAGTATCTCTGTCATTTCAGAACAAGTCAGGCGAACGGGGTGTCGGTCTCAGAACACAGATGATGACCATGCAGCAACTGGATCAATAGAACTTTTACCACCAAAACGTTTCCCCGGAGATCAGGTACTGATCCGTAATTTCGTTCGCAAATGGCATCAACTCCGGTTTAACAGCCCTTTCATTGTGGAGGATGTTACTCCATTGGCAGTGAAGGTGCAAGGTAGATGTGCTTGGATATTCCTGGGAGACGTGAAGATCTACAGCAACGAGACCACTGCACCCCAACCCCATTCAGAAGCAAGTCAAAGAGAAATAGTTCAGCACGTACAGACTAGATTGATGACTAGGAAGAAGGATGCAGAGACTGTCCAGTAGACAGATAAAGAGTTCATTGGACTGTGGTTCATTTGAGACACTCTTTGTAGCTGCTAAACAAGGAGTGAAAGAAAAAGCTACTGTTCTTGAGCCTCCGGAGTTTGGTAACATTGGACTGAGACACATTGAAGTCTTAAAAAGAAATGCCAGATCTAGAGTACATCTTTGAAAATTGGAAAAAGGAGCAGTTCCCTGATTCCTTTCTCACTGAGTTTCTCTTTGGAGGTGTCCATGGTGGTGCCTAATGGCAATGTTCATCGGATCATTCTTACTGTTTTCCTCTTCATTCTTTGTGCGTATCCTAATCTAATTGGGAGAACTACTGATGTTTATGTATCTTTGCTAGATCCTAAAAATGGTCCAGTCGTGAGGAGATTGCTCGCAGCCATAATAGAGTAAATCCTCCATTGACTCCAAAACTGCTTGAGTACTGTATGGAAAACACAAATGCCTCTGTCTGATGAAGACGCTAATAGACTTGTTGGAATGGTCTTTTATTACTTGATTGAAGAACGCCCGCATCTTGTTGGACGACAAACATACACTCATACATTTCTGAGAGATCCTAGGAATCAATTGGCAATCAATCACTTGCTATGTGATACAACTGAGCAAGTTCGTCTGTTGTCTGAGACAACACAGAGAGCATCCTGATGGATTTATCGAGTGAGGACATCCATAATCTGTTAGCTTTGGTCTTTTATCATCTACTGGAAGCACATCCTCATTTGGTTTGGCGAAAAGACAATTCTTTTGTATTCATCAGGAATCCTATCAACCATCCTGCCATCAGCCAGTTGCTTGTGGAGCTCGTGGAGCAGATCCAGCTATTGCCAGATTATTTTATGAGATTGCCTGATTAAAGTTTGGGTTTTCCTTCCTTAAAAGTAAAAGCAGAAAAATGGGTAACATGGATAGCAGCAATAATTCGGCAAAGAATGAGAGGCCACCACAATGTGCAAGAGGCTATTGTTGTATCTGTAGGACTTATTGGTACAAAATTTACACTTGCATTATGCTCATTAACATTCTACTTCCTCTCACAGTACCTACTATCTATTATGTAGATCAAAATAAGGCAGTAGCTCCTGGGTATCTTCCTATGTAGCAGGAGGGTATAGAAGTGGCAAGTGTAAGACCACCGAGACCTTATGTGATTGTTCCTACTCCAGTAGCTCATATGGAGGCACCTGGTTCTGTGGCAATTGTCACTAGACATCCTCATTCAGGAAATAATCTTTTAGAAATCTTTGCTGAGCACCAGATACATATTATTAGAGAAAGGCAAAAGAAGAGATCTTTTGTGACTGATCCGACACCAGAAGCACATGTAATGACACTGATTGTCCTGACAAATGTCCCTATGATTCCCCCAATAAGAAGGAACTATGCAGACATACTTCATGATATGATTATAAGAGCTCATGAGGTAAGAAGAAGACCTAAGAGAAGTACACGGGAAGATGATGTATTGCTCTCCTCTGAAAAGTGCACAAAACTACCATAAATCACCAATGCAATTATAGAGCAAATACTTCAACCCAAAAAAAAAAACAGACACACAATAACTCACAGCCACGCACGCTTTAGAAGATAATCAGCTCTTTATGGCTATTTATTCAAAGATTACAAGTACATAGAAATAACTCTTAAAACTAACATGGACATAGATCACAGAAAAAGTAAAGATGTCAAATAAAGAATACATCACCATGAGCGTATTATCATTCTTCATCTCGCCCATTTACGGCTGGAAGACCCCGAGGACAGCCAGGACGAGAGTGCCACAGCTCACAGGAAGGCCAGACAGAGCGTCCTTCTCTAGCTGAAGTCTCATCTGACCCCTCCAAGTTTCCGCCTATATAGGCACTCCAATAAAAGGAGTTAATTCTCGAACCTTCTGGAATTGCACCTGCGCAGTTGAGGAACAGCTGTCGGTTGCCAGCTGGGTCAATCGAGAGCTCCCCCCAAGGAATGCAGGGCCTCCCTGCTCTAAAAATATGCTCCAATGAGAACACTTTCCCAGCAGAAATGGCCTTGACTGCATACCAAGTTTGGAAAAAAACATGTTTGTCTCAGCACTGTGAATCTAACACTTCAGCAAAATGTGTGCAGCCTTTCACTGCGGAGTGAAGTAAATATCCAACATGGCTCCGAGCACTCTCAGAATGCATTGTGCTCCCGCGCCATTTTGAATTGAGCAGAACAGATGATCATGACTTGAATGATTATCTAGACAGCACAGCACATTTGGGAAACAACATGTGGTATCAGCACATGAAAGAGGTAGGCAAAAGGACCTCAAAGGAGGAATGCTATGTATGGGCACTCCTGCCTTATAGTATGGGGAAGTCTAGGATATTCGTAGCCATTGAAATAGATGTTCAGACAGCACATTGCCTATCTCACATTGCACTCTGCCGAACATGAGGTCAATTTATGGGCTGAACAGCTTATTTAAAATGGGCAACTGAATGGACAGATCCGGATGAAGATGACTATGTGCAAGACACAAAGACAAGAGAAAGAGCCAACACTAAGAATCATGTGATAAGATATGAACATCCTGGAGTGACAGGGGCTGGAATTAGATGGGAAGTAAACAGAAGATTTGAGAGTCCAAGAAAATCAGCAGAAGACATTTGAAGATGGAAGAACAGAGGCCAGATGGAGATTTGGGGATCAGTGCTTTCTCCAGGCAGATGGGAAGAAGGAGTGGTTATCTGCAGAGCATGGGTAGTGATGCACCACTACAAACCAACCATTGGCATTGTGGAAAACAGATGCAAACCTTTATGGCTGAGACTTGCTAAACTACTGACATGATTTGAAGATAAAGGAGGGCCCCCTGCAGATAGTGCCTTTGGAAAGTGTAAAACTGTGCTTCAGAAATAATGGCACAAGAAAACTTGGAGAAAATCAGAACTGTGGTCAAGTCTTTGATGTGCCAGGGATGAACATTGGAACAGCAGTGATAATGGATCACTACTGGGCTTGTGGATCCAGAGCTTATATGAAGTTGCCCGAGGATTGGGGAGGACTGTGTTCTATAGTGAATGTTCATATTCCAGCAATGGTGATTCCTAAAAGTGATCTGAACAATGGTGAGTTTCCAAAAGCAGATGCTCAACTGAGGAAGAAGAGATCTGCTGAAATCCTGAATCGAATGAAGAGAGAGCACTATTTCTCAGCTAATCAATGGAAGCCTTTGATTCTATTCCATATGAACACAGACTGTTTAGTAAGACTTCACCATTGATATTCACTATAATCTTCATGCCCATGATCCAGACAGATGCAAATACTAAGTGGTTACAAATAACCAGATGGGAATTGTTGCAGACGATGAACACGACTATCAAGGGATTCAGTGCTATCAAGGAGGAGCTGAGAGCCATACAACTGATGACTCTTCGGAATAGGTATGTCTTGGACATGATCACAGCCATGGATGGAGGTGTTTGCGCCAAAATTGGAAAATCATCTTGCACGTTCATACCTGCTCATGACGACGAGAATGGTACCTTGACAGGGGCCATAGAAATGCTGATGAAGTTACAAGTCCAAATGATAGACGAAGTGGAAGACATTGCTGATGCCAGTTGGTTTGGATCACTCTTTTTGTGGGTTCCACAATGGATGGCAGATATATTTAAGTTCCTTGGAGCCCTGATAGTGATGCTGATGCTTGGATTTTGAGTGATCAGGATAATAATCTTGCAATGCAAGAAGCCTGCCAAGAAAGCTGTGGGAATGAAGATCATGATTGATGTCAAATCAGGATGGAAATTTAAAGAGCTGACAGACAAAGAGATCAGAGACTACGTGAAGGTCAGCATGCATGCACCTGAGTGAACAAAGTTCCTGTACCCGAAGAACCACAAGAAATACATGGGGATATAGATCTACTGCAGTCCCAGTGGACAATGCATGCTTATGTCTTGGAGTAAGGATGAGTATGTGAAATCAGCAGGATGCTTGAAGGGAGTAATAAAGATATGGGTCCCAAAGAAGCATTCCTTCAGAAGAGGATGTCTGGATGTGAAGACTGATGAGAGAGTGGTCGATGAATCACCCGGGGGGGGAGTGTAGAGGTGGAGCCAAGTACCCCGACCCAAAGCTCTTCCTCCATGTTGCCTATATGTTCGGAGCTAGAATGTGAAACACATGCATTGCCAGTAAGAATGCCTCTACCGAAGAGAATCATGGAAGTAAGATTTCCGTTGAGAAAGCTGTACATGCATACACGACAATATGATGGCCATTTGAATGAAATCCCAGAGGAAGTGGGAAAAGCAAGGGAGAAAGCAGATGGTAAGGTCATGAAGAGCAGAATTGACACACCCAGAAGAGATGCAGAGATGAGAGAACATAAAGATTCTATAAGCTCCAAGTAAAAGGTGTTAAAGATGAGCAACATTTCGGGCTCGAAATTAAGATGTTCATGCTACAGAAATAATGAAGACGTTATCCAGCCATTTTACAAATATACAGTCGCGGCAATGCAAGTAGACAAAGTATTCTTTAAGGCTGGCTATGTAGTGAATAGATTGTGGCAATTCGCCAACATATATACATAGGAAATGTAAGGACTATGGATGGTTCCACAATGCGCTTTAGCTGGATTCCATAAGCAGAAACACGTTTTCAGTGTGTCGCAGTTAGAAGTCGAAAACTCAACCATGGAGGTGGATCAAAGAAAGGCTTGATTGGATCAACACCAAGAGGTCAAGGCCACCTTGGGCCTGGATGTGCGTATGAACAATTACAGAACATGTGAAAAGAACAAACAATCTGTCTTAAATGAGAGGCGAGAACATCAAAGACGTCATAGGTTCATCAAATAGTAGTATTTTAAATGCAGTAAGACTTGAAAACATGGTCTACAGCCACGTGGTCAGATGAAAATAGACACTATAATGAATGGTATCAAAACCAAGAAGACAGAGTATGCTCATATTCTCCAGCACAGAGAACATATCCAAGGCCGAATTGAAAGCCTTAATTTGACTAGTAGGCCTCAAATGCGATGCTGGATGCCAGGGCTAATTGGTGGGAAGTTATGGTTATGACCAGCCCACCAGCACCTGTGTGCCAGCCTGCATGCTGCTTGCATGGTTGGAATATTACAGAGAGGATTACAAAGGGGGGTCCTGAGAGTCTCTTTGACTGACATTAGTCCTGGTTTACCAGAGCCTTACCCAGAGTCTGTAGCTCACTATCTTTCACAGAGGAGAAATATCCAAAACATATCAATCTTTGTCCTGCACTGGGGCAGTCCAGCACCAAAATGCTAGGCAATTCTCCTGTGAACAAGAGTACCAACAGCAACCCCAGACACGTGTTTTGGTCTGGGGACCTCATCAGTAGGGTGGAGCTGTGCCTCTCTAAGAATAGTGAGCAAAGGGTCCATGTCTGGATTCCCCTAGTAACTTAGCGTGAGACCTAAAGTTACTTAAAATATGCAAATAACAAGTGGGGTCCTGGGAGTCTCTCTGCCAGACATTAGTCCTGGTTACGAGAGCCTTACCCAGAGTCTTTTTTTTTTACTTTATTTTTCAGATGACCGTTACATTATAGTAGTGACATTATACAGAGTTCTTTAAGCATACATTCAAACATATGACAATTGACAGTATACAGGCATGTCTGGATTCATCCTTTTATTGATCGCTTCGGGTTGTGTCCTCATCCGACTCCACTCGGTCGGCATCTAGGTATCTCCGTAGAAGGCCCCATATGTGTTTTTGTCTGCAGGTGGATTTCACTCCTTTAACATAGTTATCCTTGCATTCCTGTAGAAATATTAGGTCTCTAAGCCAAGCTTGTGAGGTCGGGACTGTTTTCGCTTTCCAGTTTTTAAGTATGTTTCTTTTGGCCACTGCACTGGCAACATTAAAGAGTCTGCGAGTGACAATGGAGACCTTACCTATGTCTCCCAGTAGATATTTCTGAGGAGTGGCCGGTATACATATGTCTAATATGTCACTTAGTATTGTGGCTATCTCTTCCCAGAAGTGTCTGATCGGAGGGCATTCCCAGTACATATGTATGGAGTTCACTGCTGGAGCATTGCATTTTGGGCAGAGGCCCTGCTTTGAGAGGTCAAATTTAGAAATTCTGCCGGGGTTCATATGTAGGTGATTTAGTATCTTAAACTGGATCAGTCTAAAGTTGGCACTCATGGAGATAGATCTGGTATAGTAACTGTATCTTGCCCATTGTTGATCATCTATTGTTGTGCCCAAATCTCGTTCCCACTTTGTCCTCATCGTGCTTTTGGATGGGGTATGTAGTTGTACAGCTTTGTATAGCGAGGATATGTTGCCTGTAAAACCCTCTTGCGTCAAAACGGCAGACAGAAACTGGTGTGGGGTTGTTGCTGTTGGAAATGATGGCCATTTGTTTCTGCATGCTGCCCTTAGCTGTTGGTACTGTAGTGTTGTGATAAGGGTTGCGCCCACCTTCCCCTGTACCTCCAGCAGTGACACAAATCTCTCATTGGGTAGAGGTGTTCCAGTCGCATTTCTTTCCCCGGGTCCCACCTCCCCTGTAATGCTGTATCTAGTGTGGGTTTGGTATCTGGGTAGTGCCAGAGGGAGGTGAAGGGCCAATAAGGGTCTGTGCATCCCACTCTGTTAAATAACTTCATCCAGGCGCGTACCGTGGCGGTCAACAAGTCCACCTCGCCGATATCTTTCTTAGCTGTGGAGAATATCATGGACTGTAAGATTATGGTGGCAGCTGCAAACTTCTCCACTTGTATGTGAGCATACTTTTCTGTAGAGTTGCCCCAGTATTTTGCAAAGTGTGCCTGCACAGTGTAATAGTAGAGCAGGAGGTGCAAGGCTGCTATTCTGCCTGTGTTGTACCTCTGACACATTTTGGCCCAATGAAGTCTCACCGTGTCTCCCCCCCATACAAAGTTCATAGCTCATTTTTGGAGATTATCAAAAGATGTTCAGCCAGTCCATATTGGGGTGTTACTAAATAAATATAACCACTTCGGTACCACCACCATTTTAAGTGGAGCTATACGGCCATATACAGATATCGGGAGTTTGTCCCAGATCCTCAGCTTGCACTCAAGCAGCGATAGATATGGTTCACAATTTGAGGCGTGTAGGGTACGTTTATCTGTTACCATAATGATGCCTGGGTATCGTGCAGAAGTTGGGACCACCGGAACTGGACCATAGCTTGTGATTGTGTTGTGGCCTGTGTTAGGGGAATGACTTCAGATTTAGACTGATTCATCTTATTTCCTGAAAATGTTGTGAATTATTGTATCTCATTCATCACTGGAGGTAGATTGGTCTCTGGATCTCTTAGGTACATCATGGTGTCATCTGCATAAAGAGAGATAAATTGAGGGGGGGGGCTGATATGAATTCCCCTCCATTCGTGTTTATATCTCAGTCTCGCTGCCATGCCTTCTATGGTTCATGCAAAGATGAGGGGGGAAAGGGGACATCCCTGTCTCATGCCTCTGTATAATTTGAACCCAGTTGATATGGTCTTGTTGGTTCTAATTAGCAGTCAGATCTTTATATAATTGTCATATGCAGTTCAGGAAGCCTGACCCAAATCCCATTTTGCGCATGATAGCATACATATACCTCCATGATTCGGAGTCGAATGCTTTCTCAGCATCTAGAGCGATTGCCACAGTTTTGGCCTTTGGGTCTAATTGTGAGGTGATGGCAAAAAACCTACGGACGTTCAAAGCAGTGGATCAAGTAGGGATGAATCCTGATTGGTCTGGGTGAACTAATGTATTCATGTGTGGCAATAAGCGGTTAGCTATTGCGTTGGCAAATATTTTAGTATCCACATTTATCAGGGACGGGGGACGGTACAATGTGGGTTCATGCGGGGGTTTATGAGGCTTGAGTAGGGCCGTAATTATGGACTCCCTCATGGATTTCGGTAGTGCTCTGTTCTCCAAGGCATCGTCCCACACCTCTAGCAGCTTAGGGGTGAGCTCTGTGTTAAATGTTTTATAGAGGTCTGCAGGAATACCGTCTGAACCAGGAGTCTTAATCGCTTGTAAATCTTTGACGGCTTACCCAATGTCCTCTGCATTCAGGGGGAGGTCCAACATGTCCCTATCTAACGGTTCCAGTACTGGCAGCAGGAACAAGTCTATATATTCCTGGAGCTCTTCCGCCCATACCACATCAGCATTTACATACAATTTAGTATAGAAACCTAAGAATACTTTGTTTACTGCTCGGGCCTCTTTGTGTAACATACCATCTGAGCCTCTTATCCCTGTGATCTTCCTTACCCCTTGTTCAGCTCTGATGAGATTAGACAGGGATCTACTTGCCTTGTTCCCCTCACCATACCTTCTGGCCTTTATCGGTTGTGCCATGTACAGAACCTCACGTTCCGCTAGTGACCAGAATTGAGGTAGCTGGTCCTGTAGTGGCTTCAGTTTATCAATCTCCGGTGCTTGTGCGTATGATTTTTCTAGATCTTTTAGTGTGAGATCAGTTTGATTTAGTTCGCTCCTTATGTCTCGTAGGGTACCACGTGAGCATGGTAATAGGTGTCCCCTCAGCCAAAGCTTAAAGGTTTCCCATACCATAAGTGACTAACCCACTGATCCCGTATTGCGGTAAAAAAAAGTCACTTATGTCTGATCTCAGTGGCTCTATCACTGATTCATCTTTCAATAGAGCTGGAGACATCCGCCATTGACATACATTCTGATCATTGTCTAGCAGCTGCAGGTCTAGGAGCACTGGGGAATGGTCGGAGAGTGTGCGGGGTAGCACGACACAATCTCTCACACTTGGGATGAATTCAGGTGAGCACAGCCAATAGTCTATGCAGGAGCTGGATCCATGTACGTATGAGTGGAATGTATATTCCTGCTAGTCGGGATGGAGTTCTCTCCGTGCATCCGCGAGTGGCAGTGTGGCCATAGCTTGAAGTATAGTCAGAGCTGATTTAGTGTGGTTCCTGTGCCCTTCAGATGGCCTGTCTTTCTTTGGATCAAGGATTGTGTTTAGGTCACCTCCCCATATTATTCTAGCATCTCCCACCAGTAAAAGCAATTCCAATATCTTGAGGTAAAACCCAGGTGAGTCTATATTAGGTTGGTATGTATAGATTAAGATTAGTTCTTGGTTATGTATTGCCCCGCATACTATTACATATCTACCTTCCACATCAATCTTTGACCTGGACATCTGAATCCCTGTTTGTTGGTGTATTATTGTTAGTACTCCTCTAGCTTGCGTGGAATAGTCTGTCGCTATTTGCAGCTGACCCCAAGTACGAGTAAATGTGTTTGTCACTCTCTTGATGGCATGTTTTTCCTGTATAAGGAGGATGTCCATTTTATGTCTATTAGGGTAGGCCAGGAATTTCCTAGCTTTTATGGGGTTTGCCATACCTCTAATATTCCAGGACAAAAGCTTAATACCCTGTGTCACCTTGGGTGTAGCCATCGGTATTGTGTATCCATGTCTGTCTTGAAGTTATCGGTTCGACCGGAACTCTTACAAGCTATATATTCATCAGTATTTTTAATTAAACAACATTTCCCCAAACATCTTCCCTTCCCACCGCAGGTATACATGAACACAATGTTAGCTGCATATCTTTCCCACATCCCTTCCCTTTTTAGGCAACTGGCCTTACCCTCATCACCCACCCCACCCTCACCATCTCCCCAACTGGACAGTGTAACCCCATATTCAAACTGCAATTTCTGCAACTATGGGTGACGCTCTATGGCCGTCACCATAATGCTCAACTCGATCCGCTCTTGGGAGCTGCTGTGCTATCTTCTGGCGGATCAGGATTTATTCGACTTGCTGACTGTATTCGAATGCTTCATGGCTTATCTCATGATGGGTTAAAACTGAGGGTCTGATCTGGTCGAGGGTAGTGGGATGTTCTGTTCTATGTATCCTATCATTTCCTCAGTTGTCTCGAAGAAGTGTGCTCTCCTGGAGTGTTGTAGCCAGAGTTTTGCCGGAAACAGCATGTTGTATGGTATGGATCTTACTCTGAGTGCCTTTTTCACATGATCAAAAGTGTGCCTTAGCTGCCTGGACACCATTGGAAATGTTGGGATATATGTGCACCTGTGTAGAGTCATATGATAGTGTTCCTTTTTCTCGGGAGAGGCGAAGAATCAAGTCCTTATGCCAGTAATTGAGTATGCGTGCAATTATTGTTTGTGGCGGCGCCCCCGTTTTGGGTCGGGGGGTGAGGGATCTGTGCGGCCCTCCTGATGAGAAATTGTTGGGAGAACTGAACTTCTGGAAGCATATTACGTATCGCCTCCTCCAAAAAGACCTCCATCGGCACATTCAGCGGTTTTTCTGCCAATCCCAACCCCCTAATATTGTTTTGTGGTGACCTAGATTCTATGTCATCGCACTTGGATTGGACCAGTTTCAGATTCTTCTTAATATCTTCAACATTCTTGCCTTGTATGGTAGATGTGTCTTCCAGCACCCCTATTCTAGTTTCAGCTTCAGTGACTCTTGCATTTACTTTTTGTAGATCCGCCCTGATTGAGGCTATGTTGCTGCTGATGTTGTCCAGCCTGCTATTTACCACTGCAAATCCTGCTTGTAGTGCTGTCATGTAGGGGTCAGTTTCTCTTTCCGCAGGTGCTGGGGCATTAATGGGACTTTTCTGCATGGACTCTGCCCCTTCTTCTGTCATATTTGGGTTAGTAAACACACCCATGGGGCCTTTCCTGCCTCCTTTGTGGCCTCTAGTCATGCCAGTGCTAGCCCAGGCAGGTTGTGGGCCCGCTCCCACAGTGTAGTCTGATTGTTATGTACGGGGAAAACTACTGTGGGGTAAGGGTTCTTGGTATGGCGAGTATGATGTGTCTTTTGGTTCACAGGGCAGTGCAGAAGGAGAGCCCTCTGTTATTTAGGCAGATCAGGAAGGAGGGTTCAGCCTCTAAGTGACGATTGCCTGGCGATGCTTATGACCACACTGTAACTCCTGCTGTGCTTCCTTGAATGTACACCGTCATGATCTGGAAGACTTGAATTGGCCTCTTGGATTTCGGCAAAAGTCATCCATCAGGACGTGTCTGCAGGTTTTTACTAATTTGGTGTGTTCACCTACAAGTAGGTTACAGCTCTATTTCATGCCCCAGCAACTCGCGTTAGGTCAGGGTGAGTAGGTTATTTGGGTAACGGCGGCATGCCACAGATCGATCCTCTGAGTTTACTGTAGGTTTATAGAGTGAGTCCCCTGGGTGGGGACCCGCTCGGATATTCAGGCCTTCCCCATTGCCCGACCCTCTATGTTGTGTTGCACTGCAGTACTGCTAGGGCTTCCACCGACACCTCAATATGGGTGTGGGGCCTTATTTTCACACTTCCTTGACCCCTGACTGCCTCTAAGCTGTGTATCAATATACCAGCGGCACCCCCATGTACCTTTTCCAAGCCGCAGTCCACATCGGTTGCATCGCGTTGTCTCCCTCGACCCAGCCGGAGTCAACCGCTCGCACACAGCGCACACAGTGATTGGCCGGGGAGGGGGACCCATCACACTCTGCCAGGACATGTTGGCAGTCCTCCGGGTGTGGTTCTGTTGGAGGGCTGGCAGGCCATGCCCCTCTCCTGTATCACTTCTCTCTCCACTGAAGGATATCAAGTTTTCTTATGATGCTGTACAATGTGTTTTGTCATCTGGGGTCACTGCACTCTATGGGTTTGTAGTGCCGGAGCTCACACTCTGCGGGTAGGATCTCGTCTCCAGGTTCCGATCCGACTCGCTGTTGGGGGCAGGGCAGGACTCTGAAGTTTTCCTGCTCCGTTACACCACCGCACGACGTCCGTTATTTTTCCCAGCAGTCGTATCCAAGTATTAGTCTCTGAGATCTGCCTGCACGTTGATCCTCCGATGCACAAAATCTTCGGAAACCTCAATCTGCTTTGGTGTTCTATCCTAAACTCCCCGAACTGCAGGATTCTCTATTAAAGATTCATGTATCGACACAGCTCTTCACCTAGGCGGCCATCTTGGTTGGTGTCCAACAGCACCCCCCTTACTCAAGAGTCTTTAGCTCACTATCTTTCACAGAGGAGAAATATCCAAAACATATCAATCTTTATTCTGCCTTGGGGCAGTCCAGCACCGAAATGCTAGGCAATCCTCCTCTGAACAAGAGTACCAACAGCAACCCCAGCCACGTGTTTCGGTCTTGTTGGACCTCATCAGTAGGGTGGAGCTGTGCCTCCCTAAGAATAGTGAGCAAGGGGTCCACATCTGGATTTCCCTAGTAACTTTGCGTGATACCCAAAGTTACTTAAATATGCAAATAACAAGGGGGGTCCTGGGCGTCTCCCTGCCAGACGTTAGACCTGGTTACAAGAGCCTTACAGAGGGGTACAAGGGTGCCAACTATTTATAGAGGGACACGTAATAGAGAGCCCTATAGTTTGTATAATTAATGGGACGTTGTGTATTTGGTTACCCAATCCACCTTCCCTGACCAGTACCCAATCACCTTCCCTGACCAGTATAGAACATATACCTAGATGTTTCTTGTAAGCCTACCACCATTCCAAATAGGTTTTTGTAGTTTGCAACGTAGGTAGATGTCAATAGTGATGAGTTTGTAGTACAAAACCTGCTTTTTTAATGTGTTGAATTGAGTGTGAAGATCGAGCGAATGCGCTGATGATCGTTGAAACTCCCTGTTTTAGATAATTGTCAGTAAAACAGTTGCACTTTGCCAACTTCCTGAGTCAGTTTTGAACATTGATGTTTGAGTAATATTATGCATCTCTATTTGTCTCTAAGTAGGGCTACCTCCGCTTAAAGGGCTGGGTCGGATGCCCCAGTTCACTTTTATAATGAGCAAATCGAAAAATGCTGATAATGATACAAGGAAGTGGGAAAACCCAATGCTTTAGAACAACCATTTCTGACAATGATGACTGTGCTAGGGTACAACAAGCCTTCACAGATAAGATTACATTAGCACGCAACATAATTAAAACCAGTTTAAATACAGAAGAACCCTGTTCAGAGGACGATTTAGTAAAGAATGAGTGGAATGATAATGAACAGCTCCGCTTCAAGTTTAAACCAATATCTACTATAGAAATGGAGAAGACACTAAAAAACATGCACCCATCTTCTTGCTCAGGTGACCTTATGCCATCTAAAATAATTTTTGAGAACATAAAATCTTTCGCCCATTTCTCAGGAGATTTGTGAATGCTTCCTTTTCTCACAAATCAGTTCCTGCGGCAATTAAGGAAAGAAAACGGTCTGAACCCGAAAGAGGTATTCAATTTAAGGCCCATCACAAATACTCCATTCTTAATTAAGATCATTGACACAATTGCTGCTACACAATTACAGAAACACTTGGAAACATCAGAGTCCCTTTACATGAAACAAACACTGGACTGAGAGGGCCCTTTTGGATCTGCACAGATGCTGGTTACTTTGAAGGACAGTAAGACAGGGATGCTGATCCCATTAGTCTTATCGGTGGCCTTTGTCTTACTGGACCACAAACGCTTGCTACAAACTCTAGTAGACACAGGCACTGCTCTAAGAACGTCATTGAGTGGAAAGACTCATTCTTGAGCGACAGAAAATCCTAGATTTGCTATGGTAATGCTGCCTCTGAGCCATTCCAGATACATTATGGTGTGCTACAAGGCGCATGCCAATCCCCTGCTTTATTCAATGTTTATATTAAACCATTGTGTGATCGAATGGAATGGATGGGTTTGCATTTTACAAATTATGCTGATGATATCCAGCTAGTGATAAAACTTAGCAGCAACCGCACACAGGACTCAGAAAATGTAAATACCATATTTGGATATATCAAAAACTGGATGAACAGAAATTGGCTATGCTTGAATAGCTCAAAAACTGATCTTATGCTTTATGGATCCAAACAACCCATGGCCATATTAGGACATGAATTCATTGGGTTTGAAGCGGAAGGCTGCCATATACCTGTTTCTGACAAAGTAAAGACCTTGGGCGTCTTCATGGAAGCCTCCCTTGGGGCAAAAGCCCCTCTAAATAGTGTTGTGAAATACTTGCACTATCATATGAAGGTATGGCAACAGATCAGACCACTGGTCACATGCAAGAACAGCGAAACCCTGGTCCGAGCGATTATAATGCCGAGACCGGATTATTGTAATCCCTTGCTTGGAAGCACCAGCAAGGAATGTTAACAAAAATTACAGAAAATCCAAAATGATGCCATCGGGATTGTGTGCAACATCCCTAGAAGGGAACATATAATTACTTCCTGGAGGGAACCTCATTGGCTTCTGGTGGCTAAATGTATTTATGGGGAAGCCCCCGGCTACCTGAAACAAAACCTGGCTCATTAAAAACCAAGCAGATCCTTACTCTTCAGCATTGCCCAGCATCTTACTGTCCCTGGATAAAAAGAACAAGGAGTAATGGCAGACCGTTTCCAGTACTGGCAGCTCAGGCATTGAATGACCTCCCGGTGGACCAATGCCTGGAAGAAAGGCCCTCTGTATTCAAGAGATGCCTGAAAACGCCACTCCTTGAATAGGTCAACCTGTAAATCCTTCCTATTATGTTATGTCTAATCTAACTGAAATTTCCATGTGTTTATGGGGTGCCCTGATGCCCACGGGCTTCAGAGTGGTACAAAATAAATAATCAAAATATGTGATTTTGTGAGCAGGGGTGCATATGTTAAATGCAGCCCCTGCACTGAGAGGCTTGATTGTTACTGCAGCTTTCAAGATGGCACCTGTGACCCCTGAACCTGTTATGTGGCACTGGAGAATAGGCACTACGGATCAGGATATTGACCCATCAGGGCGCAGGTGTACACTATGCTTTTGGCATGGAGCTTAGAAAAAGGGGCACTGGTAAGTAAGTCACACTTTCTGAGATGGAATCACCCACATCGTTTTATTCATTAATACAAGTTTAAAAACAAGGCTTCTATACCCTTTCTTGGACAGATAGAAAAAAACATTTTTAAGTGGAAAAAGAATGTCTTGACTACCTGTGAGATCTGTTGAACCAGTATTAGATCGTTACCTATCATTTCATCTACGTTATCACTCGTGAAAACAGCAGATAACATTTGCCTTATGTGGGAGCTCAAACAGATCCATGCTCCTGAATTGATTAACCGTAATGATCTGAGTGCAGTGAGCATAGCTAAATAAATTGAAGGTTAACTAATGAATCAACTGCAACAATGGGCCAAGATAGACATTAAATAAAATGGTGGAGTGGGTAGATCCATGAGAGCTTCACATTTGATAAAGGTGGGTTCTTAAGAGAAATTAGGAATAGTTATTTTCACTGTTGACAACCAGAGAAGAATTAAAATACATTCAAGCACAGTTCCCTCAACTTGTGATGCTCAATCGGGATATTGGGACTGAGTACCTTACCATGGATAATGTCACTCAAGAGGTCCACTAATACAACAAGTGCTCTTCTTCCTTTAGATACAACAACGTAGGTCATTTAGGGTCACTATCAGCACTAAATTGGTGCCTGTACATGGTTTAATCCTGGCTTGTCACCAGTCCAGGATTCTGTTCTCCCCCAAGAGTGTCTCAAGTTCGAAGACCACCACAGACTCAAAGTCTTGGCCTGGTGCAGTAGTAGGTTGACAATAGGTTGTAACTTCCCCGGATCTTTGCCATCCAGTGCTGACTTTTTCAGGTGACAAATTTGTCTCTTTATGTATGGATTTTACCTATATCATCCATTACAAAAATGGGTGTCTGAGACAAGCAGAATACAGAAATGCAGACAGGCTTTTGAAAGTCCCATGAGACCAATCCTAATGGTTTTATTTAAAAATGTTTACAGCATCAGGCAAGGGACAAGAAATCTGGTCAGGTATACGTGGCATTGATTGACTTAACTGTTGCATTTGAAATAAATAGGGGTCTTCTTAGAGAGAAACCAGCAAAGTGGCTTATTCCAACTGGTCTGTTTCTCCCTATTATCACATTGCATGATCACTCAAATATGCAAATTCATTTAAATCATGAAGGCGTTCTTTCCTGGAAGATTATCGCCTATTCAGGAGTGAGGAAGGGGTATATTCTGGCCTCCATGCCTTTTTAATTGATATGTTTTGAATATTGGGGACTTTATTGAGAAGAATGTGTTTGTTTCACCAAAGTCGGACTTGTTAAAGTTGACATGGCTATCATATGCCAATGACTTTTTCTTTTTTGACCTTACCCCGATTGGGCTTCAGCGATTGATAGACTGTTTTGTAGTTTATGCTGGGATTAACTCCTTGGTGTTAAATTCTGTCAAAACTAAAATAATGCAATGCACTACAAATAGAAAGCTTTCCATATTTGCTTGGTGGAATGGGAAATAAAAGTTAGAAAGGCTAGACCATTTTATTTATTTGTGGTTCCCAATCTTTGAAAAAACACACCAATTGAGAACCAAGGATTGGCTCTGAGAATGTATAAATTCCTTAAGCAATCAACTTTCATAAAATTGATGTGAAATATGGGAAATGTTCTATGATCTTGGTTTTGAAATGTTATGACTGTAAGATTATACCAAAGATTTTATATGGAATAGAGCTTTTAGACTTGTGGATTTTAGAGTGGCTCCCTTGGTTGGAAGCATGGGTTTGGAGGAGAATTTTGAGATTACCTTCCTCTATCCCATTATCAATTTTAACATATGTGCTTGGATTTCAATAAATGACTGCTGTTGCTAATTGGAAATGCTTAACTTTCTTTAGGTAAGATTGTTAGGGCCTCTGACAAATTCATTATTTTGTATTTTTATTTATTTAGTTTATATAGCGCTTTACTCCAAAACGTTACACACTTTAACAACAGGATACATTTAACATTAACAATAACAGTAACAGTAGAAGCAATATACAATTGTGAATCAGACCAACAAAACAGTACATAGAGCAATTAAATTAAAGGGAAGAAGGAGTGTTGTCCAGTAGAAGTGAGAGGGAGAGGGAGTGGTGGGGAAGATAAGGAGGAGGGAAGGAAGGGGTAAAGGGTGAGAAAGAGGGGACAGGGGGAGGGGAGGGATTTGAGTAAGGTGATAAGGCAAGGGGTGTTGGGGGCTAGAAGGGCGTAGGGGTTTCAAGGTGGGGGATGGAGAAGGAGAGATTTAAGGGATGTGCAGAATGAGGAAAATGGTGGGCTAGATGAGAAGTAGGGAGTCCAAAGAGTAAGGAGGAGCAGTAGAAGAGTCAAGAGAAGATAAGGGAGGAAATTAAAAGTTTAGTAGCATGGAAATGGAAAGTGAGAGAGGGGCGGACTTTTGTGAATATTAAAGAGGTGAAAGCGGCAGGCACGAGAGGTGAGAGAGATGTGATGGGAAAAGGTGAGAGAGGAGTCAAAGTAGATGCCTAAATTGGGAGCGTGGTCAGAGATGGGGAGATTAAAAGAAGGAAAGTGAATGAAAGGAGGAGGAGAGGGAGGGGGAAGAGAGTTGAAGGGGAAGAAAACTACTTCTAGTCTAGATCAATAAGGACAGAAGATTGCTTAGAGTGTCGGGCAGAGAGGAGGTAGCTAAGTATGTAAGTGAGAGCAGTTTCAGGAGAGTGTTTAGGACAGAAGCCAGATTGAGAGGGAGGAAGGAGAGAGAGATTAGAGACAAAGGTTGAGAGTTGCGAGTAGGCAAGTCTGCGAGTAGGCAGGTCGCTCGAGAAGCTTAGAGAAGAATGGGAGAAGTGAGATAGAACGGAAGTTAGAGGTGAGCAGGGGATCAGCAGAAGGTTTCTTTAGAATAGGAATGATAGTGGCATGTTTGAAAGCAGAGGGGTAGATAGCTGAGGAGAGGCAGGTATTGAAGAAGGAAGTTAGGTAGGGAATGAGAAGAGGGTAGATCTTAGGTATAAGGAGGGAGGGGAAAGGGTCAGTTGGAGCAGATTAGGGGTGGGCTTTAGAGAGGAGGATGGAAACGTTGGAAGGAGAGACAGGGGAGAAGTCAGTCATGCAGGTAGAGGGGGAGAAGGGAGAAGAGGAAGGGGGGAAGTAAGAGGAGCAATTGATTTTTTGCCGAAGGGCAAGGATCTTGGAAGAGAAGAAGTTTGCAAAGTCGGATGGAGAAAGGGTAGAGGAGGATGAGGGATCAGGGGTAGGAGGAGAGAGAAGACGAGAGAGATTTTGGAAGATGCAGCGAGGGTGGGAGGCTTGGGATTGGAGAAGGTTGGAGTAGTAGGCATGTTTAGCTGAGGAGAGGCAAGAGTCATAAAGAGAGTGGTAAGAGAAATACCAGGTTTGGTTGGAAAGTGAAGGAGATTTGAGCCAGAGTCTCTCAAGACGTCGGAGGAAATGCTGCATGGAGAGAAGTTGAGGAGAGAGCCACGGGTGAGAGGGTTTCCGGGATGGACAGAAAAAGGAAAGGGGGTAAAGTAGATCTAGAGAGGAGGAGATAGAAGAGGAGAGAGTAGAAAGAGCCTCATTGGCCTGTAGTGAAGAGAGTTCTTGGAGAGGTGGGAGAGAAGAAGAGCAAGTGTCGAGAAAAAGGGAAGCATCAAAGTTGCGAAGGTCACGTCATGAAAAGATGAAGGGGAAGGCGTAGGAGAAGAAGAGAGGGGAAAGGGAGTAAGGGAGAAGAAGAGTAATGCATAGTCAGAGAGATACAGAGGAAGTGTGGAGACAGTGGAAGAGGAGGGGTAGGAAGAGTTGAAGATAAGGTCAAGAGTGGAACCAGAGGAGTGAGTAGGAGAGGAAGGAGGAGGGGAAAGAAGGTAGGAGTCGAGGATGGAAAAAAGGGAAGAGGAGTGAGGGGGGAGGGGAGGTGAAGATTAAAGTTGCCAAGTACAGTTAGAGGAGAGGGAGAGAGGAGAGAGAGAGGAGATGATCGAGGTCATCATAGAAGGAAGAAAGAGGACCTGGGGGTCGGTATATGATTAGAAAGGAGATAGGGTGAGGAGAGGAAAAGGACGTGTAAAGAAATTCAAAAGAAGGGAAGGAAGGAAGAGATGGAGGGGAGGTAGAGGAAAGATATTTGGGATGGAAGAGGAGGCCAATACCTCCGCCACGGCCAGTAGCACGAGAGATATGAGAGAAGGAGGAGGAAGAGGTGGTAGGGGAAGCAGGGACTGTAGTGTTGTGAGGATGGATCCAGGTTTCAGTTAGACAAAGGAAATGAAGGTTGAGATGAAAGAACATATCTAGGACTGCTGAGGTTTTATTGCAGAGGGATCTGCATTCCAGAGAGCAATGTTCATGAGGCTGGAGGGTTGAACAGTGGGGGGCTAGAGAAGATTAGGGCGGTGAGAGAGGGTAGGAGAAGAACTGGAATAGTGGGGGAGGGGATTAGAGAGGGGAATGGACATGAGGAGGAAGGAGATGGTGAGCTATAAAGGAAGTGGAAGGGGGGTGAGAGAAGGGGGTGAGGGGAGGGATGGTGAGGGCAGTGCGAAAGGGTTGTGGCAGAATGCACAACAGAGGGAAAGGGAGAGGTATGGAGATTGAGTAAAGTGGTAGGGGAGGGAAGGTGGGAGAAGGGGAAGCATTATACATTGACCTGAACTTATTACTGAGTATTGATACTATAATTCAAGTGAAGAATTTTGTTTCACATTTTGAGTCTGTGTTGCAATTTGTTGAGGTAAATCAGGTTGGTTTGGTTGAATACCCTCAGTTTGCAAAGAAATTGCCTATATCATTGGGATTGGTGTAAGAATATTGATGAAATTCATAATTACCCCTCGTTCGAACATCTTCGGTATGACCATAAAAAAGCAGCGCGTTTTAGCTCCTTTTGTAAAAATGATATTCATACGGGCAAATAAGAAATGATTTTGTTAGGTTTAGACTAAATTTGCATCCAAACAGACAATTAATTCTCAGATTTAAAAAAGTAGTTATAATTAAGTTTTTGTCATTTTTATACAGAACCAGATGAAATCGAATCTATGAAGCTTCTTTTAACGCTATGTCCTGCTCAAATTGGAAATCGTATTTGTTAATTCTTGGAAAATTGTATCTATGTTTAGTGTAATTGAATTAAAGGCCTTTCGGTCTTATTTTTTAAGTGGGGGATCAACTTTGGATATGATTGTGTTTGTAGGTTTTATTAAATCATTGACATTTCTTTTATTTTTTTATTGTGTATTTAATCAAAATATGGATTTTACACACATATACAAAAATTCATATCATAACACAACACATATCCATATAAAAGTATTCACAGCTCTAAAATATGCAAGAATTCTTGTCAAAGTCGTTTTTTTAGGTAGACCTAGTTCATCCAACATTTGTACAATTGCATGTGTTAAAAGGATTTATGACCCCGCTGACATGCAGTTCCACAGATCATCCAAATGTATTAAATTATTTGAAATACATAAAAATCAACCTAGATGTTTTGTTCTCTTTGGTGCCAACAGTGGGCATTCCACCAATATGCGCCAGAGGGTTTCTGGTTTTCCTGCAGAATTACACAGAGGGCAAATATCAGCACTATCATCCTTTTGCTTTTTTCGTGCTTGTGTAATTTCCCCCATTGGTAAGAGGTTCTGTCTAAATCTTAAACATTTTTTTCTTGTAACAGGACTGGGGAGTTGTTGAAGATAATTTGGTAAATGGCCAAGGGGTTTGTCAATTAGTGAAAAGGTAGAATGCAATTTATATCCTCTTGCGTGAGCTGGTAATAATCCAATTCTTTTCTTTCAACACCTTCTTTACACTCATTGGGTTACCCGTTAAGTCAGAGTGATCTTTTTCTATTGCATCTAAGAGACTATCGGCCACAGTTGATATCTTTTTTAGGAATTAGGAAATAAGAATCAAAAGAACCAGAGGCCTAGATAAGTCTTTCCGGGCATCGGCTCCCTCTTTCTGGAATTACGCTGTCCCTCAGAGAAACCTCCAGTTTGAGACAATTTAGAAGAGCCTTAAAGACACATCTTTTCAGATAAATCCCTTGCATGTTAGGAATTAACTAGCCTCAGCAAGGGCATACTGGTTGTTCCTCTCTCTTGTCCCGTCATTGTGCTGTATCCTATGTTTATATGTCAGCGCCCTGATGCCTGTGGGCTTTCAGCGCTATAGAAGTAAATAAATAAAGAACTATTATTGTTCCATTCTGTTAGGAAGAAGTACACCTGTATCTTTAAATGTGCATGCATAACTAGGTGCAAAGAAATAATTACTACAAAAACATTTTTGTTAAAACCTATTTTTACTAGGTTATAAAATACTGCCATTGGGAATTGGACTTAAATTTTGACTCACTAAAAAAATAATTGTATTCCCAACTTTAAAAAATAGGAGTAAAATACTCCTACTTCCAAATCTTATCTGGAGCACTCTATATATATGTATTGTTGTTTTGTTGTATTGTATAATATTTTTTGACATTTTTTTGATGAATGTGAACTTTTGTTTTAACCAATAACATATATATATACATATATATATATATATCTCGTGCCTTACAGCGGTGTTGATTGATTGAGTGATTTGCTATTTATAAAGCGCCTATGCACAATGTATTTCAAGGCGCAACCAGGCAAGGGAGGGGGAAACAAGGGAGGACAAGACACACAATCTTACTAGGCCTAGTATCATTTAGATCATGCAAGTGCACAGAGAGGAAGGGCAGGGGAGTGGGTACGGGGAGAAGTGCACCCAGAGCAGCAGGGCCATGAGTTGGGTACAAGGAAGATTGGGACTCCAAGGAGAATACCAACCCAGTAGTGCAAGGGAGGCCAGGTGGCAGTGCTGGAAGGCCAGCAGGCAAGTGCAGGGGGGATTGAACAGGGGGCTAGGTGTCCTTTAAGACTCAGAGGAGCACCAAGCAGCCAGTCAGTACAATGGTGCTCCTTGAAGCAAGGGAAGGTTAGCAGGGGAGAGGAAGAGAGAAAGAGGGAGAGAAGATGAAGGTCTTGGGGAGTTTTCGGAACTTAAGGAAGTCCAGCTCAAGGCAGAGAGAGGCAGGGAGGCCTTCCAGAGGTGAGGCACCTGCAAAGGAGAGAGATCTACTCCCCATTCTCTGCCTGGAGAAGCAACTCACCTGAAGGGAATTAGAAGTGGACGAGCAGAGGGCTCTAATTTGAAATTACTTAGGAAGAGAGAGTTGGAGATAGTGTGGGTCCCATTCAGTGCAAACCCAATACAAATCAGTGGCCAAAATAAACAAAACTGAAAGTTCCACCACTAGCTACCATGCTTCCCAACATCCAGGTTGTAGATAATGGAGTCCCAAAGTGTCTACAAGGAGGCTATTTGCAAAACATATCTATAGCCAAACACCAGATATAATCAAACAACATATTTTAATAAGTATAAATTGGTCTTGTCAAGAAATATTAAAAAGATTTTTCAAAATAAAACCATTTACAAAAACAATTTTTGTTTGCGTTTTGAAGAAAGAGAAGACAATGCATCAACATGTATTACCCATATAGTGCTATGCAACTGTACGTTCAGCCCAATGTGATGTTAGTAGCACAAGTGACTGTTTTAAATCTATAACTAGATTGCTATTAAACATGGGGCGTCAACACTAATGTGTGTTTTTGGGTATGGAAACAAAACCCATGAATAGGATGACTCTTGATGTCGGTGTGTTGTCAAGACCCGTCTTCACGTCGCTTTTTACAATTTGTAACAGAGCAGATACGGCATCATGCTGCCGAGAGGCCTGTGCATTAGACGTTCCTATCTATGGGTTCAAACATAGAAATACAATACTATATTAAGAATCTGGTCAGCCAAATTTTCAAGTAGGCTTGTTCCAAATAGGCACGGAGGGGAGTTCACACTACGAACCTTATCTTTAGTTTTACGAGGTGTCGGGAGTGGTTTTCTTCAGAAGTTATTTTGGCTCATCAGTTGTACAGAAACATAGGGATTATTCCATTACTAAAAAGGAAAGGACCAAGCAGATATGGTTTTAATGCTGGCTCCTCTATCATACTAAAGCACACAGACATGCAGGGTTGCATTGGCTCCTCGGCCTTTCGGCCAGTGGCCGGGCCGAAATCGTCCCTGGGGGTTTGTGGACGGTTTCTGGCCATGCCTGGGCCGGCTTGGAAGAAAAACAAATAGAAAAAAAGAAATCATTTTTTCCCCATTTTTTTTAGTTTTTTTTTAAAAAAAGCCTTTCATCCTTCTTAGGTCAATAAATGAGTACCAACACAGGTTGGGTGATATTGTATACATATTTGTTCAATAAAAAAGAGCTAAATGTAACTGCTATACAATAACATATTATTATTTGGCCCTGGACGTCTGCTTGGATTCACAGTAATTTAGGGGTGAAAGATCGTGTTTCATCGCTTCCTGGGATGTCACTTTGGGGTGGGGTCAAATGATATCACTCCCGGGATGTCATCAGAGGTCAAGGGTCGTAAGGCGGGGGCTGGGCCACTTGTTTGAGGCGAGCGGTGGGCCACTTTGTTTTGGGTGACCGGGCCTATTTCATGTCCCAGTCCGACACTGCAGACATGTATTCAAAACGTACACTCTTATTTAAAGTACCTGTGTCTTGTTTCGAAAGGGCCTGCTTCCAATCTCAAAAATGACTATGCGCGTAGACGTGTAATGCCCAAATCTAGATAACCCAGTGCTCAACTGACGTATGCCGTCCGCACACAATCTAGTGAAAAAGGTGAGAGAAGGGGGACATGAAGTGTTAGTGTTATCCACATTCACATTATTTAGGCATTCTAATGTCCCAGTAATATAAGCCAGCGCTTAGCACTTACCCGAGTTATCTACTTTTCAGACTATCCGACTGGGGTCTCTGGCTTTCATTGAGCAATACCTCATCCCCCTGAGCTGTGCTTTCTATGAGGGGCTGCATCTGTGTTTTACAAATGGTGGAGGCCTGGGAGTGATTCCCTCTTCCTGGTGCATCTGGACTCACGTGTTAATATGGCCTGTCTACCTTCTCATGTTTTACTCTCCCCTTCCCGCTACTCTCCAGGGGCTACTTTCCAGGGGGACACCCAGCCGGTAGACAACAGGTTAGACTCTTTGTATCATTTGTCGATGAATTGGCATCACAAAAACTGCAAAATGGCAACATTGTAAAAGGTGCAAGAACGAGAGGTTTGGGGAGAATCTATCTCTGCCTTTGAAATATACTCCTCTCTACTGAAGGATGTAAGTGTAGCAGGTTAAATGCTTTAACTTCCATGTGAATGAAACTGACCTTGGTTAAAGGGGAAAATACATTTCTTCACTACACTTGTGGGTCTGCTTAGAGAGAGCTGTTCTCTCAATTGGGGAGAGTGCCCGTAGCATTTTTCCCTGTGACTGGCCACGCTTTGGGGTTGGCTCTGAGGAAGGGTGACCATGAGATCCCCCACATACTGCCCAGGGCCCATCCTCTTGTGGAGGTTCTTGACCCGTTGGTCACCCACTTGCAATAGGCAGTGGACATTGTCACTGGCCTCAACAGGAAGTCACATATGCACTGCCGAGAGTTCACATTAGTATTACAGAAGGGGCATGGCACGTGCAAGAGGCATTTCATTAGAACAATGTGATTGCTGGTTACATGGAGCAGTCGGGCCACGCACCGAACCACATTGGCGGTGTGCACACGCACTGGGTACACCAACAGTGGACATCACAATGGGAAAAGGTTCCATGGGCATCGTCTGGTGGCTCACTTTCAGGGACGTCATTTGGGGGTCACCAGGGGTCGCACCTGGGAACCCTTAGGGCTGCCTTGCTATCCTTGTGGTCTCCCTTGCTACCCGTAAAAAAAACAACTAAAGAAATATATAAATATATATTTCTTTTCTAAAAGGAAGCTCCTGGGCTGTGGCCAGTACCACCTGTCTCTGTTTCTCGAGTAGCTGGCTTTCTTGTTAAAGCCTCTTAAAAAACAAGGGGTTCCACAAGTGTAACACTTTGAGCAGTGACCTTAAATAGGAAAGAATACAAATAACAAATAATTTGTCTTCTGGAATTCTATAAAATAATTGCTAGAATCATTAAAGGTTTATTTCAGGCACACTTCAGGGGTTGAGTCACTGATTTAGTCTGTTCTTAAACACCTCAAATTCACAATACAGACAAAAACTTCCAAAAAGCAATTAGAGTAGACTAAGTATCCATTTCGGACTATGTATTTTGCTTTTTGCAAGTTGAAGTTTTTGCATGTTTTTTTCTGCATCACAAGACATTCCATCTCACAAGACATTCCATCTCAGTGTCCTCGGTCATTTGACAAAATCCTTGTGCCTAAAAATTTGTGTACAGTGTAGAAATGTTTGACTATAGCACATAAAAAGTGTGCCTTGATTTCATTGTGCCACAATTAATGCTTTATTGTAATGTGTCTATCTTTCCTATCTCCATGTCATGCTGTTCAGAATGTTTATATGCATGAGGTAACGAGTGCCCAGAGTATGGGATGCCATGTGTGTGTGCTGCCTTCCCCTCACTACTCTAAATTCTTTAATACACTGTTATGAACCCTCCCAATGGTATGTATTTTGCCAACCTCTGTAGCCTGAAAAGTAGATCGCGGAGGCTTGACATGTGGCCAGCTTTGCACCAGACCTGCAGATGAACTGGCCTGCTGTTAAATCTCAGTTACCAGTTTAATGGTATCCACTACAGAGTGTAATTTTCTTTCTGACTTTGAGACCATTCAGACATGTAATTGCTCATTTTACTATAGCCTGTATAATTTCTCTAGCTGGTAAGATAGCTCAGTGGGTTGAGTGCTCACTGCTGTGATGTGTGTGTAATTTGCAAGTTCGAATCCCTGCAAGGCCAACTCAGACTTTCATCCTTCTGAGGTTGATAAATAAGTGCCAAGACAGGTTGGGTGATATTGTATGTATATTGGTTCTAACACATCATTATCATTTGGCCTTGGACATCTGCTTGCATTCACAGTCATTTGGTATTATGGGCTTATACATATGGTTATTAACAATGCATATAGTGATCCATTCTTGTATGAAATGTATATCACATTACAGTGATATCCTAACCATATTTTTCGTAGTGTACTTAGGAACAACGCTGTGTGATGCCACTTCCTGTTTAATGAAGGGGTGAAAAGTCGTGTTCCATCACTTGCTGTGATGTCATTTCGGTGTGTTGTAAAATTACATCACTTCCTGTGATGACAACAGAGGTCAAAGGTCGTGTGATGGCAATTTCGCTACCCTGGCATTTTGGTGAAATGACGTCCCCACTCACATCCTAAATCCACCCGTTTTTGAATGCCTGCCTCTCTTGCCATATGCACATTGTTTTTCCCATTGATTTTGCTGTCAGTGCAACACAACCACACTGACCGCGTTAGTGTCAGCTGCGTAAGGATTACTTGGAATTGAAATTACGTGTCTTTTTTGCAAGCGCTTTTAAAGGATATGCAGTGATTTAAATGAAAGAAAAAATAACGAATGCAATGATAACGAAAACATTTCGACTTTCAAGGCAGTCTGACACAGCTTGATACATCGTCTTTTTAAGAATCAAAGAGTTCTGATAGCTAGCGAGCCCCTCAATTTTCCTATGAATGCCAACTCAAAGAAACGTTCTTTAAATATTCTCAAATTTGAGAAGGAATTGAGCCTTTGTTTAATAGATATGAGCATAGGTGAAAATATGGCAACAATGTATGTATGGTATTTTATTAATTTTAACTTGATTTTATGTACAGCGGTCCTTTCATGTTTTATCATTGCCGTTTATAAACTTGGATGCATGGCTTGAATATTGTTGGCTTTATAACCTTTGCCAATAAAAAGAAATTGATTTTGGGGCCTCATTGACTGGTTGAAGCCCTTGTTGCATCTTTTTCATGAAGAACATATCTTTTGAGCGAACATTGCTTTGATTCCTGCCTCTCGTCTCCCTGCTAAAGTATCCAGAGCTGGATACACATATTTGTTCTGTATTTTCTGTCTTCTTTTACAGGGGTGGGTTTTTATAATGTTTTCACAGTTTGTTTTTAATAGTTAGATGTATGATTGACTTGTTGAATTAAAGCATATATATTTTTGTTTATCTTTGGTTGGATATTCTTTTATTGTGTACTTACTATTGCTGGTTGAGTGGCTACTGTTTCACATTCAAACCACTTCTAACAGTATAGTCGTCCCTCGGGCCATGCTACCACAAAAGACGAAGGAGATAAATCTCTTGTCTGTGCCTCTTTTAACTTTATAGTTGGGATCACTGTTGATTTGTAGAAGTGTAAAAGCTGAGTAGGTGGTTTAGCCACTACTCATTCTTGTACGTCATTTTGTCACAGCCTGCCCCTACTCTTTGTAGTCTCTATCCATTCTGTACTCTCCTCTCTTGCAAAGCAGCCATAGGTCAGTGTCTGAGTCTGCCTGGTTAAAAAGGCAGCTTTGCCACTTATCTGTTATTTTTTCTCGATCAGTGCATAATGGCATTCCACAAGCACACACTGTAAATGGAAATGCTTGAAAAAATGAACAGTGGTCTCTCATTCAGTCAAAGTGGATGGTCTGAGGTTCTCAAACTGAGAGATACACTGCCTGTTTGCTGATCATTATCTTACGTCATTGTAAAAGCATTATGTATTATACTTTTCTTTGTGGCACAGTGTAGCATACCTATTGCCTGTATCCAAACATCGTTGGCCATTTTGTACAAACTGGTTCAGCCCCAGCTCATCACTGTGTTAGCAAAGGTCTGTGACAAGGCTAGAATGTCCCTACTACCAATATACTAATATTACCTTTATGTTATCCTTTTTAATAGGTGTTTTGCATACGTCTTCACTGTAGAAAAGCATCTTCAAGGCATGTGGGTGGGGTGGGATTGGATGGCGGACAGGAGAGAGTAGGGTTATGATCATGACCCATGTTCTGGTGACCTTCAAGGTTTGCCTAAATCAATATATGCATTTGTACTGGTAATTGCCAGATGGAAGGCTGACTTCATTGAGAAGAGCAGGCAGTAGACATCTACTCAAAGTTAGGATCTTATTCTAGGCATTAGGCTCACATCCACATGAATACTTCTGTAAGATGAGATTTAAGTTATTTCTGAATCTCCTGATGTACTCTTGTCGTGTTAGATGCTTAGGTACGCTGCTCCATAGGTTTGGGTCTACGACCATAAGTGTTTTACCTCTTGTGCATGATCTATTGAATTGGTCGATGCCATATTGAGGATCTAAGATTCCCTATTGGAGTCTAAGGTCTGAATATCTTGCTGGGGCAGCGTCGTATAATATATTGTGAGATAGCCTCTTGAAGGTGATCCATTCGATTCCAGTGAAGGGATTCCACTGGCGATGAAATGTGATTCCATCTTTTTACTTCCAGGATAATCCTGCCAACTTCGTTTTAGACAATTTGCAGTCTCTTAAAAAGTTTATTTGGATCACCTGGTGCAGAAAATAGCATAAACAAATAAATAAATATATATGTAAATTAATCAATACATATTTGTGCGATGGGGAAGAGGAGTGTTTTCTTTTTCAGGTGGACTTTCTGATCATGAATATATTAAAATGTGTACCTGACACCTATGAAGCCATAAGCCATCCACCTTTCTATAGTTTTTTTTTCTATAACAGACTTTTAAGGCCCCCTTCCTATATTGACTTTACCTCCACCTGCAAGAACTGTGGACTAATTTAAGCATGCACATTGAAATCTGGAGTTTGTTGTCCGGCTGGGCTAACTGGGTCAAGAACAGGGGCCCACATGCAGAGGTCTTAACCGGTTTGAACTAGAAAGGACAATAAGGCGCTCATAAGCAAGCAGAAGTGGTTATCGTGGTGATGGTCTCATGCCCCTCGGCCATGATTGGCAGACCGGATGTTGTCATATTATGTCACTACCAGAAGTTGAAATGAAAGTCAGACTATTTGGGGATGAATTAATCCATTGTTTGGCAGGAGGCAGGATAAATGCACCTGAAGGCCTAGTAGTAGTTTTTCCGATCCTTCTTAGTTCTTGTCACTATTGCTCTAAACCTAAGGGGACTGAAGGGCAATTCAGGTCAGTAACGTGGGGTCCTGTTAGGTGCTTGATGCTGTTTCCCCTGACTTTTATGCCAATGAATAAAGGTTGCCTCTGTTTGCTGTCATCCGATTGAAGCATGAGCCTTGTTTCCCTGACACTGCTAATAGGCTATTGTAAATGTCAAAGCTAGGGAATAACAGTTCTCTCACCATGTCAGATTTCTATTGAGGTTGAGGTTTGTGAATGCTTACTACCTGTCTTTGATAGATGATAACATTTCATTTCTTTGCATACCCATGAGTTGTTACAATTGTCTTCCAAATCCCTTTGTGATTTGCAAGTTTTGAAGGCGACGTTATTTTATTTCTTTTTAGGGTCCTGGACGTATGTACATTAGCCATGGACAGAGCTGAGCGGCAGCCATGCTTTAGAGAAGATGCAGAGAACCACAGCCATTATTAGGGAGGTGTCACAGAAAGAAAGCTGATGAGTTGAAATGCACGCAAGAACCCATAAGGCAGTGCGGGTGTCAGTCTATGACCATGGTGCAGGTATGCCCAGTTATTGGCTTAGCATCATTGTTGAATGCAGGTTTCTCTGCCTGAGAACTGGAACAGAGAATCATGTGGGCTCTAGTCGATGAGTCAGGCATTTTTTCATATTGCACTAAGAACATCTAGTGTCAGAGGTCTATAACACATGGGCAGTCCAAACAGAACTTTATTTTAATATATATCTATACACATAATGCAGCAAACTTAACATATGTTGCTAATAATGTTTAAGGTGTGTCTCTAGCTGGTCATTAATAGACAACACAATAGCTTGAGAGGAGAGGAGGAACATCATTACTCACAGTGACACGATTCTGCAGTTTAAATTCTTCATTTATGTTGAACTTGCTTCTGACGTTTTCTCTCTCAATAAAGGACAGATTTTGGAAGATTATTGTATCTCTGTCTCCTCCAACAAATGAAAACAAATGTATCCTGCACTGGCCCATGCTGCTGTGCCAGTATTCTCCAAGACAATTACCCCACAATTCTGTGGATACTTACACACTATATCTAAATTACTCCCTCACCTAAATCAACATGGCCAGCAGAAGGAACAACAAAGCTGTAAACTACCTCAGTCCATGTAGCAGTTCTCTCTTTCCCCAGGGAGTGGTGAGTTGCATTTCTGCATCTTTCAGGCTTGGGCGCCCCTCTCTTTCTCCAGGCCCTTCTATACAATTGGGGTGGGATGCATAATGCCTCTTAGGCGGACCATCTGGGGTTCCTTGATTGGCCTTTACCACAATGGTTCTTTAATTGGGTTGTTATATAATTA